>NC_091809.1:84295000-84920000 GCF_041296235.1 Equus asinus | reverse complement strand
CTATAGCTTTACGAAATGTATTTCTTAAATAATAAGACTTGAAAGTCTTATTTCCTGGTTGTGATGTGTACTATAGTTATGCAAGATATTATTACTGGGGGAACTGGGTGACTCTAAGAATGCTCTTTATATTATTTATTAAAATTGCACATGAATCCACAATTATTTCAAAATAAAAACTAAAGAAAAAAAATTTAACAAACAAAACCATAGATCTTCCCTAGGCCTAGAAACATAGCACCACACACCAGGAAGACTCCAGAAAATGTGATAAGTAAGTTCATAATCTAAGATTAATTTATATAGTAGCTGATAACAAGGAGAAAGTATGGTGTTTAATAAATAAGTGTTCATATATTGCTCTTGATAGCAGGCAGGGAGAACATCCTCAGCCTAGCTAACACAAGTAAAGGCAGGGAGGATGACTAAGTTCAGTCCAGTTGAGGTGTGATAAGAACAGCAATACAACTGCAGCTTGAGATACCCAAGGGTTGGGGAACCAAGGATGAAAGAAGGAGAAATGGCTAGAGATGAAGAGAGAAAAGGAATTTGGGGCCAGGTTTCTTCATGGCTTTGAATATCATTAAAAGAAAAATTAATTTTACCCTACTGGCAAGGAGAAACAATAGAAGATTCTCAAGCAGGGGCGAGACAGTAGGCCTCTTTTACAAAGACATTCACGTAGTTGGTGATATTATAGCAAATGAACTGTGAAGGGGAGAGATCACAGGCAGAGAAGCAACTACTTAACATTCCTAACAGACAGTGAGATCAGGAAGTCAAAGTTGGAGGCAGCTGACATTTTGGTTCCCAAGCTGAGGAGTTAATAAAAACATGATCATTACAGTTTATAGGTAATCTTTAAAGATAGGAATATAGATAAGATTACTTAAAACAGTCACTAGACAGCTGAGGAAACTGAGAAAAACATAGAGAGGACTTGCTATGGTCTGAACGTCTGTGTCCCCCCAAAATTCATATATGGAAATCCTAATGCCCAAAGGTGATGGTATTAGGAGATGAGGCTTTCAAGAGGTTATTAGGTCATAAGACACATTAGTGCCCTTATAAAGAGACTCCACAGAGCTCCCAAACCCCTTCCATCATGTGAGGACACAGCCAGAAGTCAAGAAGTCTGCAACTCAGAAGAGGGACTTCACCAGAACCAACCATGCTGGCATCCTGGTCCCAGACTTCTAGCCTCCATAACTGTGAGAAATAAATTTCTGTTATTTATAAGCCATCCCGTCTGTTGTATTTTATTATAGCAGCCTGTACAGATTAAGACGGAACTGAAAACCCATCCCCAAAGATTAAAAGAAAAAGGTCCAAGAGAAAGTAGTGTTATGGAAATCTAGTTTCCATGCATTAAATGGTGCATGTACCATCACACTGGGAAAAATTTTAAAAGACTGATCACATGCCCTGTCTGAAATGTGCAATGTCAAGTCAAACTAGGATAAATGTAAAATATACAGTTTATAAAGAATAATTTACAATGACAACACTGTAAAGGTATAAACCCTTTGACCCAGCATTTCCGTCTCTAAGAATTTATTCTATAGATATACTTTCACAGTGCATGAAGATATAACTATGTGCATTCACGAGTTATCCACTGCAGCACTATTTGCAATAGTAATTAACTAAACAACTACCAACAGAGAAATGGATAACAAAACTAGTTTATCCATACTATGGCACTAACACAGCCATCAAAAAGAATGGGGGATCTGAACATACTGACATGAAAGGATGTCTAAAATAGACTCCTTAAGTGTATGTGTGGAGGCTGAGGGGGCGGGGGGAGGGGTGTGTGGGGAGTTACAGAAGCCTACATCTACAATAATTCTGTACGTTCACGTATACATCACACAGGAAAAAGAGGGAAGAAAAGACCACATGCTTTTAACAGCAGTTATTCTAGGGGAGTAGAAATGTGAATGGAAGAGGCTTGGCAAAGAGGAGGAGGCTGCACTTTATACCCTTTACTCTCTGTTGCACATGCAACAAGTATACACTAGTTGAATAAGAATTTTTAAACTACCAATACAAATACAAAAAAAAGTTAATAGGAAAATTTAAATTGACTAGAACTAAAATAAACTTCCGATAAACAAACAAAAAAATTGACAATTGTCCTTATTACCCTCAATCCTGATCCTACTATTGCCTTTTTTCCACAACGGCACCACCATCTTCTCAGTTGTGTAAGTTAAAAAACCTAGAGGTCATTTTATCGTCCTTCCTCTCCCTCTCTCTATGTCATTAGAGGTAAGTAAATATTTATTAGAGTCAGTAAATATTTATCAAGTGTCTACTATGTTCCAAGAGCTGTTTCAGATACCAAGAAAACTACCTTATAGTTTGATAGTTATAGAAAAGATTTATAGTTTGCCTCAGAACAAATCTGACAAACACAAAAAACAAAACTCTGCCAAATCAATTGCAAGTCCTCTAGCTTCAGTTTCCCCCACAACCTAATTCCTACTACAATTTTCATGGTTCAAATAAGAGCTGGCAAGGGGTTAAATTCCTGCAATTCTATCCTTTCCGAATTCCTCTTCACATCCCTCTAATCTACCTTCATTCTAATACTAAAGTGAAGCTGAACATGTCATTCCTCTTGTGGAAATTCTTCAATGCTTCCTTATCTTCTGAATAAAAAAGGAAACTCTGTGACACGTAAAGTCTGCCAGGATGCCTATCTATGTATCCCCCACGTCCACCACTCCTCTCACGCTCCAACCCACATACCATACTGAACTGCTCATTCTTACCTAACGTTCATATTTTCTCATGCCTCCATGTCTTTAAGGTGCTGCTTTTGCTTAGAATTCCTTTTGCCCAACCCTGGGAAACTCCTGCACATCCTTTAAGACTCAGCTCTAGAGGCCTGGGTTTTCCTCTACAGAATCAATGCAACCGCATTGCTACCCAATACAGCAACTGTTTATAGTGGCATCTCCTGTAAGCTCCTGAATGACAGGCACCATATTTTCTAGTTTCTCTAATCCTACAGTCTACTATAACACTAGCATGTAGCTGGTATTTCACATCTATTTCATGAATAAAGAATGAATAAGTAAATGACTGAGTGTTTAATAGCTGTGTGACCTTGAGTAAGGCATGTAACCCGTGACTTAGTTTCCTAATATGTAAAAAGAAGATAATTATATGTACCTCACAGGGTTGTTTTGATGATCATGGGAGATAGGCTAACATTCTTAGCATAGTATCTGGCATACAGTAAATATTTAGTAAAAGCTGGCTTAACGTACTGTTTAAAATTAGGTTGTAGAAGCCAGAGCAGAGCCTTTTTATCCTTATTTCCTTGGTAACCTGCACCCTGAATTTCAAACGAACTTGCAATATAGCCTATCTATTAGTTGGACTCCTTCTTCACTCTCCAGCAAGCAATCTCTTCCTTGGTCAGGCTTTCCTCATGCCAGCAATGCTGAACATATCACTCTCACTCTCACTGCGAGTTATCTCCTCTCTCTTCCCTCCTTAGATGAACTTTGTAGATACTGGAAAGTCCAAAATAAATCTCTATTTTTGTTTATTTTCCTGTTTTGCTTTATTATTCTATATGGGTCTATTGTTTACATCTATCATGACACCTTCCAAGTTATCAGTCAGTCCTGAAATTGTGAAGAACTCTTAGGGTGTCTTGTAGTATATCCTTCAGTTCTCTAGCTCTGCTAAATTATCTGATGTTGTCAGTCTTCAAACCAGCAACTTGATTTCATATTCAGACTCCAAACAATACACTTCAATATTGAGTTACTAATTACCCTGGATTCTCTGCTGTTGTTTCAAGGGCGTTAGTCTTAACTCCAACCAGACTGCAAGCTCTGAAATCTAGTCTTTGACTTCTAGTTCCCTCAACACTAAGGACAGTCTTGAGCACAAAAGCCAACAAATACTTCCAAATTAACCTCATAAAGGACATCAAGTTCTAAACAAAATTACAAATACTTTAAAGATATCTCTAGGTCACTGAAGACACAATTCATATTCCACTGTCATCTATCTTCTTTTAAATTTGTATGTGGTAAACTGACCAGCCAATTTCTGGATACTTTGTTTTACATATAAATATATTTACTTAGAAACTCTTTTCCCCTAGGCTCACAAAATCCCATCTCTCCAAATTTAGAATTTGTTTCAGAAATAAAGAACCAATAATCATGGTAGAAACTATAATCTTGTTTCATTATTATTGCAATAGTGTGTTTCATCTGTAGGTCACTGAGGAAACAATTTGTGTCTCACTGTCATCTACTTTCTTTAAATTCCGTATGTGAATATTAATTAATTAAACAAAATATAATCTTGGCTTATATATGAAAATGATCTATTTCATACAATCTACATATGTTGTGGAACATTAACATTTTGATAATTTTGAAATTATGTCTAAAAACATAGCAAAGGAAAGACGCAAGTTTTTAAAAAACTGGAATCTATGTTATCTATATGTGACATGGCTCTGAGTGAAACCATTTTTAAAGAAAATGAGCAAGAACTACTTATTAAGTTACCTGTAATCATTCCGATCATCTGTTTTTATTCCAGGCCAATCTCTCTTCAGATACTGACTAGCCAACTTCTGGATACCCTGGTAGAAAAACATATATATATTTTATAAAATAAGTATTATACCATAAAGAAGATCTTTTCCTTAAAATATATTACTTAGCAAATCCCATCTTTCTAAATGTAAATTTAATTCAGAAGTAAAGAACCAATGATAAATGGTAGAACATATAACTTGTTTTGGTATTGTCACAGTCTTCTCCTGTCTTCATTTTTAGGAAAAGAGTGAGTATAAAGATGGGAAAATTGAAACAATTAATATGCTTTTCACTCCACCAAACTATTTGACCAGCCATAAAAACAAACTACCTCTGGTATATCACAGGGAATGCAGCAGTCCACCTCCACAGAGCTCTGATTACACAGCTTGACATCTCAATTTCCCACCATTCCTCTATGGTGGCATGTGCGGCATTTCTAAACCCCAGCAACCACACTCTCATATACCAGGAAAGGCAACAACACAGTTACTTTGGAGCAGACAAATACACATTGGCTTGTAAAATTAGTGAACAAACCTTAGTGCTATTGCATATCAGAAAATTTTAAGACAGATTTTAAGGGTTTTTTTCTTTTTAAATAATATCATGGCACAAATGAAAAAATTAGTTTTACAAAGAAATATACCCACTTATTGTTACGAATACAATATGAACCTGGACAAAACAGAATGTTTATCTATGATAGGTACTGTGGGTATCAGGATTTCAACAGAGAAGACTATTTTACTGGCAAGTGAGGTTGAACTATTCTGAATATAGAACATATTACTTTTAAATGCGAACATATGTGGTCCCCTAATACTGTAACAGGGTCCAATATAATGGATTAGAAATCATTTGGGATACTCATCTCTATAACATGCAATTAAAAAAATTTTTTTTGGTGAGGAAGATTGTTGCTGAGTTAATGGCTGAACCAATCTTCCTCTATTTTGTCTGTGGGATGCCACCACAGCATAGCTTGATGAGCAGTGTGTAGGTCTGTGCCCGGGATCCAAACCAGGAAACCCCAGGCCACTGAAGCGGAGTGCACAAACTTAACCACTATGCCACCAGGCCAGCCCCTATACATCCAACTTCAAAAAGAATAAATACAATGTTGAGATGAAGAACAACCACATTAGTTAATGGACTGCCTACCTTAAGCACAGCTTGCCCAAGAAGAATCAATGCTGCACTCTATACATGGTACCTTTCTACCAAGGTCTGCTGTCAAATCAATTTGGTTTAATTAAATCCATTGTTGAATGCTTCTGTTTACCATTATTTCGATGAGTCCAAAGGGTAGCAGGAACTGTAGAGAAGCTCTTTTGAACCTCGAATTCTTCCTGAACTTGGCAATAGTTTGCTTTCACTATTTCCAGCTACTGTGTATTCTGAAAACTCACATATGACAGCATGTCCACAATACTTCCACTTACACATCCTGTACTTTGGGGAGGCAACTACTAACGCTTCCCTGAAATAGGTACAGCATTTTCTCACTTCTGTGCCTTGTTCATACTGTTCCTATTTGCATGAAGTATCTTCCTCCCGTTCCCATTCCTACCTACTGAGTTCTCACTGCTCCTCCTTTAAACTGATTTTTAAATTTCCTAACACAAAGTATTCAAAAGTATATATAGAAAAATGTGAAAAATTCCACTGCCGAGGTATTTGATGTCATTTCGTTAGAACAGTTTATCATTCTTTCTGCATTTATTAGCTAGAATTCTTTTTTTTAAATTCCTTCTTCCTCTCCCCAAAGCCCTCCAGTACATAGTTGTATATTCTAGTTGTGGGTCCTTCTAGTTGCGGCATGTGGGATGCTGCCTCCGTGTGGCCTGATGAGTGGTGCCATGTCCACATCCAGGGTCCAAACTGGCAAAACCCTGGGCCGCCAAAGCGGAGCGCTCGAACTTAACCACTCAGCCATAGGGCCAGCCCCCTGGAATTCTTTTTTAAAGAACTATCCCCCCTGAACTACTTGGTTATCTTGAGGTACAGTTCTTAGAGGAAAGGCAAGATAAATACTTGATTGTCCAGTATTGGCCCAAAGGTGAACAACGAATTGTTTTTTTTGAGGAAGATTAGCCCTGAGCTAACATCACTGCCAATCCCTCTCTTTATGCTGAGGAAGATTGGCCCCAAGCTAACATCTGTGACCATCTTCCTCTATTTTATCTGTGGGACGCCTACCACAGCATGGCTTGATAAGCAGTGCATAGGTCCACACCTGGGATCCGAAACAGCAAACAACAGGCCACGGAAGTGGAGCTCGCAAACTTAACCACTATGCCGCTGGCCAGCCCCAACAGTATATTTTTAAAATAACATTATAAACTCATATATTTTGAATAATAGATGTGTTTCAATTCATTGCAATCACTCTTCTTTTGATGCTCCAAGTGTTACACCTGTAGTCAGTGAGAGTCCCTCCAAGTTGGTTCCCTTATTATGACCCCAATAGACTTTGACAGTTTTCGTTTTGTTTTGTTTTACAGTTCCTATTCCAGACGTGTAATAAGCTAGTTTTCCAAGAACTCTGATTACTTTCAGAGAGAAACCATATTGAGAGACCACAGCCCAGGCACTTCCTTAACCTTCTGGTCTTACTTTGCTTCTTTCTCTAAAAGGCCTGTTCTAATCACTGTAATACAAAGGAGCTCACCCTCTCACACCACCCTTCTTATGCATAATCCTTATTACACTGTTACTGTCTGGTTTAAATATATTTTGCCTGTTTACTGACTATAAGCTCCATCAGGTAGGGATCTTGTCATTTGTTTAAATCACTATGTCTCTAGGCTATAGCAGAGGGCCTAGCATTTAGTTCATGCCAATAATATTCACAAACTGCATATACAAATGCCACCTACATTACTCTGTTTCTAATATATAAGACCCAAACTTCTTTTGTGTTTTTGCTACTCTGATTTAGAAATGTTTGGATTAAAATTTCTCTGGTTCCTCATAGTCATAGGCTTAAAGGAAAAAAAAAATTATACCAGATTTCTAAGATTATAACCAACTGGTTTTAATATATCAAATAAGTTTCTTAGTAAAATTACAGTCAGATTTGACCATCTCTACTATCGGAAGAGAATACACATGTGGATACTCCAAAGCAATGAAAACAAAAAATCTCAGAAGTTTATTCTATATTTAGAAGGCACTATACATTAATTTCTGTGAAGGTTCAAATAAGTCAAGATCCCTGAATTCAAAGAACTCATAACACACAGACAGGAATAAGAAGTAAAAAACATAAAATGAGAGGCAATACATGGGTTACTGCCAAATAAGTGGCAATATGTGATATAAGTACCCAGAAGAGGAAAAGATATCTGACATTTTCTTAACAAATTACATGTAAATGATATGATAGTGACTTTTCCAGTTTAATACTGCTAAAGTGGTCGCAGAACACTTCGTACAGAACATGGTATGTAATATGAAGCTCAGACTTGAGAAGGACTAAGAAGGCAGAATGGCAGCACTTTAAATTTATATAAAACAAATGAATTTAACAAGCATTTCAATACATTTATCTCTCTTAACTCTCCGAGGCCTTGTTATAATTACAGAGAAACTGGACACTAAGAGGACACATAATTTATTTAAGATCACATAACTAGTTAAATTTGAATTAGAATCCCTAGTTATCATTCTAAATCTCTGAAAAAAAATCATTTTAGAGTGAATTTTATCTAATTCTTTAAAAAATTCTGAGATTACTGTTAACTTATCTTTTTTTGTGCATTCTAAGTTACAACAGTAATTTCTAGAGCTCTAAACCACAAAGTTGAACTGTATTAAACTGAATGAGCTCTTCAGAGATGAGATGAGGGATTCATGAAATAGACAAACAGTGAGATCTTTAGATGAAAGACTTTATTCAAGTTGGTTCTCAGAGGCAGGAGTCATGATTTCTGTGTGCTCCATGCAGCTGTTCGAGATCTAATCTGCATGGATGCTCAAGAAATACTCTGCAGCCATTATAGGAAAGATCCTAAATAATTCTATACTTATATTAACTGGTTTCCCTTTTAAGTTATGCTTAAAGTTACATCTCATGAATAAAAGGTTTATCTATATAAAAATCTACCACAATTAAGTGGCTAAGGAAAATAAACCTATGGCTGGTGATTTTTTAAAAAGTGTTCTTTCTTCAAAAAATCACTCCCCCAGCCCACAACATTACTCTCGAAAACTGGTGCAGCACTAGATACATAAAATTTATTTATATTTACCTGAGCATCACTGATGTCTCAATGTTGATTTGCAGTTTACTCTGGAACAGTGGTTTCCATAAAAATGTACTATCAAGATACTCTTTGAAACATTCAATAACATCCCATTCCAACTTTTAAAAAAGCCATCAGTGTCTAATGTAAGACTTGCTTCGTCTTACCTCTCAATAACACTCGCTACATTGCGCTAACAAGGGAAGCAACACAAAGAAAGCCACTGTTAGTAGACACTGGGAAGTGGACTGATGGCTTAACCTTCTGCCCATTTGCCACAGCGAGCTGAGCAGGGCTGTGCTCCACGGCTCTGACACAGGTTATTCTGTATCCAGTTCTTCCCCCCCAACACAGAGAGAAACTAGTATTTCAATTTTACTAAGTGTTTGTCATCAGATGTCTCTTCAAAATTACAGGAAACCATGTTATTTAAAAACCATACCTTTTTATCATGAAATTCCTAACACTATGCAAATGACTTTTTAAAATTAAAAAGTCCACTGCATAAATTAGATACTTCTCAAACTGATATAAATTATACAGTGAGTGTCTTTATGATTCTAAAATTACTTTAATGATAATAGAGAACTTCACCTTCACCCTTAAGGAACGTTTTCAAACATTTTTCATTGTTTCGTGTGGTATGTAATTGTAGTTAAGGTTAAAAAAAAATAAGCAGTATATTACTTTAAATTACATAATAAATTGCCTTTACTTACTTCACGATGAAATGAAACATTCATTTCATGTTATATATTAAACACTAAAAATATATTTTAGCCTTTACCTTTCAACAAAAATAAAGATTAATTATGTTTAAATTAATTATGTAAGAAAAAACAAGAGCTAATGACATTTTAAAAGACCCATCCTATTTGATTTGAGAACCAAACAATAAAAAATAGATGAAATTTAACACTCATTCATGAAAAAAAAAACTCAAGAAACTAGAAGTAGAAGGAAACTTCCTAAACCTAATAAAGGGTATATACAAAAAATCTACTGCTAACACATTTCTAATGGAGAGTGAATGCTTTCCTCCTAAGACTGGGAACAAGGCAAGGATTTCTTCTCTCACCAGTCCTTTTCAACACTGTACTTGTAGTCCCACCTAATACAGCAAGAAAAAGAAATAAAAGGCATACAGATCGGAAAGGAAGAAATAAAACTATTTTTATTCCCAGATGATATGTCTATATAGAAAACCCCAAAGAACCTAAAAAAACTCCCAGAACTAATAATTGAGGCTAGCAAGGTTGCAAAATATAAGGTCAAATATAAAACTCAATTGTTCTCCTATATACCTATAATGAACAATTTTAGAATTCAAAATAAAAGAAAATTCACGATAGCATTGGGGAAAGTACTTAGGTATAAGTCTAACAACTAACTAACTAACGTGCAGGAACTATACATGGAAAACTCCAAAATACTGATGAAAGAAATCAAAGAAGCTCTAAATAAATGGAGAGAGATTACACATTAAAGTATTGGAGCACTTCCTATTGTTAAGATGTCAATTGTTCCCAATTTGATCCATACATTCATTGCAATCTAAATAAAAATTCCAGAAAGCTTTTTTGTAGATATCAATAGACTGATTTTAAAATATACATGGTAAGGTAAAGGTACTAGAATAGTCAAAACAATTCTGAAAAATAATAACGAAGCCAGAGGATTCACATTATCTGAGCTCAAGGCTACTATACTATAACATTACAGTACTCAAGACGGTGTGCTATTGGCAAAAGAATGGACACACAGATCAATGGAACAGAACAGAGCCCAGAAATAGATCCACACAAATATAGTCAACTGATTCTTCACAAAGGTACAAAGGTAATTAGATGAAGAGAGGATAGTTTGTATCAACAAATGTGCATAGGAACAACTGGATGACCATATACAAGAAAATGAACCTTAACACATACCACACGACCTATACAAAAATTAACTCAAAATGGTTCACAGACCAAAACGTAAAGCACAAAACCACAAAATATGTAGGTGAACATGAAAGAAAATCTCTTAGACTTTTAGCAGAGAATTTTAACATACAACACTAAAAGTAAGATACATGAAAGAAAAAATAATTGGAATTTATCAGAATTAAACTCATTTGGGAAACACACTATTAAGAGAATGAAAAAACAAGCTGCAGATTAGGAGAAATATCTGAAAGTCACTAATGAAGGACTTGTATCCAGAAGATATAAAGAACTCTTAAAACTCAACAATAAGAAAAAAACCAACCAAACTTTTAAAATGAGCAAAAGATCTGAACAGACACTTTGTCAAGAAGATATAAGGATGGTAAATAAGCATATGAAAAATGCTAAACGTCACTTGTCATTATGAAAATGCAAATTAAAACAACAATGAGACCCCACTACATACCTACTAGAATAGCTAAAATCCAAAAAACTACAATATCAAATGTTAGTGAGGATGCAGAGCAACAGGACACTCCTTCACTGCTGGTGGGAATGCAAAACGGTACGACAACTTTGGAAGACAGTTTGGAAATTTCTTATAGTTAAACATAGACTTTCCATATGATTCAGCAATCACACTCCTAGGTATTTAGCCAACTGATTTGAAAACTTATGTCCACACAAAACCCTGCACACAAATGTTTCCAGCAGCTTTATTGATGAAAGTGGAATCAAGATGTCCTTCAATAGGCGAACAGTTAAACAAACTACAGTACATCATTACAAGGGAATACTACTCAGCAATAAAAACTATTAATTCACACAACTTGGATGAATCTTATATGCATTTTGTTATGCAAAATAAATCAAATTTAAAAGTTACATGCCTGTAATATAAAAGAAAAAATATATACATTGGTCTCTGCCTCCGGTTTCTGATACAGAGCTCATAAAAACCCTTATAAATAAGGGTACTAGGAGAATCTTTTGTTCTAACATTTAGTCTTTGACCCCGGTTCCTAAATCCCTTGCAATTTCCTGAGTGATGGCAGTATCTTTTGTTCTAGTGAGTTGACTCTTGGTGGGCTCCTGGACGAGAGCTGGTCACCAGAAAAAGCAAGCCCTGTTCTTGAAATTTTCAGCCCCACTTCCCATTCTCCAGAGAGGAGAAAGAGGCTAGAAATGGACATAATAACCAATTTGCCTACGCGATGAAACCTCCATAAAAATCCCAATAGTATGGGGTTTGGAGAGCTTCCAGGATGCTGGGAGGGTGGCATACCCAGAGAGGGCCTGGAGGCTCCAAGCCCCTTCCCACATACCTTGCCCTATGCATTTCTTCCATCTGACTGCTTCTGAGTTACATGCCCACTTAGAAGACTATTACAGGAGAGGATTCTGGGAAGATGGCAGAGTAGGAGGCACCAAGAATCAATCTCCCAACCTAGACAATACACTCATCAGCAGAATCTGTCTCATATAACTATTTTGGAACTCTGAAGTCTTTTGAAGGCTTGTAACTTTTAGGGGAAGGCTTGGATGCCAAACGAAGTTAATTTCTGCACTTAACTCAGCAGTAGTCCCCCCCACTACCCCTCACCTCCCAGTGCAGTGGCAGGCAGCCATGCACTTATTCCTAGAGCTACTTGCATGCAAGCAGCCTGCAGGAGACAAGATGGGCAATAAGGGCCCCATCCTCCAAATATCAGGGGTCTGTGCTCTGATCACTGATTGTTGCTTCTGATCAAAGAGGTGGGGACACAGAGGCACTTAAACAGAGGTGGGCAACCAGTGCTGCCCCTATTACCTACTGAAAAAAAGTGAATGGAGCAGAAGGAACCTTTGGGATACCATCAAGTGGACCAACATATGTACTGTGGGAGTCCGAGAAGCAGAAGGAATAGAGGAAGAGACAAAGAGATTATATGAAGAAATAATGGTCCAAAACTTCTCAAATTTGACAAAAGATAGGAACATAAATAGCCAAGAAGCTCAATGAATTCCAAGTAGGATGAACTCAGAGACCTATACTGAGAAACATTATAATCAAACTGTTAAAAGCTACAGACAGAGAGAATCTTAAAAGCCGCAAGAGAGAAGTGAGTTGCCACATACAAGGGATCTTCAATAAGATTACCAGCAGATTTCTCAACAGAAACTTGGGAAGACAATGTATCCACATACTCAAAGTGCTAAAAGAAAAAAAAAAAACCTGTCAACCAAGAATACTATATCCAGCAAAAGTGTCCTTCAAAAATGATGGAGAAATTAAGATATTCCTGGATAAACAAAAGCTGAGAGAGTTCATGACCTCTATACTTCCTCTGCAAGAAATGCTCAAGGGGGTCCTACAGGGTGAAAGACAGACCTTGAAGGGGTATGAAGAAATAAAGATCTCACTAAAGGTAAATATATGGGCAATTATAAAAGCTAGTATTACTATAACAGTGGTTTGTAACTCCACTTTTTGTTTTCTACATGATATAAGAGACTAATATATTATTTTTTAAAATTGTTAGTCTAAAAGCTAGTATTATTGTAACTTTGGTTTGTAACTCCACATTTTTTTTTACATAATTTAAGAGAATAACGCATTAAAAAACCAATTTTTAGTTTATGTTTTTGGACATACATTGTACAAAGACATGATTCTGCGACATCAATAAAGGAAAAGGATGGAGACGAGCTGTAAAGGAGCAGAGTTTCTGTATGTTTTTGAAGTTAAGTATAAATTCAAATTAGAGAGTTATAACTTTAGAATGTTAAATGTAACCACAAAGAAAATAGCTATATACTATACACAAAAGGAAATAAGAAAGAAATTAAAACATTTCCCTACAAAAACTCAACTAAACACAAAAGAGACAGTAATACAAAATGACAGAAGTAAACACCTCCATATCAGTAATTACTTCAAATGTAAATGGATTAAACTCTCCAATCAAAAGACAGAGATTGGTAGAATAGATTCAAAAACATGATCTAACTATATAATGTCCACAAGAGACTCTGTAGATCCAGAGAAGACTACTGCAGTATTCTGGTTGAGAGGATGATAGTTTGAACTGTGGAGACAGACAGAGCTAGACATTTAGCAGGGAAAACTGACATGATTTGTAATGGTCTAGCTATGGAAAAGATAAGAAAGAAGGAGACAACAAAGATGACCCTTTGGATTTTGTACAGTGAATTCTTCTCCAGTGTCCAGGAGATATCTACTCTCAAAGCAGTTTTCCATGAAGTTATTCTCTTTCTTTAAGAAAGACCCTCCAATGTCTTTCTTTTTCTCAGTTCAGAATAAAAGCACCATCACTATCATAGTGGTTAAAATAGAATCATAAAAACACGTTTACAAAGATGTTTCCCTGGAAAGTTAAGGTTCTAATAATAAGTGGGAGGTATCATCTGAAGTTAATTTATTGTGCTTACCCAAACCTCATAGTGTTGCCTTTAATATATATAAGAGACATAAAAGTCATCTGCCTAAAACATGCTTAGTTCTCCACTGAATGTTGCTATTATGACAATTTCATAACAGAAAGTACGTATATAAATCCTGTTGGACTTAAACAAAGAGGACATATTAAATGTCCAGTTTATATAATGCTGTTGTTAACATAAGTGTGTGACTTGTAAGTCCGATTAATAAAAGGTATCTTCCCCTTTAGGAGGCACAAAGCCAAATCTACTCAATGTTAAATATTAAATGCCAGGTATTTAATTATTTTCAAGTTTACTTCAACCATTTCCTCCCTCCAGACAGTCTTGTTTTCTCCTATAGAGTTCTTCCATTTATTCCAAAGCAATTTATATGCAAGATTTAATCAAGAGACTAGCCTACTAACTAAAAGGCACTGACTTAGTTTACCTCTACTATTTCAATAGTTTTTATTTCATTTTCCATTTTTCAGTAGATAGTTTAATCAAGAAATGATGGTTAAACTTTTATGAATGTTTTTTATTTCCCCAATATTTTGTGAATTTTTCTTTCCAAATTGCTGGAAGCTACAGTAAGAAAAGTAATATTTTTCACTGTGTGTTAAAGTCATCTTCCAATAAAGATTAATATTATCTGTTGGCAAAAATTGAATTTGGAGGCGTTTATAATATTTAAAACATTATCAATTAGAAATTATAAATTATGGCTTACAGATTTTTAGAGCAAAATGTATATAATTTTGGCTTATTTAGAACATTAAAGAGTCCATAAAAGTCATAAAAATCGTAATTTTTTTCCAATTTTTTATTAAAATTATATTTCAAGGCTTAGAGAGCTACTACCTATTTGTAAGTATCTCTGACATGCAGGTTTTGGGGGGGAGGATAAGCTAATTGCTGTTGTTTGTAAATAATAAGAAAAATACTATATTAGCATGATTAAACTGCCAACTTGATATCAAAGACAGCTGTAAAAGGAGTTTCTTCTTCAGCAGAAAGTGGAATGTATCATATCGGGAAGCAAATAATAATCTCATGTGCTTGATCCTTAGTTATCTCAGAAAGAGGGGGGAAATCCAGAAGAAATAGCCAAAATGTGACTGAACATTCAAGTCCAATGAGAGCCATTCTTCCTCCATTTCCTTTGTTAGATGGAAAACATATAACTAATCATTAAAGCTAATATTTGAGTGCTTACTATGTACCAGAAGCTTCACATTTGTTAACTAATGTTTAAAATTACCACCTTATGCAGTAGGTGCAACAGAAGAGTTTTAAAAGGCTAAGTAATTTGTATAAGATCACCCAGCTAGTTAAGCCTGGGTTTAAATCTAAGTCTTCTTTCAAAGTTTAAAACACTTTCTAACCACTCAATTCATTCTGATATAACTATACACTAACTCAAATCACGGTATGTTTTGGCTAAGGGCTGTCTATAAGTTCTCTAAAGAACAAGGCTATAAAAACCTAGTACAGTTCAGTGATTGCTCAGTAAATAAATGCTGAACTGAATTGTTACCCATTTTGGTGAACAATTTCGGTGAAGATGCACGTTTTTAAATTAATACAGTTTATTTTTAAGGGTAGTTTTAGGTTTACAGAGAAATTGAGCAGAAAGTACAGAGTTCCTACATACTCCCCTACCCCCATAGATTGCTCTGTTATTAACATCTTGCATTGTGATACATTGGTTACAAGTGATGAAGCAATATTGACACATTATTATTAAATAAAGTCTATAGTTTACTTTAGGATTCACTGTTTGTGTTGTACCAGTTCTATGGGTTTTGACAAATGCACAACGTCACGTACCCACCACTGAATTATCATAATAATAGTTTCACTGCCCTAAAACTCCCCTGTGTTCCATCTATTCATCCTCCTCCCACCCAACTCCTGGCAAACACTGATCTTTTTATTGTCTCTATTTTGCCTTTCCGGAATATCATATATTTGGAATCAGACAGTCCTGTAGCCTTTTCAGATTGGCTTCTTTCATTTTGCAATAAGCACTTACGGTTCCTCCATGTCTTTTAGTGGCTTGATAGCTCAGTTCCTTTTATCACTGAATCATATCCCACTATCTAAATATACAACAGTTTGTTTATCCATTCACCTATTGAAGGACATCTTGGTTGCTTCCAAGTTTTGGCAATTATGAACAAAGCTGCTAGACAGATTCACGTACAGTTTTTTGTGTGAACTTAAGTTGTTAACACTCTTGGGCAAATACCAAGGTGTGCAACTGCTTGACTCTACAATAAGACTATGTTTAGCTTCCAGAAGTGGCTGTACCATTTTGCATTCTCATTAGCAATGCATGAGAGTTCCTGTTGCTCCAAATCCTGGTCAGCATTTCGTAGTGTCAGTGTTTGGTATCTCATTGGCAATTCCCTAATGACTTAGGATGTTGAGCATCTTTCATATGCTTATTTGCCATCTGTATTACTTCTTTGCTGAGGTGTCTGTTCAGGTCTTTGGCCTGTTTTTCAACTGGGTCATCTGTTTACTTATTATTGAGTTGTAAGATTTCTTTGTCTAATCTGGATTCGAGTCCTTTATCAGATACATGTTTTGCAAATATTTTCTTCCAGTCTCTGATTTGTCTTTTCATTCTCTTAACAGTGTCTTTTGCAGAAAGGAAGTTTTAAATTTAACATTTGTATTTTTAACATTGATTTCTCACTAACTAGAGTTAAGGAGTCTTTAGTCATTAGGAAACAGATTAGTGAAAAAGAAAAAAACTAAGCCTCTAAGGTTAGTTCTGACAATGAATTAAGTATGAAACTACAGACAGGTGTGTTTGCCTCTAACGCAGTGAAAGGCTTGTGAAAAATTACACATGGCCTAAATTTGGGGAATAATAAACAAAGAACTCTGAATTAAACTCTTCATAAGATGAGAACTGTTTATGCAAACTTGTTTCATAATTTAGCTGTTTTGAAAGTTTCAGTCACCATCATGTTCTCTTAAAATATAATCTATAATGACATTCCATTTCTACAAAAACAATTTTTCATTCCTAATGCTTCTAACAATACCAATAAAGAGAATAATTTTCACAAATTCAATTCAATAAATCTTCGTTACAAAGGAACATGTTATCTTCTGTTTTTGAATGGTCCTTTATCAAGAGAAGGGCTTATCACAGTTATGTACAAAGTGCCATGGGGTAACAGAGAACAAAAACCACTGGAGAGATCTGAGAGAGGGGACAAGGAGAGCCAAGAAAAGTTTCACACAAAAAGTGATGTTTGAGCTGGGCCTTGAAGGAAGAAGTATAAAGGATTTCCCGATGACCAAGGAGAGGGGAAAGGATATACAGGACCAATGTGTCAAGTATAAAAGAAGAAAGGAATAGAGGAGTCAGATAATACTGGGTTTAAATCCTGGTTCCATTACTCTCTAGCAGCACAATGTTAAACAAGTTGTATCTCTTCTCTAATGGTTAATTTCCTCATCTGTAAAATGGATGTAAATTCATGCCTTACAGGGCATGTAAAATTTAGGTAAAGCTATTTTTAATAAGCATTCAGTAAGTGTTATATTACACACTGACATTTAAAAGAGAGAGCTATAATTAGATCTTTATGTGAGAATGATGACCATGGTGCTGATGTGGAGCATTCATTATAAAGAGAAAGAGGAAGCAAGGTGATCCAATTAGCAAGTTACTGCATTGGTCTAAGCAGTGGAAAAAGAAAAGAACTAACAAGTAAGAGGTGCTCCAAAGCAAAACTGACAACTTGGGAACTAATCAGGGAAAGGGAAGAAATTGAAATCAACTGCGTATAGTTAAGGATTTCGTGCTTAATATTGATCATACATTTAAAACTCTAAAAGCTAACCATTTGGATGGCTACTATCAAAAAACTAGAAAATACCAAGTGTTGGTGAGGATGTAGAGAAATTGGAACCCATGTGCACTGTTGGTGGGAATGTAAAATGGCAGAGCCACAATGGGAAACAGTATGGAGGTTTCCCAAGAAATTAAACATAGAATTACCACATGATCTAATCATTCCAGTTCTGGGTAGATATTCAAAAGAATTGAGAGCAGCAACTCAAACAGATATTCATACACCCATATTCATAGCAGCACTATTCACAATGGCCAAAAGGTGGAAGCAATCCAAGTATTCATCAATGGATACATAAAATGTGGTACATACATACAATGGAACATAATTCACCCTTAAAAAGGAAGGAAATTCTGACACAAGCCACAACAAGGATGAATCTTGAGGACATTAGGCTAAGTGAAATAAGCCAGTCACAAAAAGACAATACTGTATGATTCCACTTACATGAGGTAAAATTCATACAGACAGAAAGTAAAATGGTGGTTTCCAGGGGATGAAGGGAGGGAAAAATGGGTACTTGTCGTTTAAAAGATACAGAGTTTTAGCTTTGCAAGACGAAAAAATTCTGGAGATTGATTGTACAACAACGTGAATATACTTAACACTACTGAACTATAAACTTAAAAATGGTCAAGATGGTAAAATTTATGTTACATGTATTTTGGCACAATTAAAAATATTGTAAAAAGCTTTTTAATCTAAAAGCACTACACATAAACTAAGGAGAGAGCCTGAGGTTTTCTTTCCATAAAGCATGAATTCAGTCTTTCATACAATTTCACGTATGGCATGCACTAGTCTCTTGCAATATAGTTGTCTTCTCCAATCAAAGATAGCAACACCTAATATAACACAAACACACAAAAAATCAATGATAATATAAATCCTAATACTAAACTACCAAAATGACTGCTTAGTTTATATATGTGTGTGTGTGTGTGTGTGCGTGTAAGTAATCACAGCGAATATCTTGGCAAAAGGCAAGATACTTGGAAGATTTGCATTTTTGCTAGGTACTGGAGCAGATTCTAAGAGCAGGTATAAGAAAAGGTCCTGTCCTGTCCTCTAAGAGCTACTGCAATAGGGATACTGTCAATGAAAAAAAGTAAGACCTGAAACTGTCACAAGAATTTACTAAACTCAATTTAACATACATAAATACATCAAAACAAGCGAGTGTCTGGTTTTTGAACCAACCAGGTAAAGCAAAAGGGAAGGATATATATGTCTCCAGAGCCCTAACCACAAGGTAACATTCAAGTATGTTACAAATTCTTGGGCATGATGAAGTCTCTTACACATCTCTCAATTAGAAGTAACCCAGGGGCCCGCCCCGTGGCTGAGTGGTTAAGTTCACTCGCTCCACTTCGGCAGCCCAGGGTTTCGCTAGTTTGGTTCCTGGGCGCAGACATGACACCGCTCATCAAGCCATGCTGAGGTGGTGTCCCACATAGCAGAGCCAGAGGCACTCACAACCAGAATATACACCTATGTACTGGGGGCCTTTGGGGAGAAGAAGAAGAAAAGAAAAGAAAAAAAAAAAAAAGATTGGCAACAGATGTTAGCTCAGGTGCCAACCTTTAAAAAAATAAAATAAGAAGTAACTTGAAACAGGACAACTAGAAGATGTTATTGACTGTTAAGGGACTAGTCTTCCACTTTGTTCCAATTTTTGCAAAAGATAATTTCTGGAAGATAATTATAACCTCATCTTACCTATGTCTCTTTCACTCTGTGCTCCATTCACTAAGCACTGTCCTGATGATCTGAACTTTTTAAAGTCAGTGGTCAATCCTTTAATCTATTTAGAAACCTTACTATAAATACAAATCATTCCACATAATGAACAAAGAAAAAGAAATGAATAGTACTAACATTTATACAGGTTGTTACATTTACAAAGTATTTTTATATTATTATATTGTTTGATCTTCACTAAAACTGAATGCAGTACCTATTTTATTAGAATTTGACCAATAAAAGATTATACAAAAAAGTTAAGTGACATGTCCGTCTAGAAAGCAAGACTGCCCATGTGCAGAACTCTAACCCAGGTCTTCTGACCCCAAGGCCACTCCTCCCTCTCTTCTATTTCGCACCATTTGTAGGAACTAATGCACCATAGGTAACCAACACATTATCAGGCACGAGCTGGCACAGCAGCCTCGTCTGCCAGAGAAAGCACATTCATCGCTTAGCAGGCACCGTGTTAGATGCTGGGGAAAGAACAGTAATCGTTACACGTATCATCAGTGCCCTTCTGGTTCTTATATTCTGTCAGAGATGTATTAAATTAATTAAAATCATCAAGGGGAAGTTAGTTAATTAAATTATGGTCATTGATACTCTATGATGTTATGCAGTTGTTAAAGAGAATGTTTTACATGGATAATCTCAAATACTTAATGAAAACACAAGCTGCAGAAAAATAAAATACTGTTATCCTATTTTTGTTGAAAAACACAATATATGGTAAGCATATATGGTCTAGAATACATATGAACCTGGAAGTGGGATTTTTTTAGTTTCTATTCTCTATACCACTGAATCATTCAATATTTTTAAAGCAAATGTACATTACTTTTATAACTGAAAAAACCCCACACAATAAAGAGGAAAAAACTCAAGAAATCACCATTTGGTGTAGACATTTCAATAGGAAATTGGGAACACAAAGCAGAGAGATCTTACTTTAGAGTCAGCGAAGGCTTCCCAAAGGAAATGAAAATTGAAGTCTAAAAAAGACTTGTAACGAGAAGTGGGCGGCAAGCAGGAACAAGGCACCTTCAAGGAAGTAAAAGAACTTCAGTGTGGCTAGTATGGAGATTGTAAAAGGGAGTATGGCTTAAAGGTGAGGCTGGATAAGTAAGCAAGGGCCACAGCACACAGGAGTTATAAATGTGGACTACATCAAGACAATAGGAAGTCACCATTTGTAAGCAGAGGTGACATGATCATATTTAAAGGCGTTTTAACAATCATTCTAGCTGCAGTGCGGAAACATGGACTAAAGAGTAGTTGGACCAACGTCAGGGAAACCAGCAGGAGGATCCTATTCTAGTTCTGTTCAAAAATGATGGACAAAGTATGAAGGTAAAGGCTTTAGAGACATATACGGGGCAGGTTTTAGTGAAAAAAATTCTAGAATTGTGGACTGAAGAGAGAGAAAAAAGTGATCTCCAGGATTTCCACTTCTAAACATACTCTGATCCCACACATCATACCGGTGCTAGCTATAGTACAGATATAGAGGAGTTACAGGGAGCCATACGAGACAGCCTTCACAAGAGCATTTCTCCAACGCGAAGGGTAAAGATGTGAAGCGACTACAAGCACACCCACACTCCCAACCCAGAGTAAGACTGCGTAAACTAAGTACTCAAAATATTGAGTGCTATACAAATTTATACTATGGTTATTGGCAATAGTAAAAAGATCAGGACTTTGAAGTCACCCTTTCAGCTTGAGTACTGCCTTTGCCATGTGTTAGTTGTGTGTATCCTCAGGTAAGTCACCAAACTAACAAGCTTTGGTGGGTAACCCCCTCCAGTTAAAAATTAGCGTATTTACCTATCTCATGGTATGACAGTGAGGTTAAATATGATGAGGAACAATGCTTACAATACATAATCACTCAATAATATTATTTGTTTCAAGAAATTTTATCACATAACCATTACACATAAAAATAATGGAAATTTAAGAGATGATTTTAATATTAATAGCAAATATATGGCTTTCTTTTTTAAAAGAGTTGCTTTTCTCCTTCTAAAGTTTTCTTTAACTTCAGGAATGTAGCTTCTATAGTATCAGAAAAGGCCAAAAAAAAAGCAGGCAGGCTTCAGTCATTGTTCTAGTACAATAACACACCATGTGATACATGGTTTTGGAGTCAAACAAATCTAGGTTCAAAGCCCCACTCTTCCACTTAAAAATTATGACAACAAAGTAATTTCATTAACCACTGTGAGCCTTAGTTTTCTCAACTGTACAAAGGGCATAATAATGGAACCTAAACCTAACGATTAGACCAATGCCTAGCATACAGCAAGTACCTGATAAATGGTAACCAGGATTACTAGAGGCATTTCTACCATACAAGAAGTCCTCCTCCAGGCATACTGTGCTCGTTCACAATTATTTTTTGATACATCATTTTGCACTTTTGATCCCAGCCTTCCACTGGTAAAGAATGTTCCCCTTCTCTATATCCACTCAACATTTCTGCCTTCTCTAGATATTCAAATCCCATTGCTTATATCTTTCTACAAACTTAGGTCCCCTAAATGATTATGTGGCATACGGCAGTTAATCATATAAATCAGACAGACCCCTAGTGATACTATGTATTTTGTAACTTTTTATGTTTACCTATCTTACTTTGTCAGTTAGATTTCAGGTTCTCAATATAGGAGTCCTAATTTCCTTGTAACTCCACAAAAGCTAACAAATTTGTTATGCACAGAGCATACCCTCAAACATAGTGCATGACTTTAGGAAAAGAAGAGGGCAGTTCTCTAGGATATTCAGAGGACATCCTTCTATACCCAATCTCTGACCAATTCTGCACTCGAGAGTGGGAAAATTGGTTTATGTTATTTTTATGTGAAGTAGCAATGCCCAAATTAGGGAATATTGTAAGAACAAGATTCACCAAGTCAGGTTTATTCCATATACAAGTCTTCCGCTAGATGCAAAAATAGCTTTCTAGCTGAAATATTAAATACAATACCATCTTTGCTAACACATGGCAAAGGCAGTACTCAAGCTGAAAGGGTGACTTCAAAGTCCTGATCTTTTTACTATTGCCAATAACCATAGTATAAATTTGTATAGCACTCAATATTTTGAGTACTTAGTTTACGCAGTCTTACTCTGGGTTGGGAGTGTGGGTGTGCTTGTAGTCGCTTCACATCTTTACCCTTCGCGTTGGAGAAATGCTCTTGTGAAGGCTGTCTTGTATGGCTCCCTGTAACTCTATATCCGTACTAAGAAATTTTGATGACTGATTCTAAAAGGGACCTTAGGTTTATCTAGTTGAACTCTCTTAGATGAAAAAGACTGGGCGCTTGTTCAAGATCTCTCGCTAAGTAACAAGACCAATACACGATAAAAATCATGACATGACTCCCACTTCAACGTTCTTTCTTTCTTTCTTTTGAGGAAGATTAGTTCTGAGCTAACATCTGCTGCCAATTCTCCTCCTTTTGCTGAGGAAGATTGGCCCTGAGCTAACATCTGTGCCCATCTTCCTCTATTGGATATGTGGGACACCTGCTACAGCATGGCTTGATAAGAAGTGTGTAGGTCCACACCTGGGATCCCCAGGCCCTCAAAGCAGAGTGAGCAAACTTAACCAATGCGCCACTGTGCCAGCCCCTACTTCAGTGTTCTTTTTCCAGAACGTATATTTTTTTTTGGTTTGGCTTCTCTAACGACCTCCAGTATTTACAACCTTCTATCAAGTGGTATTAAGTTAGTATATCACAAGCATATCTCCTTACTTCTTTCCAATATCACTTAAGTCTCCATACTAATTTCAGAAACACTGCTTATTTTTATCTGCAACCACTTTCAAAGTTACAATACCCTTCTACTCCAAATGCTGTCTTATCCTCAAAGTCTAGTTCAAGACGAGCTCACTGGGAGGAAGCAATTCCTTTAGCTTGGACTCGATCTCCAGATTCCTCATGAACAGGTCTTACCTTCCTAATGGAGTCTAACTTTCTTTGAGACAAGGGCTACGACTTTGTGCCAAGTACTGTACTATACTGATGAGATAAATGTTTATCATTTGATAAATATTTATTTAGAGAAGATTTACCACATGCCATATTGTACTGGACACCAGAAAGAATAGAGATGATTCTCATGTGGTCTCAGTTCTCAAAAAGCTCAACGGATCTTCAAACGGAAAAAAATATATAAAGGGAAAGCAGAAGTTTGATAAGAGGTACATCAAAAAGAAGGTTTTGTTTGTTAATTTAAAAATAGAAGACAAACATATAGGCTGAAAGAAGGAGCCAGTGGCAAAAAGAGGGATTGAAAACCAGGAGAAAATGGGTAAGAGTTATAAAAATAAGCTCAACATAACTGGGAAGAGTAAGGGTCAAGATCACACAGATGAAAAGTTGGTTAGAAAGATGAACACTCTGTCAAACAAGGAAGGGAAGATAACAGTATTCAGATGAATTTAAAAGGAGAGGAAGGGTATAAAATTAAAATAATTTACTTTTGTAAGTAGCAAGAGACCTTTCAAAATTTACTAATACAATTTAGAGTAAGATCTCCAAACTTTTTTGATTGTACAATCAATCCATCAGTAAAAAAAATGTTGAGGACATGCCCCTAAAATATGTATATTTAGTTATAAATCATATCCAGATACTTTGTATTTACATATTATATAGGTTATAAAATATAACAAAAGCACAACTTTAAAGGGATGAGACAAATAGGCAATAATTAATTTTTCTTAATGTCTTTCCAATTTGATAGTTTCATGTATAACATATCAATGACTACTATTTCAAGACAGTTACACGTTTAGGATAAAGTTCATCATTATGAAAGTGGCTATAAATCCACTATTTAATGGTCTTCTAGGTAATTACAAGTTATTTTTGGCTTACTTTTTTTCAGTAAATGTTTGGGCTACCATAGTTTTTACATTATAATTAAGCTGAGAAACTTAAGAGAAGTGTCATCTCTGCTCTTTTCTTGGAGTTGGCTTGTGCTTGCACCATTAGAATTATCCTCAATGAGTTTTCGTATTTTCCCCAGTGATATTTTAAAGCTATTTGTATAGTTTGTGAGATAGTTTAATTTAAATTAGAGAATATCAACTGTAAATCTACTTAATCAGATGAAAACTGCTGCAACATTACAACACACAAAGGCAAACAGTGAGGGGCTGTTGAAAATTTCTCCGTGTATAATCAATCATCTTGTACACCCCCAACAGTGTGAACAACCTACTCCAGAGACCAATGATTTAGAACATGGTTTTGGTCTCAGACTTGACATATATTATATATGTGAACTTCAGCAAGTTACTTGATCTCAGCTTCAGTTTCATCATCTGTAGAACAAGGATAATACTTCAGTACGTGAATGAATAAACTGCAGCACATCCAGACGACAGAATATTATTCAGCACTAAAAAGAAATGAGCTATCAAATCATGAAAAGACATGGAGGAAACAAAGGCATATTACTGTGTGAAAGAAGCTGATGTGAAAGGCCACATACTGTGTGATTCCAACTATGTGACATTCTGGAAAAGGCAAAACTGTGGAGAGAGTAGAAAGATCAGTGGTTTACATGGGTTGGTAGGGAGAAAGGGACAAATAGGTGGGGCACAGAAGATTCTTATGGCAGTGAAACTATTCTGTATGACACTGTAACGCTGGATGCATGTCATTATACATTTATCAAAACCCACAGAACGTACAATACCAAGAGTTAACCCTAATGTAAGCTATGGCCTTTGGAGGATAATGACGTGGCAATGCAGGTTCATCGGCTCTAACAAATGTACCACTCTGGGGTGGGATGCTGATAGTGAGAGGAGGCTATGCATACGTGGGGGCAGAAGGTATTTGGGAACTCTGTACTTTCTGTTAAAAATTACTGTGGATCTAAAACAGCTAAAAATTAAAGTCTATTAAAAAATAATAATACCATCTATCTCAAAAGATAGATTGTTGCAATAATCAAATGAAATATTATATATAAAGTTCCTGATGTGTATACTATAGGTACTCAATAATGTCTCCTGGCAGTATTCAATCTTTCATTCACTAGATAAATATTTAATAAGAACTAAGATACATGATTACTGCCACAACCACATAAATTTTGCTCAAAAATAACTCTGGGAAGGAATTTTTAAAAAATATTTACTAATTCTCCCTCTATCACCACTCTTATTTAACATAGTACTGGAGGTCCTGGCCAGAGCAATCAGGCAAGAAAAAGGAATAAAAGGAATCCAAATAGGGAGGGAAGAAGTGAAACTCTCGCTGTTTGCAGACGACATGATCTTATATATAGAAAACCCCAAAGAATCCATTGGAAAACTGTTAGAAGTAATCAACTACAGCAAAGTTGCAGGGTATAAAATCAATTTACATAAATCAGTAGCATTTCTATACTCCAGTAATGAACCAACAGAAAAAGAACTCAAGAACACAATACCATTCACAATCGCAACAAAAAGAATAAAATACCTTGGGGTAAATTTAACTAAGGAAGTGAAGGACCTATATAATGAAAATTACAAGGCCTTTCTGAGAGAATTGGATGACAACATAAGGAGATGGAAAGACATTCCATGTACATGGATTGGAAGAATAAATATAGTTAAAATGTCCGTTCTACCTAAAGCAATCTACAGATTCAACGCCATCCCAATCAGAATCCCAATGACATTCTTTACAGAATTAGAACAAAGAATCCTAAAATTCATATGGGGCAACAAAAGACCCCGAATTTCTAAAGCAATCCTGAGAAAAAAAGAACAAAACAGGAGGCATCACAATCCCTGACTTCAAAACATACTACAAAGCTACAGTAATCAAAACAGCATGGTACTGGTACAAAAACAGGTGCACAGATCAATGGAACAAAATTGAAAGCCCAGAAATAAAACCACACGTCTACGGACAGCTTATCTTTGACAAAGGAGCTGAGGGCATACAATGGAGAAAAGAAAGTCTTTTCAACAAATGGTGCTGGGAAAACTGGAAAGCCACATGTAAAAGAATGAAAATTGACCATTCTTTTTCACCATTCACCAAAATAAACTCAAAATGGATCAAAGACCTAAAGGTGAGACCTGAAACCATAAGGCTTCTGGAAGAAAACGTAGGCAATACACTCTTTGACATCAGTATTAAAAGGATCTTTACGGACACCATGCCGAAACAACAGACAGAATAAACAAATGGGACTTCATCAGACCAAAGAGCTTCTTCAAGGTAAATGAAAACAGGATTGAAACAAAAAAACAACCCACTAACTGGGAAAAAATATTTGCAAGTCATATATCTGACATAGGCTTAATATCCATCATATATAAAGAACTCTCGCAACTCAACAACAAAACATCAAACAATCCAATCAAAAAATGAGCTGGAGACATGAACAGACATTTCTCCAAAGAAGATACACTGATGGCCAATAGGCACATGAAAAGATGCTCATCATTGCTGATCATCAGGGAAATGCAAATCAAAACTACACTAAGATATCACCTTACACCCGTTAGAATGAAAAAAATATCTAAAGCTAATAGTAACAAATGTTGGAGAGGTTGCGGAGAAAAAGGAACCCTCATACACTGCTGGTGGGAATGCAAACTGGTGCAGCCACTATGGAAAACAGTATGGAGATTCCTCAAAAAATTAAAAATAGAACTACCATACGATCCAGCCATCCCACTACTGGGTATTTATCCAAAGAGCTTGAAGTTAGCAATCCCAAAAGTCCTATGCACCCCAATGTTCATTGCAGCATTATTTACAATAGCCAAGACATGGAAGCAACCTAAGTGCCCAGCAACAGACGAATGGATAAAGAAGATGTGGTACATATATACAATGGAATACTACTCAGCTGTAAAACAGAACAAAATCATTCCATTTGCAATAACATGGATGGACCTTGAGGGAATTATGTTAAGTTAAATAAGCCAGCGAGAGAAGGATAATCTGTGTATGACTCCACTCATATGAAGAATTTAAAATTATGGCCTAAGAACAGTTTAGTGGATACCAGGAGAAAGGTGGGGTGGGAGGTGGGCACAAAGGGTGAAGTGGTGCACCTACAACACGAATGACAAACATTAATGTACAACTGAAATTTCACAAGATTGTAACCTATCAACTCAATAAAAAAAAATAAAAAACAAACAAAAAATATTTACTAATTCATTGACCACTTATTTGATATTGAGACTTTCCTTATATAGTATGATTAAAGAGTATCAATTACAAGTTAATTCTAACATGAAAATTCAATTCAGTTTGTCATTATGTACAAGAAATATCAACATTATATCACATGTAAGTTTCAAAAAAACTGACAATTTTCCCATTACAGGCTGAATATAGATGATTGATACAATTAGTCAACATAGCAATGTGTGCATTATTAGGACAAAAACTTCCTAAATGAGTCATGGGATTAATTATCAAGTAAAACGAATGAAGTAGGACTGGCTAGTATTTCAAGACCTTAGATATTTCTTCTTCCTTTGCTCACTTTAAATGTTTAATTAATTCTTCCACATAAGTGAAATGGACCCCTAGAAAACATTAGACAACACTTAATTTATAATTTATAGAAGGATGAATACAAATCATTTTGAAGTTTCTTTTTAAACTCTCACATCCCTAATTAATATTCATGAGGATAATTTCACAAAAGCAGTTACAAAACTATGCCAGAGAGGGCATGGAAATATATAGTTGTGCCAGTGGAAGAGGCAGGAAATTTATCTCTCCCCAAAATGGAAGATTTAAGTTCAACACAAACATTTCCTAAATAATAGTTTTATAATATTTTAATTAAATTATTCATTACTGAGAAATTACACTGTGGAGAAACAGATAATGTTGCACAAAGGCCGAGTTCATTTGTTCTGGACAGGTGGCCAGTCTGCAGCTCTGTGTCAGCAGCCAAACCCACCCACAATAGCCCTAAAGACGATTATGCAAATGCCAGTCAACCCAGCTATTTTCCCAGGAACAGGAAAAGGGCTTCTAGTAGAAGCTATAATTGTTTCGCAGTCATGTGGAAAAATAAGCCAGTTTTTTTGGTTTTTTTTTTTGGTTTTTTTTTGCTGGAGGCAGAGTGTTTTCATTAAGGGCACTACTACAATATATGTGAGACATATAAACATATACACACATGTCATGAAAAACATGAAGGAACCTTAAATGCCTATTATTAAGTGAAAGAAGCCATGTGAAAAGCTTACGTACTGTATGTATGACTAGGGGTGGGGAGGTGTCAGGGTGTGTGCGTGTGTGTGCGTGTGTGTGTGTCTCTGTGTTTGAGGTACATATTTATCAAACACCATAGACAGCTTATTCCACCCTCTTGCCCAAGCCCTCCTTGCCAAGCAGCTCTGCCTTCTTCTCAATACCAAGTCTCTCCTCTGCTGGTTACAACTTCCCTGGCCAATAAGATATATAGAGAAATGTATTAACTTTTGACCACTGTATCTTATAAGCACAAGATAAATAGTCTCTGGCCAAGCTGAGATAAGCAGCATTCTTACTCCCTATATGTAAAGCATTTTTCTTTTTTATCCAGAGGCATAAGGAAACAGGCTGAAGACAGAAACCCATCAGATTTGAAGTACAACGCTAACAAGGGAACACTGTTCCCTAGCATTTATTGATTAATTCTGTTATCAAAGTTTTTTGGGTTTTGTTTTTGATTTTAAGTAAAGTCAACAGATTCCTTAGTTTCTAAATGGCAGTTTTTAAGTTACCTGCTCTGACACCTGATTTTAAAATTCTCTCTAGAATTAAAGTTATTTCAAATATTACTGCTGTTGGATTTTTATTCTACAGGATTCAAATACAGTATTTTCTTTTTCCTTTTTCTCACCTCTCTTGCCCTACTCACTCCTCAATTCCTTCCTCTGTAAGACAAGGGGACATTATCTGTTTTATTTAGTAAAAGGCATAAAATGCTACTCCTTCCTCTGTCTACATAGAATTCAACAGTTTCTGGAACACATATGTTATGCTAGAAAAGTTCTTCTGCCCTAAATGCATCTAAGGGAGGATTTTTCTCACATGCTTAGAAACAGAGATTATGATATTCTTCATAAATGTCAAATATATCATTTTAAAATAAGACATTACAAATTTCTAAATGTTTAATTAAGAATATGTGTACTGTCAAAATTAAACCAGCTGTTAGTAGGGGCTAGCCCCATGGCTGAGTGGTTAAGCTCACACACTCTGCTTTGGCGGCCCACGGTTTCTCCAGTTAGGATCCTGGGCGCGGACACGGCACCGCTCATCAGGCCATGCTGAGGCGGCGTCCCATGTAGCACAACCAGAGGCACCTACAACTAGAATATACAACTATGTACTGGGGGGCTTTGGGGAGAAGAAGCAGGGGAAAAAAAAAAAGATTGGCCACAGATATTAGCACAGGTGCCAATCCTTAAAAAAAACAACCCAGCAGTAAGTAGAAAACTTCTTTAACCTCAATAGTGTTATTGATAAGAGACTTAATTAATATAAACTCACTGCCCATGAAAACAAATTAACATTCAAAACTCTTTTTAAAATGATTGAGCACCAGCCCTGACATGATTGTTCCTTCTGGTAAACTCTCACAAAGGACTTTGCTTATGTCTCTTACAGCACTTACCATATTCTTATTTTAATACATTAATTCATTGATTCATTCATTCCTCGATCCTAAATTCAAATAGAAGAGTAAGTCACAGTCTCTATCCTCAAGGAACTGACATTCTAGTGACAGAAGTATCTGACTTTTAAAAAATGTTTTCAATATATTGTGATGTAGGTATAGAGTAGATAAACACACAAGTTGAGTATGGTGGACTATATTTACTGTTCAAAAACATTCTCTACCACCCCAATAGGATGGCTAAAGTAAAAAAAAAGACAGATAATACCAAGTGTTAGTAACAATATGGAAAAATTGGAACTCTCATATATCACTGGTGAAAATGTAAAATGGTACAGCCACTTTGGAAAATAGTTTGGAAGTTCCTGAAAATGTTAAACATAGAATTATAGCAAATGGTCAGCAATTCCACTCTTAACTGTATACTCAAGAAAAGTGAAAATATACATTTATTGAAAAACTTGTACGCAAATGCTCATGTAGCATTATTCCATAATAGCCCCAAAATGAAAACAACCCAATTGCCCTCAACTGATGAATGGGTAAACAAAGTGTTGTACGTCCACAGGTATAGCCAGTCAATGGGATATTACTTCGCAATACAAAGGAATGAGGCACGCTAAAACATAGATGAACCTTCAAAACAGTAGGCTAGGTAAAAGAAGCCAGTCACAAAAGACCATATATTGTATGATTCCTCTTATATGAAATGTCTGGAATAGGCAAAACCACAGAGACAGAAAGTAAACTGGTGGTTGCCCAGGGCTGGGGAGATTGATGGGAAAATAGAAAGTGACTATCAATGAGTACAAGGTTTCTTTTTGGGGTGATAAAAATGTTCAAAAATTGATTGTGGTGATGGTTACACAACTCTGTGAATATACCAACCACCACTAAATTGTAACTTTAACAGGGTGAATTGTATGGTATGTGAACTGTATCTCAATAAGGCTGTTATCAAAACCATATACACGCGTGTTCCCCCGCCTCTCTAAGGAAGTATTACACTTTCCCATTCCCAGTGACATCAGGGTTGGCCTCTGACTTGCCTTGGATGAAGAAATGGGAGTAGAAATGATGTATATACTTCTTCCAAGCTTTACGAATTAAGACATGGTTTGCCATGCTCTCTTTTTCATTTACAAATATTCCAGATAGAGGTTATTTCATCAGACTGAGTCCCAGAATGAAGATGGCGCAAACAACAGTGTGAGGCTGAGACACAGCCAATCCACAATAGATTAATAAATAAAATATAAACCTTTTGTAAGCGATTAAGATTTTAGGTTTGTTTGCTATCACAGAGTCTTGCCTAAGGAGTATATACTTTTTATATATTATGATAATATGAAGCCATAACAATTAGCAAGATATTTAAAAATATTATTTATTTTATCTCATCTTTTTATTTCAATTTTGTGCATGCTTTCCATATGCATAATGTATTAGTATGGCACGGGCCACTTAAAAAGTTTGGAAACCATCTCCTTGATTACTGAGGACCTCTATCTCATCTATTATTCTATCAGGCTCATGGTGTCACTTGCCCAGTGTTATTCTGTTTCTGACAGTGGTACAGGGTACAGTAGGGGCTTAATAAATACACCTTAAATGAATGAATATGCTTCCAAATGTCAATAAGAATACATTAGGATCAGGTCAGGAATATAAAATTCAAACTAATAGGCTAGTTAGAGAAGTAGCATTAAATAAACCAAGAGGCTAAGCAGTAACCAGGCTGGGCAGAAGCCTACACAAAGGAAAACAATTAATACAGGTTCCCTCCACAGTTTGAACTATAACCAGAATGGCTAAAATTAAAAAGATTAAAAATATCAAGAGTTGTTAAAGATACAGAACAATTAGAATTCCCATATGCTGCTGGTATGGCTAAAATTAAAAAGATTAAAAATATCAAGAGCTGTCAAAGATATGGAACAATTAGAATTCCCATATGCCATTGGTGGGAGTACAAACTGAACAACAACTATGAAGAACTGTTTAGCCATATCTACTAATGGTAAAGAGATGTAGACCCTATGACCCAGTAATTCCTCTCCTAGGTATACACCCAACTGAAATGTATACAAATTTTCATGTATGGAAATATTCAAAGCAACACTTTTCATAACTGTCAAAAACTGAAATAAGCCAAGTGTCCACCATCAGAAAAATGAAATTTACTTATATTGCACAACGCACATGAATCTCATAAATATAATGTTGACCAAAAGAAGCCAGAACAAAGTGTACTTACTGTATGATTTCACTTATAAATAAGTTAAAAAAAAAAAAAAACCTAGCTGTTAGAAGTCAAGATAATAATTACCTTTTGGGAGGGTTAGTGACAGGAATGGGCAAAGAGAGGCTTACTGGGACGCTACAATGTTCTAGTTCCTCATCTGGGTAGTGGTTGACAAAGGGTACGTCAGCTTCACACTAATGACCGTGCACATGTCTGTACGTATGTATATTTCGATAGAAAAAGGTTAAAAAAGGAAACACACTTCTAAATAACCCATTGGTCCAAGGAGATATCACAATAGAAGTCAGAAAATATCTTCAACTGAACAAGAAAATACTACATTAACAAGTCTTATGGAATGCTGTCAATGCCATATGTAGAGAGAAACATATATCCTTAAATATACTTGAAGACAGGAAAGTCTGAAAATCAACAATTTAAGCACTCCTCCCTCCTCCAAAAAGTTAGCCAGAATAGCTGACTAATTCCAAAGAAAACAGAAGAAAGGAAATAAAAGATAAAATCATAAATGAATCAATAGGAAACATATAATGGAGAAGATCAACAAAGCCAAAAGTTAATTCCCTGAAGAGACTAACAAAACTCTGGTGAGACTGTTCAAGAAAAATAAAAATGAGGCATAAATAATCAACATTAGGAATAAAAAAGGAAAAATCATTACAGAAGCCACATATAACACAAAGAAAATACAAAGTTATTATGAGTGCTTATGCCAACTGGTGTATCAGAACAAATTCTAGGGAAAAAAGTTACTTTACCAAAATTTACATGAGAGAAAAAGAGAGAGTCGTCAGTCATACTATCATTAAAAAAAATAAGTAATTTTAAATCTTCCCACAAAGAAAACTCCAGGCCCCAGATGGCTTCACCAAAAAGAACTTGCTAACGATGGAGAAAGAAATAATTCCAATCTTAGAGAAATTCATCAAGAAAGGAAGAGAGGGAAAGATTCTTCAACTTAATTTATGAAGGCTTGATATCAAAATTCAAGAAGAAAAAGTACGAGGAGGAAAATTATAGTCCATTTTCACTCATGAAAAAATATTAACAAATGGAATCCAATAATGTACAAAAAAGGTAAAACATCAAGACCAAATGGGTTTTACCCCAAGAACACAAGCTTGGCTTAGCATTAGAAAAATCAATTAATAATATTTGCCACAAATTAAAAGTAAAAAATCATAGAATTGTCTCAATAGATAAAGCAATTGATAAGATCCAACATCCATTCATGAGCAAAATTCCTAGCAAACTAATACAAAGAAGCACATACCATAACTTGATATATAAAACACTGAAAGCAAGCATCATACTTCATGATGAAAGATTAAAAGGTCTTCCTCTGAGACCAGGAACAAGACAAGGATGCTGCAATTACCACCTTCATCTAACATTGTACCGGAGGCCCTGGACAGTGAGGTAAAGCTAGAAAAAGAAATCAAAAGTTAAAGGCAGTCCTCCCTTTGCATGGTTCCAATATGCATAAATTTCAGTTACTACAGTTTAGTTAAATGACTACTCCCCCAACAACATAGTTTGAATTTTAGTTACCATGGCATAGGAAACATGAGTAACTGCATAAAGCAAAGACTTCACTGCTAGCTCTTTGGTCCACAAATCATGGCAAATAACAGAAACGTATCATGATCAGTGACCAATCACATCACTTCTTTCAAAGTGTGTCAGTGACTGATCACTATGTATCCGTTATTCAGTTCACACAGACAGTAAAGATATAACTATGTTGCCTCTTTGTCTTACAGTGATGAACCCACATGACAGTTTACAAAAATGTAAAATCAAAAGAGGGAATTAGCCAACAAAGAGGAAAGTGTAGCAGAGAAACAAAAAGTGATAACGCTGGAAGTGAAATTCTAACCAAACACAAATGGAGTTATTGAAGAAAGAGCTGACTGTGGGAATGCTGATAGTCCTGCCGTTTGAGAGATTCTAGATATGCAGTCAGAGGGAGAAAGTGAACATATCAACACAAATAAAGAAAGTGAGTGTGATGAAAAGGACAAAATTATCCCAGCTGAATGCTGCTGATGAAAAAAAAAATCACATTAAAGGAACTTTCAGAAACATTTCATGACATTGTAAGTGCAAAGGATAAATGTTGGAAGCTAACCCAAATATAGAAAAGAACGTAACAATTCACCAAGGCATATGACAAGAAAAAGGCAATCACTGATCCTCGGGCGGGGCTTCCAGTTTCTGGTTCCACATTTAAAGACATTTTAAGTCACCACTCCGTCCTAACAAGAAGTAAAAAGCTGAAGAGACTGAAAAACCAACAATTCTTCTTGGATCTGTAAGAGAGAAGAGGACACAGGGGAAACTGCTGCCCCCGAGACTGGAGAGAGAAGACAGGTGAATAAAGGGAGTCACGCCTTACCAGTGCAGAGACACAAGAGCGGAAACCTCCTTGGAAACCAGTCAGAGTAGGAAAACATAAATTTCAGTTGACAAATTGCTGGAGGTTCTGTATGGACAACTCAGAGTTAAACACTCCATGGGGACACAGTCATAGGGGGGACTCCACAATATTGTGATATTTCCTCCCGGAGCTTGACCAGGTTCCCACAGTAAATGTCAGAGAAAAATCCCCTGGTGTTCCCAGGACGGGGAGGGGAAAAGGAACCATTTTGAATATGCCAGAGCACTCTGTCCTTCTTAACAAGGCCTGCCCTCAGGAGGAACCGGCTAACTAAACCTTAACTTGTTGAAGTATTCTCAGGGCCAAACTGTCCTGGGGGAAAGGAAACACCCAATTCCAGTCAGCTCTGCCCTTCCATGTGGAGGAAGGGAAACACCGAACTTCAGTCCACTCTAGCTGATCTTTCCCACCTAAAGGAGGAGGGAAAAAACCGACAAACACTTGTGAACTTCACAGTCCTGGGGCACAGGCTCACTAGAAGACTAAGACCAAATCATAGGACTACAGAGTGCTTCCCCTCCCCCCACACCTCACCAGCACATTACTAAAGGCCCATGTGCAGCAGTTCCTTTTACCCAATCCATCAAGAGAAAATTATAAGGCATACTAAGAGGCAAAAAACACATGGGAAGAGACAGAGCCTGCGTCAGAACCAGACATGGCAGGGATGTTGGAATTATCAAACAGAATTTAAAACAACTATGATTAATATGTCATTGGCTCTAATGAATAAAGAAGACACCATGCAATAACAGATGGGTATTGTAAGCAGAGAGATGGAAATCCTAAGACATAAAAAGAAATGTTAGAGTAAACAACACTGTAAGCAGAAATGAAGAAAGCGTTCATGGCTTACTAGTAGACTGGGCAAGATTGACAAAGCAATCTCTGAGCTTGAGGATATATCAATAGAAACTTTGAAAACCGAAAAGCAAAGAGAACAAAGACTGAAGAAAACAGAACAGAATATCCAAGGACTACGGGATAACTACAAAAGGTGTAGCATATGCATAACGGGAATATCAGAAGGCGAAGAAAGAGAGAAAGGAACAAAAGAAATATTTCAACAATAATGACTGAGAATTTCCCCAAATTAATGTCAGAAGCAAATCACAGATCCAGGAAGCTCAGAAAATACCAAGCAGGATAAATGCCAGAAAAACACAATTAGTCATATCATTTTCAAACTACAGAAAATCAAAGATAAAGAAAAAATCCTGAACGAAGCCAGAGGGGGAAAAAAAAAACACCTTACCTATAGAGGAGCAAAGATAAGAATTATAACTGACTTCTCTTCAGAAACCATACAAGCAAAAAAAGAGTGGAATGAAATAAAGTGTTGAGAGAACAAAGAACACTAACGTAGAATTCTGCAATCTGCAAAATTATCCTTCAAAAGTGAAGGAGAAATAAACACTTTCTCAGACCAGGAAAAGTGGAGGGAATTTGTCGCCAGTAGACCTGCCTTGCAAGAAATGTTAAAAGAAGTCCTTTAGAGAGAAAGAAAATGATATAGGTCAAAACTCAGATCTACATAAAGAAACAAAATCATCAAAGAAGGAATAAATGAAGGTAAATGAAAATTTTTATTTTTCTTATTCTTCACTGATCTAACAGATAACAGCTTGTTCAAAATAATAGCAACCATATCTTCTATTATGTATACTTAGGTATATAATTTACGTATGCTTACATATAAGTGAAATGAATGATGGGAATGGTACAAGGGATGGGAGGGAAGCATCAGGATTATTCTGTCATACGATACACTACCTGCAAAGTGGTAGAGTGCTATTTGAAAGTAGACTTGGATTGGTTGTAAATGCATACAGCAAACTCTAGGGCAACCACTAAAAAAGTGAAATATATACATATATATAACTGATACTCTAAGAAAGGAGAGAAAATGGAATCACATGAAATACTCAATTAAAACCACAAAAGGCAGGATGAGGGGGTTCCAGATGGCAGCGTAGGAAGAGCCTGAGCTGACCTCCTTCCACAGACACAACAAATACATAGCTACGTATGGATCAATTCCCCTGAAAAGAAACTGAGAGCTAGCTAGTACCACAACAAAAGATAAAAAGGACAACATGGAGATAGGTAGGAGAGGCAGAGAAATCCTCTTGCCAAATACCCCACACCCAGGTGGCGGCACACAATAAGGATGGATCTCACCAGGCATTTCTCCCAGAGGAGTGAGGGGCTGGTACTCCAGGTCAGGCAAGCACTCCAGCCCCTGGGATCAGCACTGGAGAGACGAGCCCCCAAAACATCTGACTTAGAAAACAAATGGGGCTGAGAGACAAGGGTCTCAAAGTGCCATAGGAAACTGAGATTGCCCTCTTAAAAGGCTGGCGTTCAGTCTCACTTGCCCTGAGACCCAGTGAAAACGGCAGCAGTTGGAAAAGTTCCAAGATTATATGTGAAGGAGAGTCATTTGCGAATTTAAAAGCATCAGCTAGGGGAATGGGGGACATTGGAAACACTCCCCAGGGATGAGGCACTAATGGACACCATTGTTGTGCTTCTCACCTAACCTGCCAGCACAGGTGGGTGAGTTCAGACGTTAGGCAAGCAGCCGTGGCACTATCCTGCCCTTTGCTGAACCTGGAGAGAGCTGGTGGTTGCAGAACTTCCCCATTCTCTGGCTGGGGCAGGCAGAGAAGAACGGATGTGGCATTCTCCTGCTCCCTACCTAAAATCTATGAGCACAGGTGGCTGTGACTGTAACAAAAGACAAAAAAGGGCATTATATAATGAAAAAGGGGTCAATCCAACAAGAGGATATAACATGTGTAAGTATTTATGCACCCAACATAGGAGCACCTAAACATATAAAGCAAATACTAATAGACATAAAGGGAGAAATGGACAGTAACACAATAATAAAGGGGACTTTAATACCCCACTTACATCAATTTCAAACCCACTTACAAAGGACAGTTCATCCAGACAGAAAATCAATAAGGAAACATCAGCCTCAAATGACCATATGGACTTAAATTTACAAAGAACATTCCATCCAAAACCTGCAGAATACACATTCTTTTCAAGTGCACATGGAAGATTCTTGAAGACAGATCACATGTTAGGCCACAAAACAAATCTCAATAAATTTAAGTAGACTGAAACCATATCAAGCATCTTTTCTGACCACAATGGTATGAAACTAGAAATCAATTACAAGAAGAAAACTGGAAAAAGCACAAATACATGGAGTCAAAACAACATGCTACTAAACAACCAATGGGTCAACGAAGAAATAAAAAAATAACTTGAGACAAATGAAAACGGAAACACAACTTTCCCAAATCTATGGGATCCAGCAAAAGCAATTCTAAGTGGGAAATTCATAATGATACAGACCTACCTCAAGACACAAGAAAAATCTCAAATAAACAATCTAACTTTATACCTAAAGAAACTAGAAAAAGAAAAAGAAACAAATCCCAAAGTTAGAAGAAGAAAGGAAATAATAAGTCAGAGCAGAAATAAATGAAACTGTGACTAAAAAAACAATAGAAAAGATCAGTGAAACTAAGAGCTGGTTCTTTGGTAAGATAAACCAGATTGATAAACCTGTAGCCACATTCATCAAGAAAAAAAAAAAGAGAGAGCTCAAATAAATAAAATCACAAACAAAAGAAGAGAAGTTAAAACTGATACCACAGAAATACAAAGAATCATGAGAAACTATTATGAATGATTATATGCCAACAAATTCAACAACCTAGAAGAAATGGATAAATTCCTAGAAACACACAATCTTCTAAGACTAAATCATGAAAAAATAGAAAATCTGAATAGACCAATTACTATAATGAAATTCAATCAATTTTAAAATTCCCAACAAACAAAAGTCCAGGATCAGACGGCTTTACAGTTGAATTCTACCAAACATTTAAAAAAGAGTTAATACCTAACCTTTTTGAAGAGGAAAGAATGCTTCCAAATTCACTTTACAAGGCCAGCATTACCAAAACCAGACAAAGAAACCATAATAAAAGAAAATCACAGGCCAACATCCCTGATGAACATAGATGCAAAAATCCTCAAAAACATTAGCAAACAAAATGCAACAATACTAAAAGGATCATACACCATGATCAACTGGGATTCATCCCAGGATGAAAAGATGGTTCAACATCTGCAAATCAAACAATGCGATACACTGCATTAATAAAACTAAGAATAAAAATCATATGATCATCTCAACAGATGCAGAAAAAGCACGTAACAAAATTCAACATCTATTTATGATAAAAACTCTCAACAAAGTAGGTATAGAGGGAATGAACCTCAACATAAAAATGCCACATACGACAAACCCTTGGCTAACATCATACTCAATGATGAAAGCTGAAAGCTAGCCCTCTAAGAACAAGAACAAGACAAGGATGCCCACTAGCTCCACTTTTATTCAACATAGTATTGGAAGTCCTAGCCACAGCAATTAGGCAAGAAAAATAAATAAAAGGCAACAAAATTGGAAAGGAAGTAAAACTGTCACTATCTGCAGATGACATAATACTATATGTAGAAAACCCTAAAGACTCCATCAAAAAAACTATTAGAACTAATAAATGAATTTGGTAAAGTTGCAGGATGCAAAATTAATATACAGAAATCTGTGGCATTTTTATACACTAATAATCTACCAGAAAGAGAAAATAAGAAAATAATCCCATTTACAATAGCATCAAAAAGAATAGAATACCTAGGAATAAATTTAACCAAGGAGGGGAAAGACTGTACTGTGAAAACCATTAAGACATTAATGACAGAAACTGAAGATAATACAAACAAATGGAAAGGCATACTGCGCTCATGGATTGGAAGAATTATTATTATTTTTTTTTTCTGAGCAAGATTAGCCCTGAGCTAACATCTGCTGCCAATCCTCCTCCTTTTGCTGAGGTCTGGCCCTGAGCTAACATCCGTGCCCATTTTCCTCTATTTTATATGTGGGACGCCTGCCACATATTGCCACTGTATGGCTTGTCAAGTGACACATAGGTCTGTCCCCGGGATCCAAACCAGTGAACCCCGGGCTGCCAAAGAAGAACGTGCAAATTTAACTGCTGTGTCACTGGGTCAGCCCCAGAATTAATCTTTTTAAAATGGTTATACTAGCCAAACCAATTGACAAATTCAATGTAATCCCTATCAAAATGCCAATGGCATTTTTCATAGAACTATAACAAAGAATCCTAAAATTTGTATAGAACCACAAAAGACCCCGAACAGCCAAAGCAATACTGAGAAAGAAAAACAAAGCTAGCAGTATCACGCTCCTTGATTTCAAACTATACTACAAAGCTATAGCAATCAAAACAGTATGGTACTGCCAAGAAAACAGACACAGATCAATGGAACAGAACAGAGCGCCCAGAAATAAACCCATGCATATATGGTCATTTAATCTACAACAAAGGAGGTAAGAATATACAATTGAGAAAAGATAGTCTTTTCAATAAACGGTGCTGGGAAAACTGAAGCACTACACAGCAAAGAATGAAACTGGAGCACTATCTTACACCATATACAAAATGAAATTCAAAATGGATTAAAGACTTGAATGTAAGACCTGAAACCATAAAACTCCTAGAAGAAAACACAGACAGTATGTGCTTTGACATAAGTCTTAGCAATATTTTTTTGGAGCTGTCTCCTCAGACAAGGGCAACAGAAACAAAAATAAACAAATGGAACTACATCAAACTAAAAAGTTTTTGCACAGCGAAGAAAACCATCAACAAAACGAAAAGGCAGCCTACTGAATAAGAGAAGATATTTACAAATCATATATCTGAAAAGGGGTTAATATCCAAAATATATAAAGAACTTACACAACTTAATATCAAAAAACAAAACAACTCAATTAAAAATGGGCAGAGGACCTGAATAGACATTTTGCCAAAAATGTGCCAAAAGGCACATGAAAAGATGGTCAACATCACTAATCATCAGAGAAATGCAGATCAAAACCGCCAGGAGAGGGGCTGGGCCTGTGGCCTAGTGGTTGGGTTTGGCGTCTTCTGCTTTCGTGGCCCAGGTTCACGGGTTTGGATCCCAGGTGCGGACCTACATCACTCAACAGCCAGGCTGTGGCAGTGACCCACATACAAAATACAGGAAGACTGGCACAGATGTTAGCTCAGGGCTAATCTTCCTCAAGCCAAAAAAAAAAAAACAAAAAACCCCACAATGAGATATTGCCTCGCAGCGGTAAAAATGACTATTATCAAAAACACAAAAAATAACAAGTGTTGGCAAGCACATGGAGAAAAGGGAACTCTTGTGCACTGTTGTTGGGAATGTAAACTGATACAGCCACCTTGGAAAACAGTTTGGAGGTTCCTCAAAAAACTAAAAATAGAACTGTCATACAATCTAGCAATTCCATTACTGGGTATTTATCCGAAGAAAACGAAAACACTAATTTGAAAAGATAGATGCATCCCTATGTTCACTGCAGCATTATTTACAACAGCCAAGATATGGAAGTAATCTAAGTGTCTGTTGATCGACGAAAGGATAAAAAAGACGTGGCGCACACACACACGCACGCACACAGGAATATTATTCAGTCATTAAAAAGAAGGAAATCTTGCCATTCGTGACAACATGCATGGATCTAGAGGGTATTATGCCAAGTGAAGTAAGTCAGACAGAGAAAGATAGATACCACATGATTTCACTCATATGTGGAAGATCAACACATAGATGCTAGCACAATTGGGTATCCATATGTGAAAAAGTGAACCTGAACCTCTACCTCACAATATATACTAAATCAATTCCAAATAAATTATGGATCTAAAATACTATACAGATCTAAATATACTATAAAGCTTTTGGAAGAGGATATTGGAAAATATTTTTTGTTTGATGGAGAATAACTGTAAGGCAAAAGATTAATAAATTCAACTATATTAAAATGAAGACTTTCTGCTTATTAAAAGGCACCTTTGTTTATTAAAAAGTACCATGGGTCTCTTGCATTTATGCACGTCTTGTAAGCAGAGGCAACAACTGCCTTTATTCCAAACAATCTCTTTAAGGACGTCTGTATAACAGACAGCCCTGAAGGATAGAAACAGTATCTTCCTCTGGAGTAAAAGGCAGGTTTGGTTACTGTCCAGTCTAATAAACATAATGGCTCTCTCTAGGACAAAGGTCAGATTTGCTTACCGTCCATTATGAAATACTGAGGTTCCCTAAGCTAGGGGTTCCTCTCCATAACACAATCCACTGCAGCAATTGGCCCTCTTTGCACTGCCCTGTGGAAATTGGGGCTTAGGGAACCAGCACCCAAATGCTGATGCTCTGTCTATTGCTACTGACATGAATAATAAAGTCCTTTGTGTCTGACCCAGGAGTTTTGTTTCTTCTTCCAACATCCAGGAAACTTCTTGGCTAAAGTCTCAGACCTTTCATAACTTTTGACAACCATTCCAAGAGAGAATCAAAGAGAAAAAACCACAATTGACATAGTAAAAGAAGATATTTTAACCCACATTGCCAGTCTTTTACTTCAAATATATACACAACTTCTACAAATCAATAAGAAAAAGAAACACAAATTAAAGGAAAAGGGTTAAATACTTGCAAAGGGTCTTCACAAAAGAGGATATACTGGGGCCGGCCTGGTGGTGCAGCGCTTAAGTGCGCACGTTCCGCTTTGGTGGCCTGGGGTTTGCTGATTCGGATACTGGGTGCAGATGTGGCACCGCTCAGCAAGCCATGCTGTGGTAGGCGTCCCACATATAAAGTAGAGGAAGATGGGCACGGATGTTAGCTCAGGGCCAGTCTTCCTCAGCAAAAAGAGGAGTATTGGCAGCAGTTAGCTCAGGGCTGACCTTCCTCAAAAAAAAAACATAAAAAAGAGGATATACTCATATAAAAAACATTTAAAAAGGTTTTCAATCTATTAATAATAAGGAAAATGCAAATAAGATACAATTTCATACCCACGAGATTGGCAAATATTTAATCTGACAATATTAAGTTGCTGACAAAGTATGATATGGGAAGTCTCATACACTCCTGGTATAGTGTAATTGCTACAACCACTTTGAGAAATTATCCAGTAAAACTGAAGACACGTTTAAGCTTATCATTCAGCAATTCTACTTCTAATACAAGATATAGAAAAACTCAGGCACACATGCAAGAGGAGACACATACATGAATGATCATAGCAACGTTTTTCATAAAAACCAATAAATGAAAACAACTCAAATGTTTATCAACAGCATATTGTGGTATTTACTATTCAAATACATATACAACAAATATAATTGTGGTATATACACACAATAGGAAACTATACAGCAATGAAAATGAACAAATTATAGCAACATATAATAACATGGCTTGAATCTTATAAATAGGATGATGAGAGATGTAAGATTCAAAGAATACATTCAGTGTGATTCCATTTACATAAAGTTCAACAACAGGAATAACTACACTATATTCTTTAAGGATGCATATATAGCTATGAAGAAAAGCAATGATTACCATATGTCAGAACAGTAGTTACTTCTGGGCGCAAGCAAAGAGGGTATAATAAAAAAAGGACACACAAGGAGTTTCCAGGGTACTGGCAATTTTTTATTTCTTTACTGAGATGGCAGTTACATGGGAATTTGCTTCATAATTATGTATTTAGTGCACATTTCTATTTCTTGGATTTTTATTTATGTCTATTGTTTTTCACGATTTATAACAATATCTTACTTTATTTTTTTGTTGAGGAAGATTCCCCCTGAGCTAAGATCTGCGCCAATCTTCCTCTATTTTTTGTATGTGGGTGGCCGCCAAAGCATGGCTGACACACAGTATAGGTCTGCACCCAGGATCCAAACCCATGAAACTGGGCCACCAAAGCAAAGCGCAGTGCACTTAACCACTACGTCACAGGGCCACCCTCCAACAAGACCTTATTTTAAATGAGTGGACCACCAAATCATTAGAGTTTAGATGGAATATACAAATTTATGCAAAGACATTTATGCTAATACACTAAACAGGAGAAATCCTATTTCCTAATTATGCTATTTTCCCTCTTAGTTTATTCCGTTAGTATACACACAGCAGGTACTCAGTAAGAACTTAATTAACCAGGAATGGAGAGCTCAGAAGATAACTAACATAACAGTACCAAATCACAGGATCACATGAATCACTTAAAAGGATCACCTTATAATAACACTAGAGAAATTTAGGAATGTAGGCTAGTACTATAAACCTTTAAAAACGTGCAGATTAATATTTAACATTTTATCAAGTTTTGCTTCTCTGTATCACAGATTAAATCACTCAAAGACTCTATTCAGTAGTGAACGCACATATTATTAGTCTTCATACACAATTACTCATCACTAGCCACTTCTCTGGGCAATCTGCCAAGTAATATATAATTCAAATTTTCTATTTGCTTAATTGTTCCTTCCTATCTTGGTTACCAGATCCACCAGCCATTTGTGTAATTACAGGAATTAATCAGTTAAATTACATATAACTTTTATTGTTCTCTTAAAACACTGACCCAATGTACACAGTATAAATAAATAAAATAATATTTTCAGGTTAAAAACAAACTATTTCTATATTTCTAAATCAAACATGTGTCAGAGATTGTAGCTTTACCGGTATCCAGGTTCTCCTCTTCAAGGCATACAACACACTGATGAGATTTTTCCAGCCTCCTCCTACATTAGGAGTGACCATTTGACTGCGTGTTGGCCAATGGAATGTGAGGAGAAGTAACATGTGCTTTATTCAGGTCAGGCCCATCAAGACCTTCCATGTGCAACCCTCTTCCTCCTTCCTCTTCCGCTAGCTAAATGCAGAGGATCCAGCAGAGGACTTGAGGCCCTAAAGAACCTCAGAGCCTCAAATTAAAGAAGCGTGGATCACCAAATCATCACATGAGGGCCATTCACCAAATTCCTGCACTAAACTGTTAAGTGAATGAGAAATAAACTTTCTGCTAAGCGTCAGAGATTTTGGGTAGTTGGTTAAAGCATCAGCCTACCCTAATGAACACAGGACATTTACCAGGGGGACTCTGTAACTCTTTCTGTTTCCAAATTTGTTACTACTGATACATTCAGGGCCTGTTACAATCACGTTGTCACCTTTGTATGACTCAGACAAAGGGATCATTTTAGCAGATAAATTAGGGAAAAGCACCCCCCAACTCTACAGGAAACAACTTGGCAAGGCAATCATTATCTCTGTGTGAAAAGGGGTCCCTTTCTCCAAGAGACTATGACACAGCATTCAGCTTGATGAGGAAGGCCAGAACTGGATTTCACTTTCCATTTGAACCCTAGCTTAGCAAGGGCACAAACTGTACAAATGTTCTAGAAGGCCCTGGACATACTTCTCTACCATTCCTTTTCCTATAGTAGGAACGTGGTACTCTTAAAGTTTGTATTTATTTATCTATGACATTTTATATAACAACTATAAGTCAATAAAACAGGCACATATTCATTTTTCTGCATATATGCAGGGTAATTTGTTTGGGAAATAACTTTTAAAAATTCTTAAAATAAAACTCTTATTTAAATTTAGGTGGTCAAACGATACTTTCATTCCAATAAGTTTCAAGAAGAAACCCAGATTGGCTTTCAAAATATAGAAAGTATTTTTTAGTAATTAGTTTTTAATAAGTTTCTCATCCTATTAAGTAAAATCCATTGCAAAGTACAGACGTAATCTTCAGTTATTAATTCAAAAGTACCCCAAGTTTCAGTTTTCCTGACACTTTGTAAAATTAAGGCTAGGGTAACTACTGTGGAGGAGGGTGGAAGGAATCCTATCCTGGCCAAGATATCTGAGCTATAGTACTGCTTCCTCAAGACAAACAAGTAACTTCTTAGGAATTCAGGTTGCTCATCTGAACAGTAATATAGTTGCAACAGATGTCTCCAACATGCACCCTGTTACAAATTTCCTCAAGTCTAACCCATGGAGATTCAACCAAAGGGATACAATTGTTGCAAGAATTAAAATGAGCCTATGAAATGCCTAGCACAGAGACTGGTGCACAGCAGATAGTGAATAAATATTACTTCATTCTTAGGATCAACTGTAAAATTCTATGACTACTGCCTCTATTATTACTGTTGAATTAAGTGAAAAAAAAAAAACCTTACCAACAATATTTCCAAATCTTAATTCCAAGATTCTACCAACTTATGATAACAGAATTCAAACTTTCTTTTAGAGATTAAGCACATATGCGTTAGAGAGAGATATTAAAATTAGGCATATGGTGGATAAATATTGTATATGAAACAAACAATGCACATATTATAGACAAAAGTAATTCATTAATATTCTAGTATGCCACATTAAAATATTCTAAAACAAAAGATGGAAAGGAAAGTAAAAAACACCTCTTGCCTGAATTCCTCCAAGAACTTTCGAAGAGTCCCTACAAATTGATTTTACAAAGAAAAACAACCAATAAAAAAACAATGTGAATAGCCAATACAGAAAAAAGGCACTGCAAATAGCTATAAACATGAGAACATGCATAATCACCAGTATTCAGAAAAATTATTCTTAAAATTAGATACTATTTTTGGTCTAGCTTGGCAAAAAAATTAATGACTGGCAACATCCACCCTGTTAAGGATAAGATGTGCCAAGCCCTCTTTTAAAGCATTAGCAGAAATATACATTGCTATAGCATTTTTAAATTTCTATCTATTAGGAAAAAATTTTTTGAATTGCTTTACCTGTTAGTATCTACTAAAATTTTAAATGCAGAAATGCTTTGCTTCAGGGATGCCATTTTCAGAATTATTAAAATAAAGGCACAATTGCGACAAGATGAGGATGTCATTACAGTACAGTTTTCAACAACTTAAATCAATGGGATGCGGCTCAATCAATGTGGATGTTAAATAATTTACATCGACAACATGAACTATGATGCTGCCAATAAAATTGAAATGTTTAAGTATTTACTTCAGAAAAATATCAATGATAAAAATACTATTAAGGAGCCAGCCCGGTGGCACAGCGGTTATGTGCACTTTCTGCTTGAGTGGCCCAGGGTTCACCGGTTCGGATCCTGGGTACGGACACGGCATCACTTTGCAAGCCATGCTGTGGTAGGCATCCCACATATAAAGTAGAGAAGACGGGCACAGATCTTAGCTCAGGGCCAGTCTTCCTCAGCAAAAAGAGGAGGATTGGCAGCAGATGTTAGCTCAGGGCTGATCTTCCTCAAAAAAAAAAAAAAAATACTATTAAATATGAAAGACAAGATGTAAAAAACATTTAAGTATGATCCTACTTTTTAAATAAAGGATTAAACAAACTATATATTAAATGAGCACACATAAAAGGAAAAGATTCATGCCTAAAATAAGAGGGTGAATTTGAAAAGAAATACAAGAAGGTAAGTGATTTTATTTTATATACCTCTGTATTATTTGAATTATTAAAACCATGATTAATTTTTAAATTCAAAAAATATTCTTATGAAATGGACAGTCAAAATGTCTGATGTATGCCCAAATAATAGGAGAGAAAAGTTGTTAGCTTCACTGTTTTTACTGCATCTTATCCAAGGTTATAAGAAAAGAATACAATCGTCCATAATACAAATAGCATGATTTATACCTGAACTTATATTCTGAATAAATGTAACTAGGAGAGGAAATAGAGTACAAGCAATCTTCTTATACTTTGCTTTGGATTCATATTTTCAGATAGAACAAAAAAATACCAGCCATTGACAGTACCTACTCACTGCCAAGAATAATGCAAAAGGAAGTCCTGAAGTAAAGTATTAAACCATGATGTAACATAAAACACATCTATAAAACTGTTCCATGATTTCTAGTGGCAAATATTTATATTCCTTCCTCCACAAATAGAAATGGAACTCTCTTTTCTTTAAACTTGGCATCAATGTGACACCAACAAGTACTTTCTAGGACTATGATTATCAAAATGCCACAAAATGTATTGACTTTATAATGTGCAAAGCACCATATCCCTTAGAATTCACTCAGTATTTGCTAATTGTGTACGCGCATGACGTTCAGCCAACGACTCTGTCATCTCATTTCAGCTTAGCAACAACTATGAGTTATTTATTAACCCCACTACGCAGAGGAGAAAATGGTTTAAATAACTTATTTAGAGTGATTGTGTTAACAAATGGTAGAGCCAGAATCAGAACTCCAATGACTATATACTGCTATTTCTTTATGGAGTACATATAGCCTGTGAAAATATAAGCTATTTCCAAAAGGGTAGCAAGTGAAAGAAATCACAGGAGATGAGGAGGAACAGAAAAACAGAATAGAAAGAGTAGGAAAACCTGACAATGGTAGCAAGTCAAATTGCAAAATGCAAAGAAATGACCCAAAGTATTTCAGGAATAGGTAGAGCAACAGGATTTATCCTGTTTGACTGCAGTTCCTTTCCTCAGAGAGGATCTCTCACCCCATGCCATGCCATGCCGCTCAGCATATGAGACCCCAAATTTACGTCTGATCTTCCTTTCCCTAGGGTTCACGCTGGTCTCATATTGGCTTAATTTGTTATTTACAGGTAATAGACATTTCAGAGAGAGTTCCCCACAAACAGAATGGCTTGGTTAACTGTGTATGGGTTAGCTGTTGCTGAATTAATGCTGCATAACAAACTCCAAAAATGCCAATGACTTACAACATTAAATGCTATTTTCTTTCTCACAAATCTCAGGCCGGCTGGAACATCTCTGCTTCAGATTGGGAGTCAAATTCAGTTCTCCTTCACTAATCTTTCATTCTGGGACCCAGGCTGAAGGAGCACTAGTTACGTGGGGCAAGCTCTTCTTGTAGTAAATGGCAAAAGTACAAGAGAGCTGAAAGAAACTTGCCATACCTCTTAAAGCCTCATCTCAGAAATGGTCTATTGACACTTCCATCCCTATTCTATTGGCCCAAGTAAGCCATAAGACCAAGTCCAAAGTCAGTGAGCAAGGGATGCATTTTAACCCCAAGGGACAGGGTGGGGAAGGACTCCTTACTGAGCAATAATTCAATGTAGCATAAGCTCTAAGAGAAATTCCCAGAACAATTTCACTTGTGTTGAAAAATGAACATGCAAACATAACAAGATGTTGACCAAGTAACTCATGTGAGTATCAAATTCTCACATGACAAAGAGCTAAGAGGAACAATAAATATGTGGATGACAGAATCAGGATGTAAAAACTTCTCAACATGCTGGCACAATGAGGTCAATTCAATACAATGGAATCTCATAGGAGTAAAGTCCTGCTGTGGATTTAGTATAGGATGGAGAAGATCTGATTTAACGGCAAGATACGTAAAAGATTTAGTAGTCTTGAGTTTAAGCTCAATAAGAGCCACTAATGTGATACAGCTACCTAAAAGGATAAAGCAACTTAGCCTATATTAACAGTAATAATAACATGATTAAGTGGCCAGCACATATGAAGTGCACTGTAAAACTTAAAAAAATAAAAACGTAGAAGAAACAGTCTGCTCTACTCTGAGCCAATCACACCCACAGGATTATTAAATTGGGTTCTGATCTGAGTATCAATATCTGAGGAAGAATGACAGGAAATGAGAGAGATAAAAGGTTTGAAACTGAGTTGCATGGGTCATTCAAGTGTGAACTGAATAAGCTACAGAATTTTAGGACTGGGAAGACTGGGAGTGGGATGCAGACCTGCGGAAAGAGTTAAGAACAAGCAAAAAAGTTGTCTTCAAATTCCTAAAAAACTATCATGTACCCAAGAAGGTTACTTGGAAGGAACATTTCTGCTCACTGTAAATAGGAACTTCCTAACTAGAAGATGAATGCCTTGATACTATCACTGAATTCAGAAAGAGGCTGTAAGACCTCTATGTCAGAGGTTGGCAAATTTTTTCTGTAAAGGGCCAGAGAGTAAATATTTTTGGCTTTGCAGGCCATACAATCTCTGCGTCAACTCTGCCAGTGTGGCAAGAATGCAGCCATGGATAACACGTAAACAAACGGATGTGACTATGACCCAATAAAACTTTACTTACAAAAACAGGTGTCAGGCCAGATGGCTGTAGTTTGCCACCCCTTCTCTATATTAAAAAGAGAGAATGAATGCAAAGAAGGTTGGGACATATGGCCTTTACAGCACTTCCAGCTCCAAGACTCCCTAAAAAGTCATTAAAACAATTCAGTGATATACAGAAATAGGAGGGAAAAAAGAGACATTTTTATATACGTTGATATATCATACACATATGTTATGTGTACATTTATAAATCACATACAGAAAGAAGATTGTTACTAACATATGTAGAACAGGTCATCCTTATTAAAATAGATATGAGAGAGAGCTACTGAACATGTAAGGCTCTTAAAAAGGTCCCTATTATGAAAGGACATTGGAATAATCATAAAATGGACAGAGGAACCCGGCACCACCATACCGATTTCTCAATATCAGGTGAACAAATAAGACAACATTAACTATGACCGCTGTCCTTAAACAAGCCTTTCCATGTTGACACAGGGAGTCAACAGGAACATCTGCAAATTGCCCACTTAAAGTCCCTTTATATTTGTTGGATATTATATTTCCATACACAGAAATGGGAAGAAATTTGTGCCACTGTATCTCAAAGTAAAAGAAAGCTATAATTGGGTTTTACCAAAGGCCCAGAATTTCTACTCTAGGAAAAGTAAAAAAAAAGGTCAGAACATCCCCCGGTGGTTCTCCAGTCCCTAGATCAGGACAAAGGTCCTCCCATTGTTCGTTACAGGTATACAATAAGATAAGTATAGAAATTAAACGTAGACACTGAGATATTTTTATGGCAATTTGACATCAGTTTGTCAACTACAATGTAAGAGATAAAACAATCTGAGAAAATGTAAGCATTTATTTCCATAATTTGTCATTCTATAATGATTTAAATTTTTAATCAAGCCTGTAATTTATAATTTAATATTTTTAGTTAAATTAAGGAAGTAAAATGGTATTTTCACCTCTAATTCACAGACAGCAAAAAGCTTAACTGGCCTTCTTTGGCAAGGAAAGACATACCTCCTCTGAATGAGGAAGGCGTAGTAAACTAAATGATAACAATGGAAGTGATTTCAGAAAAAGAAAGACCAAAGAGTTCATACTAATGTTGCCTGTAAGTATATTCGACAGTGAAGTACTAAAACCACAGTGTGTTCTTTGCAGAGATGTACTGGCTATGAAACAATAAAACCATCAAAACCTGTGGCATTTATATATAAAATATAAAGAAATAAGTTCAAAACAAAAAAGTCTATTTGAAAATAAGTATTAAATTACAAAGCCAAGAGAAGATGTTCCTTATTTCACATATAGACAGGCTTCTTTTACAGCAGCTCTTCAGGATACTAAATCTTAAAAAGCCATATACGCTGAAATTAGGGGAAAACCCCATCAAAGATGTTTGCTTGGAAATATTCAGTGACTCTGCAACAAAGAACCCATTTCTAATGATACCATAGTCCAATGCATTCAGGAAATGGATAATTACATGAAAAAATAATTCATAGAACACACAAACCTAGCAAAGTGTTTTTACTGAACCTTAATAAATGCAAAGATATGACAATTCCTTTACTAAACATGTGATTTGAATATGATGATGTTGAAAAGGAAGAATTTTTTTTCAGCTTCATTCCCAAACATAACTAACTCTGAATTATATAAATCTATGAAGGATTATGTAGTCAACAAATGTGACTCAGAGTTTAAATTTTGTGTAACAGTATATTCTGATGTTGCAACTGTAATGACAGGAAAATATTCTGGACAGTTACCCAGATTAAGGAGTGTAAATCAACGCACTGCTTCCTTCATCAAGAAACTCTTGCTATGATACAAAAACAAAAAACAAAAAAAAGTCACCTGTCTAAACAGTATGTTCAGTGACAGAGCATAATTGTGAAGTTCTTAAAGGCTAATGCAATATGTTAGAGAATTCTCCTCATTAACTGATAATACGGAAAGTGATCACATACTACTGTCACTACATGGTGAGGTTCCATGGTTATTAAGGAGAAATGGTCTCTCGAAAACAAACAATGAAATGAACCCTTAGTGTTTCTGCAAGACAAAAAAAAAATTTTGTCCTAATGTTTTAAAGATGTGACTTGGACAGCCAGACTTGTCTTACACATTTGATATTTTTAATGATCTTCATACTTTCATGTAAGGAAAGCATACAAATGTTTCTCAATGGCCAATAAGATCAAAGCAAAAAAGGATGTTAATAGCATGAAAGATCAGTTTCTACAGATACTTACAACATGTTCCATAATTTAACAATCATCTTCAATGAAGTAGGTATGATCAGATACTGCACATTTGTTGAAAGATTATCTCTACACACTTTACAAATCTGATAGAACATTTTCAATCTTTTTCCCATCTAGAAGAGATCCACATACAGGAAATTTATGAATCCAGAGTCCATTTCTTGAATTGAGAGAGAATTTAAATTTAATTATAAGTCTATAGGATAAATTGTTGGAACTGACTGCTAATGAAAGTTTGAAAAATGAATTCAGAAAATAAAAATCACTTGCTCCATCTTGGGAAAAAGTTATAAATGAATATCCTCAGTTTGCTGAAATTTCTTTTAAATCTCTTCTCCAATTATCATCAACATACCTCTGTGAGTCAGTTTCTCTACACTGAATGCTGTTAAAACAGAACATAGGAACAATTTAGACATACATTATTTCTTGTGAGTAGGACTGTTGTCATTCCAACCCAGATTAGATAAATTTTAAAAAGGTACTTAATAATCATTTTAGCCAATTTTCGTTGTGTTTTATGGATTATGTAATTGGAGCATTTTCCCACTACAGTTTGCAATACTTTAGGATATGATTGCTGATAGGAGTTTTGAAGACAAATTCTTCCATACCATTAAGACATTAGAAGCATTGTAGGCTTTTAAACTATGTAGAAGACCTCAATAGGTTATGAACTGTTTGTAGCCAAGAATTGTATACCATCATTCCTTGTGTCTCATAACTTCTTGAAAGGAAGAACTTCTTGAAAGGAAGAAGTAAATTTATTTGTCACATTAGAATTTTTATTGATACGTACAGTGTTTGTTTAGAGTATGCATATAGGCATTTAATAAATGGGGAGTTAACATTTCACTCAACTTTTTGTTTGGTTAGTATTGTGGAATGACAAAAAATGTTATGACTATAATAGCAACTATCTATATTAATAAGCTAAAAGATACTTTCAAGTAATAAAATTTACAGTGTTTCTAATTCTTTTCTTTTTCCTTATGTATGACTATTCTAATTATATTTATTGAAATGTAATTTATCTGTTTGATCTACAAATTTTAAGCTTGTATTTCATGTCTTTTTAAATTTCATTTTTCCAGTAATTAATTTTTATTGTACTTTACAAGTGTCCAGTGACAAATTATTAGAAAAGAAAAAGTCCTCACAACAGATAATTCAAGAAATACAACCCTAGTGCACAGGTTGGCAAATTAGTCTGCCTTCTGCTTTCTCTAAATGAAGTGTGACTGGAACACAATCACACCTATTTGTTTACCAATTGTCTATGCCTACTTTCACTCTACAACAGCAAAACTGAGTAACTGTGGTAGAGATCATACGGCCCTCAAAGCTTAAAATATCTACTACCTGGTCCTTTGCAAAAAATATTGGCCAGCCCTTGCTCTAGATGGCTGAACATAACGGTTGGGAAGGCCTCTCTATTTTCCTTCCCGAGTCATTCAATAAGCAAAGACATCACTGGAGCTCGGGACCTTAAGATGATTAAACACCCCTACTTGCAGACAGAGGGCCAGAAGAACTGAAGTTTAGACAGCAAGAATTACCATTGATAGGGAATGAAAGACACATAAACCCCTCTACGTGGTCTCTGTCTCTTGGTATCCTAAAATTCTAATTTGTGCATCTAATTTTGATTTAAAAGAGTCAAAATCTGATCCAGAAAGTGGAAGAAACACTAAACTAAGAAAATCCAAAAGAATGTTCAAGCCAGACACATAATAAGAGTTCCATATACAGGCGCGTATGTGTGCGTGTGTGCGTGCATGTGCGGAGCAGAGAGAAAAAAATCTTTCTGTAATTTTTATCTAACAGCTGCTATAATTTTTATCTAACTGCACTTTCAAAACTTTCAGAAAATGATATCCTACATAGACTTCAAGAAGCAACAATGAAAACAGTAGAAAAGGTCATTTTAGTTTGATGTGCTTTGGATTTTATTTGCTACTTGGAATCCAATCTTAACATAACATGTTAAATCTATAATGTTTCTCTAATTCAATATCCACAGTTCAATTATTTTAAAAGAATAAAATAATTTTTATAAAAACTTATGCCCAGAGCAGGTCACTATATTCTTTTATGGGCTGAAAATGCAAAACCTATTAAAATGGAAGGATATCCTGTTATTCTGAGAACAATGCTTCACTATTACACACCTCTCAAATAATTTCCTATTATGATTTTTTTAAATTCCATTATAATATACAGCAGATATATAATGAATACAAATTCTTGAAAGTTGCTGAAAAGTGTAAGCTGGAATTTGTTTTTAAACTTTCAACTTTAGAACAAGTGCCCAGAATATTTTGAACATTGATATCAATGAGTCAATGAATTAACAAGTATTTGAGTTCTTCCTTTCAAGAAGTTATGAGACACAAGGAATGATGGTATACAATTCTTGGCTACAAACAGTTCATAACCTATTGAGGTCTTCTACATAGTTTAAAAGCCTACAATGCTTCTAATGTCTTAATGGTATGGAAGAATTTGTCTTCAAAACTCCTATCAGCAATCATATCCTAAAGTATTGCAAACTGTAGTGGGAAAATGCTCCAATTACATAAGCCATAAAACACAACGAAAATTGGCTAAAATGAGTATTAAGTAGCTTTTTTTAAAAAGCCAAACCAAAAAACAACAAATCTGATTTTGAGCATTAACAATGAGAAGACTTAGTAACAGAATTAACCACAGTGGATTCAGTCCAAAATTAAAATAAAGCACGTAAACAGAGAACAGAAAGTATTAAAACATCAAATCTGAATGAAATAAAAAGGGAAGAAAATAGGTCTTTTAAAAACAAAGCATACTTGAGGTTTTAGAGGGAAGTATCCTAACGTCTGCAATTTATTTTGAAATGCACCAAAAAGAAAATGGATTAATGAATGCCAGGTCAATAAATAGATAGAAGGATATGTGATAAAGCAAGTACATTAAATGTTAATGGTAGACTGTAGGTGGTAGGTATATGGGCATTAACTGTCATATTCTTTCAACTTTCATATATGTTTGGATATATTCATAATAAAAGGGAACAAAATAAAACACTTTAACATCCTTTCAGTATGACATCAGTTGAAGAATTTAGTGAGTACAATATAATTGGCCACAAAAAAAGAATTTGGAATGTCCCCAATTTTATTCACAAGAATAGATTAAATTATTTCAATTACCAACAAAGAAATACAGAGAACTAGTTAACAGCACACAAAGAATAATGGAAAATTAAATAGAAGAAAGGAGGGGTCACATTAATTTTGCACTAATCATTTTTAAGGAGTCAGAGAAAATATTCTAAAAAGCAGAGAAGGTACTTAGATAACTGGCATTCAGGCTTTTAGAATACTCAGAATTCCAGAACTGTTTCAAACCCAAAAGTCCATGTTCTCTAAAAAAAACTTTGGTAGCAAAGAAATAGTTGCTCTCTCCCTGAAACCTTGGACATAAATTAAAAATTCCCAGTTAGAAGCCTGCTCTAAAACACTGTTTCCCATGCTCTTGTTTTCAGTATAGTTCTAATTTCACTGCATGACAATTAGATTCTTTGGATTTTTAGTCCACACACACACACACACACACACACGGACAAGGTCTTGTTCATCTTAGAATCTCCAGTCATTTATTCTGCTATGAAGTGTCTATCCATGAGAAAGCAAATTCCCATAAGTAAAGACAAATAACAACCCTACATGCTATTATTATTATTATTATTATCATCATCATCATTCTATTTTACAGATTGGTAAACTGATGCACAGAGTGGTTAACTGCCCAAGGTTACACAGCTAATAAATGGCAGGGGTAGGATTCAAACCATCAGGCCATACTCTCTATTCAGAAAACTCTTATCCTCTAGAGATCCATTTTTAGCAAATAGTCAAGATTTCCATTCTGCAAAACCTAAAAATATTGAAAACGGGCCTCAGTATTTAAGAACTGAGCCAAACAGGACAAAGGAAGCCTCAGTGTTTAAGAATTGGCATACTTTATTCCAACAGTCATTGATACTGAACGCCTTATCCAGCATCTTCTCTGATCATTCATTACTAGTGTGGATTGTTTCTCTCTGCTTTAATCTTGCTGCATATAATTGTGATTTGGAAACTACTTCATTTTGCCTTATACATACTAAAGTCATTTACATATTTGTTTATCCTACTTGATTATAAACCCTTTGAGGATAAGAATCAAGTTTTATGTGTCATTGCATCTACCCGGGAAAACTGATTTAAGAAACCACTTACTTGCTCATGTTATTTAACAATTTGAGTTCCAATGTTTAAGTCACTAAAAAAAATTATTTTGGGGAGCCAGCCCTGACGGCCTAGTGGTTAAGGTTCAGCGCACTCCACTTTGGCAGCCTGGGTTCAGTTCCCAGACGTGGAACTTGTCTGTCAGTAGCCATGCTGAGGCGGCAGCACACAAAGAAGAACTAGAAGGACTCACAACTAGAATATACAACTATGTACTGCAGCTTTGGGAGGGGGAAAAATTATTTAAATAACTGTCCACTAAAAACGAATATTCCTTGGGGCCGGCCTGGTGGCGTAGTGGTTAAGTTCACAGGTTAGGATCCCGGGTGCAGACCTAGACACGACCGCTCATCAAGCTATGCTGTGGGAGCATCGCACATATGAAAAATAGAGAAGAAGGACACAGATGCTAGCTCAGCAACAATCTTCCTCAGGCAAAAAGAGGAAGATTGGCAACAGGTGTTAGCTCAGGGCCAATCTTTCTCACCAAAAACAAAACAAAACAAAAATTCCTTGAATCAATGATGTTTCGTTTACACCTATTGGTCTATGAAAACTAAGAGTATAAATCTCTTATATATATAATGCTTTAAAAATTGAAGAAAGGTAAACATCATTAGATGGATATAGGAATTCAATCCTACTACAAAAAATATATCTAAAGTTTTTGCAAACTATTTAAATGTAAACTTCATTAAATGATTAATTGCTGAGAATATAAAGGAGTAATTTATACTACATGAGTTACTTGTGGCTCTCAATTACTGGTCAAAAGACATGTTGGCAGGTTGTAGGGAATGCATCAAAGAGGTGGACAGTCCTACTACAGAACAACTGATTATCAGATACAACAAACAGGAGACTCGTGTGGACTCCTGTGCTTGATTTTAAATGACATAATATACATAGTAAGAGGAAAGATAAAAAGCGATTTCAGATACGAATCCCAAATTCAAACTCACCTGAACTGATGATTGAAAGTGCAGAAGCTTCTCTCACATGGGCAACACTATGAAGCAGTGCTCCAATGAGGAGCACTAGATACGCATTTTTTTAATGATAGATAATGATTCTCCTGGGCAAAACCAGGTGAGCTAGCTTTATTTGTTTATAGGTCTATTTCTCCATTAGACTAAAACTTATTCAAAGACAGTAACTATGTCCTTTTTACTTTTAAGAATGTAATTTAACATAGCAATTAAATTCTATCACAAAGTATCCAATGCTATACTTTTCCTTTTAATATATACAAATGAATAAAAATACTTCATTTTGCAGAGACTGCTTCTTCTCTTTCAGATTATATAATATTCTAGAGTACATGCCTTCCTTTATAGTTCTAAAGTTTAAACCACATGTATTATCAAATTATCTACCCATATACACCGTTTTTATCCATTTTAAAAAACTCTTTTATAATATATTTGCAAATGCTTTTTATCTTTCCCAATTAAAATGTTACTTTTCATTACCAATATAAAAATATTTATATCTGAAAAGGAAATAATATAATTTTTATTAATGATATCCTCACTACCTAATAATGCCTGCCACATAGTGGGTCTTAAGTGCTAGCTGAACTACACTGTTAATAAACCCTATTTAGATGGGGGGTTGGATGGAGAAGCTGCACGCTTATGTTTTTGACCCCCGTAACGTTTCAATATTTATTCTGAGATGTTGTAAATCCCCCAAAACATCTATAATCAAACTTAAGTACAAAACGATCCCGTTCAGAACTACGTCATCTCGTTCCACTAAAGATAGATAATACGTTTGATTTTATCTATGACCAGCCATCATAAATGGGATAGAAGATAACCTGCCATTCACACTAGTCTTTATTGGCAGTCACCCCATTTTCTGGGCTCTCTTAAATAAAAATTGCCCACTGAGCATTTGTTCTGAACAGTCTACTTAAAGTTATTAATAAACAAGAATGAATCTTCAATCACTCTGATTCTCTAGACATAATTCTAAAGTTCCTGGAACTTCCATGAGAAATTTCTGGTATTTCCTGGTTTCAACTATTCAACAATCCCAGAGGAATAGAATGACACAATTTGGTTCTAGATTCTGGCTTCTGGCTGAAAATGAGAAATGCAGACAAACACTAAAATTATAAAGAACTCAGAGCTTTTGGAAAAGGTTGGCACATTTAAGGGGCCATTATTTTTTATTTGTCTAGATAATACAAAAGTAAATTGTGAGGTAAAGAAGAAAACCTAAAAACAGCAGCTACTGCCACCAACAGAAACCGACCTCTGTAAATACATAGACAGTGACAGAGGAAAGAAAACACAGGCTTTTAGTCAGACACTAACTTTCAGGCTGTGCGAGAGCTGCCCTTTCTGAACCTCGGCGCCTTCATTTTAAACAGAGAAATAATAGCGAATATCTTACAGTGTTGGTGTAAGAATTTAAATAAAATAATGCTGTCTAGCATATACTTAGTGCTCCAAAAGCTCATGGCTATTACTTTAATTTAGGAGGTAGAAGATCCTTCTTTACAATCACACTATACATGTAACCCCATCAAGAGACTCAAATTAATATTTGAAAAAGAAAATTATGCTTGGTTACTATGTTAGTTTCCCAGCGCTGCCATAACAAAGGACCACAAACTGGGTAGCATAAAACAACAGACATTTATTCTTCCACAGCTCTGGTGACTAGAAGTTCAAAATCAAGGTGTCAGCTGGGCTGGTTCCTTTTTGGAAGCTCTGAAGAAGAATATGCTCCGTGCCTCTCTACCGGCTTCTGGGGGTTGCCAGCAATCCCTGGCATTCCTCAGTTTGTAGATTCTTCACTCCAGTCTCTGCCTCCACCATCAGAGAATTTTTGGCATTCTCCTCTCTGTGTGTCTCTCTGTCTAGATTTCCCTCTTCTTATAAGGACATCAGTCACTGAATTAGCGCCTACTCTAATCCAGTACGACCACATCTTAACTTGATCACATCTGCAAAGACCCTATTTCCAAATAAGGTCACATTCACAGGTTCTGGAGGACATGAATTTTGGGGTGATACTATTCAACTCAGTAAAGTTACAAAATCTTATTTTCAGAGAATAAGTGAATAAAAATTCACCCCCTTAAACTGAAACTTTTGAAAATTATTATAAGCTCTTTGAGAGCAAAGGTCTTATTTTACTTATCTCAGTGTAAACTTTCAAACTTATTATTGATGAGACCACGGTTTTTAGCAAATCTAACAACATATCTAATTTGCATCTTGAGGAAGAAAAGTGGAATCTACACACGGATATTATTATTGATCTAGCCTGATGTCATAATGCTTCTACTTCTGTGATAAAACTATAAAATAATTAACAATGGTTAACCAAGTCATTCCAGGGAAAAGGTGTTAGATGACCAGATCATAGCCTTAGAGCAGTGAAACTGAGGTGAACACATTCCATGTGAGTATGCAAATAAATCCACATGGACATAGAAAGACAATATTTGAACTATTGGTATTTAATTTTATCAAAAAATAAAGCAGTTAAAGTGTATTAACACTTAAGCACAGATATGCCTTTGGCGCATCCCACCCCACTCCTGACTTGGACGGAGTATCAGATGGTCACATGCCACACATAGTACACAAGGGATTCTGAGGAGGAAAGGATGTTCTACAGCACAGAGGAGTTATCCTAGCATCTTCATTCATGCACTCACTTTCAAAGCATTTAAACATACAGCAGTGTACATGTACCTGGTTGAATCCATTCGTGGATTTAATATTATTTTAATTGACTGACCCTCAAAAAATGGATAGCTGGGCTTTGTAAGATTCCAATTAAAAAAACACAGACTTAAGTAAATACTAATAATTCAAATACATGCAAATGACAGACCTAACACTTCCCAACTATACAAAGAGCTCTTTATCAACAACAATGTAAAATAGACAGAATGACCATCAGATAAAATCTGACAAGAAATTAGACAATTGGAAGTTTATGCCTTGAGATAAAAGCTAATGACAGCAGGAAGCCATCAAAAGATATCAATTGACAATATATTTCAAAATAATATCTATTTCTTTAACTTTGTATGCATATTTCATGATGCACACAATATATTAGTACAGAGCACATCTGTAATTGAAAAATAAACATACACATACATCACTTAATGTTTTGTAGATGTAACAGACAGTCAAAATATGTTTGGAAACCACTACTTGGACAATGCCTAGAGTAGAGAAATAAACTATCCTTCAGGATCACTTAACTCCAAAAGGACAAATACTGTATGATTCCACCTATATGAACATCTAGAACAGGAGAATTCATAAAGACAAAAGTAGACTGGACAATGTCAGGAGGGAAGAAGGAGGAGATATTGTTTAATGAGGAGAGAGTTTCTGTTTGGAGTGATGGAAACATTCTGGGAATATTGGCGATGGTTTCACAGCTTGTGAATGTACATGATGACACTGAACTGTACACTTAAAAATGGTAAATTTTACGTTATATATATTTTACCAAAATTTTTTTAAAACCTAATCACAAGTCCCCCCTCAAAAGAACACTGAACTCACTCCCTCAGTTCAAATTCAATGCTTACTAGGCAATCTTTTGATCCATGAGCTTGCTTCCTGAGTGCCTTAAAGATAACTATCCTGACCAGATAAGTCTCCTATTGCAAATTAATAGATTAAGTGTCTTGTTAGTTTTACTGGGAGATTCCTTCTGGATAAACTGATAAAATAGAGTTTCTGGACTTAACAGCCAAGGTATAAACACCCTGTGAAACTATGCCTAAAGTAAACAGATGGTCTCCATCTTTAAAATCTCTTGGATAAAAACAAATTGCTATTTGATTTATACCAGTTGTTTCTCACCAATAGGGAATACGGGCGTTAGTGAAGAACACTGTTTATCCTCAAGGAATGTAGTTTTTTAAAAAATTACTTTTTGTCTCCCCACATCCTAAAAGTCATCGATGTTCACAGCAAAAAACTACTACTTTAGTAGATCTGTCTCTTCAGCTTTGCTAAAATGAATCAATTTTAACACTTTTTCAAATGGGACGAATTTCACCTAAAGATTACCATCATTCTCAAAATCTGAAACTGCATTTCTCCATTTGTTCATTCATTAAATAAACATTCACCAAGCATTTAACACATCCCAGAGACTATGCAAAATGGGTGGAGAAGAGGGCTAGAATAAAACAATCAGTGACTGATAGGCACAAAAAAGTACTACTGGAGCACACTTAGAAGCTATCAAATCCAGACTGAGCAGCAACAGATGAGGTAACAAAATCCTGAAATAGTTTGATACTTGATCTGCATCTTGAAAGACATACTGAAGCTACCCAGGGAAAGGCAGAAGGACCCCTGTAGTGTTTTTATTTTATTATTAAGGATTAAATGAAATACTGTCTTTAAGTGGTTGGCACAGTACCTAGGACACAATATATGGGTTCCAAGCATAAATACTGAGGCCACAAGGAGAAACAAAGCAGAAGTTAGAGAATCACAAGAGAAAAAAGAAAGGTCAGGCGATTCCCCCCATAAGAGAAGCCTAAAGCATTCCACACCAGTATTTCCTTACGATGGCAATTGTGGAGGCTCCCAGGTCACCCGCCTGCTTCCTGCCTTCACAGCCAATAGAGGTGGGCCCTCTCTGGACAACTTTATTATAGAGGGTGTGTGGTAGGTAGGTAGGTAGGAAGGAAGGAAGGAAGAATAAAACGTCTATATGACTGAATATTCACTCTCTCTACATGGCCATCAGGACTATTCCACTTTGCCTCGATTTCCCTTTTATTAGTCACCACATGATATCCAAGACTCTCAGTTTATCTATCATCAACCAAACTCATTTTCAAAGGGTTCCATACATCTCCTAACCTAAATCAGGCTCAGCTCTTAACTCTTTAAATCAGAACTTCCCAAATAATGTATTGCACGACTATGGCTATAAAGAGAACAGGAATTCCTCAGCCCTCAAGGGAGCTAAGAGGGGCCTGAGGCACTGGAGCCTCCAGGACTGCCAATTTTGCATTTTTAAAAGGTTTTGAAACATTTTTTTTAATGTCATAAAATCAGTCAGGCTTATGCCATAGCAACTTGGCATTAATATCTGAAGTTACTACTGCACAAAGGGCTCTGAAAATCAGGCACTATATAGTATACTACTTACACCAATACTCAGTCAAAAATGGACAATCTCAAATGTAACATACTCAGTGTTACCTTAGTATAACTGGATGTCATCACAATTTGCCCATCAATCACCTAAAAATCAAACTCACTAGATTATTTTAATACTACTAGGACAACACATGATAAAAAGTTATATACATAACTTACATACATAAGGATGCCCACTCTCACCACTTCTATTCAGTGTAGTGCTGGAACTACTAGCAAGAGTAATCAGACAAGAAAAAGAAATAAAAAGCATCCAAGTCAGAAAAGAAGAAGTAAAATTACCTCTGCTTACAGACGACATGATACTATATGTAGAAAATCCTGAAGACTCCACAAAAAGACTGTCAGAATAAATGAATTCGGTAAAATTGCAGGATACAAAAATCAGTTGCTTTTTTTTACACCAACTACAATCTATCCAAAAGGGAAATCAAGAAAACAATCCCATTTACAATAGCATAAAAAAGAATAAAATGAATAAAAAGGAAGTGAAAGATCTCTACACCAAAAGCTACAAAATGCTGATGAAAGAAACTGAAGATACAAATCAATGGAAAGATATTCCATATTCATTGGTTGGAAGAACTAATATTGTTAAAATGTCCATGCTACCCAAAGTGATCTACAGATTCAAGGCAATCCCTATCAAAATTCCAATGATATTTTTCACAGAAATAGAAAAAACAATTCTAAAATTCATATGAAAACAAAAAAGATTCCGAACAGCCAAAGCAGTCTTGAGAAAGAAGAACAAAGGCGGAAGCGTCACACTTCCCGATTTCAAAATATATTACAAAGCTACAGTAATCAAAACAGTATGGTATTCAGCCAGCCCGGTGGTGCAGCGGTTAAGTGCTCACGTTCCGCTTCAGCGGCCCGGGGTTCGCCAGTTCGGATCCTGGGTACAGACATGGCACTGCTTGACAGCCATGCTGTGGTAGGCATCCCACATATAAAGTAGAGGAAGATGGGCACGGATGTTAGTTCAGGGTCAGTCTCCCTCAGCAAAAAGAGGAAGATTGGCAGCAAATGTTAGCTCAGGGCTAAACTTCCTCAAAAATAGATAAATACATTAAAAAAAAAAAAACCAGTATGGTATTGACATAAAAGAAGACACATATACTAATGGAACCGAAAAGAGAGCCCAGAAATAAAGCCGCACATATAGTGTCAAGTACTCTTGGAAAAGCTTGCCAAGAATACACAATGGAGAAAAGATAGTTTCGAATTTTCAATAAATGGTGTTAGGAAAACTTGATATCCACATGCAGAACAATGAAATTGGAATCTTATCTTACACCACACACAAAAATCAACTCAGAATAGATTAAAGGCTTAAATATAAGACCTGAAACTGTAAAACTACCAGAAGAATACATAGGGCAAAAGCTCCTTGACATTAGCCTTTCAATGATTTTTTGGATATGACACCAAACAGACAACAAAAGCAAAAATAAACAAGTGGGACTATATCAAACTAAAAAGCTTCTGCACAGTAAAGGAAACACTCAACAAAATAAAAATGCAACCTACAGATTGGGAGAAAATACTGCAAACCATAATATCTGAAAAGGAGTTAATACGAAAAATATATAAGGACCTTACACAACTCACTAGCAAAAAAAACCCAACTGATTAAAAAATGGGCAAAGGACCTGAACACTTTTATATATATATAGCTATAAAATATAAAAATATATATTTTATGTACTTATTTACATTTATAACATATTTATATGTTTATATATTTATATATAAATATATAAAATATACAGGTAACTATGAGAAGATGGATATGTTAATTAACTTGACTGTAGTAATCACTTCACTCTGTATATGTATATCAAAACATCATGTTGTACACCTTAAATATAAACTATTTTATTTTTAAAAATAAGTAAATATACCCCATAATAGAAAAGGATATTTTACATGATAAAGTTATTTTCTTCTTTTTAAAATTAATTTCTAGGGTCTTCTTTTAAGGTTAAAAAGTGGTAGGGAAGGCTACAGAAAATATCGTCAGATAATAGCAAGCCATCAACACTGCACTTCAGTGGATGCATAAACTATAAACATAAATGTCAGATATTACCATCCCTAAAAATGAAGCATGCTCCCCAATCCCTGCTCCCCTCTCCAGTTTTGCCTTACACTAGGTTTAGTTTGCTGAAGGTCAACCACTATTTTTCCTCCTCTTTCCATGGTTAAGAGAAGCAAAACTAGCTTTTGGTTGATGAAAATTCAAGTTTTATACATCCTAGTACAAAATGAAGTCTTGACAAACTAACTAATGATGAATCTTATTAAAATCTTTCTATGTGTTTTTTAAACAGCCAATACTTTCAAAATTCTGGAAATCTGATAGCACTGATTCTCTTTCCAAGACAATGAAAACTCACAGCTAAAGAACTGACAACATGTTTACCATACTCTCAAGTAAACCTTGACTAACATGAGAAATCTTAATAAAGTAGCCACTTGTTGTACCAAAACTTTGTTTCTATACACAGAAATCCAACCAAAAGTCAACTGCGCCTTATTTAATCCCCTTTGTTTCTATACACAGAAATCCAACCGAAAGTCAACTGTGCCTTACTTAATCCCCTTGGTAAGCACAAAGAAAACAGCTCCAGAATATACATGAAAGGAATTTAAACTACAAATTTCACTACAAAAAAATCAACTGAACACAAAAGAATGCAGGACATGAGGGACAATAAAGTTATAAGGCATATAGAAAACAAAGAGCACAATGATAGAAGTAAGTCCCTCTTTATCAGTAATTACTTAAAAATAAATGGATTAAACTCTCCAATCAAAAGAGAGAGATTGGCAGAATAGATAACACACGATCCAACTATACACTGTCTACAAGAGACTCACTTGAGATCCAAAGACATAAACAGGTTGAAAGTGGAAGGATGGAAAAAGATATTCCATGCAAATAGTAACCAAAAGAGAGCAGAGATGGCTATACTAATATCAAACGAAATAAACTTGAAATCAAAAAAAGTTAAAAGAGACAAAGAAGAATATTATATATTAATTAACATTCCAACACAGTAAGGATATATAGCAGTTATAAACATTTATGTACCTAGCGACAGAATCAAAATATATGGAGCAATAACTGACAGAACTTAAGGGAGAATTAGACAGTTTTATGATAATAGTTGGAGACTTCCAACTATACCCCACTCACAATAATGGATAGAACAACCAGACAGAAGATAAGTAAGGAAACAGAAGACTGAAACAATACAATAGACTAACTAGATCTAACAGACATATACAGGATACTCTACCCATCAACAGAATAGACATTTTTCTCAAGTACACGTGGAATATTTTCCAAGACAAACCATATGTTAGGCCACAAATTAAGTCTCTATAGATTTTAAAAGATAGATACCATACAAAGTATCTTCTCTGACCACAATGGGAAGAAGTTAGAAATCATTTAAAAAAGGAAAACTAGGAAATTCACAAAATTGTATAAATTAAACAGCATACTATTAAACAACTAATGGGTCAAAGAATAAATCCTAAGAGAAATTAGAAAATATTTAGAGATGAATGAAAATGAAAACATAATATACCAAAAATTATGGGACACAGAAAAATGGTGCTAAGGGGAAATGTTACAGCGATAAATGCTTATGTTAAAAAACAAGAAAGATCTCAAATCAACAACCCAACTTTACAATTTAAGAAACTAGAAAAGGAAGAACAAACTAAACTCAAAGCTAGCAGAAGGAAGGAAATAATAAAGATTAGAGCAAAGATATATAAAAAGAAGAGAGAATCAAAGAAACCAAAAGCTGCTTCTTAAAAAGATCAACAGAATTGACAAAACTTAAGCTAGAAAGACTAAGAAAAAAAGAGAGAAGACTCTAATTAGCAAAATCAGAATGAAAGTGGGGACCTTAGTACCAGTTCTACAGAAAGAAAAAAGATTATAAGAGAGAGTACTATGAACAACTGTATGTCAACAAATTGGAGAACCTAAATGAAATAAACAAATTTCTAGAATCACAAAATCTACCAAGACTAAATCACAAAGAAACAGAAAGTCTGAATAGACCTTTAACAGTAAGGAGACTGAATTAGCAACCAAAACTCTCCCAACAAAGAAAAGCCCTGGACCTGATGGCTTCATTGGTGAATTCTACCAAACATTTAAAGAGGAACTATAGCCATATGTTGTTTAACAGTGATACATTCTGGGAAGTGCATCATTAGGCGATTTCATCATTGTGCAAACATCACCGAGTGTACTTAAACAAGCCTAGATGGTATAGCCTACTACACAACTAGGGTATATAGTACCAATGTTATGGGACCACCATTACATATGTGGTCCATCGTTGATCAAGACATTGTTAATGTGGTGCATGACTGTAATACCAATCTTTCTCAAACTTTTCCAAAAAATTGAAGAGGAGGCAACACTTCCTAATTCATTCTATGAGGCCAGCATCACCCTGACACCAACGCCAGACAAAGACACCACAAGAAAGAAAACTACAGACCAATATTCCTTAAGAACACTGATGCAAAAATCCTCAAACAAATTCTACTAAACAGAATTTAGCAGCACATTAAAAGGATTACAATCATGACAAAGTAGGATTTATTCCTGGAATGCAATGATGGTTCAACAAACAAAAATCAGTCAATGTAATATGCCACATCAACACAAAATGAGGGGGAAAAAAGCACATGATCATCTCAATTGATGCAGAAAAAGTGTTTGACAAAATCCAACATCCTTTCATAAAACATTCAACAAACTAGGAATAGAAGGAATAATACACCTCCACGTAGTAACAGCCATATAGGAAAACTCCACAGTGAACACCATACTCAATGGTGAAAGGTCTTTTCCTCAATGATCAGGAACAAGGCAAAGATGCCTGCTTCTACCACTTCTATTCACCATGGTACTAGAGGTTCTAGCTAGACCAATTAGTCAAGAAAAGTAAATAAAAGGCATCCAAACTGGAAAGGAAGAAATAAAATTATCTCTGTTTGCAAATGATATGATCTTATATGTAAAAAATTCTAAAGATTCCACAAAAATACTATTACAACTAAACAAAATATTCCAAACTTTCATATAATGAATGGTCTGTTAATGATGTGGGAGGCAATATCAACAATAATATCCCTACAATAAATGTAGTCCATTTCATCAGGCTATTTCTTATAAGGCTCTTATATGACACAGCTCCTGCCTGTTCCTCAGCTTCATGATCACACCACTCCTTGTATTACTTGGTAACTTTCTGGCACTAACCAACATATATCCCAACCTTCTGAACACACAAACTCATATCATTCAGCCTCTTCACATCCCCAGCACCTAGCTCACGCCAGTCATGAAGCATGTGCTTGATAAATGTCGTTGAATTCTTAAAAGATTGAGATTGAACAAATTATTAAGTGAACAGTGACTCTCTGATGTCTAAACATTACCTCAGTGAAAGCGGTTCTGCTGGGAGCGAAAATAATGTAGTCCAAAAACTCAGAATTCAGTTTGATTCAGAAATAAAACCTAGAACAATTAAATCAGAGGTTGCAAACTGGCACCCATGAGACAGAAAAAGCCTTCCCAAATGTTTTATTTGTCCTACAATACTACAAGAAGTGAGGAATATTAAACAAAAAGTCTACCAATTACTTTACTTCAACACTTCTTGAAGACACAACCCCTTCCATTCTGGATCTGTTCTAACTAGAGAACACCTTTTGTCATCGTGATCTTTCTACTCCTTGTTTCTAGTTCTGCACTTCAGAGTTACACGAAATTAGTCAGATTCAATCCACATACATGCACACAAAATCTATACTGCAGGCTGCTGAACATTTGCAGTCTCTTCAACCATTTTCCCAAATAGCATGATTCCCAAGCGCACTACTATCCTTGATCATCTCCTTCTGGATGCACTTTAGTTTGCCAATGCCTCTTTCAAAATGTGCCCAGAACTAGATTATTTGAAGAGAAGGGAATGGAGGGAGCAGACGACAGAAGACTCTGAGCAAGTTACTTTACTTCACTTGCACATCTGTAAAATGAGAATAATAGTAATTACCCCCAAAGGGTTACTGGGGAAATACAAATGAGTTAATGCATGTAAAGTGCTTAGAACAGTGCCTAACACAAAATATCTCAATATATGCTGTTTAACCTATAACATAGAGAAAGTTAAGAGTCCATAACATAAACTGAAAGTTACATAGAGAGGTTGAGACAGAGGACGTATTAAAAAAAAAAATCATGGTTTTTGATCAGTGGTTGGAGCAGGGGGAACCAAACTCAACTAGTATGACCAGGCAAAGAACAAATGAGTGAAGACATGTGAAAACCAGTATGTCCTGTGAAAAAGGAGGTGGGGGGGTTGGAGGGGGGCATGTTATCACAGAAAAAGGTTCAAACTCCATAGCTCTAGTCTGAACTCTCCCCTCTATCTAGTCCCTGTTTTATCCTTGCCTAACACTAAGTTCATTAATACAAACGAAGGATTTGGGGAGGAAAAGAATGGGAGCAGCAAAAGCAATGATTTTCACTCATTCTTTTAAGATGTGTGCTACAGAACAGCCATGACAAGACAAACTTACTAGCAAATCTATGTGCCCAAGAACACTATTATTTACTTGTATCCACCATTTTTTCTTTGAATCGTTTTTAATTTTTTTTAACTTTAAAAATCAAACTATATAAGATATTTTGAGAAAAAAATTAGTCTGCTCTTCTCCCCAAAGATATTTTCAATCATTGTTGCAAGCTAAGGAACTCAAAAATAAAGTAAAATAACCTTTAAAAATAAGTATCAACATGAACACTGAAAATAACCCTCAACTTTCTCTCACGATAGTTATTGTTCTATAGGATGGGACTGGCAGAAAGGAAAGCTCCAAGTACAGAATCCACCATTTCAAATAATTTTACCCATACTTCTTTAATAGCAATGGCCAGAAAGCTAATAACTGCATACAGTTAAGTTACATTTCTTAAATTATTTTTTTGTTTGTTTGGTGAGGAAGATTGGCCTTAGCTAACAGCCATTGCCAGGATCTGTTCCTCTTTCGTTTTTTTTGCCTGAGGAAGACTAGCCCTAGAGTTAACATCTATGCCAGTCTTCCTCTACTTTGCAAGTGGGATGGCTCCACAGCATGGCTGATGAGTGGAGTGGGCCCATGCCCCAGATGCAAGCCGGTTTAACCACTTGGCCATGGGGCTGGCCCCTAAACTAAGTTACATTTTAAACTTCTATGCTGATGAAATTTACCAAAAAAAGAATCTCACCAAGTACACATAACACTAACTTCTTGGGTAGTACGCCCAACTCTTCATAAATTTATTTCTTAAAAGAATAAAAATAGCAAAAACTTTAGCTGCGACAGTGGGATAGCACAGGCTATTTGACACGGCGTCTATGTTTTCTCCGTGTTTGTCCCTAGGCAAGGAGCCGCCCTTAAAGTCCACAACCTTTTCCTGCTCTTTCTCTCCAGCCACAGTAACCTTTTGTATCCTCCCTTCACTAGCAGCATTCTGCCAAAGACTACAGGAAGTATATTAATACACAGAACCTGCCTTTAGCAATTTCAGTTTGAGTATTGCAAATGATTTCATCAACACTTCAGTGGTTAGCTAACTGCAGTCAAGAGCCAGACTTGATTTTACCCTCATACTTAACGTTTCACGACTCTTACATGGCTTCTGTGTTTTCAGATTCATTTGTTTTGTTTATAAAAATAGATATGCAACACATCTGTTATTTCTGGGGAATTACAAAGTGAATTTTACACACCACGCTTAAAAATAAAATATTAACACTCTTTTAGGAAGTTGAAAGTACCAAGCAATTTGAAAAAGTTCAGGGCTCAAATCCCTTCAAGTGTAAATAAGGTTCTGTGATATTATTTTCTTTCTTTCTTCTAACATTCCACTAAAAACGTATTACAAGTTTCCTTTGCATGTGCTTAAGATATTATTTTTCAAACTGCTGTCATCTGATCAATCCCACTTGAATTATTGTCCTTTATGACACTTTTCAACTGGGATGGGTCATCTGTATGCTATCTAAATCTCACAAATGATACTCAATCTTTCTGGCCAATCAATCCTTTCTATAAAGGATGACAACACACACCACCAGTAATAATTCCACAGAAGTCATTCTTTTCCAATTGACTACAATGCCATATCAGTGGCTCTGAAGAGAAAAAAGTTAATATATTTAATTGGAAGACAACATACAACCATAAAATGTAAGCTCCATAAATGCTAGGACTTTTTTTTTTTTCTCTTTTTTGAACAGTGCCATATCCACAGTACCTAGAAGAGTGCTCAACAAATATTTTCTCAACACACAAAAACTGGTATATCTTAAAATAAACTTCTAATTTTAAAATAGTATTTTATAAAAAATTAAATGTAGTAAATCCTTCCAGAGCATAGATTCTTATTCATCTATGGTCTAACTAAGGAAATATAAACATTCATAAGACTGAGCTCCCAACAGAGACGAACTACCAGACAAAAATATTAAGAAGGAACCAAAACACAACCACCTTATTTTTAAAGACCATTTTAAGACTGCTAAAATTGACAGAGGAAATAAAAAGTTCAAAGTAGTTCATTCATATAAATTGCAGTTTCATTTCTTTTTGGAGAATTTAAATAGTCTTAACTATTTTGATGATGTACAAATGACAAATAATAGCCAAAACTATGGAACTTTCCGAAAAGGAAGCTTATTTTAGTGTCATTAGACAGTTGGTAACAAAGATGATTCACATACTTTCAATTTAACAAGCAGCAGCCTCTCTAAAGGAAATTCTTGAAATAATGACAAGTGCTCTAATTTTCAGACGATTTTAAAATGTGTGTAAATGTAACAGTTAAGAGTATACAGACTTCTACATTCAAAAAAATTTAATGGCTTAAACTGAAATGTATAATTTAAAATTAAAACAAATTCTCAGATGTTTGATTTTCCTCCAATTATGCCTTCTAAATACTTTAAAGTAATAAAACTTCATTCTTTTTCTTTTTCTTTTGTTTTCTTCTTCTCCTCAAAGTGCCCCCAGTACATAGTTGTATATTCTAGTTGTGAGTGCCTCTGGTTGTGCTATGTGGGACGCCACCTCAGCATGGCCCGATGAGAGGTGCCATGTCCACGCCTGGGATCTGAACTGGTGAAACTCTGGGCCGCCGAAGCGGAGCATGTGAACTTAACCACTCGGCCATGGCACTGGTCCCAAAACTTTATTTTTTTAGAGCAGCAGAAAAACGTGATATAGCAAAAAATACAGAAATGGTTTGAGACAATTTTGGAAATTGAGAAATGACTGGAATCTACTATCATTGTTATAAATTCAATCAGGCTTGAAAATTGGCAACATCACTGATGTTGTGTTCTAATCTACCAAATTCGCCAAAACAAACTATAAAATCTCATTAGGCCAACATCATCTATGTAGTATTTTTACTAATATTTAACCTAGATCTAATCATGACGAAAAAACCCAAAAGAATTCCAACTACAAAGTATTCCATAATTCTACAATTTTTCAAAAAGTCAATGTCATGGAAAAATAAAGGTAAAGAAAATAGTCTAAATAAAATCACGAGACATATCTGTTAAATGCAATGTATAAACCTTACTGGATCTTGGAGAAACAGCTATAAAAGATATTTGGGGAATAAATGAGGAAGTCTGAGTATAAATCATATCCTCTACATAATAGATGATATTATAGAATTATTTTTATTATCTGAGTGTGATAATGACATTATAGTTATTCTGGAAAGTGTTCTGAGAAGATGCAAAGTGAAGTATGTAGAAGAGAAGTATCATGATGGATCCAGCTTACTTTCAAAAAGTCTAGCTTAGAAACAATATGTGTAGCTACATATGTAAATGTGGCAAAATGTTAATAATTGGCTAATACAGAGGAAATTAATACCATTCTTCAGTATATTATTCTTTAAATATTTCTGCAGATTTGAAGTTTTTCCAAATAAAAAGTTAGAGGAAAAATGTCATTAGGTCATTATGTTTCTTCATATGTTTCCTCAAAAAGGTCATTAGGTCAAAATGTTTCTTTATATTTCAATTCAATTCACTAAAAAATTACAAAACCCAAAGCTAGTTAACACAACGGAAATTTCATTTTGTAAATCTCTTATGGCTCAAAGTAGTAACTGTTCTTGATTCTAGTTATAGATACATTTTAGATAACCTGTATTATAAATAAAATTTGCATAAAGTTAATCCTGTTGTATGGATTTCTATTATAAAATTTGAGTTAAAGTTGTATTTTAAAAGACTTAAAGAGATGGCTTAAAAGATCTGGCACAATAAAAAGGTTAAGTAGTTATCCTAATGAAACAGCAAATGTTCTCGTACTGGGAGAGTTTTTACAGTGCTTTCCCAAAGGCAAGAAGGTCAATTACCATTACCTTACCTCATACTTTTTCCCAGAGAAATGGGACTTAGAATTTCTAATAATACATGCATAGGTCCCCAAATTTAATTCATCACTCTCTTTCTACTAGAGAAATCCATTATCTAACAAAGCTAGGTTACAACAATTTACAGAAATAAGGAAAACTATCTAACACAGTAAAGACCATTTTATGTGTGTACACATAGATTGGGAAGCATTTTCATACTCATTAGTACATGTGGTCTCCAGAACTAGCCTGAGAAGAAGAGAGGAAAAAGTGGTCATCATTCTTCTTTCAAAAATGAAGGAAAAAAACAAAGTTCAGAGAAGCCAAGTAAAAAGAGGTCACAAAGTCAAAGTCAAAAAAAAAGGTCAGAGAAGTCACTTCAGCATATATGAGAATTTGGTAGTTGTTCTTTTTGCTTAAGGAGACAACTGCAACTCCTAGACATTCCCAACAACAAACATTTAAGGACCATTTGACTGTTGTCTGAAAATCTTCCACTGATGCTGTCTGCTAAAGTCAAGAAACTTCCTGCATGAAAACTTGGAAAGTGGTATCAGTAAAGAGTAAAAATTCCTGGAGGCAATACTGGGATACTCTGTTAAGAAATGCTGTGGGCTAGTGCCCTGGTGTAATGGTTAAGTTTGGCACACTCTGCTTCAGTTGCTTGGGTTTGCAGGTTAGGATCCCGGGTGTGGACCTACACCACTCATTAGTGGAGGCAACCCAAATACAAAATAGAGGGAGACTGGCACAGATGTTAGCTCAGGGCTTGGGGAAGAAAAATGCTGCGTTACTAATACACTAAGTGGTACAGAGGCGACACATTCGACCCTCCACAGGTTCTGCCTCTGAGGATTCAACCAATCCCGATCAAAAGGCCTAAGATGGTTGCGCCTGTACTGAACATGTACAGACTTTTGTTCTTGTCTTTATTCCCTAAACAATACAGTATAACAACTATTTACATTGTATTAGATATTACAACTAATCTAGAGACAATGTCAAGTATACGGGAGGATGAGTGTAGGTTATTTGCAAATACTATGCCGATTTTTGTAAGGGACTTGAGCATCCGTTAATTTTAGTATCAAAGTGTGGGGGATGGGGTCCTAGAATTAATCGCCTGATACCAAGGGACCACTGTATAGTGTGGAAAACAAGGAAATTAATGGCTCTGATTCTAAAACTTATTCAGAGAAGTCAGTCAAAATATGAAAACATTTTAGAAATACCATACCACTTATTACACTTTTATTTCCTTTTTTAAATATAGCCAAGAGATAGGTGAATTTTAAAATATCACTTCTAATTAATTCTGAAAGAGTTCTTTCATAAACGCAAGCAAGTGATAAAGAAAGCACAGTGTTACACACAGTTTAAATAGAATTTCTTAAAAATAAAACAAAATAGCAAATTTCTCCTAAAAAAATTAAGCCCAAAAATGTTTTAAGTAATACCATCTAACAGCAGCAATAACTCAGGAAACAGACACTCTCATATACTGCTGCTGGGAACATAAATTACTATTTTTTACAGTGCATTCAGTAATACTACTAAAGCCTTGAAAACGTACATATTTTCTGACCCATAAATTTCACTTATAGGAACTGGTACAAGGAAATAATCAGAGATGAATACAAAACAGTTCAGTATAACATTGCTTATAGTAAAAAAAGTAAAACTAGAAACAACTTAAATACCAATAAAATACTAGTTAAATAAATGGTATACCAAATAAAACAAAACATAATTATCCCAAATTGTAATATGCAGTTATTTCAGTGATGATATAGAAGGAAAGATGTTCATAAAATATTGTAACTAAAGAAAGGATACAGTGAACAAAACAATATATTTATGAATTTTAAATAAAACCACTCAATATATTGAAATTGTATATGTATTCATAGAAAAAACTGTAAAGTTATATTATAGAACATTAATTAATAATCGCAAACTCTATAAGATGGGGGGCGGGACAGATGACTTTTTTCATTCTATGTGATTTCCAAAATCTTCTACAAAAAATATCTTTCACTTTTGTAATATCCATATGAAGGAAACTATGCAGCTCTTTAAAATCATATCAGGGACTTCTAGTATTCTGTGTGCTCAAAGCCTGTTCTTCATAAAATTTTATGAAATCACAGTGAAATAATAAATACAAATATAAAAGCTTCTTAGGAAATTACTGCATGAAATAGTTCGCACACACAAAAAACGGAGTAAACTAATCAAGAAGAAAAATAAGACCCAAGAACTGATGAATCCAACACAAGAAAGAAAGAGAAACATATTCAAATAAGAGCAATACAGCAATCACAGAGAAAAGTCAGGTTGAAACAAGAGGCTACAGGCTCAAGAAAAGAGGTCTCCAACAAAATGGAGGTTTCCATGAACGAGATGGTGTATTTAAAATAGTGGAAACCCTGAGAAAAGTTGAAGAAGAACTAAATAAATAGCTTTGTTCATGGTTTAGAAGACTCAATATTAAGATGTCAATTCTCCCCAAATTGACCTAAAGATTCAAAGCAATCTTAATCAAAATGCCAGCCAGCATGTTCGGGAAATAAACAAACTGATTCTAAAATGTATATAAAAATATAAATGGCCAAGATTAGTGAAGGCTCTTATACTCCAGATATCAGGATTTATTACAAAGTTACAATAATGAAAACAATGTAATATTGGCAAAAAGATTTCAAAAAATACATTAGTGGACTAGAATAAAGTCCATAAATAGACTTAACCATATACAGTTACCTAATTTACCACAAAATATCACTTCAATACAGAGGTAGGGGTAGGGGGATAGACTTTTCAACATATGGTGTGGCCTCAACTGGATTTCCATATAGAAAATGAAATCCTGACCCCAATCCCACACCATACACAAAAGTTTACTTCAAATAGGCCACAGAGCTAAATGTGAAAGATTAAAAAATAAAAATTCCAGGGGCCAGCCCCATGGCCAAGTGCTTGGGTTTGTATGCTCCACTTCAGTGGCCCAGGGTTTCACCGGTTCAGAGCCCAGGTGCGGACCTAGCACCACTCCTCAGGCCGTGCTGAGGTGGCATCCCACATAGCAGAACTAGAAGGAGCTACAATTAGAATATACAACTATGTACTGGGGGGCTTTGGGGAGAAGGAAAAAAAAAAGGAGGAAGATTGGCAACAGATGTTAGCTCAGGGCCAATCTTTAAAAAAAAAAAAATTCCAGAACATTACATAACACCATAGGCAGGCCTTAGGGTAGCAATGAATTCTTGAATAGGACATAAAAAACACTGACTATAAAAGAAAATAAATTAGCTTTCATTAAAATTAAAAACTTGTTTTCATCAAACGAAACTATTACTAGATAAAAAAGCAAGCCACAAAACATGACATTTCTGCATGAGACTGAAGAAATATCTGTAATATATACATCTGACAAAGGATTCAAATCTAGAACATGTAAAGAAACACAATAAATCAATAAGAAAAAGGCTAACAAGAGACTTTAACAAGTATCCCACAGAAGATATCCAAATGCCCCATCAACATATGATAAGTCCAACTTCATTAGTCATCAGGAAAATGCTAATAATCAATAAAAATCAATAATTCGTTACCACTATATACTGACCAGAAAGCTAAAATGAAAACCAGATAAAACCAAGGTTTTAAAGCAACTATAACTCTCATTCACTGCTGGGAGGAGTGTAACTTGGAATAATCACTTTAGAAAACCATTTCATGATATCTTCCAAAGCTGAATAACACATACCCTATGACACATCAAATCCACTCTTTGGGTATACACTCAACAGACCACACTCATCGTCACCAAAAGACATATACAAGAATGTTCACAGTGGCACTATTCATCATGATTATAGCCACGATAATAGCTATAATTAGAAAGACAGACAAGAATAAGCATTGGCCAGGACGTGGAAGAACGGGAACCTTCATACATTGTTATTGAAGATGAAAAACTGTACAGCCAGTTTGGAAAACAGTTTGTCCATTTCCTAAAAAGTTAAACATAAACTTACCAAACGACCTGACAATTCTACTCCTGGGTACATACCCAAGAATTATGAAAACTTATGTGCAAATAAAGACTAGTATGTGAATGTCCACGGCAGCATTAGACATAATAGCCGAAAATGGAAACAATCCAAGTAGTTATCAATGAGTGAATGAGTAAACAAAATGTAGTATACATCCGCATTATGAAATACTACTCACCAATTAAAAGCAATGAACTACCGATATATGATAAAACATGTACGAACTTCAAAACCATTTGCTAAGTAAAAGAAGCCAGAAAAGACTATATACTACAAGAGTATGTCTTATGACATGTACAGAGAAGGTAATTTATAGAGACATAAAGTTGATGGTTGAATAAAATACCTAGGAATAAACTTAACCACTGAAAACTATAAAACATTGTTGAAAGAAATTGAAGACGACACAAAGAAATGGAAAGATACTCCGTGCTCTTGGATTGGAAGAATTAACATAGTTAAAATGTCCACACTTCCTAAAGCAATCTACAGATTCAATGCAATCCCTATCAAAGTTCCAACAACATTTTTCACAGAAACAAAAAGAAGAATCCTAAAATTTATATGGAACAACAAAAGATCCCAAATAGCCAAAGGAATCCTGAGGAAAAAGAACAAAGCTGGAGGTATCACACTCCAGCTTTATACAATAAAGCTGGAAAAAAAATTGTATTTATACAAATATATACAAATATATTTGTAGTATATTCAAAATATACTACAAAGCTATAGTAACCAAAACAGCATGGTACTGGCACAAAAACAGACACACAGATCAATGGAACAGAATCAAGAGAACAGAAATAAACCCACACATCTAGGGACAGCTAATTTTCAACAAAGGAGCCAAGAACACACAATGGAGAAAGGAAAGTCTCTTCAATAAATGGTGTTGGGGGCCCCACCCCGTGGCTGAGTGGTTAAAGTCACACATGCTCCACTTCAGCGGTCTGGGTTCACAGGTTCAGATCCTGGGCACAGACCTACTCCACTCATCAACCATGCTGCGGAGGTGTCCCACGTACAAAAAATAGAGGAAGATTGGCACAAATGTTAGCTCACGGCTAATCTTCCTCAAGCAAAAACAGGAGGATTGGCAAGAGATGTTAGTTCAGGAAGAATCTTCCTTAGCAAAAATAAATAAATAAATGGTGTTGGGAAAACTGGACAGCCACATGCAAAAGAATGAAAGTAGACCATTATCTTACATCACACACAAAAATTAACTCAAAATGGATTAAAGACTTGAATGTAAGACTTGAAACCACGAAACTTCGAGAAGAAAACATAGGCAGTACACTTTTCAACTTAATATGCTTTGGTCTTAGCAGCATATTTTCAAGCACCAAGTCTGACTGGGCAAGGGAAACAATAGAAAAAGTAAATAAATGGAACTAGATCAAACTAAAAAGCTTCTGCACAGCAAAGGAAACCATTGACAAAATGAAAAAACAACCTAACAAGTGCGAGAAGATACTTGCAAACCATATATCTGACAAGGGGTTAATATCCAAAATATATAAAGAACTCATACATCTCAACAACAAAAAAAACTAAGAACCTAATTTAAAAAATGGGCAAAAGATCTGAACAGACATTTCTCCAAAGAAGATATACAGATGGCCAAGAGGCACACAAAAATATGTTCAACATCATTAACTATCAGGGAAATGTAAATCAAAACTACAATGAGATCTCACCTCACTCCCGTCAGAATGGCTATAATTAACAAATCAGGAAATAACAAGTGTTGGAGAAGATGGGGAGAGAAAAGAACCCCATACACTGCTGGTGGGAGTGCAAACTGGTGCAGCCACTATGGAAAATGGCATGGAGATTCCTCAAAAGATTAAGAACAGATCTACCATATGATCCAGCTATTCCACTGCTAGTTATTTATCCAAATAACAGGAAAACATGAATACATAAAGATACATGCACCCCTGTGTTCAGCACAGCATTATTTACAATGGCAAGACTTGGAAGCAACGCAGGTGTTCATCAAGGGAACGAATGGACAAAGAAGATGTCGTATATATACACAATGGAATACTACTCAGCCATAAGAAATAATGAAATCCATCCATTTGTGACAACATGGATGGACCCTGATGGTATTATGCTAAGCAAAATAAGTCAAAAGAAGTTAGTCAAATATCGTACAATCTCCCTCATAAGCAGAAGAAAAACAACAAGAAACAATCACATAGAGGGGCTGGCCCGGTGCATGGTGGTTAAGTTCACCTACTTTGTTTCAGCAGCCTGGGATTCACAGGTTCAGATCCTGGGTGCAGACCCAGCACAGCTCATCAAGCCATGCTGTGGCGTCATCCCACATAAAATATAGGAAGACTGGCACGGATGTTAGCTCAGCAACAATCTTACTCAAGCAAAAGGAGGAAGATTGGCAACAGATGTTAGCTCAGGGCCAATCTTCCCCACTTAAAAAAAAGAAAAGAAAAAACCAATCATATAGAGACAGCGATTGGAGTGGTGGTTACCAGAGGGCAAGGTGGGATGGAGCAGGGCCAAAGGGGTGATAACGCACATATGTGTGGTGATGGATTGTAATTAGTCTTTGGGTGGTGAGCATGATGTAGTCTACACAGAAATCATAATATAATGATATACACCTGAAATTTATATAATTTTATAAACCGATGTTACCACAATAAAAAAAATAAAATAAACAACAACAAAAAAGCTGGTGGTTACCTCAGGCAACAGAGATTGACCACAAACAGGTACAGGAAACTCATTGGGTCACTGGAAATGTTCTAAACCTGGACTGTGCTGATGGTTGCATAACTCTATAAATTTACTAAAAATCATTTAATTATACACTAAAAATGGATGAATTTTTAATAATATGTAAATTATGCCTCACAAAAGTATTTTTAAAAAGTAACAAGCAAGGGATAGCAAATGGTGAGCTATAAATGAAACAAGTTTGGTAACATACTGGTAATAGTTGAAGCTGGGTAATGGCTAACAAGAATTCCTCATTCTAATTCCTTCTACTTTCATACATGCTTAAAAACGTTTCATAATAAAAAGTTTTAAAAACTAACACAGGCTGGCCCCGTGGCCAAGTGGTTAAGCTTGCACACTCCGCATCAGCGGCCCAGGGTTTCACCAGTTCAGATCCTGGGCGTGAACATGGCACCACTCATCAGGCCATGCCACAACTAGAAGGACCCACAACTAAAAATATACAACTATGTACTGGGGAGCTTTGGGAAGAAGAAGGAAAAATTTTTAAAAAATTAAAAATAAATAAGAAAACAAACCACTCAATTTTTAAAATCAGCAAAAGATTTGAACAAACTCTTCACCAAAGAATATATACAGAGAGCAAATTAACATGAAAAATAATGCTTAACATCATTAGCTATTAGGTAAATACAAAATAAAACCAAAATGAATACAACTATAACCTTTTACACTATCTAAAATTGAAAAAACTAATCATAGCCAGTGTTGGAGAGGATGCAGAGCAACTGGTACGCTCAAATACTCCTGGTAGGAATGGAAAATGGTACACCTCTTTAGAAAAGTCTGGCAGTTACTTAAGTTAAAAACGACGTAGTCATTCTACTCCTATGTACTTACCTAGGAGAAATGAAACCATCTGTACACACACAAATGTTTATAGCAGCTTTATTTATAATATCAAAAAATAGAAACGAATGTTTATCAACAGATGAATGGATAAATAAATAGTGGTATATCCATACAATGGACTACACTATTCAGCAATAAAAAGAAATGAACTACTGATACATACAACAACATAGATATATTGCAAAACAATTATGCTAAATGAATGAAGACAGAGTACACACTGTATGATTCCAATCATAGAGAATTAAATTAAAATTCTAAAAAATGCAAACTAATCTACAATGATAGACAGTAGATTAGTGGTCGACTGAGGATGATAGGGAAAAGTGAATCAAGCAGGGGTGAGTGGAAGGGAGGGATTATAATGGGACACGAGGAAACTTTTGGAGGTTACAGACATGTTCACTATCTTCACTGTGATGAGAGTTTCACAGGTATATACATATGTCAAATCTTATCAATTTGTAAGTTGTGCAGTTTACTGTGAGTCAATTATATCTCGATAAGGCTATTGAAAAAAAAGTCAGTATACTTGTGTGAGAGTGAGGGTGGTAAAGCGAGGGAACAAGAGGGATTTCCAGGGTGGTGTGAATGTTCTGTTTCTTGACCTTGGTACTAGTTATCTCAGTGTGTTCACTTTGAAATTTCACAGAACTGTACACTTAGAATCTGCTCACTTTTCTGTATACATGCTATACTTCAATTTTTTAACAGCTTATTAAAAAGAAAATGAGGTACTATAATACTTTCATCAAAATATCACTCATTTTAGAGATACCAAGTGTTGGCAAAGACGTGCAGCAACTGGAACTCTCGCACACTGCTGCTGAGAGTGCACACTGGCACACTGTGGGAAACCGGTGCATCTACTGAAGTAGAACACACACACATACTCAAAGACTCAGGAATTTTACTCCTAGATCCTAACAGAAATGTATCCATATGTCCATCAAAACACATTCATAAAACTTCTGCTTAGAAGTATTAGTCAAAATCATCCAAAACTGGAAACAACTAAAATTTTAATAATCAGTAAACAGGAAAAGCAAATTGTGATATATAATTCAGTGGATACTACATCATAATGAAAAAGAATGAACCACTCCTACAAGCCACGACATATAGGAAGCTCAAAAACTTAATGCTGAATGAAGAAATCAGACACAGAAGAGTACATCCTACATGATGCCATTTAATTTAAGTTCAAAAACAGTCAGAAATCCAAAGGTAACAACTATTCTGATAAAAGTCATTACACTGGTTACCACTAGAAGGTATGAGTAATGAATGCATCTGGGACCCTGGTAATAGGCTAAATCTTAATCTGGGTGTAGTTATATGACTGTGTTCACTCCACAAAAATTATCAAACTCCATACTCAAGATTTGTCCATCTTACTGCATATATGTTATATTTCAATTTAAAAATCTACATCCCAAAACTTCAACTCTACACTGAGCCAGAGAAAGAAAGAAAAAGGAAATAGTTTAAACAGCACAGCTGTTCTCTCTGACCACACCCTATCACCAATGGGGGTATGTCCTCAGACAGGGAATGCAATAACAAACCTGAAATTAATCACAACACACTGGCAAATCCATAGAAAGAACATGTCAATTATTTTAGGGGTTTTTCTACTATTGTCAAGAAGTAAAAACACTGTTTGGCAACCAAAGAAGAGCATAGAGATAGCTTTGTCTACATTCTTTAGAAACAAATTTGAAAAATCAATTGGGGAAAATATTGAAGAGTAAGAAGAACTGAGAAAAATCAATCTAAAAGGCAAATATGATAAATAAGAGAGTTTGCAAACTGGCTCTCCAAAAATGTGCTCAAGTGATCCAAGAAGAGACACTGGAACATTTAGATTTCTGAATATGATTATTCTATGAGATTTTGAAACATACATTATCAGGTACCTTATACAGTTTACATACATTATTATATAGACAAAACCAGATATAACCTACTTGAAAGACATTTAAATAAATTTTTGAAAAGTAAATTTGACTGCTCCGTAAAACATAATTCCACTGTACTGTGTGCATACATATATAGACATACATACATATATCTATACATATAAAACATAAATATATGTATGTATTTAACTGAATAAGAGATAGAAGTTTAAAGATATCATTTAGAGTTAGAAAAATAACAAAGGCATTAAAATAGTGCCAAATTATACTAGAAAGAGTAGGCTGGAAAAGAATGGCTTAGAAAGGTAATTTCTCATTTATTATAAGAAGTAATCACGCAGTGTCTAGAGTTGATAAATCAAGAATCTGTTATAAACACATTATTTAAAGATATGGAAATTATCACCAGGAGAACCAAAATAGACGTCCACTTTTAATCTTTTTTCTGAGAAAGGAGACTGGAATTGGGGCAGGGGACTGCTACTTTTCATACAATTTAATGTACTATTTTACAGTTTTAGTCATGAACTTACCCTATTTGATTATTAAACCTTTAAATCATGTAACAGAAGAATATATCATACAAAAATTAGTATTTTGTATTAAATTTTAAAAGTAGAACATATACTTAGATCCCAATGGAAACAGTGTAGTTAAGGTACTGAATGGAAACATATCTGTAAAGGGTATAATAACTGTCGCCATTTCACAGGTTTATTGAGGGGATTAAACCAGATAACATATGGAAAATAATCAGCAAAGTGCCTGGAACAATATAAACATTCAATAAATGTTAGCTGTCATTACTAACATTTATTATATATGTATAGAATAAAGGTTCAAGACTAATATTAGAACTGATGCTATTCATTATGTAAAGTACCTGATATATAATAAGCACTCTAACTAATGACTCAATGAATGAATGAATGAGTCTTTCTAGCTTTCAAGGAACAGATAATTCTCTTCTAATTCTATCAAATAAAATAAAGACAGACAGCTACGTGGGTAACTACAACAAAAGTGGAATAAAACTAAAATCAAAACCTGACAAACGACAAAAAAAAAATCACACCCCAATTTCATTTTTTATAATAAATATAACAATAGCAGCAATAGTGGTTAACATTTTCAGCATTTCCTGGGTATTAAACATAACTTCTAATGCTCTTCTGTATTCTTAAATTTTGTTACAAATACTACCCTTATAATTTTTGGGGGGGAGGGATCAATTTTAGAATTCTACTCCACAAAGAAAGTAATTGCTTACAAGGGCCAAAATTTCCAAATTACGTTAAACTGTTTTTGTACCAGGAAGGGTCGTTTTAAATCTTACATACCCATAAAATGACATATCAACATAATTTCTTCCTGGCACATTTAGCTGTCTGGAAGCAAATATGATTCTAATTAAAATAAAAGAAAGAAATGCTTAAATTTCCCTAGAAATAGCACTACACCATCCACTGAGAGCACACCATTCTCTATCAACAGGGACCTAATGAGAAATAAATGCCTGACTGAACAAAAACAACAATTAACCTTTCATAAAACTGCAAAGAATGGGATATATAAGGGAGAATTAATACCTATACTTGTAAAATACATTCTTTATTATTTATACTTGCAAATACTTTTAAAATATTGTAAATATTATCTTTTCCCTGAAGGTTCAAAACCTTCTTTGTAATAAGGTGCAACTTAGCTCCTCATCAGAAGATTCAAATGGAGCAAAAGGGGGATCAAAGTGACAGAGGCAGAAATAAGAAGAAAAGGAGGATGCAGGGACACCAGGCTCCTCTCCGATAATCACATACGCCCATAAGCCAAAGAAGACATACACCCAGGATGGAGTCCTCCATTTCCGAGCTTACCTGTGCATACTCTCTTTCAATAGCAGCCTTCTTCTGACTGAACGTCCTAAAAACACAAACAAAAGTTCATTACCAAAAGTATAACAATAATTTCATGTAAATTTATCAATACACCCTCAAATACTGCCTGGTAAGCTGTGTTGAGGGAAGAGACAATATTTCATTCATCTTCTGTGCCTAGGATACTGCTAACATCATAGACTCTGGAGACAACCTCCATTCAAATCCTCGCTCTACCACTTACTAACTGTATAACCTTTGTCAAGTCACTAGACTTCTCTGTGCCTCACTTTCCTCCTTGGTTAAATGAAGATACTAACAGTACCCACCCAACAGGGATAGTGTAAAATTTAGTTAATTAAAATACATACAGTGCTCAAAATAATGTCTAACACACAGTAAAAGCTACATAAATGTTAGTCTCTGATATAAGAATGGCTAGTAAATAGCAGGCACTAAAAATGTTTACTGAACTTAACCACCAACATAGAGGGAACTACAGAAAACAAGGTGAAAAATCAAATTTTGATCAGCTTCTCAACATGAAAAACAGTCAAATCATTTCCTTCGTTCCAGTCTTTTACAAGAGTTACAAAACAAAGTACAAGGCCACCACATGCTGTGGTATGATGGGAGCACCCTTTCTAGACATGTGTTATATTTCACAGATTCTAATATAAGCGCTTTTCACATTTTAACACATACTGGGATTCAGCTTTCGATGATGATTGGCAGTATTTTCTTCTATCTTAATAGTACATGAAACAACAGTGTACCTTACAAACCATAGGCAAAGGCAGAGTCAATGAAATATGATAATACTGACAATTTACTTTCAACAGTCTGAGATTAAAGACTTTTCTGCTATGTGCCAGGTATGTGTGCTTTTAAAAGCACTTCATTAAGGCACAGATATCAGAGCAAAAAGTGAAAATATAAAGAAAAGAGCTGGTAGAGAAAAAAAGGCAATAGGCCAAATCTCACACTTTAACAATTATTTAAATTTATCAATATGACTATTCATTCCTTATATAAGAAATACAACTATTTGAGATCTTACTACATTTGTTTCGAGTGAATAACTATTATTTAGCCTTTAAAAGGAAGGAAATTCTGACATATGCCACAGCATGGATAAACCTTGAAGACACTATGCTGAGTGAAATAAGTCAGTCACAAAAAGACAAATACTGTAGGATTCTATTTATAGGAGGTACTTAAGAGCTGTCAAAATCATACAGACAGAAAGAAGAATGGCAGTTGCCAGGGGCGGAGGAAGAGATCAGAGGAGTTATTATCTAACAGGTACAGAGGTTCAGCTTTGCAAGACGGAAAGATTCTGGGGATGGATGGTGGTGATGGCTGCACAACAATGTGAATGTACTTAGTACCACTGAACTGCACAGTTAAAAATGGTTAGCATAGTAAATTTTATGCTATGTGTATCTTACCACAATAAAAAAATGGGAAAAAAAGGAAAAAGAAGTTGAGCAAGACCCTTTTCCATATGGGGTACTGCACATTATGCATTAAGCATTTAATGTAGTCCTTTAAAATACAATTAATTTATTATCCTTAAGAGAAAACACACAAACTATATATTATATATGCATATATATACACACACACATTGTATATATGCATTTGTACTATATTTTATATATAAATATACCAAAATAGTAACATAAGTTTTCTCTGGATCACGGGATTGCAGGCTTGCAACTTCTTCTTTTGCATTCTCTATTTCCTGATGTTTTAGTAGAAATATGTATTACGTTTTAAAAAAATAAAGTCCTTATTTTTAATAAATAAACGCACACTCATAAACATATGCAGATACATTTTTTACAAGTTGTTTTACTAAAACTGGACTTAGAAATTATTATGACTAGTGCTAGCAAATATGTTATCTCCCTACCCACTGTAAACATTCAGGCAAAAGAAACTAATTAAAATGAACTAGCTTATACTTTCACCATTAAAAAGTCGAAAACTTACCTATATTATGAAGAAAGTGGTATTTTTAATATTTTATAAAAGATAAACATAAATATTTAAGCTATTTGTTTAGTGTCCTTTTAAGTTCAGATGTAACTCATTTTGAAATAAGGACATCCAAGTGAAGTCTGTAAGAAAACTGGAACTAACTCTTTTACTCTGAACACGTGTATCACCTAATTTTAAAATTCTCAGTGTAATTTTTAGTTGTTATTAAACAATTACATGTCTGCTAAGTAATTTCTTTTTCTAAAGAAAGAAAACCAACCAAAAATCCAAGATAATAATTACTCAAAATCAACATCATCAATATTAGGAAATCTATCTATTATGATTCACCATAACAAGAGAGCAAAGCAAAAATATCTTCTGACAATCTCCATAGAAGATAAAAAAAGGATTTGCTAAAATTCAACATCTGGGTTCAGTCCAGGGTTCACCAGTTTGGGTCCTGGGTGCAGACCTACACACCGTTCATCAAGCCATGCTGTGGTGGCTTCCCACACAGAAGAACTAGAAGGACTTACAACTAGGATACACAACTAGGTACTGGGGCTTTGGGGAGAAAAAAGAAGAAAGGAGGAAGACTGGCAACAGATGTTAGCTCAGGGCCAATCTTCCTCACACACACACAAAAATTCAACATCAGTTTCTCATAAAACCTCTTTAAAAATATTAATGGATGCTATAACTAAACAGATGGACAGGAACAAGTGGTGGCAAGGATGTGGAGAAATTAGAACTTTCATACAGTGCTGGTGGGAATGTAAAATGCTGCAGCTGCTTTGGAAAATAATCAGGGAGTTCCTCAAAAGGTTAAACACGAAGTTACCAGCAGTTCTATTCCTAGGTATACACCCAAGAAAACTTAAAACGTGTTTACACAAAAACCTGTAAATGAATGTCCATAGCAGCCAAAAACGTGGAATAATAGCCAAAAAGTGGAAACAATGCAAATGTCCATCAACTGATGAATGGATAAACAAAATGTGGTATATTCATATGATGGAATATTATTCAATCCCTTAAAAATCATTAAAAAAATGAGAATGAACTACTGATCCATGCCACAATATGCATGAACCTCAAAAACACTATGCTAAGTGAAAGAAGCCAGACATAAAAGGCCATATATTATATGATTCCATTTACACAAAATGTCTAGAATGGGCAAGTCCATAAAGACGTTAAGTACATTAGTGGTTGCCAAGGGTTGGGGAGTTGAGATAAGTTTGCCATTATTCCAAAAGTATTTTTCTTTTAACTAGATAAGTTGATTATAAAGTTCATATGGAAAAATGAACATTTAAGAATAAATTATAAACATTCTGAAAAGAATAGCATTTAAAAAGACCTATACTCATCAGATAGTAAAAATTAATTTTAAAAGCAATAATTGAAACAGTTTGATAATAGAACATGGGTAAAGAGAGAAACAATGAAACATAGATTAGAAATACATCCAAATACACCTAAAAAAGATGACATTTTGATTCAAAGGGGAAAAGATGGATTATTTAATAAACTGTATTGGGGCAACTTTATAGGAAGATGCAATGTTAAGTAAACAGAAAACTTACAGAATGATGTACATAGTATACTATCTTTTCATATAAAAACGCTTACTTATATATGCTAGATCATGATGATTACAAGATTTACCAATTACAATAGCCCCTCAAATGAAAAACTGTTCTGTGTAAAAATGCCTATTGTGGTCCTCTTAAGAATCACTGTGATAGGGGCAGGCCCAATTAAGTTTGTGCACTCTACTTCAGTGGTCCAGGGTTTTGCTGGTTCAGATCCTGGGCGCGGACATGGCACCGCTCGTCAGGCCACACTGAGGGGGTGTCCCATATGCCACAACTAGAAGGACCCACAACTAAATGATATACAATTATGTACTGGGGGATTTGGGGAGAAAAAGCAGAAAAAGCAAAAAAAGAAGATTGGCAACAGTTGTTAGCGCAGGTGCCAATCTTTAAAAAAAATTAATATATACCTCCATTTAATATAGATACCTGTATACACTCACAAATACCTGAAAAACACACATGGCGGGAAGACACTCAGAGGATATGTGCGAAATTTTTACTGTTAAGGGAAAGGGGCATGGGACTCATTTTATTCTGACTCTATGATTTTTTCAATAATCGTTATTATCTTTATAATCAGAAAATATTAAAGATATAAAAGCACTAATTTTCAATCAACTCACACACATATGAAAAAGTATGTAAATTCCATATCATATAGAAAGGAATAAGAATAAATCCCTACAACAATTAATTCTTTAGTAAAATCTAATATTCTAAATAATTTTCCTAAAACAAATCTGATCAAGCAACTCTCCTGCTGATATTTCTGAAATGACTCCTCATCACTCCTGGAGTAAAAATCTAAATTCCTTTAACATGACAGAAGAGGCTGTTGACTATGAGGACTTGACTGCTAGTGCGGCTTCATCCTGTAAATTCCCCCATTCACACCGCAGGCTCCAGCTAAGTTTCTTAAAAGAACCAGTAGGTTCATGCTTTCACATTCTAGCAAATGTGGTCCTTTCTGCTGGGAATTCCCTCCCCCCATTATTTGGCCTAAGTCTTCCTCATCCTTCAAAACAGGTTAAGCATGACTTCCCCTGAGAAGTCTTCCTGAATTCCATGGTGATTTAGATATCCTTCCTCTGAGATCCTCCAGCATTTTGCAACACAGCACCTACTTCAAGTGTTTCAACTGTCTGTGAATTGACTATGGAGTTCCCTGAGAGCAATGAGTGTGCTTTATATTTATATGTGTAGCACAGTGCCTGAACACTGTAAAAGTTCAATAAATACTTGATGAATGAATGAAGGAATGGACAGAAACCATATAATCAGGTCTCAGACTCTTCATAAGTTTGGATTAAATAGCTCAGTAGGATATCTCCTGGGACGGGCAAAACAAGACCACAATCTACATCCACATGGACCAGTTAGGTTTCTGGACCTTGGTCATAGATTATATCAGTTAACACAACCATATGTGTACACGAGCTTTAAAAACCAAGAAGGTTATGAGTGTGCAGTAAAGGATTAATCTGACTAAAGGGAGGTCTGGCCTTTGCCCTTGGCTTCTGGGAGGTAATCTCTAAATCTTTAGAATGTCATGCCTGATAAGAGTGTTTTTGTTTACCTGGGAACCTTAGACTATGTGAGATAGTCTATGCTAACAATGTGATTTATTGGAGGTGAAGTATCAATAAATATCAGCTCCACCTCTGGAGGGGCTGAAGACTAAGGTCAGCCACGTGGGCAGTAAATCATATCTAAGTGACCAAATACACCTCTTCCCTTGGCTGATTTTAAAATAGCTCCTTTCACTATAATAAACCATAACCTTGGGTGAACTTTCAGTGACTTCTGTGAGTCCTTCTAGCAAATTATTGAATCTGAGGGTGGTCTTGGGAACCCCCAATCTTGCAAGTCATGTCAGAAGTGAGGGTGACCTTAGAGACCTCGAAACTTGTAGCTGGTGTCAGAAGTGAGAGTTGTCTTGAGGACTCCCTAACTCTGCAATTCATCACCGAGATAAGCAAACCACCTAAGAATGTCCAAATTACTAATGGTGGTAGTAGATGGGATATCATTAACTATAATGATGAAGTTAAAAATAAAAATAAACACACCCACCAAAATGGCTAAAATTGAAAAGACTGCTAACTACAAATATCAGCAAGGATACAGAGCAATGAAACTCTAACATTTGGTGGGAATGTAAAATGGTACAACCACTTGGGGAAAAAATGTGGTATTTCTTGCATAACTAAACATACATCTGTCTTAACACACAAATTCTAATACTAGGCATTTACCAAGAGAAATGAAAACATATGTCCACAAAAACACTCAACAAAAATATTTATAACACCTTTATTCATAAATAGCCAAAAATAGCAAACAGTTCAGGTGTCTATCAGTGGGATAATAGGTCAACAAACAGTGATATATTCTTACAATGGGATAAAAGTCAACAATAAAAACAAATGAACTACAAGACAATCACCCAATTTTACTACTCTGAATAAGCTGAACTCTGTTATTTTACAAATGATACTGCTTAAATATAACTAATATTAGGATATAAAAAAATAATTTTTGAGCACGGACAGCAAACTGGGGTAAGGGAACCAGTGCTTATATTATCAGCATACTGACAACTCTTTCACAAAGAAACCTTTATAATTTTGCTCTGCAATACAATGGCTCTTTCTTTTTTGAGGTATTATTACAGTAAATATGGCAACAGCATTAAAATATGTGAGAATACAAACAAATTTTTTTTTTAACAAAGCAGGTAGAATGAACAACTGAAACTATCCAAGTCTGGCAGAGAGGAACTTATCTGGCTCCTGAAAAAAATATTAATTCACCAACAACATTCATTGAGTATCTTCTGAATTTCAGGTACTCTACTAACACGCACGGGGAATACAAAGAGGGATGAGACGCGGACTCTGCTCCAGAGGGATTCATTAGCATAAGGTACAAACAGATGACGCCAAGACTCACAAATGTTATAGTCATAGAATGAAAAGTTGAAAGTGCTCTTATTTCTTATTGATTGGTAACCGTGGGCAAGTTAATTTTCCTGACTGTGCTTCAGTTTCCTATCGATTAAATGGGAATAAAAAGAACACCGACCTCAAGGGTTACTGTGAGGATGAAATGAGTACATATTTGTAAAGCACTTAGAAGACTGGCACATAGCAAATGCTAGAAAAGTATTTGTTAAGTGAGTGAAAATATCACATTCCACAGCTTATGATTATGAAATTTAGTCCAGTTTAAATTTTGACCAAATGAATTAGCAAAGCACTAACCAAAATATACATTTTTAAGTAATTCTGGTCCTAGATGACAGAACCATCAGAATCTCCTTTCTCCTCTCAGAAATTACCCAAAAGGAACAAAGAGATTAAAAAACTTCAATGCAAACATGATCTCCAATAAAACTATGAAATATATGAAATGTAAGTGGAAGATAGGTCAAAAGAGAGACAATTAAAGTGGAGAAAGAGAGTGAATAGAAAACATGAGGCTCCAAAACTCAAAGGCCAGGTGGGGGGAGTCAATTTCTTCAAGTGCACTTCTTGAGGTACAGAATCTAAGCCACACTTGCAACGACGAAAACAGGGCACATGAGCTGGCAGAAGGAGCTTTGCCGTTCACAGACTGAAGAAGCAGAGGAGACAGTAGTAAACTAGGAATTACACCAATAAGCTACGCTGGCAGAAATTAGGCTGCTGGTGTGGCAAACAGAGAGTGAGACAGCCTGCACTATGAACAGTCCCGTAGCAGCCAATCTTCCTCTGGCTGAGGAAAAATAAAATAAATTCATACACACAACCCTGGTTGTAAAGAAAACTACTGTAAATTTGGAAGACAGTAGTTACCCTGAGATACCTACTTCTGATATCTTAAAAAGCTGTATAAGAAACACCCTCTTCACTCTAAATAACCAAAAAGGAAGCAGGAACAGAATCTATACAAGTACAAAATTTTAAAAAGAAGAACAAACAGAACAGAAAAACACAGTAGCCAAGGGACACTCATGAGAAAAATGCTGCCACAGAGCAGATGAAATACGTAACCAAATATTTCAAATGGATTTTTAAAACAACTTTTAAAAAATTAATGAAGCAAATACCACTTCCAGAAAGAATTATAGAATGTCAAAGTCATGGAAGAACAGCAGCGGTAAAAGTAGGCATCCTGACTTGTTCCTGCTCTTAGGGGGGAAGCTTTCAGCCTTTCACCACTGAGTGTTACTTATGGGGTTTTATGCGTGCCCTTCACCATATTAAGGAAGTTTCCTTCTATTCCTAGTTTACTGAGTGTTTTTATCATGAAAAGGTGTCGAATTTTTTTCTGCCTCTACTGAGATGATCATGTGTGGTTTTTTCCTTCTTTCTATTAATATGACATATTTCATTCATTAATTTTCTTATGATGAATCTTTGCATTGCCGGGATGAATCTCACTTCATCATAGTGTATAATCTTTCTAATGTTTTGTTGGATTTGGTGTGCTAGTATTCTGCTGAGGTTTTTTTTTGTATCACTGTTCATAAGGGATATTGATCTGTAGTTTTCTCGAGGTATCTTTGCCTGACTTTGGTAGCAAGGTAATGAGGACCTCAAAGAATTGTATGATTTATTTGGAATTAAATGTTTCATGTGTTAGGAGTGTTCCCTTCTCTTCTATTTTTTGGAAGACTCTGATAAGGACTGGTGTTACTTCTTTTAACTGTTCTTAAAATTCACCCATGAAGCTGTCTAGTCCTAGACTTGTCTTTATTGGAAGGCTTTTTAATTACTGATTCAACCTCTTTACTTGTTAAGAGAATTTCTGTTTCTTGAATCAGTTTTAGCAATTTGTGTGTTTTTAAGAATTTGTCCATTTCATCTAGGTTATCCAATTTGTTGGAATACAATTGCTCATAGTACTCTCTTACAATCTTTTCTTCAGTAGAACAGGGAGTAATGTCCCCACTTTCATTTCTGATTTTAGTTATGTGCGTCTTCTCTCTTTTTATCTTAGCGTAGCTAAAGCTTTGTCAATTTGTTGATCTTATCAAAGAAGTGACTTTTGTTTAATTGATTCTATTGTTTTTTTTTCTCTATTTCAGTTATCTCTGATTTAATCTTTATTGTTTTCTTCCTCCTGCTGGCTTTGGATTTAGTTGGCTCCTTCTCTAGTTCCTTAGGTGTAAAGTTAAGTTGATTTGAGATCTGTCTTTTTTTTTTTAATTTTTTTTCTTTGTTTTCCTTTTTCTCCCAAACCCCCCAGTACATAGTTGCATATTTTTAGTTGTGGGTTCTTCTAGTTGTGGCATGTGGGACGCTGCCTCAGCATGGCTTGATGAGCAGTGTCGTGTCCCTGCCCAGGATTCAAATGGGTGAAACCCTGGGCTGCCGAAGCACAGTGCGCGAACTTAACCACTCGGCCACAAGGCCAGGCCCTCTTTCTTCATTTTTAATGACGCTGTTTAGAGCAATAAATTCCTTGAGTAGTTTCACTACATTCCATAAGTTTTGGTATGTTGTGTTTTTTTGTATTCATTCCTTTCAAAGTATTTTCTAATTTTCCCAGTGAATTCTTTTGAGGCACGAGTTGTTTAAGAGTATGTTGTTTAATTTCCACATATTTGCAAATTTTCCAGTTTTCCTTCTGTTGATTTTTATAGCTTTATTCCATTCTGGTCAGAGAAGATACTTTGTATGATTTTGATCTTTTAAAATTTACTGATAACTTTTATGGCCCAACTAATGATCTATTCTGGAGAATATTCCATGTGCCCTTGAGAAGAATGTATATTCCACTTTGTTGGGTGGAATGTTCTATATACATCTGTGAGGTCTAGTTGGTTTATAGTATGGTCCAGAAACAAACCCAAACTTCTAAGCCCAACTGATTTCCAACAAGGATGCCAATACCATTCAAAGGAGAAAGAACAGTCTCTTCAACAGATGTTGCTAGGACAACTGGATTTCCACACACAAAAAAGTAAACTTGGACTCCTATCTCATTCCATATATAAAACTTAATTCAAAATGGATCAAAGGCCTAAATATAACAGCTAAAACTATAAAACTCTTAAAGAAAGCATAAGAATAAATCTTCATGACCTTAGATTTGACAGTGGATTCTTAGATGGAACACCAAAAGCACAATCAACAAAAGAAAAAAAGTACACCGGACTTCACCAAAATTAAAAATGTTTTTGCCTCAAAGGACATTAGCAAGAATATGATAAGACAACTGAATGAGAGAAATATTTGCAAATCATATATCTGACAAGGGTCTAATATTCAGAATATATAAAGAACACTTACAAATCTACAACAAAGAGACAAATAGTCCAATATAAAAATGGGCAAAAGTATTAAAGAGGCATTTCTCCAAAGAAGATATACAAACGGTCAATAAGCACATGAAGAGATGTTCAACATCATTCGTCATTAGGGAAATGCAAACCAAAGCCACAGTGAGACATCACTTCACACCCACTAGGATGGCTGTAACACAAACTAACAAAAACAACTTGGAAAAAAACAAATACTAGCCAGGATGTGGAGAAATAAGAACCCTCATACCTTGCTGGTGAGAATGTAAAATGGCACACCTGCTGTGGAAAACAGTTTGGTACTTCCTCAAAAAGTTAAACAGAGAATTACTGTATGATGCAACAATTCCACTCCTCAGTATATACTCAAAAGAACTGAAAATAGATGTTAAAACAAAAGCTTAGAGACAAAAATTCATAGCAGCATTATTCACAACAGCCCAAAGGAGAAACAACTCAAATGAACATCAACAGATCAATGGACAAACAAAATGTGGTATATCCATACAGTGGAATATTATTTGGCCATAAAAAGTAATAAACACTTATACACATTTCAATATGGACAAAACTCAAAAACATTAGGCTAAGTGGAAGAAAACAGTCACAAGAGGTGACTGGATTAGAAGGGTTCTCCAGAGAAACAGAAGAAATATGATGTGTCTATGTATAAAAAAGAGATTTATCTTAAGGAATTGGCTCAGGTGATTATGGAGGTTGGCAAGATTAAAATCTGCAGGGTAGGATAACAGGCTAGAAATCCAGAAAATCTGATACAATTTAAATCAAAGCCCATCAGGCTGGAGACCCAGGAATGAGCCAATGATGCAGTCCAAGTCCAAAGGCTGGCTGCTGCAGAATTCCCTCTGACAGGGGGTAGGCCAGTCTTTTGTTCTCTTCAGGCCTTCAACTGATTGAATGAGACCCAACCACATTATGGTGAGCCATCTGCTTTACTCAAATTCTACCAATTTAAATGTTAATCTCATGCAAAAACTCCCTCAGAGAAACATCCAGAGTAATGTTTGATACATATTTGGGCACTGTGGCACAGCCTAGTTGACATATAAAATTAACCATTACAGTCACATACTATATGATTCCATTTATATGAAATGTCCAACAGAGGCAAATCCATAGAAATAGAAACCAGATTAGTCTTTTCCAGAGTCTTAGGGAAGGAGGTGAAATGGTGAGTGATTCCTTAACTGGTACAGGGTTTTTCCTTGGGGTGATAAAAATGTTCTGGAGGGGGCCAGCCCCATGGCCGAGTGGTTAAGTTCGCGTGCTCTGCTTTGGTGGCCCAGGGTTTCACCGGTTCAAATCCTGGGCATGGACATGGCACTGCTCGTCAAGCCATGCTGAGGCAGCATCCCACATAGCACAACTAGAAGGACTCACAACTAAAAATACACAACTATCTACCAGGGGGATTTGGGAGAAAAAGGAAAAATAAAAAATCTTTTAAAAAAAAAAAGTTCTGGAATTAGTGGTGATAGTTGTACAACATTGTGAATGTACTGGAAGCCACTGAATTGTACACTTTAAAATGGTTAAAATGGTGAAGGTTGGGGCTGGCCCCGTGGCACAGTGGTTAAGTTCACACATTCTGCTTCGGCGGGCCAGGCTTTGCCGGTTCAGATCCCAGGTGCGGACATGGCACCACTTGACACACCATGCTGTGGCAGGCATCCCACATATAAAGTAGAGGAAGATGGGCACGGATGCTAGCTCAGGGCCAGTCTTCCTCAGCAAAAAGAGGAGGATTGGCAGCAAATGTTAGCTCAGGGCTAATCTTCCTCAAAAAAATGAAATAAAATAAAATAAAATAAATAAAAATAAAATGGTGAAGCCTATGTTACGTTAATTTTACTTCAATTTTAATTTTAAAAAGAACTTATCTTTGTTTCCTGTGAATAAGGTGTGGGCCCAAAAGTGAGAGTAAGTGTCAGCGTATAAACTGTCAGAAACCATTGAATAGGGCCACCTGAAGGGTCAATGGGCCTTGAAAACAGATGCTAAAGGTGAACCAAAGAATTCCTAAGGGCTACAGAAGCAGTGTGAAAACAGCCAGAAAGAAACAGAATATATGGATAAAGGAAGTGCAAGGTCAGCCATGTGAGGTGCAAAGAACCCACAGAAGTGCTCCAAAAATCTGGCAATCTAGATGAAATGGACAAATTCCTTGAAGGACACAAATTACCAAAAACAGAAAACTTCAGAAGCCCTAAAACAATTAAAAAAGTGGAATTTGTAATTAAAAGCTGATCTCTCAAAATACAAAAACAACAACTCCAGGCCCAGATGGCTTCATCTGTTAATTCTATCAAACATTTAAGAAAGAAATATCATCATATATAAACTATTCCAGAAAGTGGGGAAGAAAGGGAACACTTGCCAATATTGAAGGCAATCTTACCCCTACACCAAAACTTGAAAAGATACCACCACCAAAAAAAAAAAAAAGCCACCACCACAAACCTACAGCCAATATCCCTTATAAACATAGACGTAAAACCATTCACCAAACCTTAGCAAATCAAACCTAGCATTACATAAAAAGGATGAGACATAATGATCAAGGGGGGTTTATCCGAGAAATGCAAGCACGGTTCAACATCCAAAAATTAATCAATCTAACACACTATAGAATAAAGGAGAAAAGCCATATAGTCATTTCCACAGATGCAGAAAAACTATTTGACAAAATCCAACATCATGAATTTAACCAAGGAGGTGAAAGATCTGAAAACTATAGGACGTCAGGGAAAGAAATTGAAGACAACACAAATAAATGGAAAGATATCTCATGTTCATGGATCAAAAGAATTAATATTGTTAAAATGTCCATACTACCCAAAGCCTATAGATACAATACAATCTTCATCAAAATTCTAATCGCATTTTTCAAAAAAATAGGAAAACAATCCTAAAATGCATATGGAAACACAAAAGACTCTGAACAGCCAAAGCAATTCTGAGAAAGAACAAACCTGGAGGCATCACACTTCCTGATTTCAAAGCTACAGTAATCAAAACAGTATGGTACTGTCGTAAAAAAAGACATAGACCAATGGAACAGAATAGAGAGCCCAGAAATAAACCTATGAGTATACTATGGTCAACTAATATTTGACAAGGGAGCCCAGAATACTCAATGGGGAAAAGATAGTCTCTTCAATAAATGGTGTTAGGGAACTGGATAACCACATGCAGAAGAATGAAACTGAAGCCCTACCTTAAACCTCTCACAAAAATTAACTTGAAATGGATTAAAGATTTAAATGCAAGACCTGAAACTGTAAAATTCCTAGAAGGAAACATAGGACAAAAGCTCCTTGACATTGATTTTTGGCAATGATTTTTTGGATATGACACAAAAGCACAAGCAACAAAAGCAAAAATAAACAAGCAAGGCTACATTAAACTAAAAGGCTTCTGCAGAGCAAAGGAAACAATCAACAAAATGAAACAGCAACCTATGGAGTGAGAGAAAATATTTGCAAACCATGTATCTTGATAAGGCATTAATATCCAAAATATATAAGAAACTTATACAGCTCAATAACAAAGAAATAGTAATAATCTGATTAAAAATGGGCAGAGGATCAGAAAAGACAGTTTTCAAAAAAAGACACATAAATGACCAACAGGTACATGAAAAGGTGCTCAACTAACATCAAGGAAACGTAAATCAAACCACAATGAGACATTACTTCACAGCTGTTAGAAGGGCTATTACCAAAAAGACAAGGACTAAGTGTTAGCCAATGTGGACAAAAGAGAACCCTTGTGCACTGTTGGTGGGAATGTAAAATGGTGTGGCTATTACGGAATAAAGTATGGAGGTTCCTCAAAAAGTTAAAAACAGAACTATAATATGATTCAGTAATCCCACTTCTAGGTATATATCTAAAGGAAATGAAATCACTACCTCGAAGAGATATCTGAACCCTCACCTTTACTGCAGCTTTATTGACAATAGCCAAGACATGGAAACCATCTAAGTGTCCACTGACAGATGAAAGGATAAAGAAAATGCAGTATACACACAGACACAATGGAATATTATCCAACCATAAAGAAGGAAATCCTGTCACTTGCGACAACATAGATGGACCTTGAGGGAAATAAATCAGACAGAGAAAGACAAATACTGTATGATCTCACTTACATGTAGAATCCCAAAAAGCTGAAATCATAGAAACAGAGAGTAGAATAGTGGTTGCTAGGGGCTGGGGGTGGGGGAAATGGAGAGATGTTGGTCAAAGGTAACAAAGTATTTAAAAGATGAATAAGTTCTGGGGATCTAATGTACAGCATAGTGACTACAGTTAACAATACTGTATTATATATTGAAAGAGAATAGACCTTAAATGTTCTCACCACAAAAAACATAAAATGGTAATTATGTGATGTGATGCATGTGTTAACTCAGGTTATTGGGGTAATCATTTTGCAATATATACATGTACCAAAACATCACATTAAATTTATACAATATTATATGTCACCTGTATCACAACACAGCTGGAACAAAAAAGGAAAGAAACAAAATCCAATACCATGACTTAAACAGAAACCCTCAAGAAACTAGGAATAAAAAGCAACTTCCTAGACCCAACTGATTAAGGGCATCTGTGAAAAATCAATAGCTAAAATATATGTAATGGTGAAAGGCTCAATGCTTTTGACCAAGGATAGGAATAAAGCAAGGAGATAGAAATCAAGGACGTCCACTGCCACCTCTTCCATTCACTATTGTACTGGAGGCCCTAGAGAGTACAAAAGGGCATGAAAAAGTAATGAGGCATAAAAATTGGAAAAGAAAAAATAAAACTATATTTTCAGATGACATGATCACGTACATTAAAAAAATTAAGGAATCCACAAAAAAGCTACTAAACTAGTAAATAAATTTAGCAAGGTCATATGACATAAGCTAATATTCAATAATAATTTCACTTCCCATCAACAATAAAAAATTAGAAAATAAAATTTTTCAATGTTTCATTTACAACAGCATCCAAAAAAATACTTATGAATAAATTTAACAAGAGATATGGAACACCTCTATAATGAAAACTACAAAACATTACAAACATAAATTAAGTAAATGAAATAATAAGTAAATGGAACAATATACCATGTTCATGAATTGGAAGACTCAATATAATTAAAATGACACTTCTATCCAAATTATACTATAGAGCCAAAGCAACCCCAATTAAAATCCTAGCAGGCTTTTAGAAGCAACTGACAAGTTAACGACAAAATTTATACTGAAAACAAAAAATGTGGAATAGCTAAAAGAACTCTGAAAAAAAAGAACATGATTGGAAGACTTACACTACCTAATTTCAAAACTTATTATAAGGCTACAATTAAGATAATGTGTAGGGTATAAGGATAGACATATATCTCAATGAATCAAAAAAAGGTCCACAAAAATACACACAAGCTTGAAACTTTTATTCTTTGAAAGACATAGTTAAGAAAATGATAAGGCAGAAGAGTGATGTCAGCAATAGGGCAGAGTGAGCTGCTCCCTTTCTCCGCCTTCAAACTAGAACTAAACAGACATTCAGCGATCAATGGAGGCTACCCACATAGAACAAGAGGACACCTGAGAGACCCATGCAGCTATAATCTGAAGGTAAATAGACTACCCCAAGGAGGGTGGTGGAGATAGGTGAGCACTCTCTGGCCTCCCGGCAGCCCTGTGAATGCGTGCAACTCTTCCACCAGCTGGAGCACCCATAGCTTCACTGCAGCCCCAAGGGTGGGAGTGTGCTTGGCATGACTGCAGGAACAGGTGATGGTAGCGCTGAGCCCCCATGTGATCACTTTCCCCTCCAATGGGAGAACCAGCAGTGCCACTTGCAGCCCCCAGGGAGTGGCCCAGGCTTGGACCCAATGGGGAGGCCCGCCTACCAAGCACAACAGTTGGTGCAACCTAGGAGGATATGGCAGCAGATCTACATGCCCGGGCAAACGAGCTCCCAGATGCTGCAAATGCCCATGGTACCGCTACAGCCCCAAAGAGGAGAGCACGCCTCAGTGGCACTGTGGAACCAAGTGATGGCAGCCCTGAAGCCCTGCATGATCACTTTCCCATTCAGTAGTAGAGCCCACAGGGTGGCCTCAATCCCAAGGAGTGGCCCAGACTCAGACCAGCACAGCTGACAGGGACTGCAGCGGGCTCAGAATACACAGCTCCTGCCCACTCCCTAATGGCAGCAGGTGGAATCTGTGACCAGATACTATCATTATGTGAAGGCAAAAATCCAACCCATCAAATAGTATGAAGAAGTATATTAATACTCCAGACCAGAAGGAAAAAGACAAATACCCAGAAATCAATCCTGAAGGTTCAGAAATTTACAATCTAAATGACAGAGAATGTGAAATAGCCATCATTAAAAAACTCAATGAGTTACAAGAGAACTCAGAAGATAGTTAAATAAAATTAGGAATAAAATTAATGAACAGAGGGAATTCTTCAAAAAGGAGATTGAAACTATAAAGAAAAACCAATCAGAAATGTTGGAGATGAAAAACACAATGAATGAGACAAAGAAAAACCTGGAGTCCTTAAATAACAGAGCTGATATTATGGAGGAAAGAATGAGCAATTCAGAGGAGAGAAATGTAGAAATACTTCAGATGGAGGAGGAGTTAGAACTAAGACTAAAAAAACAAAAGAAGAAATTCTCTGAGAAATATCTGACCCAATCAAGAAATGCAACATAACGATAATAGGTATTCCAGAGGGAGAAGTGAGGGAGAAAGGTGTAGAGATCTTGTTCAAAGAAGTAATAGCTAAGAACGTCCCAAACCTTGGGTAGGAGCTGAAATTACAAGTAAAAGAAACTAATATAACTCCTAATTACATCAATGTAAAAAGACTTTCTCCTTCTCTAAGTTTTATATGAGTAAAACTGGCAAAAGTCAATGACAAAGAAAAAATATTAAGGGCAGCAAGGCAGAAGAAAATATACTACAAAGGAACCCCTATCAGCTTTCAAGGGATTTCTAGGCAGAAACCCTACAGGCTAGGAAAGAGTGGAATGATATATTCAAAATTCTGAAAGACAAAATCCTTCAGCCAAGAATACTCTATCCATGGGGCCGGCCCAGTGGTGTAGCGGTTAAGTTCGTGTGCTTTGCTTCAGCAGCCCAGGGTTCACAGGTTCTGAACCCAGGCATGGACCTAGCACTGCTTGTCAAGCCACACTGTGACAGGTACCCCACATACAAAATAGAGTAAGACTGGCACAGATATTAGCTCAACAACAATCTTCCTCAAGCAAAAAGAGGAACATTGACAACAGATGTTAGCTCAGGGCTGATCTTCCTCACAAAAAGAAAAAAGGAATACTCTATCCAGCAAAAATACCCTTCAGATATGATGGAGAAATAAAAACTTTCCCAGATAAACAAAAGCTGAGGGAGTTCATTGCCACAAGACATTCCCTACAAGAAATGATCAAGAAGGCACTGATATCTGAAAAAAAAAAAAAAAAAGAAAGGGTTTAAAGAGTTTTGAGCAAGAAGATAAATAGGCAAAATCAGAAAATTGCAACTCTCTATTAGAATAGATTAGCAAACTCTCAATTATAACATTAAGATAAAGGGAAGGAAAACATCAAGAATAAATATAATCACTTCATCTTAACCACAAACGGACAACACAAAATGGAATGAGTTGTGACAACAGTAACTTAGATGGGAAAGAGGAAAGGGATGGAACCTGCTTAGACTAAGGAAATAACAGGCTGTCAGAAAATGGACTATCTCATCTACAAGATCTTTTATACAAACCTCATGGTAACAGCTAAACAAATAATCAGAACAGAGACACAAATGATAAATAAAGAGAAAACTGAGAAAACCATCATAAAGAACCACCAAACTGAATTGGCAGTCCAAAATACATGGGACGAGAAACAAGGAAAACACAGAACAACCAGAAAACAAGGGATAAAATGGCAGCATTAAGACCTCATATACCAATAATCACTCTAAATGTAAATGGATTGAATCCTCCATCAAAAGACACAGAGTGGATGGATGGATTAAAAAACAAGACCCAACAATATGCTGCCTCCAGGAAACACATCTTAGCTCTAAAAACAAACGCAGGCTTAGAGTGAAGGAATGGAAGACAATACTCCAAGCTAACAGCAAACAAAAGAAAGCAGGTGTTACCATCCTTATATCAGAGAAAGTAGACTTCAAGATAAAAAAGGCAATGAGAGACAAAGAGGGACAGTATATAATGATAAAAGGGACACTCCACCAATGGACATAACACTGTGAATATACATGCACCTAACACAGGAGCATCTAAGTACACAGAGCAACTATTAATTGACCTAAAAGGAGATATTAACAACAACACAATAATAGTAGAGGACCTTAAAACCCCACTTACATCAAAGGGTAGATCATCCAGACAAAAAGTCAAGAAGGAAATAGTGGAACTAAATGAAAAACTAGACCAGATGGACTTAATAGATATATATAGAACACTCCATCCAAAATCAGCAGAATACACATTCTTCTCAAGTGCACATGGAACATTCTCAAAGACAGACCTTCTGTTGGGAAACAAGATAAGCCTCGATAAATTTAAGAAGATTGAAATCATATCAAGCATCTTTTCTGACCATAATGCTCTGAAACTAGAAATCAACTACAAGAAAAAAGCTGGGAAAGTGACAAACGTGGAGACTAAACAACATGCTACTTACCAACCAGTGGATCATGGAAGAAATTAAAGGAGAAATCACAAAAATATATGGAGACAAATGAAAATGAAAATACACCATACCAACTCATATGGGATGCAGCAAAAGTGATCCTAAGAGGAAATTCATAGCAATATAGGCCCATCTTAACAAATGAAAAATCTTAAATAAGCAATCTTAAACTACACCTAACAGAACTAGAAAAACAAGAACAAAACCCAAAGTCAGCAGAATGGGGGAAACAATAAAAATTAGAGCAGAAATAAATGAAATGAAAAAAAAAAAAAACAGTGGAAAGGATCACTGAAACTAGGAGCCTAGGAGCTGGTTCTTTGAGAATATAAGCAAAATTAACAAACTCTTAGCCAGACTCACTAAGAAAAAAAGAGAAAAGGCTCAAATAAATAAAATTAAAAACGAAAGAGGAGAAATTACAACGGATACCATAGAAATACAAAGGATTATAAGAGAACACTATGAAAAACTATTTGCCAACAAATTGGACAATCTAGAAGAAATGGATAAATTCTTAGACTCATAGAACCTCCCAAAACTGAACCAAGAAGAAATAGAGAATCTGAATAGACCAATCACAAGTAAAAAGACTGAAAAGTAACCAAAACCTCCCCAAAAGATAAAATTCCAGGACCAAATGGATTCTCTGGAGAATTCTACCAAACATTCAAAGAAGACTACTCCAAAAAATTCAAGAAGATGGAACATACTTTACAAGGCCAACATCACCCTGATCCCAAAGCCAGAAAAGGACAATACAAAACAGGAAAATTACAGGCCAATATTGCAGATGAACATAGATGCAAAAATCCTCAACTTAATATTGGCAAACCAAATACAGCAATACACCAAAAGGATCATAAACCATGATCAAGTGGGATTTATACCAGGGACTCAGGGACGGTTCAACATCTGCAAATCAATCAATGTGATACACCACATTAACAAAATGAGAAATAAAAACCACATGATCATCTCAATAGATGCAGAAAAAGCATTTGACAAAATCCAACATCCATTTATGACAAAAAACTCTCAATAAAATGGGTATAGAAGGAAAGTACCTCAACATAATAAAGGCCATATATGACAAACCCACAGCCAACATCATACTCAACGGGGAAAAACTGAAAGCCACCCCTCTGAGAACAGGAACAAGACAAGGGTGCCCACTCTCACCACTCTTATTCAACATTGCACTGGAGGTTTGGGCCAGAGCAATTAGGCAAGAAAAAGAAATAAAAGGTATCCAAATTGGAAAGGAAGAAGTGAAACTCTTGCTGTTTTCAGATGACATGACTTTATATAGAGAAAACCCTAAAGAACCCATCAGAAAACTATTAGAAATAATCAACAACTACATCAAAGTTACAGGGTACAAAATCAACTTACAAAAATCAGTTGCATTTCTATACTCTAATAACAAATTAACAGAAAGAAAACTCAAGAATATAATCCCATTTAGAATCACAACACAAAGAATAAAATATCTAGAAATAAATTTAACCAAGGAGGTGAAAGACCTCTACAATGAAAACTATAAGACATTACTGTAAGAAATCAAGGATGATATAAAGAAATGGGAAGATATTCTAGCACATGGGTTGGAGGAATAAACATGGTTAAAATCCATACTACCTAAAGCAATCTACACATTCAATGCTATCCCAACCAGAATCCCAATGACATTCTTCATGGAAATAGAACCAAGAACCCTAAAACTCATATGGGGCAACAAAAGACCTCAAATAACTAAAGCAATCATGAGAAAAAAAGAACAAAGCTGGAGGCATCACAATCCCTGACGTCAAAATATACTACAAAGCCATAGTGATCAAAACAGCATGGTACTGGTACAAAAACAGACACACAGATCAATGGAACAGAATTGAACACCCATAAATAAAACCACACATCTACAGACAGCTAATCTGCGACAAAGAAGCCAAGAACATACAATGAAGAAAGGAAAGTCTCTTCAATAAATGGTGATGAGAAAAACTGGATAGCCACAAGCAAAAGAGTGAAAGTAGACCATTATCTTTCACCATACAGAAAAATTAACTCAAAATAGATTAAAGACGTGAAAGTAAGACATGAAACCATAAAACTCCTAGAAGAAAACATAGGCAGTACACTCCTTGACATCGGTCTTAGAAGGATCTTTTCAAATACCATGTCTACTCGGGCAAGAGAAACAAAAGAAAAAATAAATACAGGATTTCATCCGACTAAAGAGCTTCTGCAAGGCAAAAGAAACCATGAACACAATGAAAAGACAACCCACCAACTGGAAGAAAATATTTGGAAATCATATATCAGACAAGGGGTTAATCTCCAAAATATATAAAGAACTCACACAACTCAACAACAACAAAACAAACAAATCAATCAAAAAATGGGCAGACGGGTTGGCCTGGCGGCGTAGTGGTTAAGTTTGCGTGCTCTGCTTCGGTGGCCGGGGGTTTGTGGGTTCAGATCCTGGGTGCGGACCTACACACCGCTCATCAAGCTATGCTGTGGTGACATCCCACATACAAAATAGAAGAAGACTGGCACAGATGTTAGCTCAGGGGCAATCTTCCTCAAGCAAAAAGAGGAAGATTGGCAACAGATGTTTGCTCAGGGCCAATCTTCTTTACCAAAAAAAAAAAAGGCAGAGGATATGAACTGATATTTTTCCAAAGAAGATACACAGATGCCAACAGGCCCATGAAAAGATGTTCAACGTCACTAATCATTAGGGAAATGCAAATCAAAACTACACTAAGATATCACCTTACATCTGTTAGAATGGCTATAATCACCAAGACAAAAAACAACAAATGTTGAAGAGGATGTGGAGAAAAGGGAACCCTCAGACACTGCTGGTAGGAATGCAAACTGGTGCAGTCACTATGGAAAACAGTATGGAGATTTCACAAAAAATTAAAAATAGAAATACCATATGACTCAGTTATCCCACTACTGGGTATTTATCCAAAGAACTTGAAATCAACAATTCAAAGAGACTTATGCATCTCTATGTTCATTGCAGCATTATTCACTACAGCCAAGAAGTGGAAGCAACTCAAGTGCCCATTGACTGATGAATGGATAAAGAAGATGTGGCATATATATACAACGAAATACTACTCAGCCATAAAAAAAGACAAAATCGTCTTATGTGCAACAACAAGGATGGACCTTGAGGGAATTATGTTAAGCAAAATATGCCAGACAGAGAAAGAAACACTGTATGATTTCACTCATATGTGGAAGATAAACAAATACATGGACAAAGAGAAGAGACTAGTGGTTACCAGAGGGGAAGAGGGTTGGGGGTGAGCATAAGGGGTAAGGGGGCACATTTATATCGTTACTGACAAATAATAATGTACAACTGAAATTTCACAATGTTATAAACTATTATGACGCTTAATGAATTTTTTTTAAAAAAAGAAAAGAAATGATAATGCAAGCCACAGTCTACTAGAAAAACATATCTGAAAAAGGGCTTGTGTCGAGAACATATAAAAAACTCTCACAGTTCAACAGAAAGAAGTCAAACAACTCCATTTTTAAATATGGTCAAAAGATTTGAATATGCCTCTCACCAAAGAAACTATTCAAATGGTCAATAACAATGAAAAGATACTTAACATCACTAGTCATCAGGAAAATGCAAATTAAAATATGATACCACTAAACACCCGCTAGAATGACTAAAGGTAAGAAAACTAACAACATCAAGCATTTATGAGGATGTGGCACACGTGGAATGCTCATATATTGCTGACAGGAATAACAAATGGTACAGCCACTTTGGAAAATATTTTGGCAGTTTCTTATAAAGTTAACACACATTGATTAAGGGACGCAGCAATCACACTCAGGGATTTATCTAAGAGAAATGAAAATATGACTTCTACACAAATATTATACAAAGACTTGTACACAAATATCACAGCAGACAAAACTGTAAATGGTTTGTAACCATTTCCAAAAAGCATTGCTTCCAAAATCCGGAGACAGTGAAAGGCCCATCAACTAATGAATGAATAGACAAATTGTGGTACACCCTTACTATGGAAAAACTACACGGCAATGAAAAACAGAAACGAAATATTAATATATGCAACTTGTATGAATTTGAAAACAGTGCACTAAAAAACAAATTACACTAAGTATAAGGTGTCAAACACAAATACCTACAGCAGGATTCCATTTACATGAAATTCTAGGAAAGACAACCATAATGGCAGAAAGCAGCTCAGTAGCTATCTGAGGCTGGGGCATCAAAGGGCACAAAGAAACACTTTAGGACGAGGGAAATGTTCCGTGGTTTCCGAGGGAAATTTCCGAGGGAAATCTTGAGTGTGGTGGTGATAACACAATTACATACAATTACTAAAACGTTTCAAACTATATATACTTTAAAATGCATAAATTTTACTGTTATAAATTATACCTGAATAAGATTGGGAAAAAATAAAAATAAATAAAGAAATAACAACTACTATCCTTTTAAGCACCACTACTTCCGAAGCTGTAAAAGACTGACATAAAAAAATTTTGGTTTATTGTTTCTGCAAACTACCTGCTTCCATTTTTACGAGATTTGATTAGACTTAGTTTAGGAATCATCTCTTCCATAAATCATTGCCTAAATCCCTATGCTGGACCAAGTATGGATCTTCTGCACTCCCAAAGCACATGTGTCTTACTGCTAACTACATTGCACTGAAAATATCCGCATTTCTGTCTATCTCTCTTGCACATATTTACATCCTCAAGCATTAAGTTTCATGAATGGCACATAGATGCTCAATTAAATTGCAACAAGTCTATATAAAACCTACAGATAAAATATAGGTAACACAAAATACAGATTAAACCCAAAAGAAGAAAAAGACACCTTTCAAGAAAAAAGTTAAGAAATGCTAAAAAAGGAAAAGGGGCTTGTTAACATCAACATTCTCCAGGTCATTTTAAATGTATGCAAATTTATTTCTGCTATTCATAAAATCTAATTATAAGAAGCCATATTAACTTGATATACTATTCCTCTAAGAATACCAAGAATCAAGCACTTCCTTCTCCAGAGGATTATAAACGCCTTTAAATTTTTAAAAAGCACTTTTGTATCCTTTACTTTTGCAATATCTGAAACAAGATGTCTAAGGTCCCAGTAAATACTACCAATGCAAATACTAAGACAAAAATGTAAAGAAATCTTTTTTGTTATTAAACCCTTTAACCAGCTCCCAAGGACCTGGTGGTCACACGTCCCCAATGTGCACAGAACTCATCTTAAATGCAGGGGGTAACACAGGCACTAGTAGCTAACAGTATAATTCCAGCCCAGCTCACTTGGCCGGCCAGTTGGCAATAGTGAGAAATACCAGGCACACTTTACACCTGGTATAATTAAATAACACACAAGGTATTACCATTTTATTCTACTTTGCCTAATCAGAAAAGACAGTACAAACTTACTAACGTAAAGCAGGAGAGCTACAGTACTAAATGGTGAAATTTCAAATTATACAATACAGTTTCATTTCATTTCAATAGAATACATTTATTTAGAAGCAGCCTAGCAATGGACTGAACCACAGAGACTGTCATGTAGAAACAACAATAATCCCCGTTAGTAAAGCACTTCAAGTTTTTCAAAGTTCTTTCCGATCTTATCCCATCCGCCCTTCACAACAACCCTGTGAAGTAACCAGAAAAGGTTATTTCCATTCCATAAATGAGAAAAGTACAGATCAGAGCAATTAAAAGACACACACAAAATTGCCAATAAGTAGCTCTGGTTAGGTGTAGGAAAGAACTGGGAAAAGAACTTAGAACCAATTTATCTAAGACTTTTTCCATGAGAAAAAATATATTATAAAAATTGGTGATGAAAATGAAGCCAAAAATAAAGAATAAGGACAATAAAACAGATAATAATCAATTTTACACTCACTCTCCCCTTGCTCTGTTGCCTTCCCTTCCACTCTCTACAGTACCCCTGCATATAAGATGCCCCAGAAACTAGCAGGCTCTTTATTTGCCGACCTCGCTTTCCTAGGCAAGACCTCCAAAAGAAAGATACGCTAGGGAAGTGGAAAAAGAACAGGTCAGAAATCAGAAAACCTGAATGTTTCTAATCCTGGCTTTGGGTAAGTATCTTCATCTCTGTGAGCCCCAATTTTACACCTATAAAATTATACCTATCTTACTAGGTTGTTTTAAAGACTAGGTGAAAAAAATGGATATAAAAGCATTTTGGGAAATGTAAAGAACTAATAAGTGTTTATTGTTAGGCTACAAATATGTGGTACAAAAATTCACAATAGGTGTCTTACATAATTGTGATAATAAATTGAAATTATTCTAATTATTTGCAATTTTTACACAATCATACATACAATTAGATGAAAAAAATATTTGTTGAATAAAGGGACTATCGAAGAATTATCAATAATTTTTAAATCTATTAAGTCTGAATGAAAGAAAAACACTATTTCTGGATTCTAATAAATCTGACAAGGTATCTGGTAGAGCAGGGACCTGTAAAGTCAGCTCATAGAAGCAGGGACTCAGTCTTCACGGGACTCTGTAAAAGCAAATATTTGCATTCAAGGATTTCGAGACTCACTCAGAATCATAAAATCAGAGAACTGACATGAACTTTACAAATCATGTAGAGAACACCTTTGGTTCACAGAAAACATAACTGAGGCCAGAAAAAAAGAATTTTACACAATTCTGAAATTTCCCTTAGGGACCTAGTAGGAGTGGAGGGGAAGGACATCAAAAACAAAATGAAGCAAGAGTTTCCTCCAGTCAGGCTCTTAGGTCAGTATTCTCCTTACTGAAGAATCCCTTAAAGCACAACAACAGAAACAGCTCTCAGAAGTTACAGAACCTCCACAGCACTATAAAAGGGTGGCCAGGCAACAGGCACGTGAAAAGATGTTCAACATCACTAATCATCAGGGAAATGCAACTCAAAACTACACTAAGATATCACCTTACATCCACTGGAATGGCTATCATCACCAAGACAAAAAAACAACAAATGTTGGAGAGGACGTGGAGAAAAGGGAACCCCCATACACTGCTGGTGGGAATGCAAACTGGCGCAGCCACTGTGGAAAACAAAATGGAGACTTCTCAAAAAATGAAAAATAAAAATACCATACAACCCAGCTATGCCACTACTGCGTATTTATCCAAAGAACTCAAAATCAACAATTCAAAGAGACTTATGCATCCCTATGTTGACTGCAGCATTATTCACAACAGCCAAGAAGTGGAAGCAACCCAAGCGCCCACTGACTGATGAATGGATAAAGAAGATGCAGTATATATATGATGGAATACTACTCGGCCATAAAAAAGACAAAATCGTCCTATTTGCAACAACATGGATGGACCTTGAGGGTATTATGTTAAGCAAAATAAGTCAGACAGAGAAAGACAACCACCACATGATTTCACTCACATGTGGAAGATAAACTAACACACAGACAAATAGAAAAGTTTAATGGTTACCAGAGGGGAAGGGGGTTGGTGGGTGGGCACAAGGGGTGAAGGGGCACATTTATAGGGTGACTGACAAATAATAATGTACAACTGAAATTTCACAATGTTATAAACTATGACAACCTCAATTTAAAAAAAAAGTGGTGGCCAGAATACTACAATTCCAATCATAATACTGCAAAGGAACTTAACATTTTGACAGAAATGGGAGAAGAATCACATCCTGCAGGTTACTAAACATATTTATTTATAAATACATATTGTGGAAAATTCAAAATCTACCCCTGGATATACAGAACTCTGAACTTGTTACAGCCTAGTTCACATCTCTATTACTATTCATTGGAAAATCTGTATTCTTAAAGGTGCTTTGTAATATTTCTCTAAAATTAAAACTCTTTATATTTGAATACACACCTGATTTAAGTCTGAGAAGTTCCCTTTGGTAAATATTTGCTTTACAAATGTTACGTAAAGCTGATAAAGCAAAAATGAAAATGAGAATGAAGCTTACTCATCTGGTATCTCCAGATACTACTTTTAAAAATATAAAAGGAAGCAACATAAACTTAACAGTGACCATCTCTGGATATCAGGATGATAGGGTGATTTTAATTTTCTATAAACAATTTTTCTTTTTGGGGGGGGGGTGAGGTGGATTGGCTCTGAGCCAATATCCGTTGCCAATCTTCCTCTTTCTGCTTGAGGAAGATTGTCACTGAACTAACATCTGTGCCAATCTTCCTCTATTTTGTATGTGGGACACCTCCACAGTGTGGCTTGATTAGTAGTGTGTAGGTCTGTGCCCGGAATCTGAACCCACAAACCCAGGGCTGCCAAAGCAGAGCGCACGAACTTAACCACTATGCCACCAGGCTGGTCCCTCTATGAATATTTTTTTAAACATCAGAGTACAACTGAAAATACAAACAAACATCCATGTAGTTATCACAAATGTTAAACTTGCATCCTTCTTGCTTCACATGTATTTCAGAGAAACATAACTGCACAGACACACAAAGTACCAGCTCTATTATTCTCCCCTCTTCTCTTCTCAGAGGAAATCAGTATCATGTCCTTCCCACTCAAGTGCTTTCACTTTCAGTATACAGGTTATCTATCAATAGTACATAGTATTTTGCCATTAGTCGCAGAGCTCAGCTCTCTCCTCTTTCCCAGCAATTTAGCTCTGGTGCCAAACTTGCATATCCTACTAAGTAAAACTTAGTCCTAGACTTAATTTTACTCAATCTTCTTAAAAGGCAATTATGTATATCCCTTGGGATCGATCAATTGATCTCTCTCTCTCACACATACACAGACATACACATACATACATACACCAAGATCAGTCAATTCTGCTTATTTCTCACATATTTATCCCAGAAAGGAGTTCCAGTAAACGCAATTTTCTCCCCCATTTCATATTTCAAGCACTGTTCTATTACACCCCACTTAGCTAGATAGTCCATTACACAGAGTTTTGGAAAGACATCTAAAAAGCAATAAGAGAAGGGCGGGTACAGAAAAGGCTTTCCAGATGGCAGCATTCTAAACATGTAACTGCAATAAAATATTTAAAAAATTAAAAATTGTGATCTTGGACAAATTAGTGAATCTCTCTGGGCTTAGGTTTCCTCACCTATATGAAGTGAGTAATAGTACCTACCTCTCGAACTGCTGAGATGATTAAGCATTTTATAAACAGAAAAGCAATCTGTAAAGCTTAAAACAATAAAGTCTTAACAAAGTATTAATAATTGTTAAGGGCCAAAAAATATCTATATCCTTAGACACTGTTTGTGTGTGTCTGTGTATGTGTGTGTATGTATAAAAACACTCATTGAACCATATCTAAAATAAAATTTTGGAAGCAAATGTTGAACAATGGATTAGTTAAGTACTGGGTGAGTAAATAATAATATACCACTGTAAACAATAGTTATTGTAATTTCTAACAATGGTCTTCAAAGTTTAACATACATGAGAATCACCTAAAAGGGCTTGTTAAATCACAGATTGCTGGGTCCCACACCCAGAGTTTATGATTCAGTAGGTTTAGGATAAAGCCAGAGAAACTGCACTTCTAACAAGTTCCCAATTGGTACTGAAACTACGGATCCAAGGAACACACTCTGAGAATCGGAGAATTATAATTATAAAACCGCTCATCCTTCCTTGTCCCACCAAAAACAAACAAAATAATTAAATCAATTTATACATTTATATATATAGTTTTTAAAAATTATATACACATAAAAGAAGGGAGAAAAAACTAATAACAAGCCAAACCACCACCATCTTATTCATCCAACAGGGCTATGTTAAAAGCAAAATAGGGGCCGGCCCTGTGGCTTAGTGGTTACGTTCACGTGCTCCGCTGCGGCGGCTCAGGGTTTCGCTGGTTCGGATCCTGGGCGCCGACATGGCGCCGCTCATCAGGCCACGCTGAGGCGGCATCTCACGTGCCACAACTAGAAGGACCCACAACTAAAATGTACAACTATGTACTGGGGGAATTTGGGGAGGAAAAAAAAAAGATTGGCAACAGTTGTTAGCTCAGGTGCCAATCTTTAAAAAAAAGCAAAATAAACTTTAAAAACTACCGATTATTTCACCAACATTTTCAACCAACAAAGAATCCACTCTCAGTTATTCAAGATTGGTTATCCAATTGATAATTTTCTACATCTTGGAAATTCACCTCTCCTGCAGTATCTCTTAACCAAGGCAATATTTCCTGGAATGCCTAAGGTCAGGAAGAGGATCCGAAATGCATATTAAACAACCTTGGTAACTCCTAAACAGCAGTTCTCACCTTTACTTACAAATGAGAATCACCTGCTATGCTTTAAAAAACACATATGCCTAGGCCTCTCCCCGAATCTACCAACTCTGAATCTTAAGAGAAAGGCCCAAGCATCTCCAATGTTGTGACGTGCACAGGCAACTCTCACTTTTACAATGCATTGTTGGGACCTACATTTGAATAAGCTATGTTTAATTCTGGGAATTCAAAGTACTTCAAAGACAATGTCATCACACTGTGATGCAATATTCAGGAACTGGAAAAAGCTCCATGATTTTCCTCATCACATAACCATCTTCCCCTCTCACTCCCACTTTCCAGCATCACAGAGGTTGGGGGGCATCTCCTCTCGGACTGATCAAATGCAGTCTAAATAGAGCTGCTTTTTCTCTAGTTACATGTATTGACCAACTGATTTATTTGAATGGGGTATCTTTAAACATCTTTGCCTTTCAGCTCTGGATGCTCCCTAAATAAAAAGAAATAATGTCGTCAGACTGAGTTACCTGAAAAGAGATAATTTTATCGCAAAGAAACTGAAGTCCAGGTTTGTCGTGAATGGGCCCCAAGATGAAGAGAGTCACAAGAAATCCTCCAATGATTTTTATCATAACATCCTTTAAGTAATATTTAGGTCAATTTAGTAAAAATTCCATGATGATCGAAGATTACTATGTCCTCTCATTTTTCAAAAGTGTTGATATCATGGCACACACACAAAAAGACCTGAGGAAGGGAAGGTTAAAACTCTCCAACTAAAACTGCATTTTCAGGGGGCCGGCCCAGTGTCGCAGTGGTTAAATGCGCACGCTCCGCTTCGGCAGCCCGGGGTTTGCCGGTTCGGATCCCGGGTGCGGACATGGCAACGCTTGGCATGCCATGCTGTGGTAGGTGTCCCACATATAAAGTAGAGGAAGATGTTAGCTCAGAGCCAGTCTTCCTCAGCAAAAAGAGGACGATTGGTGGCAGATGCTAGCTCAGGGCTAATCTTCCTCAAAAACAAAAACAAAAAGAACCCCTGCATTTTCAAGTAAAAAAATTACTTTCCATTAGGACTTATCAATATTAATCAAGTTGGCAAAATCATCTTGTCAGGAGATCCATAATCAAGTTCACCTTTGAACATCAGGACTTTAAATGTTTTCATTTATGATATATCATATTTAAGACCCAATTTACGATGTCAAGTTTTCTTTGCCAAGAAAAGAGTGGGAGACATTCACTAGTCAGATAATCTTTTATTAAAGTGGAACACACATTCCTTTGAGATCATGGCAGAGAACACATATTAAACATTTTAATCAAATGAAAATCTTTGCTATTTCTATAAGATGCAAATAACATAATTTTTTACTACATTATTTGTCTTTAAACGTTGTTAGTGCAGGATATATCTTATTATTTATCCTTGAATTACATTGTACATTTAAAAGATACATCATAAATCTTTCAGAGCCTTCTGCCTGGCAGAGTTGCTCACGTAAAATTAAACACTGAGGTCTTTTTCCTTGCTTTCTCCTTCCTTACAATGATACTGACATATAACACTTAGGAAGTTTGAAGACATAAACATTTGTACTAAAATATCAAGACTAGCCCTAGATCAATGACCAAAGATACCACATTAACAAAATAGACCACTGTCAAAGCCATTTAAAAAACTTTAACAAAGTTTTACAATTTGTTACTATTATTCTTCTATATTTGTTTTTTTTAAAAACTAATGGAATTTTGAAAATCTGGTTATCTTCCTGAAAGTAAATTCAGGATTATTATGTCTCCTCAGAAAAATATGTCTCCTCATGCATACAGCTAAACAAAATGTAAGTAATTAGCTAAGAGCAATTTATTTTCTAGGTAAGAAGCATTTCAATAACTTTTGTAAAGTACTGGTTTCAAACACGTAAAGAAGAATTTTTTTATTAAAGTGAGCTTACTAACAAATATAAAGTATCATAAGATTATACACATTTCTACCACCCAATATAAACTGATTCTAAGCTATTTGTGGAGTATATTTTACTTTAGGTACACTGCCAAAAAGTTAAAAATAAACATAATTAGGTGGCCAGAGAAAACACTGCTGCATAGCAAGACTTTAGCTCTATTCAGAAACTTTGTATCCTTTACTCAGTCACCACAAAACTGCCTGGTCTTAACCTATAACAAAAAAAGACAGACAAGGCATTTTTCAACTATGGAAATATTTCAAAATATAACCTAATTATCAGAAAAGCTAAGAGATCCCTACAAGTCCAGTGTCCCACACAATCCTTCAACAATCCTGGATCCGAAAAAACATGAAACTCCAGACGATGGATCTTCTTCCACTCCTCTACTTATCAGCCAGACTGAAAGGTCTGCAAGGCACTGAATCCTACACCTCTTCTATGGTAACTATTCTAAGTAGCAGTTCTTAAAAGAAGATGCTATACTCCATCCACAACGTCTGGACATGGTGGGTACTGAAAATGCTGTGCCTCCAATTATTTAAAATAATCCTGAGTGAAAGACATCTGTCTTCTACTCTCAAGAAAACTGAGTACAGCTATCAAAACCAGGGAAAAAGTGGTGCTATGTTCAATGGATTCCTGCCAAGATCTAACAAAGGCTGAGAAAATATCTATCTAACATAGGTTCTCTCACTGCTTGGAAATACTATGAAAATTTCACTTGATTTCAAAAGCTATATCATACACCTTTAGAGACAGTTTTCAAGGAGAGAAAGAACTTAAATTTTAAAGTCAGGCATATACACCCAGGTTCAAATCCAGTTCTTCCATTTCTTAGTTCTCTGATCTTGGGCAAGTCACTTAACCACTCTGAGCCTCAGTCTCCTCATCTATAAAATGAAAATAGTAATAATAATAATAATAATAGAATGCATAGTTGCTGGGAGGCTTTGAGATATAATTAATGTTCAACAAGTGTTGACAAGGATGTAGAGAAATCAGAACCCTCACACATTACTGATAGGAAAGTAAAATGGTGCAATCCCTTTGGAAAACAGACTGGTAATTTCTCAAATAGTTAAACACAGAGTTAACATACTACCCAGCAATTCCACTCCTAGGCATATACCCAAGAGAAATTAAAATACATATAAATGAAAAAATTTGTACACAAATGTTCATAGAACTGTTACTCATAATAGCCAAAAGTGAAACAACCCAAATGTCCATCAACTGATGAATGGATTAATAAAATGTGGTATATCCAAATAACAGAATATTTTTTGGCAATAAAAAGGAGTGAAGTGGGGCCAGCCCATGGCCCAGTGGTTAAGTTCACGTGCTCCGTTTTGGCAGCCCAGGGTTTCGCCAGTTCAAATCATGGGCACGGACATGGCACCGCTCATCGGACCTTGCTGAGGCGGCATCCCACATGCCACAACTAGAAGGACCCACAACTGAAAATACACAACTATGCACCAGGGGGCTTTGGGAGAAAAATGAAAAACAAAATCTTTAAAAAAAAAAAAAAAAGGAATGAAGTACTAATAAATGCTACAACATTAGTGAACCGTGAAAACATTATGTCAAGTCAAAGAAGCCAGTCACCACAGACTACATATTGTATAAGTCCATTTATATGAAAGGTCCAGAACAAGTAAATCTATAGAAAGCAGATTAGTGGTTACCTAGGGCCGAGCAAATGGGGCAAAAGGGGAAGAGTGATGGCTAAGAAAGGCAGGGTTTCTTTTTGCGGTAATGAAAATGTTCTACAATCGATTGTGGGGATGGATTCACAACTCTGTGAATACACTAAAAGCCACTGAATTATACAGTTTAAATGAGTGAATTACATGGTATATGAATTATATCTTAACAAAGCTGTTAAAAAATGCCTGTGCTACGGCACACGTACATTTATACATAGAATATCCAAACTCATATACCCAAAAGCAGAGAATTAATTAAGATTAGGTAGATATTAAATACACATAAACACATAATCCTACTTATGTATTTAAAGGCAGTTCCATTTCTAGCCATGATGAAGTAACTGGTACCAGACTAGCCCACCTGGAGTAACATCTATAAAACTGGACAAAATATATGACTCTACTATTTTTAGGTATAAAACAACTGGCAGCACAGGAGGCATGGACCATGTTCGCTCCAGCTTTCCACCTGAAACACTCACTCTCTCAACCGCATCACAAGGAAGTGGAGCCTAAGCCAAGCACGATGGTCTCAGTGAACTGAGATCAGAGTTCTGGACTACTGGGATGGTGAGAATTTACAGGACAAGGGAGTGGAGAGGAGGCAACACTGCAAAGGGGCGGCCCTAGAAAACGCATGGGGATTCCCTGACCATCCTCAGCTGAGTACTGGGCTACACATAAGCCAGGGTGAGATTCCATGCGGCCTAGGAGAGTCAATGCTGCAGGTCTAAAAGCTGGACAGATACCAGAAGCTGCAAACTGCTGGGAGACGTTGGAATTTCAGCTCAGCCAGAGTGAAGACATTGCTGTACACCCTAGGCATGCAGGCTTTCAGTTGAAACCCCAAAATTCAACACTTTTTAAAGAAAGACAACACAATCGAGACTTCCTATAATGTGTCATCCACAATGTCCAAATAATCAAAAATTACTAGATGTGCAAATAAAATGTGACCCATAGTCAGGGGGAAAAAGCAGTAAATCAAAACAGACCATGAGATGACTCTAATGTTGGAAACATCAGGCAAGAGCTTTAAAATAGCTATTATAAATATGTTCAAGCACTTAAAGGTACAATATCAGAAATGAAAACTTCACTAGATGGGCTTAAAAGCAGACTGAAAACTATAGAAAGACCAATGAATCAGAAAACAGATTAATAGAAATCATCCAATCTGAAGGACACAGATATCAAACAGTTTAACATATGTATAATTGGAGCCCAAAAAGGAAAGCGAATGGAACAGAAAAAAATATTTGAAGAAATAATGGCCCCAAATTTCTCAGGTTTGTTGAAAAACATCACCTATGGATCCAAAAAGCTCAGTGAACCTCAAGCAAGATAATTACAAATATACCACATTAGTCACATCACATTCACACTGCGGAACACCAAAGATAAAGAGGAAAAAAAGCTATCAGAGAGAGGGGGGAAAAAAGCACATTATATAGAAGAGAACAGTATATAAGAAACAGCTAACTTCTCATCAGATAATAGCCAACTTCTCATCAGAAACAATGAAGGCCAGAACACAATGGAGTGACCAACTGTCAACCTAGAATTCTATATCCAGCAAAAATTGTCTTTCAAAAATGTAGGTGAAATAAAGACATTTTCAGATGAGTAAAAGCTAAGAGAACTGTCACCAGCAGAACTGATATAGTATGCTGAAGGAAGTTCTTCAACCCAAAAGGAAACGATACCAGATGGAAACTCAAACCTGTATGTTGGTTTCAGGAAGAAGAGAGTCAAAATTGGTAAATATAAAAGACTTTTTTCCTTCTCTTAATCTCTTTAAAAGATAACTGTGTTTAAAGCAAAACTAACACTGTATTATGAGGCTTATAAAGTAAGCAGCACAATGCCTGGGATGGAGTAACTAGAATTGGACTATTGTAATAAGTATCTTACATGGAGTGGTATAATATTAACTCTAAGTATACAGTGCTAAATTAAAGATGCATGGTGTAACACCCAGAACAACCACTTGAAAAAGAGAAATAGGTAAATGCAAGAAAAGAAAAATGGAACACTAAAAACATTCAATCAGCTCAATATAGCTCAGACACACCTCTACAGTAAAACAGACAAAACAATTCCCCCATGGAGAAAGTTGGCTAATAATGCAAAATACATTTCACCACAGAAACAATATTTTAAATGATTACTGATGTAAAATCTTTGGATAAAGTTAGCTAAAATAAAATGAGAAGCTGGGCAGAAATCTAACCACCCAATATGTTTCCTCATTTGGAGACAAAACAATTCCACAAGAAAGAACGGAACACGGTAGTGCATAGAGCCTGTTTCCCCAACTCTGAACTACAACCAGCTGGAGACTAGTCATTTATGAAGAGAAGTCTGTAAATCAAGTATTCTTAAAACTCATACATATTAGAAGTAAACTGTAAAGCCTACTAATGATTAAAATCACTTCACTAAAAACTAATTAAAAGCCAAAAATGACATTTTAGCATCAGCTATGTAAACTTTTACAATATCTGTTATGTTTAACAGACATGCAATAAAACGTTTACCAGTACTGTATCATTTAATTTTAGTTTTGAAAGTAGGTAATATTCACATAGTTCAAAATTTAAAACATACAGAAAAAAGTATACAATAAAAAGTCTCTGCCTCTCGTCCCCATTCTCCAGCCGCCAATGGGAGAAAAACAAATACCACTAAAATATAACCAAGGGGTATACGCCCTCAATTGTTTCCTGTGGGACCACAGACATGGTAACACTTTTTATAACACCAGAAATAACATTTTCTTTCTGAATTGAGCTTATTTCAAAGTTCACAAAACAGAAAACATCTGGATGACAAGACACTCATACACGAACGCCAAAAAGGAGATCAAATGAAATGTTAAAATAAAGCATCACCAAGGAATACTGCGAGGACACAATAACAAGAAGCAAAAATATCAGCTAAGGTTCTATTAAGTCAGTCCTGACCAACACATGACAGGAAACTCACAGCAATGGAACAAAGGAGGGGGTTACAAGTTTCTCTGCCTAGTTCCCAAATTAGTCACTGAAGAGCCAAAAGCACAAACCAGACTTACAAACTCCTGCTTATGCATCAGATCATTCCTGAAGACTGACACTGACAAAACAGAACGGCATCTGTGGGATTCAAATGAACATCTGAAGGATTTACGAAGAAAAACATCGATTCACCATCAAAGCCCTCCTCAGGTAAAAGGCTTCATACTTTCAAGACTAAATTGCCAATCCTCAATTATTAAGAGGCAAATTATTCAGCTGGGAGTAATTCTAGCCCTTTTTTGTCCTTCCCTGCTTTCAGTTTAGCCACTTTGCTACTCATTAATGCTTTCACCTGAGAAGTAACAGGAGTTCCGCAAAAATACAGCTGCCTGGAGCGCCCTTAGACCACCAGAATACCAAACGTGACAAGACGTTTAACCACTCCTACATTCCTAGGAGGAGAATCCTTAGAGGCCACTGGCCTATTGGCCCAATACCTATGGCAAATATAAAAACCCACTCCTTACTTAATTCACCGAATTCAAAAGGAGTTGTGAGCAGAGAGACAAATGGTTTCCGAGGAGCCCCTTATTCCCAGTCTGCTTGAGACAACTGGTATTCCAGCCATACCTTTCACAATCTAACTCCAACACATTTTTCACACTTTTATAGGATACAGTAGGAGTAAATTAGAAATGGGTCCCTGTGGCAAGCAAGGCAAAACAATAATGTGGCAAAAGCCATATTACTGCCACCAATACCTTATTTCTTGCTGGGAAAGACCACCTCTCCAAGAAGATAGTCACATTCCAGCCTCCTCTGCAGTTAGGCATGCACGAGCTTACGAAGCAAACTCAGCCAACGAGACACAAGGGAAAGTCTACTGGGATAAGTTCTGGGAGAAACTGTCTTTCCTAGTAGAAGGAAAGGAGGAGGAAAGGAAGGGAGGCAAAATCTGCATAAGGAGAAAATGCCCTTCCCTCCTCTTCTTCCACCTAACGTTGTTGGAGGAGAGTATCATCCTGGAGGTGCAGAAGCCACCCAGCAATCATGAGGAGAATCATTACCAACACACGAGAGATGGACAGTACCCAGGACTGCTGATCCTGGTAAGGAGATCCTTTACTCAAGTATTACCTGAACAGTTTATCTTTGAGGCTCATTACATTTTTTTAATTCACAGGTTACTCTCTAGTGAATGAGTAAGTCACAGACCATAATTTCTGAACTGATGTTCTCACTTACTTAACAAAATTATAGTTCACATGCATTTACTGAGCATCTATTATGCCCCACACACTACACGACAGCTTCCATATGCATTACTTTATTTATCAAAATAATCCCATACAGTATTATAATTATTACCATTTTAGATGAAAAACAAAAAGCTCAGAGAAGTTTAAGTGACTTGTGCCCAAAGTCACACAGTTAATAAGAGATTAAAAACTAGGACTGGTACCCAGGTTGTATGCCTCTAAGCCAGTGTTCATTCCAGTATATCAGTTACCCATCACAGATCACCTTCACCATCTCTCAGACTTACATACCTGGGTGTGGCTAAAAAGACCAAATAAGGGAAAGTGCACACAAAAATTGTTCAACACTTCTATACTTTTTTTTTTTTTTGAGGAAGATTAGCCCTGAGCTAACATCTGTTGCCAATCCTCCTCTTTCTGCTGAGGAAGACTGGCCCTGAGCTAACATCCATGCCCATCTTCCTCTACTTTATAAGTGCAACGCCTGCCACAGCATGGCTTGACAAGCGGTGCCATGTCCGCACCAGGGATCCAAACAGGCAAACCCCAGGCCGCCAAAGCAGAACGTGCAAACTTAACCTCTGCGCCACCAGGCCGGCCCCTTCAACACTTCTATTCTTAAGCTGAGTGGTGGATAAGCTTCATTATTAGTCCGTGGTTCAATCCCATCCGGTTCATGAAAGTATCCTCCGTTCAAGTCTATAAATTGTAAAACTACTTCTGCAGTGGGCTACAACGGCCACCTTGTCCAGAACCAAATCCTCACATTTAAGGAGCAGATAAAGATCTATGAACAAAAGTTTATGAACTCATAAACCATTAATAGCAATAAGAAGGGGTATTATTAAAATCTTGACTCTTCCAATTCAAGTAAGCAGTGGTCTGTGACAAGTTTCATCATCTCGAATTATAATTCCCCATTTCCTCCTCTGCCTAGTTGTATCTCCTATTTTTAGTCTCCCCCTCCATAACTGACCATAATGTCGAAGTATATATTTAAAATTTAAATTCATTTAGTCAGTTAAGTGGCACATTATCTTTTAATTTTAAAATCAAGTCATCTTTTTTTGCCTTTCTATCAACAAAACGTTAAGTATGGTCCTACCTAATCTTTTCCTTGCAGCCCTGTTTTAAAAAATTCTCCCTCTCAATATTTACATCATTTTTAAGTTTTCATTTGAAACAACACTGGATTGAGAAGCAATAATGATTGCTGAATGAATGAAAAAAGACCTGGGTCCAGTATCTGATCTGCTACTTCCAGTTTTCATCGTATCCAAAACACCACTGATGGCAAGATACATTACTATTTTTTGAAGAAGATGATTAGCCCTGAGCTAACATCTGGGGCCAATCCTCCTCTTTTTGCTGAGGAAGACTGGGCCTGAGCTAACATCCGTGCCCATCTTCCTCCACTTTATATGTAGGACACCTACCATAGCATGGCTTGCCAAGCGGTGCCATGTGCACGCCCAGGATTCTAATCCTGGTGGCGAAACCCTGGGCTGCCCAAGCGGAACGTGCATACTTAACCACTGTGCCACCGGGCCAGCCCCAAGATACATTATTTTATGTTCTACTAAGAAAAAAATGCTTCCAACTAAATTGATACAATACCCTGTCACAATTTAAAAAAATTTTTTTTATTACATAGGAGAGATTCCTTTTGGTGAGGAAGATTGGCCCTGGGTTAACATCTGTTGCCAATCTTCCTCGTTTTTTTTTTCTCCCTAAAGCTCCAGTACATAGTTGTATATCCCACTTGTAGGTCATTCTAGTTCTTCTATGTGGGATGCTGCCACAGCATGGCTTGATGAGTGGTGTGTAGGTTCATGCTGAGGATCCAAACCTGTGAACCCTGGGCCGTGAAAGCAGAGCATGCAAACTTTACCACTCAGCCACGGGGCCAGCCTCCCATCACAATTTTTATTTGCACTTATTAAAAGAGTTCTCTTAAACTTAGTCAGATTTTTAGCATATATTTCTCTTATGTATAAATTTTACAAGATAGGGGCCGGCCCCATGGCTGAGTGGTTAAGTTCGCATGCTCCGCTTCAGCAGCCCAGGGTTTTGCCAGTTCAAATCCTGGGCGCGGACATGGCACCGCTCATCAAGCCATGCTGAGGCGGTGTCCCACATGCCACAACTAGAAGGACCCACAACTAAAAGTACATAACTATGTACCGGGGGGCTTTGGGGAGAGAAAAAGGAAAAATAAAATCTTTTTTAAAAAAAAACAGTTTTAACTTTTACAAGATAAATGAAATAAACTGGTGCATAAACTGGCCACATTCAGAGTCAAACTGTTCTGAATCACTTTTTTAAATCAGTCATTGACACCCATGTTTCTCCACACAATATTCTCTGTGCCATCAAAAGCCCGGGTGATCCAACAACTTTGTTCCAACCATTATCTCTGGGATTTTCTTCCGAGCCTGCTGACACCTATTCGGCAAGTTCTATACAGAAAGAGACAATGACAACTGCATCACAGCCAAAAGCAATGCTAAGATGTATCTGGATTTCAGAAATGTAAGAATCTAAAAAAATGTGCTTCTTAGAATTAATGAAACACAGTAACTTCCTTTGTTACCTTGAATAAGACAAAAGTCTTCCCAGGCTGTAGCCAAAATTTCCACTAATAATAGTAGCTGCCTATACCGAATACCCCCCATGCTCAGTACTTCACATATGTCATTTAACTTTCACAGAAAATCAAAAGGTAAGCATTAACCTTGTTTTACATGCATGAAATATGAGGTTCAGAGAACCTTAGTAATTTATCCAAGATCACTCAGCTAATAAGTGGCAGAGCTGGGTTTCAATCTCTGTTCTACCTTCAAAGTCTTTATTCTTTCCACCACTTCAGTGGTTCTCAAAATTTAGTGCACATAAAAATCACCTCAGGTGATTCTTCCACAGAGTGGGAAAAATATTGCAAATACTGCATATACCTGCAAATCACATAGCTGATAAGGTATATGTATAAAGAGCTCTTACAATTCAATAAGAAAGTCAAATAACCCAATTAAAAAATAGGCAAAAGATCTGAATAGACATTTCTCCAAAAAAGATATATAAATGGCCAATAAGCACATGAAAAAATGCTCAACATCATAAGCTATTAGAGAAATGCAAATCAAAGCCACAATATGCTACCACTTCACACCTAGAATGGCTATAATGAAGGAGACAGAAATAACAAGCGTTGGCAAGGACATGGAGAAACCAGAACCTTCATACATTATTGCTAGTGGGAATATAAAATGGCGTGGCCACTTTGGAAAAAAGTTCCTCAAAAAGTTAAACACAGAGTTACCAATGACCCAGCAATTCCATTACTAAATATATACCCAAGATAAATGAAAATATATGTCCACACAAAAATTTGTACACGAATGTTCAAAGGAGCATTATTCACAATAGCCAAAACGTCCATCAACTGATGAATGGATTAATAAAATGGGGTATACCCATACAATGGAATATTATTCGGCAATAAAAAGGAATGAAGTATTGATGCTATAACATGGATGAAACCTGCAAACATTCTGCTAAGTAAAAGTCAGTCACAAAAGACCACATATTGTATGATTCTATTTACATAGATTCCATTTCTGTAGAGAGAGAAAGTAATTGCTTCAGGCTGGAGAAGGTGATGGGAAGTGACTACTAATAGAGTTTCTTTCGGGGAGACAAAAATGTTCTAAAGTTGAACTGTGGTGATGGTTGTACAACCCTATGAATATACTAAAAACTTTAAATGGGTTAATTGTGTGGTACGTGAATTACATCTCAATAAATCTGTTTTTAAAAAACCCTCTGGACCAAACTACCTCTAAGGTTCCTTTCTAGACATAACAGTCTCTGAGACAATGAAAAAAGTCTCAGAGCACCCATAAACAGACTTCAGAACCCAATCCGCAGTGACTCCCACGAACCTACAGTTTGTGTAGGTTTACACAGTACAGCAATTCCTCACTTGAGGTCGCCAGACCTCCAGGTGTCTACAAAGGAAGGACAGGTGCTTCTTGAGCCAGTTTCAATTTTTCAGAACATCTGTAAGAAACCACACACTCAGCCTTCTCAGAGGGCAAGTTTTAGGTACCTGTGCCTTTGGCTGGACTCACATTAGTAGTTTTAAACTACTTATTCAAAGCGGACTGACAGCTCGATGTACAAAAAGTAAAAAATAAGAAAACAAATTACCAGTTAGAATGTACTTTTTGAGAGGCAAAATGTTTCCAAAAAATGAGACCCATGATGAGTTCCTTGATTAAAAGCTTAGGAAATACAGATACAAGGGAAAGTAGACTAGTCTAGAAATTAGGAGAAACAGCTTAGAGTTCTCCCCAGTATAATTCGCTTCATCTCATTGTGCCTCAGTTTCCAATCTTCATCTACAATATCAACAAATGTGGGACCACCAGGTGGTGTAGAGGTTAAGTTTGTGGGCTCCACTTCAGCACCCTGGGGTTCACAAGTTCGTCTCCCGGGTGCAGACATACACACTGCTCATCAAGCCATCATGTGGCACCATCCATATACAAAATAGAGGAAGAGGGGGCAGGCCCTATGGCCAAGTGGTTAAAATTCCATGCGCTCTGCTTCCACAGCCCAGGTCCACAGGTTCAGATCCCGGGCGCAGACCTACTCCACTCATCAGCCATCTGTGAAGGCATCCCACATACGAAATAGAGGAAGATTGGCACAGATGTTAGCTCAGGGCTGATCTTCCTGAAGCAAAAAAAAAAAGAGGAGGATTGGCAACGGATGTTAGGTCAGGGCAAATCTTCCTCACAAAAAAAAAAAATAGAGGAAGACTGGCACAGATGTTAGTGAGGGCCAATCTTCCTCAGCCCCAAAAAAGAGACATGAACAGCAATCCACAGAAAAGAAAATGTTAAAAATCCACAAATGTGATAGTATCGATCTGACTCTAAAATTCTATGATTTTTTCCATATTATATAATGACCTCCTAAAAATGTCTGCTAAGAAGGTAGTTCTTTATATTCTGGGTCCCTGCAAAGAACTTTCTTTACTGACTCTACTTCGCACATCATTAGAATAAACAATACTAAATATACAACACTAATAAACGATACATAGGATGTTGTATAGAAACCTACTTATAAGTGGTCTTAGAAAGCAAAGAGAGGGATTGGCCCCATGGCCTAGGGCTTAAGTTCAGCACACTCTGCTTCAGCGGCCCTGGTTCGCAGGTTCGAATCCCAGGCACAGACCTACACCACTTATGAGCCCTGCTGTGACGGCAACCCATGTATAAAGTGGAGGGAGGAAGACTGGCATAGATGTTAGCCAAGGGCTAACCTTCCTCAGAAGAAAAAAAAAAAAGGGAGGAAAAAAATAATAATAATAAACTAAAAAGAAAGTATGCTTGTCTACTGCTGACAGCAAAAGTCAACAGGAAATGCTTAAGTAGAAAATCTCCCCAAGGCATGGAGTGTCCTTGATTAAGAACAAATGAGTTATCTTTCCTTCTCATACTTTATTTCCAACACACCAGCTTCCAAATGCATCCCTGGAACAAATGAACTGAAGAAGGGGAGGAGAGCAAAGGAAAAAAGCTGCATCATAATTGGTCTCCTCCCTTCAAAATTCCAGAAGATGAGAAGGGGGGAGGGGAACTAGCTATGACCCAGCATAAAATTCTCCTATTTACAGCTTACTGCATCGTGGTGTTTTGTTTTGTTTTGGTTTTACTTTTTTTAAAGTCACAAAAACTTTCCTCCATCTACTAGTAATTTCTTTCTATTAAAAATAAAAAGCTATTTGCACTTTTTTGAGTGAATTCATACTAACTTAAACTGAGCGTAACACTGGTTGGGGGGGGCCATTGGTGAGAAAGAGTGATGTTTGTGGGGTTTTGGAGAAGAGAATGGTGGGAGCCTCAAAAAGGGAAAAGCAGGCAAGATCCTTTGCAACACAGTATCTATGAAAAGCCAAGTTCAGAGATTTCTAATGAATTTTCAAAAGGTCATTCCACTGCTAGGACAGACCAGAGAAGCCAAACCACCTCCCTCCTCAAGGAACTAAAGTTATCATGAATACCAAGAGTAGGCAATTTTCAACTTCCAATTCAATATTATCATTTAAAAAAAAAAAGCAAATCAGAAACCTATAAACTCAGGTTTTAGGAGGTAATATAACACTCTGTTCACACCTATATAGAAGGGATTCATTACATTAATTTAATATAAAAGAAGAACCCATTGACTCCTTTAACAGTAAAAAACCCATTAATCCTTGGAGCCCCAACAATCTCTGCATTTATGTATAACGTATAAATAAAGACATACTCTACATCAAATGGCACAGTACATTTTAAAATGAGCCTATGAATCAAAGTACGTAACACAAGCTCAACACACCCCTGATCTAAAGACACACTACAGCCCCCTCCAAACAGAGCTTATAAAATATGTCAGCTAAAAACAAATAAGGTGCATGGAAATATAACCAATCACATTAATTTAACAATTCTGCTAGCCTAAACAAAGGGTACAAAGACACAAAAATGAATAAGACTTAGCCACTGATTTCAGTGAATTCACATGAGGGGGGAAGCCAGAAGCATGTGCAAATTCAAAATTCTCTGAGATCACAGAGAACAACAAACTCGCCAACTTAGTGGTAACCAGAATTTGTCAGGTGAAAAGGTAAGAGGAAGGGTATCAAGAGGTAGAGAAGAGCACAAACAAAGGCAAGATGTAGAGAGCACGATTAGCTAACCAGAAGTCCTGAGTGGCCAGGGCAGGGGGAAGAAAGAGGAAGGATGCATGGGCATGAAATGGTAGTAATTAAGCCAGCAAAGGAAGCTTGCAGCTAGGTTGCAGAAGGCTGTATATGCTATGACAAGGTGTTTGGTCTTTACCCAGAAGGCCACAGAGAATCTGATATACAATAATGTTTTTAGAAAGCTAACTGGTGACAACGTAGAAGACAGAGTTAAAAGGAGAGACTGGGAGGTGGAATACTGCAATAATTATGATATCACTGCAATACTGCAAGTGAAATGCGATGGTGTCAGCAATAATACAAACAACTAAACAACAGTAGCAGGAGCAACAACCTATATCAACCTAGCAGTGATTGTGCGCCACATCTTGCATGCACTGTCATTTGATCCACACAACCTTTATGAACAAAAGCCACGACTGCCTCATTTTACAAAAGAGAAAACTTAAGTTTAGAAAGGTTAAGTCATTTTCCAGAAGTCAGCACAGCTAGGAGGTGACAGAGCCTGGACACAAACTCATGATTATTTGCCTTGAATGTCCATATACTTGACCATAAGCCCTTGCACCAAGGTACAGGCAATAGGGGAAAAAGAGAAAAGAAAGCAAACAAGAAGTTTTTAGAAGATATAATCAACAGGACTTAATGACCACTGATCACCCATTCCCCACAGAGGGTCTTCGCTTACACACTAATTTTGGCTTCTTAAACTGCTTCTGAAAATTTATTATACTTTCTTCAGCTAGAGATTTCTACTAAAACACCTTAATTCACTTAATAAACATTTAAAACTAAATTTTTAACCATACGAAGAGTTTTGGGTATCTTGCACAGGAATTAAGACTAAAAATTTCCCTGTGGCCACAAGAAAAACAAAAAGAAACAAATACAGAATTAGAGTACTTTTCAGTAAGAAAACAATGATCTTGGTATATCCAAGTTTGGGTGAGACTAGATTTATATGCCTGGTTAGAAACCCTAAAAAGATAGGTATACGGTAGAAATAGTCATAAGTAGCACCTAAATTAAATGGGGGGGGGAAGGAACTCTTTAAATTAAAATCTTTGGGCTACAAACAATGCAGCTATCCAAACACATATAATTTTATTATAATAACATATAGTTAATATTTTTCATAAAACCAACATGAGGTTGTACACCACAGGAAAAAAGAGGCAACTGATGAGGCTCACAGACCTAATTCCAATTTGAAAAATGTATTACTAAAGGGAGATAAGTAAGACTTGCAGCCACTCTGTTTCAACATGCAAATCATCTTCTATTCTTTACAAAAACATGTTTGTTGAACTGTCAGTTTGTTACAGGACTGTTCAATAAAATAAGTGGTGTTTCTTTCAATAAAATGAGTCATGCTTCCCTCTATAAAGATAGTGATTTTCACAATGCAAGCAAAATATTTTACCTATTAAATTCAAAGTTATCTTGATTATGAATACAGGTAACTTTAATGCTAAAGATAAAATATGATAAACACTTTTCACACTAAACGTAACGTTTAAAGACAAAGTTATATTTGTCACATTCAAAAAAACAGTGCTAGTATATAATCATCTAAGGTTGACTGGCTCACCACCAGATATTAACCATTAACCACAGGCGTCAGTTTAGAAATCTGTGTGAAATCCTTAAGGTCATTTACTGTTACGATTCAGTGGAAAGATTATTTAAATAAGAATTTCTACTTCAAGGATTATAGTTTGATAAAGGCCCTTGTCTTTTCATAATAGTATATGTACATTATAGGTTCCGCCACTAAAGGGAAAAAAGTTTGTACTGTGTTAGTTCCAGTTATAATTTCTAGCTGAGTCAAAGCTCTGAACTGCCTTAAAGCAGGAAATCAAAAAGGAAATTCCATCACCAGTTCCCGGAGCTTGTTAACTCAAGGGTTCTTCGAAACAGACATACAGAAGTTCCCAAACTACTTACTATAGCCTTACCTCATATCTTCAAGCAAATCACATTCTGCCTGATGTTTGGCTTGAAGTTTTGTCATCTGCTCAACTTGAATGTTTTTCAGTTCTTGTGTAACTTTCACCTAAAATACACCATATATTTATGAAGGCCTTACTGCAACTCTAACAACAAAAAATTTTACTTAAGGAAAATACTTAAACTTATCAGAATGTATACCTCTTGCTCCCCTCTCCCCTGAAGACCACGACTTCATTATTAGCCACCGAGTTTTGTTTACCGAAGATACTTAATGAAACATCTAGCCAAATAATCTGAAACAGAGGCTAAATGAAAGCACAGGAGTATAAAAATTACAGATTAAAGAGGTGCAAAATAAACTGCTAGTCATTCCATTTTACGCACAAGCTCAATACACATCTAGGTGTTCTTAGTTTTAAAAGTCTGTCTTCTATCTCTTCCCCAAAAAAGACTCAAAGACATTAACACCAGGAGAGGTGAGCAGCGTGTAGATGGCAGAAGGGAGCATAAGAATGCCTAATATCTAATGACCGAAATTTACACAATCACGAAATTATATGCATGAATCGACTACATAAATTATTCCATAACGGCTGCGAGAAAGCACACTGTCTCAGGATGATGCCCTCGACTCGCTGACAGCGCATCAAATCACAATCTCTTTCTCACAAAGGAGAAAGCAAAAGTGACCTTCCAGCATATGCGGTGTCTTTAAGCCACCCCAGCGAGCCGGTCCCCGTGGCGGCTCCGCTTCAAACAGCTAGAACAGCAAATGCAAGCTGGCCAGTGCCTCGCCCGCCAGGCCCGGACCCCAAGGTTCCAGGTTCCAGAGGGGCCTGGAATCCCCGCCGCCGGAGCCGGGCTTCCCAGACGGGTGGGAGGTACTTGGGCGAAAGAAAAAAGACACACTTAGCTGGAGAACCGGATTAAGAAAGAAAAGAGAGAAAACAGGAGTGACTTAGGCATTCAGTAAATGCCTGCCCACGAGGGGAGGACAGAACAGCGTCCTGCACCCAGCGCCCGGAGTAGACACTCAGTCACCATCTGCAGGATTAAAAAGACAAGGACGAAGCCTCAGCCCCTGGGAAAGCTGGGGAAGCGGGCAGTGAAACAGTTCTCGAAGGGCGCAGCAGGGCAGCTGCTGACAAGGCCAGAGCACCCGTCACTCCCACCGCAAGCCCAGATCGCGGTGCACACGCCACGCACTGCCGGGTTCTCGCTCTCCTGGGGCGGCAGTACCACCGCTCCCTAGCCCCCAAGCCGGAGGGGCGGGGCAGGAGTGGAGGGAGAAAGGCAGGTCCGGTCAATGCTTAATTTCTTGTTTTCCCCTGGGGTGAAGGGCGGTGACTATCCCAACTTCTTTTCGGCCGCCCCGTGGGAAAAGCAGGCCAAACCATACGGTTAGGCTTGAAACAAATTCCCGACAAATTTGCAAATGGGTGAGGGTGAACAAGTAGCTGGAGGGCTCAAATCTGGAGCAGACTAAACAATCACACGAGCACAAGGCTCTGCAAAGCTGCAGGGGCTCCCCCGCCTCCCCTCGGTGCAGCCCCGAGAATGCACTTTGCAGCGAGCAGCACTGCCATGCGCGCGCGCACACACACACTTGCACGCCCGAAACTCTTGTGAAACGTCTGGGGGTCTCCAGTGCGGTGGAGCACACGAGCCGCGGCCGCCCCTCCGTCGGAAGGGTACCTCACACTCGCGCCTGCCCGCCTGGAGCCAGCGGCAACTCAGTGACAAGCGCGAGGCGACAGCAGTCACGGCCCCTTGCGGAAAAGGAGAAGGGGCGCGGCGGTCGCCCCGGCCGCGTTCCTTGTATGCATCCCCCCAAAACCCCAAGGCCCCCCCAGCTACACCCTCACCTTCCTCGGCGGCGGCTGCATGATGCTGAAGGAACATCAATCCTGCCCCGACGGCGGCTTGAGCTAGGACGAGGAGGAGGAGGGCCGAGAGGAGCGGGCGGCCCAGCGAGCGGGCGTGTGTGAAAGGAGAGCCTGGGAACGAGGACTCGCCCCCGAGGGAGCAAGGCCGGCGGGCGGCAGGAGGACCCGGGTCGGAGGGCGAGTGTGAAGAGAAGGAGGCGGAGCGCCGGGAAGGCCTGGGGCTCGGGCGGCCCGGGGGGTGTGTGAGGGAAGGAGGCGGAGCCCGCGAGGGGGCGGGGGCCCGGGAGCGGGGGCGCAGGGTCTCCCCGCTAGCCGAGTGGCTCGCGAGGAGCAGCCGCGTCGTCCGGCTCCCCGCCGCCGCCGCCGCCGCGGGCTCCGCGGCTCCTCGCAGACGCGGCCCCCCCGCCCCCGACCCAGGCAGCCCGGCCCCCGCTGGGCCCAACGCCCCGGCTCGGCCCCCGGAGGAGGAAGGCGGCGCCGCGCTCTCCGCTTCGGCCCCTCAGCTCAGGCCGCGGGAATTTCCGGCCCCACCGCGCGGCGCAGCGCCCCGCTCCGGCGGCGGAAGGCACAGCTCAGACCCGAGCCGGGTTCCAGGGGCCGAGCCAGGCAGCGGGAGGGAGCACGGCCGCGGCGCGGGGCTCCGGATCCCGGCGCGGGGCGGGGGGAACTAACGGATCGGTCGGCAAATGGGAGGGGTAGAAACGCCAGCGGAGCACCAAAATCCCCCCGTTCTCTCCGAGAGTGGCACGTTCCAAACGCCTCCTGTCCTCCCTCCCCCACACGGAGAGCCAGCCGGGGGCTTCCCGCGCGCTTTCCCGCCCGCCTGCTGCGGCGCGCGCCTCCCGTCGGGGGCGCGCACGTGGGCGGGACAGGGCTCTGCGCCGACGCACGCGCACAAGCCGCCCACGCCTCCTGCCGGCTTTTGCAGCTGTAATGTGCGCGCGCGCGCGCGCGCGTGTGTGTGTGTGTGTGTGTGTGTGTGTGTGTGAGTGTGTGTGTAGGGGGGGCGACGATCGAAGACAAGTTTCTCAATGGGGAGGGGGGCAGCATGCCTATGGCAGTAGGAGAGTTCCGGTTTTTGCTTCTTCTCTGTCCTCCAACACCCCTCTCTCATGAGCGCATGAGCCGGCCAGAAAGACATGCATAGAGGGGGGCGAGCATGGACAAGTCCTTTCGCAGCCGGCCGCAGGTGCCTGACTGTTGCAGGGACTGGGGCGGGGTCTAGTTGTCCTTCAAAGAAAAGAAAACGGCTCTCTGCTACAGGGCATTCAAGTCGAAGAGCACGGACTGCTGGAAGGGAACCGTGAGATCCTTGAGGCCAGAGCCCGCATTTCACAGATGAGGAGGCAAGTGCCCATAGAAGAGTGGAGACATTCTGAAGGTCACACAACAGGACTAGAATCTCTGGGTCACAAAGTGTTCTATGCGTTATAAAGAAACAGGTGCAGATGATTACCATAAGGAAAAGTAGAGGAGGCAGCACAACAATGGAGGAAGCCCTTGTCTGGGAGTCAGGACTCCTGGGTGCCAGTCTGCTCTGCCTGCCCCTGACTAGCTGGGTGAGCTCGGGCTTCCTCACCTGCCAATAAGGATGATCATCCAGGCAGCCTCCCTCACCACATTCCTGCACTATCCAGACCGTTGCGGGGTAGGTGGGGAGGTGGGGCGGCGCGAGTATCAGCCTCCCTTGGAGCCTCCCTTGGAGTCCTTGGAAAAATGAAAATACCTCTTCGGAACCCACAGAGCTGTGTGGAGGGTGAACTCAATCTCCCCACAGTTTTATCAGACGTTGGGGTCCCAGACACCTGTTCTGGCAAGTGCGGTCAGGCAAAAGAGGAAAATGAGTGAGGCCTGGAAAGACCCAAGTAACTAGCACAAGGCCAACATGGCCAGAAACTGGGAAGATTGAACTTGAACCCAGGTTGTTTACATTGAGTTAGCCTAGATTCTTGTACAGGAAGGTGATAGAATCGGAGGTATGCTTCAATCAGATTAATCTAGAGCTGTGTGTGAACCAGGAGGCCAGGCTTGCTATTTCTGATTTCCTTGAAGCCATTCAAAAGCCAGCCCTCACCAGAGTCCACAGTTACTTTCAGAGAAGGCCTGGGGCAAGGGAACAGGGGAGTTGAGGCCCAACTCCCTGACAGCTGTGGGCCAGCAGCTAGAGCTCAGACGGGAGGTAGCCAGGCTGGGCTCCATCCAGTCTCAGCTCCACTACCAATTCATTGTGAGGCCTTGAGCCGGTCAGTTCACCTCTTTCAGCTTTTATTTCCTTTCTTGTAAAATGGGGCTATAATACCAGCCTTGCAGACTTGTTGTGTTAAATAGAATTTCTCCTAGCATAAGGCCTGGCACCATAGGCAGTGCTCAATAAATGCTCACTGATTCATCAGTCATTTGAAAAAATATTTGCTAAGGTCCTGCTTTGTGCCAAGCCTTGTGCCAGACACTAGGGATACAGGAGTGAGCAAGGCAGAATCAGCTGAGGCCTTCACCAAGGCTGAGTTCCAGATCAAACATTCCATGAATGACACTGGGCTACTGGGGGAGGGATAACACTGTGGTTGCCTAGAGGCGGTGTCCTGCACATTGAAGATGCTTAACAAAGATTTGCTGAATCTTAGTCCTGGGTGTGACTAGTCTGGCCCAGAGATTATCTTCCCTCTGGAAGTGTTCGCTTGGGGTATAAAGGTGCTGGGTGTTGGGAGAGGGGATCCAGCCTCTACTGTTGATCTGCTGGGACTTCTCTGGGCCTTGGTCTTCAACTGCAGAATAAGGTAAGTGAGCGAGCCTGGAACTTAGTAGACTCTTCAGAGATGAAGTCAGACCCTGGGACTTTATTTCATGGGTTTAGGAGGGCATCTTCCACCTGTTTTGCCATTCTGAAAGCAGGAATGGCATTGATTTTCTGGAGTGATTTTCTTTGGAGGTGTTATAAAAAGCTAAGGGGCAACACCAGATGTGCTTACTGGCTAACTGCTTTTTCAAAAATGTGGTTTTTTAAAAAAAATGTGTTTAATATTTACTAAGTGCTTTTCCAAACCCCAAACTTTCATATTACTTTTCTGACTTAATCTTCACCACAATCCTGTGAGGGAGTATTATTTTCTTCATTTTACAGATGAGGAAATGGGGGCTCAGAGAAGATAAGTGACTTGTCCTGAGGTGATAAATTTGGGACCAGAACCAGTTCTCCCATTTGCCTCTACGAAGAATGTTTGAAGCAATTGGAAGAGTTCACCCAGGAAAAGAGCAGACTCAGGAGGACGCAATCCATATGTCCCAAACTCCACAGGGATGGGGAAAGGGATTTCTGTGACTTATGTAAGCCTGACTTAAAATGTACACCTTTGGTTACTCTCCAATAATATATAAAGAACTCACACAACTCAACAACAAAGAATCAAACAACCCGATCAAAAAAATGGGCAGGAGACATGAACAGACATTTCTCCAAAGAAGATGTACGGGTGGCCAATAGACACATGAAACGATGCTCATCATCACTAATCATCAGGGAAATGCAAATCAAAACTACACTAAGATTTCACCTTACACCTGTTAGAATAGCAAAAATAACCAAAACAAAAAGTGACAAATGTTGGAGAGATTGTGGAGAAAAAGGAACCTTCATACACTGTTGGTGGGAATGCAAACTGGTGCAGCCGCTATGTAAAACAGTATGGAGATTTCTCAAAAAATTAAAAATAGAAATACCGTATGACCCAGCCATCCCGCTACTGGGTATCTATCCAAAGAACTTGAAATCAGCAATTCCAAAAGTCCCATGCACCCCTATGTTCATTGCAGCATTATTTACAATAGCCAAGACATGGAAGCAACCTATGTGCCCATCAGCTGATGATTGGATAAAGAAGATATGGTGTATATATATACAATGGAATACTACTCAGCCATAAAAAAGGATAAAATCGTCCCATTCACAAGAACATGGATGGACCTTGAGGGTATTATGTTAAGTGAAATAAGCCAGATAGAGAAAGACGAACTCTGTATGACTCCACTCATAGGTGGAAGTTAAACATGTAGACAAAGAGAACAGATTAGTGGTTACCAGGGGAAAGGAGGGGTGGACACAAAGGGTGAAGTGGTGCACCTACAACATGACTGACAAACAATAATGTACAACTGAAACTTCACAAGGTTGTAAACTATCATAATCTTAATAAAAAGTAAAAAAAAAAAAAAATGCACGCCTTTGAACTAGGCTGGGAACTTCTAGAGCCTTGCTTCTGCAATGCAGGCAAGCACTGCGTCCCCAGTAAGATCTCTTCAGATTCTTTGAGGGAAATGCCACAGAGCTGTCCCGTGACTGCAGAGCAGCATGCACTGTGGCCCCAGAGACAGAACTGGGACAGGTCTCAGCTGCATCTAAGGAAGGAGTTTTTCCAGGCAGAGCAGCCCCTAGAGGGGATGAGCTCCTCCATCCCTAGGGTTGTGCAAGCAGGTGCTGGCTCCCTTCCATCATGGAGGCCGCAGGTGGGATTCTCACCCTGGGAAGGAATTAATATTAAGCTACTATTTATTTTTCCTCTTCCATATTTCAGGCATTGAACTAAGCAGATTATTTAAATTGTTTCTAACCCTCACAACAACCCTTCATGATATATATGACCCCATTTCACAAACTTCACAGACTGAGCTTAGAAATGAAATGACCTGCCCAAGGTCACACAGCTAGGACAGGAGAGCCAAGCCTGGCCCCTGGCTCCCTCTGGCTCTGAAGCTGTACTCTTCCTCCAGTGTGCATCGGCTGTGCAGTCTCCCAGAAGAAATATTGTGTTAAGTTTAAGTCAGAACCAGGGTTGAAAGCTGGCCTGGAGCAGGTGTATGAGTGGGCATTGGAAGATAAGCTATTCCAATATTCCATAGGGCTCCCAGGAGAAACTCCAGAGAGGCAAAGTGTGCAGCAGCCCTTGAGCATGGTTAGAATGTGAACAGCACCCCACCCTCACCCCACCCTAGTCCAGAGTGGGCACCTAGGACAGCTTGGCACTCCATCCAAGGCCCTTTGCAGAGAAGGTGGCCACCATCCCATCTGCCCATACTGCACCAAGGCACTTCCCTATCCTTGCTGCTGCTGGGATTCACAGCCCGCTCTGCTCCCTTTCCTGCTCTGTCATTATCTCTACTCACATTGGTACAGGCTGCTCAGGAGTACCTGTTAGCCCATCCAGACGCCAGCTCTTCCTTGCCTGAGCCCCAGCAAACCTAGCTAGGGATGCTGCTGTAGACATTGCAGTCTGTGGACCCCACCCCCATTCACCTCCCTTCTACCCCGGTCACCTCTCCCCCTCCTCCTCCACCCTGTAAACACATACTGGCTTTCGCTCCTGCCTGAGCTGGTCCCCTCAGCACAGCCCTCTGGTCAGTCTCGTGTAGGAATGTGCCTGTCTCCCCCACAAATCCGCTCTCAAGACAGAGAATCACAGCCTGCTGGACTGAGGACGATCAGTGGCTACCAGAAGAGGCAAGGGCTCTCCCTAGGATCCAGTTTGTGACTGTGGATTCCATCCAGCGTCACTCAAGAAGCCCCTTATTCTGAGCTCAGTTGCACGCAGGTCTCTGGGGTGAGGCCCAGGCCCTCCACGCCAGGAGCTCCTGATCTCAACACATAGACCAAAGGTCACAACAGTGAGTCCAGAATGTGCTGGGCCACGGGAGTCATAGGGATCCAGATTCCCCCTGTGGTAGCAGGGGTCTAAGGCCAGAGGTGAGTCTCTGAGAGGCAGACACTGGGTCAGGGAATTATCTGGTCAGCCAGTACCCCTGCCAGGGAGTGTTACAACTTGGAGCGAGGGTGAGGGGATAGCCAGTCCCCGGGCTATAGTAGGAGCTGGCAGTCACATGGCTTTGACATCAGGAGGCGGGAGATCAAGGTTCTAGGCCTATCTTTGCCTGGCACTTGCTGAGTGTGACCTTTGGCACATCACAAATTCTGTCCTGTCTTCTTCCTGGGAGGGCGGTACAGGTTAAATGAAATCACAGGTATGTGATCTGTAAAGGACTGAGGAGCTATATAAACAAGTGGCTGCCCATCCTGGGATGCATCAGGGGAGGCTGAGTGACTTGCCTGTGTGGGACCTGCCAAGGCCTCTCCCACTGGGAGCTGCACTGTGGTTACAACTCCGTGAAACTAGACCCAGACGGATGGGTAAAACAGTCAAGTTTGGGTGGAGGGGGTCTGGGATCAGGCAAACCTGGATTAGATGTCCAATTCCTCCTCTGCCTAGCTTTGGGTTCTTGACTGAGTCCTGAAATCTCTTTTCAACAAGTTCCCGTGTCCATAAAAGGGGAATAATGATTTTTCGCAGGATTGTGGTGGGAATGAAGTGGGAATGTTTATACACATACCTGCAACTGTGCCGGCCCACAAATGTGAGTTTCCTTTGGGCATGTGTTTCCTTCAGTTTCCCTTCATTTTGTTCTGGTTTTGTTTGTAAATTAAAAAAAAAATAATGAAACACACAAAAAAGAGGAATTCCCGTGGGAGGAGGTTGAGCCCAACGACAGTCCTGGTTTTTGCCCCTGACTCAGCGTGAGGACTTGGGAAGTACCTGCTCTTCTTCAGACTTCATTTCCTCATCTGTAACACCGGGGCTTCCATCAGAGAGTTTGTCCAAAGCCCAGCCTGGAAGGCATGGGATACTACCCAATTGTGAGCTCCTTCCACAGAGAGGCCCCTCCAGGCTGAGCTGAGGGATGGGGGTGAGGCAGGGACCAGGGGAGGGAGATGGAGTTGTGGGGGAGGGACAGCAGGCTGGGGAGGTGGCTGCTCTGTCACCACTGTGCGCTGGCCTGTGAATGGAGCAGGCCCTCTCAGCTTAGGAAGCCTGCTGCCTATTTTCCCACAGCCTGCCCAGTTGATGCCAAAACAAAACACACTTGCTTGCTCCCTGCTGGAGGGCAGCAGGCCAAAATGAGTGTCCTGGAGGGCTGGCAGATGCCCTGGCATCCTGCCTCTACTCCCTGGGCACCCGCCCTTCACCTGTCTGCAGCACATCCACATACCCATGTCCTGTGGTCTGGGTGAGCTGAGCACCACCTTCCGTGGATGGTGGCCCAGTGTGTGGAGAGGAGCTTGCCCAGGACCTGCACTCCCCCTCCCCTTCTCATTTGCAGCTCTCCTCAACGGACCCCTCCCACACCTAAATCAGCCTGTGTTCCCAGTCCAGCATGGCCCCAAGATGTAATCTAATTCTCGCCATGCTGCTGTGGGCAGAGCGCGTGGCATCGGAATACTGGGAGCTGCTGTCAGTTGCTGTGGGAGGGAATTCCCTGGCTCAGGAAATCTCTTCCAGCGGAAGGGAGCAGGTGGTAAGTCTCCCCGAAGAGACAGACAACGCCAACGCTGGGTAAGACTCATCAAATCCACCACCCCCGCCTTCTCTCTGATGCTTGTCTACACTGGGCACAGTAATGATAATAGCTCATACTTTATAATAGTTACTGTGTGTCAGCACTGCACAGAAATAATTCTCACAACAACTTTGAGGTGGTTACTATTATTAGCCCCATTTTATCCTAAGGTCAGGCAGCCAAGAAATGGCAAACTGAGATTTGTACCCAATTAATGAGGCTCCAGGGTCTGTGCTGCTAACTACTATGCAAATCTGCTACCAGAAGATGCTATCTCCCATAAAACCCAGGTCCAAACTTGGAATGGCAAGATGCTTGCCCTAGTATCCTAGAATGCATTTTCCCAGATTTGCCTGAGCTGAGAATCACCTAGGGGTCCTTGTTTAAAACACAGGCCCTCAGCCCCACCCTGAGGATTCAGTAAGTGTGGTGTTGGGAAAGAGGCAGTGCCTGACACGTGGAAATTGCCTCCAAAATGTTTGTTAAATGAATGAATGCCCCTGCCTTCTCTGAACCTCCGCCCATCTCTAAAATGGAGTATGGAGCCGGCCTGGTGGCACAGCAGTTAAGTTCACATGTTCTGCTTCGTTGACCCCCAGTTCACTGGTTCAGATCCTGAGTGCGGACCTACGCACTGCTTGTCAAGCCATGCTGTGGCTGGTGTCCCACATATAAAGTAGAGGAAGCTGAGCACAGATGTTAGCTCAGGGCCAATCTTCTTCAGCAAAAAAAGAGGAGGGCTGGTGGCAAATGTTAGCTCAGGGCTAATCTTCCTCAAAAAAAACCCCAAAATTATGCTTGCTTCAGCATCACATATACTAAAATTGGAATGATAGAAAAGATTAGTGTGGCCCCTGTGCAAGGATGACACATAAAATGGGGTCACGTTCCCCACCTTGCCCTACCTCTAAGTGTGGCTGTGTGTTGAGCCGGTATGTGTATCTGCACCAGTTTTGCTTGGGAGAAAGGAGTTGTTTACAAGCACACCCAGCTGGCTCCTAATAATAGCTATAATAATAATAGCTAACATGTCTTGCATGCTTATGGAAGACCAGGCACAGCTCTGAGGAATTTGATGGTGTTAACCAATTGATTCTCACAACACTCAATTATCCTGACTTTAAGGATGGGGAAACTGAGGCTCAACAAGATTAAGTAACTTGCCTGTGATCACACAATTAGTGAGAAGGAGGATCTGAACCCAGATGGTCCTACTCCAGTGTCCAGATAGAGTTAACCACTCTATCATAGTTTCTGGACTCTCCCAGCCCCTCCTCTCGAGAACTGAGCTACCACAGTTTAATTGAGCAAATGGTTACTGCACCTATAGTGGTCAGGGAGGGGAGAATGGAAAATTGAATTAACAGGAGTTCTCCATATAGATGGAGAGACAAGATCTAGAATTCCCTCACTATCACTTGAGCCTGACTAAGAAACTCCAAAGCAGAGAATCAACGTGCTGTGGGAGTTCCACGTCAGGGAGGCTGCCTCTATCTAAAAGAGGGGACCCCAGAAGGCTCACTGGACATGGGCCTTGATGCATAGGAGGTGGACATTCCCAGGAGAGGGAGAATGAGAGCAAAAACCGCAGGCTGGTTGGGCCTGGGCCGTGTTTGGAACAGTCTGAGTAGTGAACCCTGGGAAAGGAGCCTATAAAGGTAGACTGTGGCCTGGGTGTCCCCCTTGATGTCTGGTCTAAATTTTAGAAAGTGATGCTCCTTTACGGTGTTTATCACCTTCTGTAATAGGCATATGTACCGCCTATCTCATCCCCGTAGATCTCTGGGAAGAGATCTTGTTTGTCACTGTATCCCCAGCACCTAGAACAAGGCATGGCACCCAGCAGGCAAGCTAGTTGGATGGGTCTGAAGGTCTGAAGTCCCAGAGGTTTCCTAGCAATGGAACATTCACTGTGGGCTGCCAGGTCACAGACTAGAAGGCCCAGGACAGCATCCTAAGGGAGGGTGTACCTGAGGACCTATATAGGCCTGTCATCTGTTTGTATTCAGCCCTCTGTCCTCACACTCTGCACTGGGCCTGTGACCTCACTGCTGCTCCTCCCAGGGCAGGCTTGTGAGTACACAGGCCATAAACGAGAGGATGGACAGGTCTGAAGGACAAGGCTCCTTGGGCTGGGTCACACTAACTCCAGTGCCTATGTATTTCCTCCCCACACACTGGGCACTCAGCCTGGGGCTTGGGTCTAGTTCTAAGTTAGACTGACCGGCTGAATTTTGCTCCTGCTGCTTTCTAGCTATTTGGCTTTAACTGCATACACTGGATACTGCATACCTCTCCAATGTCATCTCACGCTGGCTCTGTGACCCTGGGCCCAGTTCTCACTCTCTCTGGGCCTCAGTCAGTGTACATGTTGGGGTGATTACCCTTGAGGCCCACGTGGCTCTGTCATTCTCTAGTTCTGTAACCATCAAGACCAGACAGTGCTTTCTAGATGGTAGCAAAATGAATGTACAAGTGAAGCTTGGTCTTTTCTCTCTGCGGCAGCTAGAAAAACCTCTAACTCAGCACTCATCACAGAGAAATGACTAAGGCCATAGGTATCATGCAGATATTCCATCTAGGTGACAGTTCTTTCAGGCATACCTGGAGATGGTTAATCCCCATTTGTACTCCCAGCCAGACCCTTGGCCACGCACTGGACCTCAGGAGGCTTGCCCCTGTGGGCTGCGTCATCAGGCCCCCTTGCCAACTGGCTTCTACTTGGGCTTGGACAATGAGAAACAACAGGAGACTGGAGGAAGTGCGAAGAGAGAGATTGGGCTATTTCTCCCTCTGCTCTCTCCACGCTTCGGTGCCTTCCCCACTCTCTCCTTGATCCGATTCCTGCCAGGCAGCCCTACCTCTCACTGGGCTCCAGTAACGCGATTCCTGCCCCTCCTTCAGCCATAGTCTCTGCACACTTCAGTGCAGCAGTCCTTTCATTATGTCTCTTCATTTGAACCATTAGAGGCGATTGCTTCCTGCTGGCCTCCTGACTATTACAGGACCCTCCACCTGGATCTGCCTCTTCAGCTCCCTCAGGTCAAGACTTTCCCCCAGAACAAAGAACCAACCAGCCTGGCCAGTGAACAGCCCTCCCATGCACCTGCTCTAGGACAGATGTGTGCAGTGTGGCTTCTTTGGGGGCCCCAGGGTCTGATTCTGACTGTCACTCCTAATGAACTCTTGTGGGAAGACTCAGATGAGGCAGGGGCATCTGCAGCAAGGTAACAGTGACTGGCATGGGGAACCAAGACCACGGAACAAGACATGCCTCAAGGCAGAGCATGGTCACACCACCGCTTGGGCAGGGTGGGCAGTAGGGTGAGAAGCCAGGAACCAGCAATGCTCAGAGCAGGCTACCTGGAGGGCTGGGCAGGGCCTGGCCAGGAACCAGTGCTGGAAAGGCAGAGAGGGGAGGGAGGGAAAGCTTATCTTCGCAGAGAGTTGAGCAAAGGCTTGGCAGAAGGAAGTGGGATCCCCGAGGGCAGGAGAGAGGGGCAGGGACTTGGTGGGGCACACAGTGGTCAGCGGCAGGCTGCCCCTTGTCATCTCTCTGGACATGGCCTCTCAACCTGCCTCAGCCTGGAACAGGGCTCCCGCATTCCCTCACAAGCTATCCCATCTCCCTCAGGGTTGGGCTGCCAGTCACCCCAACCCTTTCACTTCCCTTCCTAACCGCACCTGCCCAGACCACAGGCATAGCAGGGCCCAGGTTTCAGTTCTCATTTCCGCCGCACCTCTGTAGGCTCCTGAAAAGTTTCAATTTCTTGACAGGGGTTGGGCCTGATACTGACGTTGGTACCTTCAATCTTCTGTCACCACCTCCTTGCCGTCATTCCTGCCTCTCCCCCTACTCCCTCTCTCCTATCCTCTGCCTCCTAGCAGCCAGAGCAAGCCTTCTAATATGCTGTTTTGACCATGCTCTCCTCTGCTCAAGACCCTTCCATGGCTCCCTCTGCCCTACAAATTAAGCCCAACTTCTTAACAAGACATTCAAGGCCCTTTACCACATGACTCCAGCTGGCTTTTCTGAACTTCTCCTTCAATCTCACCATTGTAGGTGCCTTTTATTCCAAACACAACATATATATGCACTTTTCCAGAACTCATCAAGTTCTTTTAGCAACTTCACACTTCTGAATATGCTATTCCCTCTGCCTTCAGCCTTTCCTCCTTTTCTCTGCCTGATAAACTCATATTCACCCTTCAAACCACAGCCCCAAACCCCTGCTTCTGTAAAACTTTCCCTCCCCACCCAGGTCAGGATTAATCGTCCTGCCTCTGGGTCTCTATAACCTTGTTCAGATCTTGATGACAGCACTAAGCTGACTAGACTTCTACTAAGTTATATCTTTTTCTGAACTGCTCTTCCTTCCAAGACTCCAGCCCAGCTGGATTGTTCTTTAGCTACATGACCTTGGGCAAGTCACTTAACCTTCTCTGGAGTTGTCGCTGATCCCCCAGGCTGGATTAGATCTGTCGAGATTTTTCAGCACCTGTGCATACATTGATAGTCATGATCATCCCATGATTCTGTAACTATCTCCCATCAGGCTATGGGTCCCTTGCCAGCAGGATAACAGGCTAGCCTCCTTGTGACCAAATTGTCTCTCCATCCCCCCCTTTCCAGAAATCCTTATGGTATGGATAAATTTAATCCAAACTCAGTTTTTGCAAGTGGGGAAACGGGGCCCAAAGATGCACAGAGATTTGCCCAAGGTCATGAACCAGCTGAGGGGCTTTTTTCTCTGCCCTCCCCCAAGTCTTTGGGCCAGCCTACTCTCCAGGGACGACCCCAGCCTGGGCCAGGGCTCTGGACCAGAGAGCAGGCCTGCACCAGCCCTCACCTGTAGCTGTCCCATGGGTTTTCGGGGTGGAAGCTGCCAGACAGTTTTACTTCCCTCCTGGCTGCCGAGCGCTGAGAGCAACTGTCAGACCTCAGGCACTTCCGTTTCACTCAGAGCCAGGCTTCCTTTTCACCCCTTCCGTAGGCAGCAAGCAGACCGGGGGCCACAGCCTCTGTGCCAGCTCGTAGAGAGTTTTGTTTCTCTTTGGGGGGCCTAGCCTAGGATTGGTGGTGGACTCCCCGTAATGACAGTCTCCACCCTTTGGGATTTGTGGCAGGAAGCCTGATAACCCAAAACCCCAGGAAATTGGAGTCTTGACCTTGATGAAACCTCATTTGACCTATATAGTTGGGGAGTGAAAGGCCTTGCATGAGGAAACTCCTGCAGAATCATAAACCCCCAGAGCCAATGACGGAACCTGTTCATTTCACAGATGGGGAGACTGGGGCCCAAAAAGGGATTTTCCCAGAGTAGAAATGCAGTGATGTACCCAGGGGCATTTATTTGTAGGGAAGCCTGACCCTCAACTAAATGGTCCTAATCTGTGTTGTTCTTACATGCTTTGGCCTGTGTAATATTGTTTTGTTTTTCTGCCTCCCTTTTCCTGGCCCATCAGGGGCCCCTTCTCCCTGCTGCCTTGGTGAGCGCCTGCCTGCAACAGCAACTTCTCATCCCCAACGTGGCTGACAATTAACCTTTAAACTGCTTACAACCAGATGGCCGAGGGCGTAAAACTAATGTGTAAAATACAGATAAACGGGCTCAGGTCAAGGGCTTGAGGAACGCCTCTGGGATATCCGGGAGCCTTTTATGCTTAGAGTCTGGTCTCTGCAGCCTTCCCTCAGCAGAGAGAAAAGTCCAGGCTCAAAGGTGGGGCTTGGCACTATATCCTCACTGCTCTTTGTCAGTCCTCACTGGCTCACACGTAACCCACACATGCTTGGAGGAGGCCTCTGGAAGGAAGACAACAGCTTGCCCCTCTGCTTCTCTCACTTAGGTAACTTATCATCCCCAAGGCTGGGAGGGGCACTAAAGATTAGGCAGTTCAACCCCAAGTCAGAGTCAGAAGTCATTTCCTTCATCTGTCCTTTCTCTCCACAACCTTTATTGGACTCACACCACATCCAGGGCTTGGTGCTATGAGATCCAACAGGGTCTTGTCTTCAGGAAACTCACCACCCGAGGTGGGAGACAGACATGGAGAGAGACGCTGCAGTGGAGTGCATCATGCGCCCCGAGGAGGGAGAGACCAGGTTTCTCAGGGACAGAGATGCTCCCCTAGAAGGATGAATTTACCAAATGGAGAAGTGGAGGAATGGCTCCAAGCAGTTCTCTATCCTCCGACCTCCGAGCCCACCCTGTCAAGCAGGTGCCTGCTAGATCAGACTCCTGGACTTCTGCACAACACTTTGCCCTTCCCCCAGGCTTTATTTACTCACTTTCTTGGTCAACAAACTTCCCATGCACTTCATCTGTGAACACTCTGTCCTGGGCCCTGGGGACTCCTGACCTTGAGGCGCCCCCCGCCTGGTGGGGGATAGATGCATAGAGAGATAATGACCACACAGTGTGGACATGGTGTGAGGGAGGGAAGGACAGCAATGGAGAGCCAGCAAGGCACTTGAGCTATTCTGGGGGGTCAGGGAAGACTTTCTGCAAGAGGAGAGTTATGACCTGAAATCTGATATGCAGAATCCCCTTTGATCCTCCGAACATTCCTGGAAGGTAGGTCTCATTATCTCCATTGGAGTGGTGATAAAACTGAGGCCCAAAAGAGGTCAATGTCTCACCTAAGGTCACACGGTTAGTAAGTAGGCAGATAGGGGGTGCATTCACCCCTGGCACCCAGCAGTGGAGTCCGAGGGTGGCACCACTGGAAGAGCTGGGCCCAGGGGGCTGGGACCAGAGGTAGGATGTTCAGTGGCACAGAGGGAGGAGCAGAAGCTGAGAGCTTGGAGCTGGGTGGAACCAGCAGGACATGCCATTCTCCCCCTACACAGAAGACCGGAGGAAGGGACAAGGAATACCAAACAGGGCATCTGTTCATGGCTTTAAGACAGCAGAGCTGGCTTGGTCCTTGGACACCATCTCATCTAGCCCCCATTAAACTGAAGCTCATCCAGGGCAATTTATGAGGACACACAGCGTCACAGTGGTTGGCCAGGCACTAGAATCAGAGGCTCTGTCCCCAGCCCAGGGCTCCATGCACAGCCCCAGCTGCCACTATATCATTTAATCGAAACTACATTCACTGGCACAGACTCTGGGTTGGACACTCCTCCAAGCATCATGGGAACCATGGGGATCCTCCCCTTCGCTGCTGTGGGGAGCTTACAGCTGGGGTGGGCAAGTCAGATCCGTCTCACAGACCTGGCCCCTCCAGGCAGCATATGGGGAGTGGGGCAGCAACAGGCATGAACAAAGTGTTGGGGAGTGGGCCGGGGAGGACGTCAGTGTCCCAGTTGCCCTGGGCAAGTCCTTGGACCTCAGCTCTCCCATATGTCCCAAGCAGAGACTGGAGCTAACAACCTCTGAGGTCCCTTGGTTCAGGCAGTCAGGCCTCTACACTTGCTTGCCTTGCAAAGGTTGGGAGGTAGGGCTGGGCCAAGCTTCCTGTAGGCTGGTTGGTGGGAGACAGAGGAAGTGGCTTGAGCTGCTTGAACCACCCTTGCTGCCTATGTCAGGGCTGACCCATTAGCAGCAGGGAAATCACAGACTCAGCCTTCAGACATCTGGGAGGTGTTGGGCAGCCAGGGTATTTTTAGAAGGCCAGAGGCAGACATGCCCGGAATCCTGGGCGTGGCTGAGCCAAAGAGGCTGGGAGGCCGGCAGAGGGTGAATCAAAAGAGGTGGTCCCAGCCCTGGTTCTTACTTCACCAAGGTCAGCTGGCCTTCCCTTTCTCCAGAGACCAGTGCTCAGGCCTGTTGTGTGCAAGCTCTGGCTTCTCTGATTGGCCGCTAATCTGCTTCCTTCACGTACTGAGCCGTTGCAGGGCCTCAGGGAGAAGATGTGTGTCCCCGGCTCTCGATCCGCATTGATTCCTTCCACTAGCTCTTCAGGTGCTTTCTCTGGCCCAGATGAGATGCTGGGCCCTAGGGATATAGAATAGAAAGGAGGCAACCCTGGAGGGGCTGAGATCTGTTGGGAGAGGGGGCAGGGAAGATGGGAACACAGCGATAACACCCCAAGACCACTTTGGGAAAGCCTGAGGCCACTTTGGGAGAGGAGGACATGAGGGCCTGAGGGAGCTAGGAAGGGGCCTGTTGGTTTCCCAGGCCACAGGACCACGTGATTATCTGTGGCCAAAAATGTAAGCTGCCAGGGCGGGTACCATGGCATAGTGGTTAAATTTGCTGTGCTCCACTTTGGAGGCCCAGATTTGCAGGTTCAGATCCTGGGTGCAAACCTGCACCAGTTGTCAGCCATGCTATGGTGACAACCCACATACAAAATGGAGGAAGATTGGCACAGATGTTAGCTCAGGGTGAATCTTCCTCAAGCAAAAAAAGAGGAGGATTGGCAACAGATGTTAGCTCAGGGCTAATCTTCCTCGGCAAAAAAAAAAAAAAGAAAAAAAAAGTAAGCTGCCAGCTCGGAGGCAAGCTCAGGATTATAACTGAAGGGTGATTATCAGTCTTTTCTAGAGCCACGCCTTTTCCTCTTACATTATTTCTGAAAGATGATATCTCAGAATTGGAGTAAAGGGTAAGACAATCTTTTCAGTTCTTGACCTTTCACCTACCAGAAAAAGTGCCCAGTTTGCAGTGGCAGCTCTAACAAATGGATGCTCCTGCTTTCTTCTCCCGACCCCATCCCCGTGAATCCCTCCAGGCAAGTCCACTCCATGGTATTATAGACGAAGACCCAAGACCCAGAAAGGAGCATGTCCAGCTCAGGACTAAGGAAGGACTCTGACCTCTGTCTGGAACCTGCGGATTCCCACGTGGTCAAAACCACGAGACAGGCACTCCCGGCCCACCCATCACAAGGAGACGGCTGGGGCATGGGGTGGACAGAGGGCAGGAGTCCAGCCCCACACTGTGCCCCATCACCACTGACTCTGCAGCTTAGATTTGGCCTGTCCCTTCCTCCTCCCCAGGATGGTCTAGCCTCTCAGCCCGGTGCTTCTCAAACTGGGCTCCTCAGTTTCCTGAGGGTTTCCAGCCTTAGTCTGTAAGTTCTCTACCTGAATTTTTAAATGTTGTAGCTTCTCTTTGATGAGAATCTAAGTAAATTAATATGAGCATATTCTGGCTTGGTAGGAATGCAGAGCATCCTACAGAAGAGGCGGCTCTGAGTGTTGGCGCCCATGTCTGGGTTTATCAACAAACTGGTTCCAAAGAATCTCTTAAAGTGATGACACTGAACTTCAGTGTGGTATCTCAAGCTGACTTATCAAGTTTGAAACTCACTGCTCCAGCCAAAATGCTTATTTTCTTCCTGCAGGATCCTGGGCAGAGAAAGAACACTCTCAGTTGGGGTTAGAAGGCCTGAGTTCTAATTTTGTTTCTGCTCCCAGCTGACGGTTGAGCCTTGGAAAACTCCCTACCTGGGTCTGGGTCTGCGTCTGGGCTTCTTCATTTGTAAAATACTGACTTTGGGTCAGACAATCCCCTGCCCGTTCTGGCTCTCACAGGATTCCAAACTGTGATGAGCGACCTCTACCCCCACACGCCAACCCAACCCCATTTCTGAGGCCAATGGGGCACCGGGCTGCTGGTGGAGACACAGGCAGAGAAGTAGAGCCTCCAGGAGGGCGGGTGACAGAGATAAAGGAGGCAGCCTAAGGGAGGTTGGAGGTCATCAGGAAGAAAGCCTCCAGGCCAAAGAGAGCACCTGCAGCCAGCCAGGCTGTCAGCGGGAGACCCACCCAAAGGCCTAGAGGCTCCTCCCAGGGTGGTGGGATTCCATATCCTGGGCACCTGGGAGGTCAGGGAGCCTAGCTAGCCCTCACTGGTAGGGGATTCCCCTCTGAGATTCCCCAACAAGTCATCCCCCATCTCACTCCACCCATCCCCCCCGCCAGGGACCTAGAGCCACCCTCTTGTATAGGCCCACCAGATCCCAGCTCACTCTGAGGACCCGCTGTGGACAACCTTCCACCAACATGCATCCCTTGGTCCTGCCCAACTCCCACAGATTGCCTAGATCTCAAGTTAGGAGTCCCCTCTGTCAGGAAGCCCTCCCGTCTCCCCCACCCCAGGCAGCGTCAGGGCCTCTATGAGCCTCTGTTCCTGCCACGGATCCACTGTAATTGTTTTCTGTCCATCTCTCCCTCCAGACTCCCTGCTGCCTGGGTTAATTCAGACACTGTGAAGATGACAGTCTCTTGATGCTAAGAGCTTTTTAACTCATCAAAACTTTCCTGAAGTCAGCTCTGTGCCGGGCACTGCTTTGTGACGAGCTGTGCTAGAGGTTGACTCTGGCCCTCAGGCCTTCTTCATCAGAACTGCTCTAGTGTCAACTTGCTGTTTGCCCACAGGGGCTGGGAGTGGGCTTCTGTGAGCCCTCTCTCTCTTTGCTGGGAAAAGATTTGAAGCTCTTGGCCAGGGAATTTCAGGCCTGGAAAAGCAGCTGGAGTAGCAGGAAGTGCATCCCATAGGCCCCTCCTGACTTTGGGATGCCTGCCCTCCAGATCAATGTTCCAGCGCCTGGGGCAGGCTTTGCCTGCTGGTGACAGTTTGCGGACTGAATAAACTAATCTGGGCACCCCACCGTCTGACCCATCAATTTGTCCTGTCTTGTCATCCTATACCTGAAGGGGTCTCCTGGGCTAGAGAAGTGAGTGGGGGACTGCCAGACGGAGGAGAGGGCAGAATGGAGGCAGGGAGTCCTGGGGAGAGAGTGTGGGTAGGGAAATGCTTGGGGGTAGGTGGGGTGGTCCCCACCACACCTGGGTGGAGGTGGCTGCCTCTTCACCTGGGTGTGGGATCATCCTAGCTTTCAGTGACTTGTTCCCCACCTTGGCCCAGCTGAAGAGGCTTCAGAGCCCAGAGGTCATAGGTCATCACCTCCCAGAAAAACCCTGCCCAGCCCCAAGATGGCCTGTCCTCAGCACCCCAGCCCACTGAGCAGAGAGAACACTGGGCTGTGAGTCAGGAAAGTGTGTGGTTTGGGCAGATGACACCTCCCCTTTGGGCCTCAGTTTTCCCAGGTGTACAATGAAGAGATGGACTCTGTAAACCCCCAGGGGCCCCTCCAGTCAGGACAGAGTGTGTGCAGGATGCAGGGGAAGAAACTGCTCCTGTGTGGGGGGTGCTGGCTGGGTGCTCCCATATCTCCCATCCCATGTAATCTCATAGCCACAGAGTGAGAAAGAAATATCCCTCCCCACGTACAGCTGGTGGCACTGGGGGCACAGGCTGCCTTGGCCCCTTCAGGAATCACACCTGTGAGCTGAGGTGGGGCTACCAGATTTTTGCTCTAGGAAAGAAGGATGGCCTGCAGATGTTTTGTTTTGTGGTAAAATATATATAAGATAAAATTTACCATTTTAACCATTTTCATGTGTACAATTCAGCGGCATTAAGTACATTCACAACGTTGTGCAACCATCACCACCATCCACTTCCAGAACTTTTCCATCCCAAACAGAGTCTGTACTCATCACACAGTAACAGTAACTCCCCTTTTCTCTCCTCCCAGCCCCTCATGCCCTCTTATTCGACTTTCTGTCTCTATGAATTTGCCTATTCTCGGTACCTCATATAAGTGGAATCGTCCAATATTGCCCTTTTTTCTCTGGCTTATTTCACTTAGCATGATGTTTTCAAGCTTCATCCATGTTGTAGCATGTATCAGAACTCCAATCTTTTTAAGGCTGAATAATATTCCATCATATAGGTACAGTACATTTTGTTTATCCATTCATCTGCTGATGGACAATTGGGTTCTTTCCACCTTTTAGCTATTGTGAATAATGCTGCTATGAACATGGGTGTACAAGTATCAGTTTGAGTCTCTGCTTTCACTTCTTTGGGGTACATACCTAGAAGTGAAATTGTTGGATCATATGGTAATTCCATATTTTACTTTTTGAGGAACCATCAAACTTTTTCACAGTGGCTGCAGCATTTTACCCTCCCACCAGCCATGCATAAGGGTTCCAATTTCTCTATATCCTCTCCAATAGCTGTTATTTTTCTTTTTATTATTTTATAATAATAGTCATTCCGGTGACTGTGAAGTGGTATCTCACTGTGGTTGGCCTGGATTTTTTTTTTTTCTTAACATATTTTAGCTGCAGAGTCCTTTTATCAAAGGAAATTTAGGGGCCGGTCTGGTGGCACAGCAGTTAAGTTCACACGTTCCACTTCAGCGGCCTGGGGTTCACTGGTTGGGATCCCAGGGGCGGACATGGCACGGCTTGGCACGCCATGTTGTGGCAAGCGTCCCACATAGAAAGTAGAGGAAGATGGGCATGGATGTTAGCTCAGGGCCAGTCTTCCTCAGCAAAAAAGGGGAGGATTGGCCGCAGATGTTAGCTCAGGGCTAATCTTCCTCAAAAAAAAAAAAAAGAAATTTAGGCTACAGAAAATCTGCATGACGAGCTAGCAGTGGTGAACTGGAGGTGAGAGGGGCTGGTAAGATGTATGTCGGGTGCCCTTGTGTGAGCACCCTTCCTGTCGGGCCCCCACAGCACCCCTGAGATCTTTCTGAGGAACCTGGTGGCACAGCGTAAAACGTTCCTGGCTCCTGGTCACTGAAGTCACTTCCCTTCTGGGGCACTAGCTGGAGGAAGCCGAGTGTAACAGTGGCAGGAAGCGTCTTGTTCTTCGTCCTTGGGAGAGGACTTCGCCAGCCACCCTGGAGGAGGCCTCTCTGTTTTGGCAGTCCCACTTCAGGTTATCAGATGTAAAGAGGCCCTGGCAGAACAAAATAGGACGCTGTGTGGGCTGACAAAGGCTGCTTCTCCCAAGGTCCGATTGGGTGCAGAGCCAGCGAGGAAGGCAACACACTTGCAGGGGACGAGGAGCTTCCAGGGTGCAAAAGAAGAAGGCCCCGGGCCTTCCCTTGTGAGGTTCCAAATTATTCAATTCTCCCCGGAGAAAACCACCCCCAACAAACTCCACTGGTCAGTGGGAAAGGACACCTGGTCCCCCAAGGGGAGCTCACAGGTGTGGGAAAGGGGCCTGCACTGGGGACCAGGCTCAACTCTGTGGCCCAAGGCCTAAAGTCTCCTTTGGACTTTCCTTCTGGAGAAAATTGCCTGACCTGAGGAGTGTGAATAAGAGCTGGGACTTTGGAGTCCTGTGTTTGTGGCTCCTGGGGCTCTGAGCAGCGAGGAGAGCAAGGCTGGTGTGCAACAGTGACTTCTGCTGAAATGAGCGAGTCCCCGAGGGTTTTGAGTAGACATATGAGGTGGGAGAGGAGGCCTCCAGAGGGGCAGATTGAAGTTTCTATTGATAAGATCTTGTGGGAGCTCAAGCAATTAGTGGGGAAGAAATGTGACTATAATTTGTATGCCAGGCCGCTGGAGTGACCACACCAGTTGCATGTAGTTCTCAAGTTCTTTGCTTCTCCAGCTCCCAGAGGTGGGGCAGGGTGAGGGGTACCAGGCAAATGTATTATCCCTTTCTGTACCCAGGCACTCTTTCAAGACAGCCCTGGAGAATGGCAGGGCAAGTCTCTGGGCCTCTTTCCACATGTCAGTGCCCTGTGAATCCTTCTCAGGTACACTTCAAAAGCTTCCCAGCTTCTCCTCATCCTCAGGATTCCACTATGCCCCCTTGCCCAGGTCTGTAGCCCAGGACAGCACTCAAGTACTCAGGTTATTTCCTGATCCCTCCCTCTATCGAGACTTACGCAGGGGCCAGCCCTGTGGCCGAGTGGTTAAGTTCGCATGTTCCGCTTCGGCGGCCCAGGGTTTCACTGGTTTGGCTCCTGGACACGGACACGGCACTGCTCACCAAGCCATGCTGAGGTGGCGTCCCACATGCCACAACTAGAAGGACCCACAACTAAAAATACACGACTATGTACCAGGGGCTTTGGGGAGAAAAAGAAAAAATAAAATCTTTAAAAAAAAAAAAAAGACTTATGCAGCCTGTGCCCAGTGTGCCCAGTTCCCTCTGAACTTCATTAGGGACTCTGAGCTCCGCTGACAGACCAAATTGACCTAAGGATTGATGGCAGTAGTCGGTTAATCTAGCCAATAAGAGCTTTATATACATCCCTTCCCTGATTCCATTCACGTATTTCCAGGGATCTTACTTCCTCCCAAACACAACAATCTGAACAATAGGTTGTTGGAATGTACCACCTCGATAGTCTTTCAATCCTGTTGTGCAAAGAAGGTATGATTCTACTGGCAGAATTTTAGGCACCTTGAAAAGATGTTTGGGAAGATATTTTCTTGCCAAATAGGCATCCTCTGCTAACCCACAGAGAAGACAGCATTTTCTGCCTACACGTGAGGGGGCCCAGATAAGGCCCAGGGCTCTGAGCCAAACAAGCCTAGTCCCAGCTGTGACCTTCAGCTCCACTCCCCTGGCCAAGATGCTAAATTCAGGTTGCGCATCGGTCCCGAAGCAGGTTAGACCCGTCACCGTCACCGTGGGCACGTGCCTGGGCAACCAAATTTGCCTAAGATAAAATTCTGATTATGCAAAAGGTGTCTTTAGCCTGCAATGTTTTCCATACCCAGCACACAAATGAGAACATTTCTTCTTGACTACACTTGAAAGGAAAAGAAAGACAAACAGGATAAAGAGCAAGATAAGAGAATAGAGCAGGAACCAAGGAACTGAATCCTATCAGCCATCCAACCTTCATTCCACCAGCCTGCTCATCTACACCCCATTTTACTAATCCATTCTTGCAATCAACCAATCAATCTTCATTCAACTAATACGCAAAGGAGCCAGTCTTCATTCAATCAAACATCTTGTATTTATTGGAGAACCAGTTAATTTCACTCATTCATTCACTTTCTTTAAGAAATCAACCTTCATTCAACCAACAAAGTACTAAGTAGTCATTCAATCTTCATTCACCCAACTAAGTATTCTAAATATCAAAGCTCAGGGCTGGAGGAGACCTCAAAGGCCATCCAGTTCAGTCAATTCAATCTTGTAGGAATCCTCTCCATTGCAACCTTGCCAGATAGACACCCAGGCTTTGTTGAATACCTCTAACAATGGAGAGCTCACTATCTTCAAAGGCAGCCTGGACTGCTATGGGACAGCTCTGGCTGTGAAAAAATATTTTTTGGTCCCCTTGCAATGTTCGTTTCTGCCTCTGGTGCTGCATATCAGGCCACCAAGAACAACTTGTCTCCTGTGCTGGGAGAGACTGTCAGCAGGTAAAGATGGAGATTATGTCCTCTGGGCTCTCTCCTTCCCTCACCTGACCCGTGTGGGTGATATCCCCTCTTTGTTCTGGTCTCTCTCTCATGGTCAGGCAGCCTCACTCGGTCCAGGGTTCTCTCCTGGTTGGGGATTGGAATGGGAGGCAATCTTCCAGGTAATATATGACCAGCTCTAAGCTAAGGGGATAGTCACCTCCAGTTCTGAACAGACCAAGCCCCTGAGTGTTTGTCATGCTGCCATTTTGCTGAAGGGTTCTCCCGTCACCTGGTCCACATGCCCTCCACCTCCCTTCGCTATAGTTGGGCATCCTAAGGGCAGCTGGTCTGTGAACTTGCTGGAGACCTCAGAGATGGCCTGACCCACAGGTCTACCCAAATGGGGGCAACAAGGATTAGGTGGGCCAGCCATTCCTCCTCTGAGATCTGAGGAGGGAGCTAAGCCATTGGAAGCAGGACATGAGGCAGGAAGACAGAGAGGGCAGTGGGTAGGTCAGGACAGGCAGTGAGAGAGCAGAGGCCGAGGGAAGGAAGTGAGCCACCACATCAGCCAGGCTATGGGAGCAAGGGGCTACAAACTGACCAATTTAAGCAGAAAAATCATTTCTGAAAAGGACTCTAGGTAACTTGCAGAAACTGATCTCTAGTTAGAGGATGATTCAGTAGCAGGATATATATTTAATTCTAAAGAATTACGGCACACGACAGGAAAAAAAATTTTGGTTGAGAAAATTTAAAGCTTCTCTTCCCCCGTGCCTTCTAAGGAAGGTCCATCCGTCCGGGTAGCGTGGGGGATTGGATTTTGCTGAGAACAAAATCTGGTTCAGGGTGATGGCTTTCCTACAGAGATCACAGCCTCAAGTCAGGGGTAAGGAAGAGAAGCCCAGAGCTAAGTGTGCTGCAAAAAAGAGGGGGGCAAGAGAGGTGGGAGCAGGGAGACCCCTGAGAGGAGAGAGGCCTGGCGTTGCTTGAGGGGAGAGAGAACTGCATGGGCTGTCCGATGCAAACCCTACTCCACCTCTAGAGGGAAATCTTCAATACTCCATTTCTCACCAGGGCCTTGAGGTGAAGATTGACTTTGGGGTAATTAAGAGAAGTACTGAGTCTTGCTCCTTGGGAGGGGTGTGAGTGGAGGCTGTGGTGGGAGGGCAGACACACCCGGACAGCATTTTGGGGACTTGCCCAGAGTTTTTTTTTTTTAATAGCACTTTTTTTTTTTTTTAAAGATTTTATTTTTTTCCTTTTTCTCCCCAAAGCCCCCCGGTACATAGCTGTATATTCTTCGTTGTGGGTCCTTCTAGTTGTGGCATGTGGGACGCTGCCTCAGCGTGGTTTGATGAGCAGTGCCATGTCCGCGCCCAGGATTCGAACCAACGAAACACTGGGCCGCCTGCAGCGGAGCGCACGAACTTAACCACTCGGCCACGGGGCCAGCCCCTTGCCCAGAGTTTTTGATGAGAATTTCAATTCTCAGCTGAATCTGGGCTTCAATCCTTACCCTAAATAAAGCCCCAAATGTACAACATAGTAGCTACAGTTAACAATACTGTATCGTGCACTTCAAATTTTGTTAAGAGGGTAAATCTCGTGTTAAACGTTCTTACCACAATTAAAAAAAAAAAAAAAAAAGCCAGGGGGCCAGCCTGTGTCTGAGTGGTTAAAGTTCTGTGCACCCCACTCTGCGGCCCAGGGTCACAGGTTCGGATCCTGGGTGTGGACCTCCTCCACTCACCAGCCATGTGGCAGCAACCACATATGAAATAGAGGAAGATTGGCACAGATGTTAACTCAGGGCTAGTCTTCCTCAAGCAACAAAATGAGGACGATTGGCAGAGATGTTAGCTCAGAGTGAATCTTCCTCACTCAAAAAACAAACAAAAAAAGAGCCAGACACTCCCCCTCCCTCACTATCGCTGCCAAAGTGCCAGTGCAGGCTGATCTAGCTCAAGCCGAGATGGCCTTGGAGTATTGTCTCAATGCCAGAGGGAAGTTGTGGCTGTGAGGTTAGCATTCTGGTCTGAGCAAGAATGGATTTTTCAGGGGGTATGAATCAGGATCCCTTTGGGCGCAAGTAATGGAAATTCCTCTTGAATGTGTTAAGAAAATAAAACAAACAAAACCCAAATCATAAAAGGGGAGGGCAGAATTATTGGCCCACATAAATGTAAAACTCAGGAGTATACTAACTTCAGGAATGACTAGATCCAGGCACACAAGTCAAGTCACCAGGAGTTTGTCTCCATCTCACCAGTTTGCCTTCCTCTATGTTGGCTTCTCTCTTAAATTACTCTCCTCAAGTGGTGGCAAAATGGCCCCCGAGAACCCCGTCATTAGCCCTACTGGAAAGATCTTACCTTCCCAGTAGTTCTGAGGACAGTTCCAGGACTGAGTCTCATGGGACTAACTGGGTTACTTCCTCAACCCTGGTATTGGGAGGGTGGGGTCAGCCACACAGGAACTCCTTGAACTGAGAGCACAGGCAGGAAATTCTCCCAAAAGAAATTAAGGTACTAATAGCAGAAACGGGAATGGCAAGACAGCAGTCAGTGGAAAATGGAGACACACACCCTGTGAAGTGAAGTGAGCTCAGGAGACTGATGTCAAAAAAAAATCCCCAGGGGCCAGCCCCATGGTGCAGTGGTTAAGTTCACATGTTCTGCTTTGGTGGCCCAGGGTTCGCCAGTTCAGATCCCGGGTGCGGACGTGGCGCCGCTTGGCAAGCCATGCTGTGGTAGGCGTCCCACATATAAAGTAGGGGAAGATGGGCACAGATGTTAGCTCAGGGCCAGTCTTCCTCAGCAAAAGAGGGGAGGATTGGCCACAGATGTTAGTTCAGGTCGAATCTTCCTCAAAAAATAAAACGAAATAAAATAAGCTTTAAAAACAAACAAACAAACAAAAAACCCCCAAACTTTCTTGTATGACCCCACGGCTGGAAATTTATGTTAAATCCAGCCTCAAATGATACATGATTTATTAAGAAACTAGAGCGTCTCCAGGAAGGGGTGAGGTGGGCTAGGGCAGATACACTTGGCCAATTTGGGCCCCCACTCCTTCCCCTGTTAGCCTTAGCTTCAGAGACAGGATTTGCTGTCGTGGAGCTGCTGTCGTGGAGCTGGCTACCAGGAGGGCCCTGAAACCTCTGGTCAAGGCCACAAGCTACAAGAAAGGAGCGACGTTTGCAGGGAGGGCAGCCCCAGGGACAAGAGAGGAGGATGTCGAACTGTGGTAAGAGCTTCCCACTGAAATGTCACGGGCTGGTGGTGGGAGAGGAGGAGAGAAGCGGCAAAAGCAAGAGGTTTTTAGGCTCCGGCAGTAGGAATAAAACATGAATTCAAAGTCGCAAATCAATGCCTTCATCTCTGTGCAAGAATGACCAGTGCCACTTACAGGCAAACACAGTGATAAGGGGGGGTCCCAGGGTTCACATGACGCAGAGACAACAGGAAGGAGACAAGCGCTCCCCATCCAGGTTAAGACTGAAGAGACCTGTGCTATGAACCATGAGCCACAGGACAAGATGTGCTTGACCACAGCTTGAGAATCCGACCCTGCTAGAACAGATAACCATGGGTGCACCTGATAGGGAGGCCTTACTGAGGAAGGCCAAGTTCTTTGGAGACTGGATGCCCCATGCTGGATATCTTCAGCCCTCTGCTCTTCCCCACCCTGCCTTCTGCCCAAGGAAGCTGACGCGTAGAAGCGTAATTGACAGGAGTCCTGTGCTTCTGGCTTCAGGTTGGATTTGGCCGATGGAGAGTCCCAGCTGGAGAGCTGAGGAAGGGAGGAGAGCGAGGTCAGGGGATTGATTCCCTTGTCCCCCTTCTTGTGGCAGTGACTTGGGCTGGCTCTGTCCCTCAGCTTAAGGTCACTCCTCCTCTCAGGGGCTGACTCCACGTAACTCTTTCTCATTCCAGGTCCAGTAAACGCTCCCCTCCCCGACTTGGCCATTTGGGCCTAGAAGTGGTGACAGCTCTGCTGCTACTAGCTCCAGATTATTGCACTTGAGGTTCCCCTACACTTTGTAAATAGTCTCTTTATAAATAACACCTTCTTCTATTTTCAGCTGAGTGGGCCATCTGTTTCTTGTTTGGATCCTAAATGATACTGGCCCTGAAATTCTCCCTGTTAACTGCTTGGAGGAGGAAGAGGGGGCGGTGGCGGTGGAGGGGGGGAGGGGGGAAGGGGGGCAGTCCTCAGGACTAAGAAAGAGCAGCGGGGCTCTGGTGGCAGGAGCTGGGACCAGCTGGGGAGGTGGAAGGGATGCAGATCCCTCAGCCTCCTGAGTCTGAGTCCCTGGCAGGAGACATGGGGCTGGGACAGGCAGGGGACCAACGACTAATACAAAGTTCTTCAGAGCCAGCCTGAAGCTACATTAAAGGCCTGGGTATCTTCTCTTCCACCGGGGAGAGTAGTACCTAGGAGGATTGGCACTTGCTGGCACCTACGGTGTCCCTGTACTTGCTGGATAGATTGAAGGACAAACAGGAACGCCAAGGACTCACGAGTTTGAAACATTCCAGCATTTACTTTCAGGGTGACCAACAAGGCCATCTTGAGGCAGATGTACCTCTGAGGATTGTGCCTCTCAGTAAACGAATTATTTTTTTCCCTTTACAGGAGATGGGGAGCTCAGAGCTGAGGCAGCCAGGGGCCTACCTAGTGCTGGGAGCAGGGGTCAGGGGGCGGGCAGAGTGTCAAAGATATGGGGACAGGGCTTGTCTCTAAGGGCAGAGGAAGTGAGAGAGAGGATCCAGGCTGAAAATTCCACCAGCTCTCCAGGCCCCTTATAATGCTAACGCTTCCACATTTCAACCAACAGTGGCTCTAAACATCCGGTGTTTCTCTTCCCCATCACAGCTAAGTGCGCCTACATGGGGGCAGGGGAGGGAAGGTAGGGGCGTCCAAGAGGCTTCCCTGAAGAGTTGGGGGGTGCCTGCAGAGGAGGGAAGCTTCTCCCGCTGGATGTTCACTGAGCTCGAACCCTGCAAGCTCATCCTGGTGCTGCTGCTGGAATTAGTGTGGTGAGAAACGGGGCTGCGGGAGGAGGACCTGGGCCATGTTCCCGTGAGACTGGGGCTGTCTGAGAACACAGATGGTGGATGAAGAGCTCTGAAGGTAGGAGGCCCATGGAAGGGCCTATGTCAGCAAGCTTGTCAGGACCAGGACACGGTGGGCCTGGGAGGAAAATGGGACTACCCCTCCCACTTCCTCATACTTCCCATGGCTCCATGTGAAAGAGCGTGAGGGCTAGAAGAGGCGCAGGAACCAGAGGGCCAGCCAGCAGCCTCTGGGCCAAGCAGTGGGGCCCCCGACTTGGAGGAGGGGCTGGCGACAGACAGATGGTTGGAACAAAGGAAGGCCAGGCAGCCCCTATCTGTGGGAGTCCTTGGCAATGAGGGGGCCAAGGTAGAGCCGAACAGCACCCAAGAGACCACAGATGTCCCCTCTGTGGAGACCACCGCATCACAGAGGCCATCGAGGCAGACAGAACCAGAGTAAGGCCAGGGACTCCTCTCCGCTACAGAGTGAAGCCAGGCTGGCAGGAGATCTTACCAGGCTTCCTCCCCACCCCCAGGAACTAGTGGGCAAAAAGAGAAAAGAGAAGCCCAGTATGTCAGAAAAGAGAGCAGAATATGTCATTGGCATACCATGGTCCATCCCCACGCAAAGCCCTCTAGTCACACTTCTAGCCTCGGTGGGTAGCAAGACGGCTATGAATTGTACAGGAGATTGAAGTTTCAAACTGGACTGGTCTAAGTTTAGATAACTGAATGAGACCAGAAAGTTATAAAAACTCTACACCTATGATGTTCAAAAAGAGGAAACAGTAAAGGGAGTGACTAAGGAGAAAAAAGGACCCAGAATTGCTTCATGTGTCTACCTCAACAGTTGAAACTCATCAACAACCAGTTGCAGTAACAAAGTGGCCATGGGCCTCCCATCTCTGTAGGGCGGCACGGCATCCCACCAACGTGAGGAAAAGAGAGCATCCAAGAACCAGGAGGCCTGAGGTCTTGAGATTCACTCTGATTGGACCATCTTGGGTGACAGGGCCACTCCTGAACCAATCACTGTGGCCCAGAGATGGAATATGCCAATTGGTCAAGCTTAGGTCATAGTTCCCCCTCTGGAACTGGCTTCTCTGGAACCACAGGGTTCCCAAAAGGGATGTGGGAATGCAGGGAGGGGAAATATTGTGTTGGGGATTTTCCCCATTCACTCCTCCGAGAGCATAAAGTTTCTGCCCCAGGAGGAGAGCGGAACTAAAACTAAAATTTCCAGCGTTTTATAATTCCCAGAATAATAGCCATTAGCATAGTTAAAGACAATGTTAAAGAGTACATAGGAGTGGCCTGGCAGAACTAAATACCCCTGCAGTAGGAAAGAGGAGAGAAGGACAGACAGGAGGTGGGCAAGAGCTCCTGACAGGGAGTCTGGGGGCCTGAAAGCTGGGATGGGAATCACGAAGGGACAAAAGGAGTGGGCTGCCTCAGGGAGAGAAGGGTCATCTGATGGGGATTTTCTGAAGTGAAACGGTAAATGTGCAGGAAGCTCTCCAGTTTCCTGTATGAAGCCATGAGTTAAAAAGTCAGTTTCTCCTGGTGTAGACCCCGGTGGGGAGATATGATGACAAAATGCAAGGTGGTACCCTGAATTGGATCCTGGAACAAAAGAGGACATTACCGGAAAAACCAGTGAAATCCAATGAAAGTCTGGAGTGGGGTTAATAGTAATTACCAATGTCAATTTCCTAGTTGTGTGAAATGTATCATAGGAATGTAAGATATTAACAGTGGGGGAAACTGGATAAGGGCTATAGGGGAACTCTCCATATTATCTTTGCAACTATAAATCTCAAATTATTCCAAAATAAAGTTTATTTTTTAAAAAGTCAGTTTCTTACGCTATAGATTCACTTTTACTGTGTGGAGGAGCACCATGTCTGGGATTATGCATATAAATAAACACTCCTCTGCCTCTAGGTATCGTGGCATCACTGGTACAGAGCAGGGGCAGTGGAAAGAGGCGAGTACCAGCTCCGGGATCCTGTGAACTGGGCAGAGTGGGTGAGATGGAATCCATGATGCACTTAGCAGACTGCAGGTACCCAGCGGAGGTTGGCAGGCTTCACACTGCCCACACCTGAAGAGCCCTCTCATTTGACGTCCCAAATCCCCGGGCCACTCGTCGCTGTGCCTGGAGGGTGAGGTGATTTTTCAGCTGCGTAGTGAAGCTTTTCCACAGGGTGAGACCCCCGGCCCCAGGCCCTTGCCTCTTTGGTACAGGTAAGCCATGCCTCACCCCCTGCCACATGTGTGGACAACGAGCTGACTGTGCTGGGTTCTGTCCTGACTAATCTCATTTAATCCTTACATCAACCTGGAAGGGTAGGGATCACTGTCCCCACTTTACAGATGGGGAAACTGAGGCTGCCGGGGCTGGTATTTGCTTTCCCTCAGGGCAGCCTCCTGAGACAGATGAGACAAACAGCACCAATAACTCTGGGGCCAGGTGAGCTGATAAGCAGAAAAAACTGGGAGTGCGGGGGGAACTCGGAGAGGGAAGGTCGCCTCTGTGTCCCACAGTCAGTGGACTTTGGAGCCAGGAGGGTTTCCAGGGAGAAGGGGACGAAGAGAGCATCCAAGAGGAGGAAATAGTGAGAGGCCTGGCACTGAGATGGAATACCTAGAATTCCGCAGCTCACAGGCAGTCTGCCTGGGTGGGCTGGAGCCCAGGAGCCACGCGGAGAGTGGGTGGGACCATAAGCAGAGGGATTGGTGGGATCACTCCATGGGTCCTACGCCACTTCAGGATCTGCCCCGAGGCTAACATTAGCATTCCATCATTTGTAGCTAAGGACTGCCCACTCCAAGGCCTTTTTGTTTCTCTTGGAAGGAGTTCCCTGCTAGGGCCTTAATGGGTCAGTGCATAGATGGGAGAAATGATTTAGTATCTATTTTGCGCCCAACCCTAAAATGGGCCATGGGGATCAAGATGACTCGATCCCCATTCTCTAGGAGCACTCAGGCTGAGGAGTATGCTGACTGCAATGTAGTGTGTGGTCAGCTCGTCCATGAGAAACAGGGCCCAGGACTGAGGGTACCCAGAGGAGGCCCCAGACTCTGCTTGGCGGGGGGCGGGGATTCCCTGGCCAGACCTTACCAACCTGGTGGCAGGGCAGCCAACACAGTCAGCAGTCCCCGTGGGAAAGAGAATCTCGTGTTCTTCCTCTGGCTGCCTCTCCAGGAGGAGAATCAGATCAAGGAAGTGGCGGGGCCCTGCCAGAGGCCGGGCAGGGTGGACCAGGCCTCCCGACCCGGCAGCCCCCTTTCTGCAGGAAGACAGTACCTGGGCATGGCCCATGGTGACACTGAGCAGGGGCCTGGCTCCCTGCTGATGAGATTGCCTCTCACTCTGTCCCAGGTGACCTCTGGAGCCCACACAATGGATGCGATGCTGTGAACTTGCTGTTCGCCAGCTGTCTGGAATCAGACCAACCCAGCAGGCCTATTCTCACCTCACATGCTAGGACTCGTGACACCGAAGTGCAGGACTCTCTCAAGTGCTCTGGCAACTTCTCCAAGGACATGCAAAGTGCCACAGTCCTCTGGGCCTATAGCCTGACCTGAAGCATGCGTTTCTGCAGAGCTTCACGGAAAGGGCATCTCTGATGATGGGAATGCAGCAGTGTGACTGTGTGCTCATAAAGTATGGGCCATCACAGGGTCTTTCCTCAAGCATCCTTTCTATTCCTGTGAGATGAGTAGGGTGGGGTCAAGATGATCCCCTACTGAAGGAAACCCCGTGATTTCAGGGAAGAAGGGCCTAGAGAGACCTGGAGGTACATGGGACTCTGAGCACTGAGAAGGGAACAGAGGGGTAGGAGTCTCAGTAGTTCTCAGGGTCTTAGATGAGACGTGGAAGGAAAGACCACGAGGCTGGATACAGAGTGGATTCTGCCATGGAGAACACGGGACCTGTGGTTATTGCTATAGGTGAGTGGACAGACAGGGGCGCCCACGGCCCGGGGGCCTGCCTGGGCCTAGCTCTGACTCTGTGGGGACCACTGGATCCTGGATCATCGGAGCCACAGGGGCTAGAGAGCCCATGGCATCCAACCCATTACACTGAAAGGAAGACCGAGGTCTGGATGAGAAAAGGGCATGTCCTGGGTCACCTGGTGTATCAAGGTAGGGTCCAGTCTCCAACCAGGGTCCAGAGCCTTTCCCGTCCAGGCACAGGCAGGTCAAATGCAGCAGACAGTGCTCTATCTGGGGCTGGGGACAGGGAAGGGCCTCTAGAGAGACCATGTGGTGCCCCTGCTTTATTTCTCAGATAATGAAATGAGTGTCGGAGAGGGGCAGGGACTCGCCTGCGGTCAGACAGCCAGTGAGCTACAAAATCCACCCACAAGACCCAGGTGTCCTGACCCCCAGCCCAGGCCTTCTCACTGCAACAATGTCTCTCAAGGAGAGGAAAGGGCAAGGAGAAAGTAGCTCACGTTGCTGAGTATCTATTATGTACCAGGTCCTTGACACATGTTCTTTCTTACTGGAAAGAACCTTGGAAGCAGACATTCTTATCCATGTTTAACAAATCAGAGAACAGACGTTCAGAGAGGCAAACCAGCTTGCCCAAGGCCACACAGCTGGTAGGTGGCAGTGCAGGTCTGTCCACTTCCAAAGCCCGTGCTCCTGTCCTCACCCAGGCTGGGCTGGGCTTGGCACCCAGGGCTGACCATGCAAGGAAGTGAGGGGAGGGGAAGCCAGAGGCAAACTCCAGGCACTGCCCAGGCTCCCAGTTGCCCAGTTGTACCAGTGACAAAATCAACAGAAATGACCTTGTGGGGCTGGCCCGTGGCTGGGTGGTTAAGTTCACGTGCTCTGCTTCCGGGCCCGGGATTCACTGGTTTGGATCCTGGGCTCGGACATGGCAGTGCTCATCAGGCCATGCTGAGGCAGCGTCCCACATGCTACAACCAGAGGGACCTACAACTAGAGTATACAACCAGTTGTCCTGGGGAGCTCTGGGGAGAAGAAGAAGAAAAAAAGAACAAGATTGGCAACAGATGTTAGCTCAGGTGCCAATCTTTTAAAAATAAATAAATAAATAAATAAAAATAAAAATAAATGACCTTGGGACAGTGGGACCCTGCCTTCCGCCGACAGGTTTTTCTTAAAGGTATGTTGATCCACACCCTGCAACAAAGCCACACAAAACAAACAGAGCTGATGGCTTAGCCTCTGGTGTTGCTGAGATGCTCACTACCAAGTGGCTTCGGGCCGAGGCACCATGGGCCTCAGAAGCTCAGATTCTTAGGTTGGTTTGGGAACTTAGAGCCTCTCACAGCCTAACCTGGAGGGGCCTGAGGGGCTTCCACCCCACCAGGAGAGGAATCCTCTCGACAGACTTCCGGCCCGGGCTCCTCCAACCCTGCCCTTGCACCCTCCCTGACTGTCTCTAGAAGCAGCCCCTTCTGCTGAGGGACTGCCTTTCTCTCTCTGAGCTGAGACTAGCCTCCTGGGACATCCCTGTAGTCTCCTTTGGGGCCCAAAGTCAGTTGCCCTATGTCCCCAGCTGGCCCTATTGAGCTGGAAGGACATCGACTCTGCATCTTCTTTGCTCTGGATCTGAAACTACCTGGGTAGGGGCATCAGTGCCAAAGCCATTCCTGAGAAATGGACACTAAGCGACAGAGATGAGCTGATTGATCACCTCCCACATTCTAGGCTTTATACCTCCACTAATGCATCCAGACATCAAATCCATCTTTGTGCTGGCCACATCCCACTGTGTTCCTATCATCTCAGACCCCAAGCCTTTTTAAATTTGATCCAAGTACAGGATCTTGCATTTCTTTTTTAATTTCCATCTTGTAAATATTAGCAATTCACAGAGGTACAATGCTTTACAGTTTACATACAGCCCCTTCACATACCTCATCTCCTTTCATGCTTAGGACAGTTTACTGGACCCTACAGAGATGGCTAAGGTGAAGTGTCCCCTGGGGAGCCTGGTCATGGTAGGGGTCCCAGCAACAGCTGCTGATTTGAACACGAGCATTAGATGAGCAGGATCCTGTGCTCCAAGGAAGGATGGATACAAGATGATGGGAGCCCAGAGAAGGGGAAACTGTGTGCAGCCCACTGGGGTGTCCAGAAGGACTCAGAGGGAGCTCAGAGCCTCAGGCTGGGCTCCAGGAGCAAGTGGGATCGGGAGTCCACAGAAGGAGGCTGAATTAGTGAAGTCTGTCTGGTTTGGGTGGAGTCCTTCCCGAGGCAGAGGGTGGGCCACATGCTTTTGAAGGTCTCCCCCACCAGTGTTTGGGTCCCCTCAAATGAGCATCACCAACCTTCCTTCCCTCTCACGGGCAGAGGAGGAAGAGAAGGCTCAGCCGGGACTAGAGCCGAGGTCTCTCAGATGGGCTCCCCAGCCAGGGATCCGCATCAGATCGGAGCCAGGCCGGCCCAGCAGTCTGTCCTGAGCTCTTTAGCTGGCTCGGGGAGGAGAAGACCTGCCCCTGCCCTCTTGAGGCTCCTGTCTGGTTGGAAAGATGGCCTTTCTCACTTTGTGTGAGGTCATTTAGGCAAATGGATTCCAGGAAGGCCGGTGGTGGAAATTCCGGCACTGGCGACGAGCCTGCGGGCATCACTCCTGAGCTGGACTGGGATCCCATCTAATGCTCCCGTCTCTGGGCCTAGAATTGGACTGGCTGCAGATCACAAAGCGGGGCCCGCCCCAGCCCAGGGGCCAGGCTTGCGGGTGGGTCCAAGCTAAACCTTTACACAAGGGTCCATTGTGGTTTCTCGGCCTGGCCCTGGGCTCCGCCAGCCCTTCCGGCTCCCGGAAAATGCTTCCTGTCTGGCAACTCCCGGAGCAGCTTGTCCTTGGCCAAGGCGCGGGCCCCACACCCAGGCCTCTCTCTCCCAGTGGGGATGCTGGACTCCTGCAGCTCAGAGCTCTCAGGTCCAGCCCCCCTTTCACAGCCAGGGTCCCTGAGGCTCAGGGGGGTGGGTACAGGCCAGAGCAGCATGCCAGGACCGGAACTAGGACCAGAACCCAGCACTCTGGGCATTTTTTCAGCTCTCACTCCCCACAGGAGACAGTAGGGTGTGGACTCAGAGAGGGGAGGAGGCTGTCCCAGCCGACTGTGTCAGAGTCTGGGTGAAATGACTGGTGCCCAGGTGGCTGCTTGCCCTCTCTAGACCTCTCAGGAGATCCGGGCCCTCTTGGTTCAGCTGTGTGGCCTTGCAAGGATCACAGTTCCTCTGCATCTGGGGGTTGGGGACATCCCCACAGTCAATCTAGCCCTCACATCCTGAGCTTTTAAATCAGGCACAGATGCGCCTGGAGATGGGATGAGGAAAAGAAGCTCTGGAATTTGGGGGTTTGACAATTCCGCACCATCTCTGTGTGCCAGGCTGCACCACAGCCAGAAGCCCTGGGGCCTGGGCTCCCAGCCTTTGCCTGGGCTGACAGCGCCACCTGGGGCCCAATCTGTGGGACATGAGTCCCACTGGGGATGCCACTGCCAGCCTTCACTGGCTGGAGGACCTCTGTGCCACCCTGTGGTAGGCGCTGGAATAAAGGAGGGATTCTGGCCCCAGAGAGGAGGGGACAAGGCCCACTGAGAGTGGCCGCTGGGAAGCGGGGGACCATGACAGCAGAGACTCCAGGGCAGAGGAGGGGCCCTGAGCACCACGAGGCCACGGAGGGCAGCAATAACCATCACCACAGCTCTCGCTGACATCCTCTGGGCCAGATCCTGGGCCAGGCCCTGGTGCCTGGGAAGGAGTCGATCATGATCTATGGAGGGTGGGTGGAGGTGGGAGCCCAGGCCCGACATTTGGAGCTGGGTCTTGGAGAATGATAGTAATTTGCCTTGTGAACCAAAGGTGTTCCAGGCTTAGGGACCAGCCTGTGCAAAGGCGTGGAGGAGTGAGTTTCTGTGTGTAAGCTTGACGGTGACAGGAGCGAGAGGGGAGAGGAAGTGCCAGAAGATGAGGTCAGAGAGGTGACAGCCCCAGGTATCTGTGGCTGCCACGGCTTCTCTGCAATTCCCGGACCTCCACACCCACCTCCTGCTTTGATCCCGGGATGCTGGCAGGTACAGAGGCCCTGCCTCAAACTCTAACCCCAAACCCTCTGGGCCAGGTTACCCTGCGGGGGTCCTGATTCTTGGAGCCTCCCTTCTTCCCCAAGGCCAAGGGCCAGGTCAGCCTGCCCGTAGGCTGATCCTAGGGCACACAGTCCTCTGGCCTCCAGGGACCCCCGGAACAGCTCTTGGGCCCAGAGAAGGATCTCCAAGCAGTTACTCAACTCTGGTCTCAGGTTCCTGGACTGTAAAATGGGCATAATAATAGTGCCTACCTCACGGGGATGCGGTGAGGATTAAACGAGAAAATGCACATCAAGCCACTCCTTAGCACCTTGCTGGCTTGGGTTGAAGCCAGGTAAAGAGGCTTGTCCCCATTGCCCCTCCCTTTGGGCACATCCCTTCCAGAAGGGGAAGGTCGAGGGCTCCAGATCATGTCTACCCCCCTGCCTTTCTACTTCCCTGAGACCAGAGAGGCTCAACCGTGTGTCCAGCAGGGCGATATGCTTATTGTGTTTCTCTCCATGTTTTTTTGTTTGTTTTTGGTGAGGAAGATTGGCCCTGAGCTAACATCTGTGCCAATCTTCCTCTACTTTGTGTATGGGTCACCACCACAGCCTGGTTTGATGAGCCTGCCCCTCCCAGAAAGATACGATAGCCCTTGAATGGGAGCTGGGAGAAGGAGCCTGTGTTCTCAGTTTTGCCTTCCTACAGTGGAGCGTCCATCATGCCGAGCTGTGGCGGCAGCGAAAGAGTGAGTCATGGCTCCGATGCTGTAGACTCTTACTGTTCTTACCAAGATTTAGCAGATTTTCTTCATTTGCTGTATGCCTTTAGGACAATCTTCAGTGTGTGTGTATGTAAATTGTTGAACAATTATGGTTGTTCCACTGGGGGAGGGTCTGCAGTGCTCCCTAAACCACCATTCCAGAAGTTTCACTAGCTCATTCTTTTTTATTGCTGAGTAGTATTCCCTTGCATGGATGTACCACAATTTGTTTATCCATTTACCCATTGATGCACATTTGGGGTGTTTCCAGTTTGGGGGTATTACAAATAAAGCTGCTTTGAATATCTGCGTACAACGCTTTGGACATATGCTTTCCTTTCTCTTTAGTAAATACTTACAAGTGGAATGGCTGGGTTACACAGTAGTTTTATGCTTAACGTATAAAGAAATTGCTAAACTGTTATTCAAACTGGTTGTGCCATATTACATTCCCACCAACAGTGTATGAGAGGTCTATTTGCCTCATATCCTCACCAACACAGTATGGTCGATCTTTTTAAATTTTAGTCATTCTAATAGACGTGTAGTGACATCTCACTGTGGTTTTAATTTGCATTTCCCTAATGACTAATGATGTGTTTGAACATCTCGCATCTATGTTCATGAGAGATACTGGTCTGTACTTTTCTTTTCTTGTAATGTCTTTGTGTGGTTTTGGTATTAAGGTAATGCTGGCCTCATAGAATAAATTAGGAAGTATAGTCCCTCTGCTTCTGTCCTCTGAAAGACATTGTGGAGACTTGGTATAATTTCTTCCTTAAATGTTTGGCAGAATTCACCAGTGAACCTATCTGGGCCTGATGCCTTCTGTTTTGAAAGGTTATTAATTATTGATTCAATTTCTTTAATAGATATAGTGCTATTTAGATTGTCTATTTCTTTTTTTTTTAAAGATTTTTTTTTCCTTTTTCTCCCCAAAGCCCCCCAGTACATAGTTGTATATTTTTCGTTGTGGGTCCTTCTAGTTGTGGCATGTGGGACGCTGCCTCAGCGTGGTTTGATGAGCAGTGCCATGTCCACGCCCAGGATTCAAACCAACGAAACACTGGGCCACCTGCAGCAGAGCACACGAACTTAACCACTCTGCCACAGGGCCAGCCCCTGTCTATTTCTTCTTGTGTGAGTTTTTGCAGATTGTGTCTTTCAAGGAATTGGTCCATTTCATCTAAGTGACCAAATCTGTGGGCCTAGCTGTTCGTAATATTCTTTTATTATCCTTTTAATGTCCATAGGCTCTGCAGTGATGCCTCCACTTTCATTTCCGATATTAGTAATTTATGTCCTCTCTTTTTTCTTTTTTTCTTTTTTTTAAAGATTGGCACCTGAGCTAATTTCTGTTGCCAATCTTCTTCTTTTTTTTTTCCCCTTCTTCTTCTCCCCAAAGTCGTCCCCCCACCCACCACCAAGAATGCAGTTGTATATTCCAGTCGTAGGTCTTTCTGGTTGTGTTATGTGGATGCAGCCTCAGCGTGGCCTGACGAGTGGTGCTGTGTCCACACCCAGGATCTGAACCAGCAAAACCCTGGGCCGCTGACACAGAGTGAGGGAACTTAACCACTTGGCCATGGGGCCCTTCCTCTTTTTTTCTAGATTAGCCTGGCTAGAAGCATATCAATTTTATTGATCTTTTCAAAGAATAAGCTTTTGGTTTCATTGATTTTCTGTTTCAAATCTCGTTGATTTCTGCTCGAAGTCTTCTTATTTCTTTTCTTCTGCTTCCTTTGGATTTAACTTGCTCTTCTTTTTCCAGTTTCCTAAAGTGAAAACTTGGATTATTGATGTCAGATCTTTCTTCTTTTCTAAGATATGCAATCAATGCTATAAATTTCCCTCTAAGCATTGTTTTCACTGTATCCCACAAATTTTTTTTTTGAGGAAGATTAGCTCTGAGCTAACTGCTGCCAATCCTCCTCTTTTTGCTGAGGAAGATTGGCCCTGAGCTAACATTCATGCCCATCCTCCTCTACTGTATATGTGGGATGCCTACCACAGCATGGCGTGCCAAGCGTTGCCGTGTCTGCACCCGGGATCCGAACCGGTGAACCCTGGGCTGCTGAAGTGGAACATGTGCACTTCACCACTGCGCCACCAGGCCGGCCCCTATCCCACAAATTTTAATAAGTTGTGTTTTCATTTTTATTCAGTTCAAGATATTTTGAGGTTTCTTCTTTAACCCATGTAAAATTTAGGAGTGTGTTACTTAATCTCCACGTATTTTGGGATTTTCCAATTATCTTTCCATCGTTGATTTCTAGTTTAATTCCCCTGTGGTCTGAGAGCAGACAAGGTATGGTTTCTGTTCTTTTAAATTTGTTAAGGTGTGTTTTATGGCCCGCAATGTGGTCTATCTTGGTGAATGTTCCATGTGAGCTTGTAAAGAATGTGTATTCTGCTATTGTTGGATGAAGTAGTCTATAGATGTCTATCATATCCGGTTGATTGATAGTGTTGCTGCATGGGTGTGGGGTGTTGAAGTCTCTAAATGTGATAGTGGATTCATCTATTTCTCCCTTTACTTATACTAGTTTTTGCATTTGAACATCTTTCTATGTGCTTATTTGCCATCTATATAAGTTAGTGGTGAAATATCTGTTCAAATATTTTGCCCACTTTTTGGGGATGGGTTGTTTTCTTACTATAGTTTTGAGAGTTCTTTATACTATATATATATATGTATATAGATATACATATTTTTTTTTTGTCTTTTATAGTTGTTCTGGACACAACTCCTTTCTTGGCAATGTGACTTGCAGTAGTTTTTCCCAGGTGATGGTTTATCTTTTCATTCTCCTAACAGTACCTTTCAAAGAGCGGAAGTTCTTAATTTTGATGAAGTCCAACTTATCAGTATTTTTCATTTATGGATCATGTTTCTGGTATTATATCTATGAATTCTTTGCCTAACTCAAGGTTGCAAAGATTTTGTTTCTTTCTTTGGTATTCCTCCCACTTTTTGGTTCACGTTGTATATATGGTTTTGTATCTTTCCTTTTTTCCCAAAAACTTTTCTTTAAATTTCAAATCTACAGAAAAGCTGAAAGAGTAACACCATGAACAACCGCATACCCTTCACCTACAGTGCGTCAAATGTTAACATTTTGCCACGTTTGCTTTATCTCCCTGGATACTTTTTCCCCCAGAAACATTTGACAATAAGTCACAGAATTTTGTAACACCGACTTTTTGCAAAGTCTAAGCAAGCTGTCCTGGAAATGTACTTTAAAAAGCAGCAACAGCAGCGTGTGTCATTTACGACGGTGACAAAGGCAGCACTTGCCCAGCGTGGAGGGCTTGGAAAAAACAGAGGAGTACAGAAGAAAATAAAACTGCTTCCTCCTTTTATTCCAACTCCATGATCCCAGGAGGGGCACTTGCCTGAGAGGCGGCTGAGGAGGACACACAGGGCTCAGGTGCAAATCCTTGATTCCCACGGCTGCCCCAGTCCTGGGGCCACTTCCTGCAGACGAGGCCTCTGAGCTGGGAGGCCCGAATTGCCCCATGTGACCTTGAGCCAGTTCTGCCCTCTCTGGGCTTAGCTAGTAAAAGTAGATAGTGTGGCTGCTTGGCGTCCCTCCAGGAGACTGTATCTTCCCTGTGGTAACTCCTCTGCTGAGAAAGGGCTTGGCACCCCTCCCTCCAAAACCCCTCCCCCTCCCCTGGTCCAGTCTGGCCTTTGACCCTCTGCCTCTTGCTGAGGACTCAGGATCCCAGCTGCTTTTGCCTGGAATGTCAGCCCCCTCTTCAACCAACCCTCCCTCCTTCAAGTCCTAGCTAAGCAAACCTCCCCCCACATCATCCCATCTTTCCAGTCAGCCTTGCCTCTCCCTCTTTCCTTGCGGCATCACTCACCTGTTGCGGGCCAGGCCTGTGCTGGCGGCTGTTTCACATTCAACGCTCATGACACCCCTCAAAGGAGATTATCATGGCCACTTCGCAATTTAGGAGACTCATCCTCAGCGCACTGGGCAAGGTCAGTCACCCTGAATTAGGGCAGAACCAGGCTTGCTCAGGCCACTGCCTCTGCCTGTAGAGCATTGGAGCACTTGTCTGCACTTCCAGCTGACTGTGCGCACAGAGGTGAGGCCTGTGTCTGGTGTATCTGGGATCCACCCCCCTGCCCCCTATCTCCATGAGAAAATCTGCCTCTTGCTTCAGAGTCCAACCAACTGCAGGGTTGCCTCCTCCATGAAGCCTTCCTTGATTCCCGCTGAGAGTGATGTTCCTTTTCTGTACACCCCCAAATCCTGGAATCAGTGGTCTCGCTCTTCTACCTCTCCCATCCCAAATCAGACACTGCCCCCCCCCCCAGGGCGGAAGGTCCTGCACACTGGCACTTGATCAGCTTCATTCAATACATTTTTAATACTTTATTTTAATTTAATTGCATTATCTACCTTTCTAACACTTATTGTTTTTTCTTTTATCTTCTTTTATAATATTGGATTTTTTCCCCGATCAATGCTTGTTCACATTGTCAAAAATTTAGGAAAGAATAAAAACCACCCAAAATTGTCCACAGATAGCCATTTTAACATTTTGGTATATTATTTTTTTGGTCTGATTTCTGTAGACATTTATTTTATAGAGTTGAGATCACACTGTATAAACAGTTCTAAACTTGCTTTTTAAAAATCTAACATTACACCAAAGACATTTTCCATGACATTAAAAATTACATGTCACACCCACTAGGACGGCTAGAATATAAAAAAGACAGAAAACAATAAATGTGGCAAAGACGTGGAAAAATTTAAACCCTTGTACAGTGCATGTGATTATATAAAATGGTATAGTCTCTTTGGAAAACTGTCAGCTCCTTAAATAGTTAAGCACTGAGTTATCATATGACCCAGTAATTTCACTCATAGGTACGTATTCAAGAGAAATGAAAACACATATCCACACAAAAACTTGTACATGAAGGTTCATAGCAGCATCTTTCATCATAGCCAAAAAATTGAAATAACCCAAATGTCCATGAACTAATGAATGGATAAATAAAATGTGGACTATCCATACAATGGAATATTATCCAGCCATAAAAGGAATGTAGTACCAACACATGCCACAACATAGATGAACCTTGAAAAAGTTATGCCAAGTGAAAAAAGTCAGACACAGAAGACCACATATTATATGATTCCATTTTCATTAAATGTCCAGAATAGGCAACTGTATAGAGACAGAAAGATCCATGGGCTGGGTTGGGGAGAAGAGGGGTTTGAGAGCAAATGAGGAGTGACTGCTAACGGGTTTGGGGTTTTGTTGGGGGACGATGAAAATGTTCTGAAGTTGATCATGGTAATGGTTGCAAAGCTTTGTGAATATACTAAAAACCATTGAATTGTACACTTTAAGTGGGTAAATTGTCTGTTTTGTGAATTATGTATTAATAAAGCTGTTATAATTAAAAACAGAAGAACTCCATGGCAGCATTTTTAGTGTCTCTAGACATTATTCCTTTGCACAGCTGCATAATTTATTTAGATTCCTATTGTTGGACCTTTATGTTTTCTATTAATTCCTTTGTTTCAAATCATTTCAAATACACACAAAAATGAACTGAACAGTATCATGAACCCCTGTGCCCATCACCCACTTCAACAATGACCAACACAATTTTTGCTTTTACGGGCATGAACGTTCTTGTCCATAAATCTTTGTCCACATTCCACACTGTTTCCTTTCGTTTATACTGAATTTAACAATTCAAACCACTTCCTCAAACCCTCACAATGCCCTCCCAACACGCCTGAGGAACGTGATGGATCAGACTCCGGCCCGCTCTTGGGAGCCTCCCAGTCTGGTGGAGGAGGCAGATATTAGATTAAGTGACCAGTAGGGGTAGGGGCTGTATCACTGGAGAGAGTCCTGGTCCTCTTACCCAGGAAGGGCGCCTCCACACCCTGGAATCATTCTACCCAGGGAGCCTGTTTCCCAAACCTCCCTCCAGCCCTGTCTTTCTTCCCTTCTGCCACAAGGGGGCGCCAGAGCCAGAGTCTTTCACAGAGTCTTCTGGAAGCTCTCCCATCAGCAGGGTGGCTGGGTGGCTAGGGTGGCTGGACTCTGGGCCCCTTCTCCTGGTCACCCCAGCCTGGTGATGGTCCTCTCTTGGCCTTAGGATCCTCATGTGGAAAATGAAGGAGGTGAATGGAGTTGAGCCATCTAGACCCACCAGTGCTGTAATCTGGGCTCCCTCCTTTAGCCAGCTCTCATCAGCAGTGTGTCCCGGGCTTCATTCCCCAGCACCTGCTTCTGGGTGGTCCAGGGGATCCATCTGAGTACTCCTCCACTCTGGGTCCCAGAAGAGACTAATGCCCACTAAGACAGCTTCCCGCTTGTTACAGAGGCCTACAGGAGGCAGCTCATTACCCTAGGAGTGACCCAGGCAGCAAACTTGCTGGCAACACACAGCAGGTGGGTAAGAGGTCTGCCTACTGATGCCTCACAGCTACCCACACTGGGAGCCACCCAGGTGTATCAGTGTCAGGGACACCCCAGGAACCAGCCCAGTGGAGGTTAGGGTTGTGGGTGGGTAGAGAAAGAGAAAGTAAGTCACCAGAGAAAGGCCTGGCTTGCTGCTGGCTGGCCCAGCCCAGAGGAGGTCTGGCCTCCAGTGGGCGCGGTCTCTGGAGGACCATGAGGGCTGATGTGTCTGGCATAGCTGAAGGATGAGACAAGGGACAGGTGTTTGCTTCCTGAGACAGCTTCTCTTGAATTGGGGAGTCTCCAGCCTTGCTGTCTCGGCCAGCATGAGAGGCAGTGAGCCTGTCTCTGAGCTCTGTCTGTGTGTCTGTCTCTCCTTGGGGTGCCCTCTCAGCTGTGACCCCAACACCACCCCATTGGCCTTGCCCCTGCTCGTCCCTGGCCCTTCCCAGGATGCCTCCTCTTAACCCAGTGAGCCAGCAGGAAACAGCCAGGTCAGAAGCCACTCCTCAGATGACCAAGCAATTCAGTCACACGGGGCAGGAAGGGCCAGCTCACACAACCTGAGCACCTACTGTGTGTCAGGCTGGTCCTGGGCAAGCCACACGATATGTCTTATCATATCTCTTTCTTACAGTAGCAGCCTAATGAGGCAACTATCATATACTCATTTGCAGAGGAGGAAGTTGAAACTTGGCCTTACACTGTGAGAACGCAATCCTGGGCTGGTCTGACTCACACCTGTGTCTCCCTCCTTCTCTCCACCTGCTCTCTGCACACACTCTGAATTGTTGTGCACACCTCCCACCTCACCTCATCCTTGCTGCTGCCTTGCTCCTGCACCCAGCCATGCCCACCCAGTTGCACACATGCTCCCAAGCTCATATGCACCAAGGTGGGTGCACTGATAGACACGTGTGCACATGCATAGCCCAACCCTGACTGACTGCCCTGTCTGTCACTTAGCGGTGTGACCTTGAGCAAGTCACTTAACCTCTGTGAGTCTCAATTTTCTCATCTCCTTGGAGCTATTATGAGACTTAAATAGAATATTGTATGTAACATTGTTAGTACCTTGCCTGGACGTTGTGGTCAACAAAGTTTAGCTATTTTTAACATTTTAGCGACTTTAATTATTTTTGTACACATTGTGTCTTTGTACAGCCTCTATACATGTTACAAGCTCCCCACAGTATACGCAAGGCCACAAGGATTTCCCTGCACACCTACACACCCATACCCACATAGGACCCCACAATGAAACAGTCAGCCACCCACTATATCATGCGTGTAGGTGTCCCTGCCAGGCTCTACTGGGGTTGGGGCCGGGAATACCTGTGGAACAGAGACAGGGAGCCTGGCCTTGGAGTCCACCCAGGCTGGCTGGGAAGTAAGATTCATGATCAAAGTGTGGTCTGCAGACCAATCTGGGACCTGTTAGAATCTTGAAGAATCTCACACCCACCCCAGACCATCTGAATCAGAATCTGCATTTTAATAAGATCCTCAGAGCCCACAGGTGGAGAAGAGCAAAGTGGGCGGGGCTGCTATCCCTGAGAGGGAGGGACTGGCATTGGGTCTGTTGCTGGTGTCTCCAGCCTACTCCAGGCAGGCCAATGTACCTCCTGGCTCCTCCTCTGGGCTCAAGAGTTGGCGCTAAATTGTGAGGTTATCCAACTCAGCCTTGAGAGGACAGGGTGGCCCCCTCAACCCTGTTCTAGAAGAATATAAATAGCCAGGTCTCTCTCAGTTCCCTCCCAGGGCTCTGATGGACTGGGGGCTGGGAACCACATCAGGGTTCATGTGGCAGAGGGCCCTGCCCTTCAGCCCCTCTCCTAAAAGGTGTCCATGCTCATTTGCAACTCTCCCCACCCAGCCTCAGGGTGGAGTCACTGCCAGAGCTCTGCCTGACCTCTCCAGCCTTGGGTGAGGTGTGGGCTCAGTCCTTTGGGGCCATGGGAGCCTGAGGCCTGGGCCAGTGCCACCTCCCTTACCCTGGTTAGAGCTAATTTTAGGGCTGCCTTGACAGCTGCTTCAGCTCAGCCTAGGTTAGTTTCCAGCTGCTCAGTGTTGGGGTCAGTTGGGGTCCATTGGGGAGTGGGCAAGGCCAGCCCCAGCTTTGGCTGCAACAGATGAAACCAGAATCCCTACCCCCTGGCCATTGTCCCCACTCCCTGGAGAGTCCCCCCTCAGTGCTGCAGGATGGGATGGGAACTGGTCCTGCTCTCAGCCTGGCATAGCTTCTGCAGACAGACAAACCCAATCCTGCAGAAACCTGGAAGTCGCAGACGTCAGAGAGCTCAGGACTTGAAGACCCTCTAGCTCAGCACCTTGCCTGCAGGAGGGAAAGGGCAGAGGGGCCAAGGTCTTGGCCAGAGTCACAGAGCAGGTGATGGCAGAGCTGGGGCAGGAGCCCAGGCCTCCTGGTACCCAGCCAGGTTCCATGCCCTGTGCCCCAAGGCGGGGTGAAAATGCAGAGGGGCCAGCATCTAAAGGAGGCCATGGAAGTCAAGGCTGGGCTTCAACGCCCTCCTGCCTGGAGGGTGGCGAGAGGGGACCTTCTCAAGGTACCTTCCTGGTGCCAACCCAACGCTGATGCCAACATACATCTTGAGCCCCCATGCTGTGCTCAGCTATCAAGAATTCAGGAGCATGGGGCCGGCCCCATGGCCAAGTCATTAAGTTTGTGTGCTCTGCTTCAGCGGCCCAGGGTTTCGCTGGTTAGAATCCTGGGCGTAGACATGGCACCACTTGGCAAGCCATGCTTTGGCAGGTGTCCCACATATAAAGTAGAGGAAGATGGGCACGGATATTAGCTCAGGGCCAGTCTTCCTCGGCAAAAAAAAAAAACAAAAAACAAAAAAAGAGGAGGATTGGCAGCAGTCAGCTCAGGGCTAATCTTCCTCAAAAAAAAAAAAAAAAGAAAAAAAGAATTCAGGAGCATGGGGCCAGCCCCGTGGCCAAGTGGTTAAGTTAGTGTGCTCTGCTTCCGCAGCCCAGAGTTTTGCCAGTTTGAATCCTGGGCATGAACATGGCACCGCTCATCAAACCATGCTGAGTTGGCATCCCACATGCCACAGCTGGAAGGACCCACAACTAAAAATACACAACTGTGTACCGGGGGCCTTTGGGAGGAAAAACAAAAATCAAATCTTTAAAAAAAAAAAAAATTCAGGAGCAGATGGCTCCTGGGATAACTGATAGAAGGAGGATTTTAGCCTCTGAGGACAAAGGGATGGAGTCTGTGCCCTGTCGCCAGCGTTCTGGTCCTTGATTTCCTCCCTGATGAGATGGATGTGGGGATACATACTCACAGACTGGGTGGGAGGGACAGAGGAGATGAATGGGGGCTGGGCAGAGCACTGGGAACTCTGGAGCGTGCTGTGCCCACAGGGCTACCAGCTGGCTTGGGACCCAGGCTCCCTCCCATGAGGAACCTAGAGACTGAGAGGTTCCCACAGTCTCCACCTCCACTGCCTCCATCCCCACCCTGTTCCCCACCCAGTGATACTGCAGAAGGAAAGAGGAACAGTCTTCAGGCTGACCTGGGTGAGAGGGAAGGGAGATGAAGCAGGGTCACAGGGGAAAGCTGTGGTTCTCCTCCTCTCCCCCGCCTAAAGTCTTTGCTCCCTCTGTTCCCTCGGTTCCAGTCTCCTGTCATGCCCTGCTCCTTATTTTCTCCTTCCAAACCCTCCCCAGCTCCCTAGCCCCCCTTCCTTCTTCCCAACTCCCCTGGGCTCCCTTACCCTGGCCCGCTGTGCCCTGGCTCCCGTGGTTCCTGCTCTCATGTCTGCCAGTGGGAGAGTGGAGAAACGGGCCTGCACACCGGGCTTTGCTGCACAAGGATGGTACCCAACAAATATTTAACGGCCCACCTCAAATCCTTTTTGAAACAAGGCTGTGTGTACATGAATAAATAGATAAACATTGACTGACTCTAAGAACACACACGTGCACCCTGTTTAAAAAGCCTTGTTTATCTATCCTTCCTAGACAACAAGTTGATTCCCACCATGGACCCTCCAGATGATTGAAGGCAGAGGAATCTAAGGATTAGGGAGGAGGGAGGCATTCCAGGTGGAGCGAATGCCTCGAGCCAAGGCTGGGAGCTGGAGAATGCTCAGCAGTCAGTGGACAGCAGGGTGAGATGAGCTGGTGAGGCTGCCAGGGTCCAGATCATGAAGGGCCTTGAATGCCAGGCCGAGGAGCTGACTTTGTCCTGAGGGCAACGGGGAGCCATGGAAGGGTTTTGAGCAAGAGAATGAAGAGGTTGGATTTGTTGCCTGTACCATTCCTCTCCAGCTGCTGCATAGAGCCCGGATTGAAGGCAGAGAGAGTGGTTCAGGTGAGAGATGAAGTAGGAACAGAGGTGAGGCTGATGAAGGTGCAAAGTGGACAAGCCCCAGGCCATCACAGAGGGATGGCCAGGACTTAGTGAAGGATTGGATGAGGGCAGGGAGGGAGTGAGACGAGGCTCCGTGATTCTCAGGATCCTGGCCCGGGTGACCAGCTGGCTGGAGGTGTCCTCGCTGCAGCAGAGAGAGGAGGAGGTCTGGGGAAAGATGTTGAGCTCGGCTTTGGTCATACCAGGGAGATGGAATGACTGCAGATGGAGATGTCTAGATTAGTCAGAGGACTGGGGCCAGGCAAGTCTGGACAGATCCTCTGTGAGCCACATCCTCTGGATGACTCTAAAGTGTCTCAAGTGCCCCCAGGACAGTCCCTTAGGCCCTATGGTCCCCAAGACAACAGGACCTGGAATTGGGCCCCAGGAGAGGACAGAGAATAGGGTCAGCAAAGGGCCTGACCAGGATGGAAGGGAGGGTCTGTGGCCTAAGGATAAAGGACACCCCCAGGGTAGGGCAGGAGTAGCTGGCACAGAGGTCTGGGATGAAGAGGCAGCAGGAAGAAGCCAAAGTGGGGCCGAAGTGGTAGGTCTTAGAGGTGTCAGCCCAAAGCCATCATTGTACAGACAGGCAGAGCCCGGCCTAGTCAAGGGTGGGGATGGGCCAGGCCACATGGCAAGGCAGAAAAGGTCATCAACTCCTGGCTCAGTGCTGTCCCCTGGGCCACACTGACTGGGAGTGGTCAGCTCAGTCTGACTCTGGGATTGAGCTCCCTGGCCAGGCCCAGGTGTTGTGGGCTTGTCTGGTCCAGACGGGCATGCTGGGGCAGACTGGTGAGAGCCTGACCCCTCACCAAGCAGCACCCCTAAACCCACTGTCAGTCCATCCCAGCCCTGTGCTGTTATTTTCACAGTCCCAGGACCCAGGCAGGGCTTTAAAGCAGTCAGAGGAGGGAACCAGAGACCCAGACCTGGGGAGCTCACAGCCCAGCACAGTACCTGTCCCACTCCTTGCCTCAGTTTCCCCACTGGGAGTTGAGTTGAGTCGTCTCCGAGGGCCCCTCCTGGCCTGGCTATTAGAAGGGCCTGAGAGGGAGGCAATGAGCTTTCTGGAAGGCCAGCCTCTCCCATGAGGTCCAGCCCCACCCACCACTCCTGCGCTTGAGAGCCTCCCTCAGCCCCACCCACTCGGTTCCTCCGGGCAGGGAGCCCAGCAGGAGCGGAGGAGCCCGGGGCCTTGGGGCCTTGGCACTGTTCTAGATCTAGCCCGGCAGGTGGGGGTGACTCACCTGGGGGCCAGGATCAGGGAAACTGTGGGGTGGGGGGTGGTCTGGGAGGGTGTCAGAGCAGAACCTGGAGACTCCCTGCCTTATCTAGTCCTGGAGGGCCCTGTCCTTTCTTACGCAGCACTCCCCACCCCAGGGGGCCTTCTGTTCTCCAGGAGGCCCAAGCTGCAGTCCAGGAGTTATGAGGGGCCCAAGGGTTTGCCAGGGCCTGCGCCCTCTTGGCCTCTGTGTCCTAGTCCACATGTGCGGGGAGGCATGGGGTTAGGTAATCCTCAGTGTCCCCGCCAGCTCTAAATTCCCGCTTTGCTGAGTATACTGCAGGAGGCCCAGGACCTCTCTGATGGTTCTCCGGAGGCTCCAGGCAGGGGTGAGCGGCAGACTCTGAAATGAGGGGTGGGGAAAGTGTTGCCAAGTGTAACAGAGGAAAATACAGGATGCTCTGGTAAATTTGAACTTCAGATAAGCAACAAATAATTTTTTACTATAAGCATGTCCCAAATATTATTTATGCTAAAGAATTATTCATTATTTGTGTGAAATTTAAATTTAACTGGATGTCTTGTGTTTTATCTCACAGCTGTAGGTGGGGAAAGTGATTGGAGCTGGGCCTTCAGCAAAGGAGGGTCCTAGCCTCTCAGATGACGAGGGCTCTGGCCACATACCTTGCTGTACTCCAGGTCCCTTATCTATGGACTCCTAGATGGTTTGTTGGAAGTAGGGGCCCGAGGGAGGGAGAAGCCAGGGTCGGGAGAAAGCAAGAGCTGTGTAGAGAGGTGGAGAGGCCCAGGGCCCAAGAGGCAGCATGGGAACTCCTGCTGCCTCCCATCCAGCTGACCTCACCACCGCTCCTCCATCAAGGTTGGTGGGCCCCCCCAACCCCAAGTCTCCTGCACGACCGGACTCATGCCTTCCTCCACACCCTTGCTCTGCTCCTGCCCACTTCCCATCTGTTCAAACACTACCCACTGCAGGAACCCTCCATAGCTATTCTTTAGCATCCGGGCTGCCTCCTCTGAGTTCCCACAGTGCTGTCAGACTGTGTCACAGAGCCACTCAATCAGCTGAGTGCCCTATATACAGCAGGCTCTGTAGCAGGCACCAGACACACACCCGTGATCAGGTCGGACACAGCCCCTGCCTCCATGGAGCTCACCGTCTAGTGGAGAGACAGACACACAAACGGTCACAAAACGGGGAGACAATTGCCTTTCACAGGGACTGACGAGTCCATGCGACTAGAGGCTTCCAGCCCACGTTGTTTTATTCAGGCCCCACCACAGAGCAGCCTTCAGTCAATGCTAGTGGAAGAAATGAAGGTGCTGAGGGAGAACAGAGGACAGAGGGCCTCCCTGGAGACCTTCCCCATGAAAGGTGGAAGACGGGCCTTCTAGACGGAGGGAAGAGCACAGCGAGGGCCTGGTGCCTGCAGTGAACAAACAGGGAGGGGGTGTGGCTGGCGTGGAGGAGGATCTGTGCTCATGAGGCTGAGAGGTCACCATGTAAAGAGCCTAACTGGGCAGCTCCGGCTAGTGCTGTGGACCCGTGACCTGCGGAGTCTCGGCATCATGGCGTGCTGTTGCGCAGAGTGGCCTGTCCTGCAAGATTCCATATTTCCAGAGGGCAGCGGCTGGGTCTTCCTCGTCTCTCATGCCCTCTAGGACGGGGTTGAGAACCCAGCAGAGCAGATGGATTGATAGAGAGCTGAGGGGTGGATGTGGCTGCGCCCGGCTGGCCCGGAGGACCAGTCACAGGGCACCGTTCTCTTCCGTCGGAGCATCGGAGGTTGCTGGGGCAATTGTAGTAGGTGATCACAGTCACTCAGCAACGTGAGCAAAGGGGAGTGGCTCTGCCCTATGTGGAGCCCCCTCTGGCTTTCTGCAACTGTTTGCCAGGTCTCCTTCACAGCCACGGTCTGAGACAGTGCAGTGACAGTGACAGGCCGTGTCTACCTACCCATCACCAAGCCCCGACTGAATGAGCAGGGCCCCCACAGACACCACCACCAATGTCCGGATTACAGAAGAAGAAACCAAGGCTCAGGGAGTTTGGGTGATGTGCCCAGGAGGTTTGGGTGCTAGGAGTTTAGGGTTTAGTCTAAGCCAGGATTTTAACCCAACTTTGTCAAACACTGAGGCTCAAGCATCTGTTACACTGAGCTGCCCTTATCTTTTTGAGTAACCTTCAAAATGTTGCTTATTTTCAGCGCTCAGAAACTCACTCCAGCTTCATCCAGTTGTGATCTTTGCTACTTACGTTGTGGATGCCATCAAGGCTGCTGCTTGTCTGTGAACTCTGCAGCGGCCTTTGCCCAGAAGCAGTAAACTGTGGAAGGAGGGAGGGAAGCAGAAGGCAGGGGTGAGGCTGGCTTCTCCTGGGTTTCACTGGCACTTTCTCTCGGCGCCCCACCCTTCCTCTAGGCTGCAGCCCTGCCCTGCAATGAGTCATGCAGCTCCCCAGCTCTGCTGGGACTCTGGGCCCTGTGCACACATGCAGCCTTCCTCCTCTGCGGCCCAGGCTCACGCCATCCCCTGAGTCACCCTGGAAGTGCTCTGCTCCCACAGGGTGTCCAATGACCACAGTCTGGGCCCACCGCTGGACAAGATTCTTCATGGGTTTGTAGCGCGCCATGTCTCCCCTGCTGGACTGTGAGGGCCTTGAAGACAGGGACCTTTCATTTTCTCATTTGTGTGTTTAATGAGCACCTACTGTGTGCCAGGCACAGTGCTGGGTGCCAGGGTACAACTTGGGCTGATATGCCCTGAGACTTCCGACTGTTCCACTACCCTGGCTTCCCCAGGTTGTACCACCTGCGCCTCCTCACTGTCCTTCGACTAAAGGGCTAATGTCTGGAGCTCAGGCCACATCGACCCATGTCTTGGACCTCCTGGACGACCCTGGCCTCTCCGGGTGTGCGCCTGGTGCAGCACAAGCCCTCACTGGGGTGGATGTGGGGCAGTTTTAATGACGACTCGTCGATGATGGCCCTGGAAAACTAAAGTACTGTTGGGTGCAGACGCGCATGAGATCTAGAGAGCCGTCCTGCAGCAGCCTCCTCCCCGGGAACCCTCAGAGTCAAGTTTGGTTGTGGGTAAACCCTTTGCTGCCCCTTCCTTTTCTCCCCCGGCTCTAAGATCCAGCCAGTCCTCTCTCTTTACTCTGGTTTCTGTATCACTAATGGATTTGTGGCCTTGGTGGCAAGTGCCACTTCTCTGGAGCCTGTGGACTTATCAGCTCCATCCAAGAACCTTGACAGGATCCTGAGACCAGGTATTGTGCTAAGCACGTCACATGAATTATTGCTTCTCATCCTCCAACAATCCTATAGAAGAGACATTATTATCATAATGTTTATTTTACAGGTGTGGGAACTGAGGGTCATAGGATTTAAGTAAATCAGTAAGTGATGGAATCAGGATTCATGTCTAGGGTTGTCTATTCCAAACCTTCCTCTTAACCTCGGCACTGCCCTACCCTGCATCTGTATTTGAGAAAGACCTCGGGCCAGCCCCAGCAGCCTGGTGATTCAATTCGGCACACTCTGCTTCTGCGGCCCAGGTTCGGTTCCTGGGCATGGACCCACACCACTTGTCCCTTGGTGGCCATGCTGTGGCAGAGGCTCACATACAAAGAGAGGAAGGTTGGGAACAGATGTTAGCTCAGGAAAAAAAAAAATCAAATAAAAACAAGGGAAAGACCTCTGTCAAAGGCATCCATGATATCTTCATGTACCAAACAGAGGAATGTTCTCTTCCTCAGCAGAGACGGAAATGACCCCTCGTTAGTGGGCGGGAGCATCTGTGAATGTCATGTTGGATTAAGGTATCATTCTACTGTTGGCTCAGAGCCTGGCCGTCAGGCCTCCAGACTGCACCCGCGGGAAGGCAGTGTGATGTCTCATCTAAAGTTCTTCCTGGTGCCAGTCCCCTGGGGAGGACGTGCGGTCCAGGGCCTGGAGAGAACTGCAGTGGGGTCCTGGGCTACGGAAGAGACACTCTGACTCTCTTAGTCTGGATTTTTAAAGGTACTGGTGTCTACAAGGGAGGAGGAGGCGGTCAGGGGCCTGCACAGCGGGGGTGCGGTCAGGTAAGGCCTTATTTTTCTCCCTGGGGTCAATTAGCACCGGGAGAACCAGGTGACACCTAGTACGCCAAACTGCACTCTGTTCATTTCCTCGTCGTCATGTTTGTCTGAACAGCCTTGTTACAGCCCCTGTAAGGATTTTAAAAGGATGCATTTTTCAGCTAATATTTTAAAATAAATAAGCTTTTTGAAAGAATACTTTTGGGGCCGGCCCGGTGGCGCAGCGGTTAAGTTCACATGTTTCGCTTCGGCGGCCCGGGGTTTGCCGGTTCAGATCCTGGATGCAGACATGGCACCACTTGACAGGCCATGCTGTGGTAGGTGTCCCACATATATAGCAGAGGAAGATGGGCACGGATGTTAGCTCAGGGCCAGTCTTCCTCAGCAAAAAAGAGGAGGATTGGCAGCAGATGTTAGCTCAGGGCTAATCTTCCTCAAAAAACTAAATAAATAAAAAATAAAAGAATACTTTTATGTTGACAGAAACGTTGCAAAGATAGTACAGAGGAGTCTTGCATGCCCCACCCAGCTTCCTCTATGGTAACACCTTACATTTGTCACAACTAATGAACCAATATTGATACATTATTACTAACTAACTAAAGTCCATAGTTTATTTGGATTTCCTAAGCTTTCACTCAGTGTCCTTTTTCTGTCCAGGATACCACGTCACATTTAGTCACCATGACTCCCTCCCCTCTTTCGGATCTGGGACGGCTGCCTGGACTTTCCTTGTTTTTGCTCACCCCGACAGTTTTGAGAAGCATTGGTTAGGTATTTCGTAGACTGTCTCTCGATGTGTTTTTTTCTGATGTTTTTCTCATGATTAGACTGGAGTTGTGAGTTCTTGGGAGTAGGACCACCGAGGTAAAGGGCTGTCCTCACCACGCCAGCTCAAGGGTACGTACTATGAACAGGACCTATCACTGGTGACGCTGACCTTGAGCACGTGGCAAAGGTTAGGTTCGCAGGTTTCTCCCCTGCAAAGTTACTGAGAGGATGCCTCTGTGTTGTCCCACCTCAGATCACTAAGACAGGAGGGGCAGCACCCCTGGAAGTCTGCCTGGTGGTAACCACAGTACCCAGTGAGAGAACCACAGTGTGGAAGGTGAATCTCAGAGGGTAGCCGCCTTGCAGCTTCAAAGACTTTAGGCTCTCCCAGCTTCAGCAGGGAGCAGGTCTCATTCATCTCTTTGTCCCTAATACCCGGCACAAGGCTGTCTGTTGAAGGCACTGGACTTTTTTCATTTGCAGAGCCTTTTTTTTTTTTTTGAGGAAGATTAGCCCTAAGCTAACATCCACCACCGATTCTTCTCTTTTTGCTGAGCTATCATCCATGCCCATCTTCCTCTATTTCATATGTGAGATGCCTGCCACAGCATGGCTTGATAAGTGGTGTGTAGGTCCACACCTGGGATCCAAACTGGTGAATCCTGGGCCACCGAAGTGAAGCAGGAAACTTAACTGCGGTGCCACTGGGCTGGCCCTGCAGAGGCTATTTTTTTTTTTTTTCTAATAGAAGTAAAATTCACTTACTGTGAAATTAACCGCTTAAAAGTGCACAATTTAGAGGCATTTATACATTCACAGTGTTGTGCAACCCCTCCCTCTGACTAGTTCCAAAACATTTTCTTCACCTCAAAAGAAAACCCCATACCCATTGCAGAGTCACTCCCTATTCCCCTCTCCCCTCAGCCCCTGAACCTACTCTGGATGTTTCATATGAACGGAATCGTATAATATGTGACCTTTGCTATCAGGCTGCTTTCACTCAGCATTATGTTTTTGAGGTTCATCTGCATTGTGGCATGTAGCAGAACTCCATTCCTTTTTATGGCTGAGTAATATTCCATTGTATGGATATGTTACAGTTTGTTATCCACTCATCCGCTGATGGACATTTGGGTTGTTTCCACCCTTGGGCTATTGTGAATAGTGCTGCTGTGAACATTCATGTATAAGTATTTGTCTTAGTGCCCGTTTGGAATTCTTTCGTGTGTAGACCTATGCATGATTGGATTTTTAAAGAAGGTGATATTTCTTCACAGGTTTCTCACAAGCAGATTAAATTTATGCAGTGGCTCTGGTTATGGGTCAGGGCCTGTGGAAAGGGGGCCTCTCACTTGGGCCCAGTTCAGGTTATCATCTTATCAATAGGTTGGATAAAGGCATGGCACACATGTATCAAATTTACCCATGACAAGAAGCCAAGGGGGCCGGCCCGGTGGCACAGTGGTTAAGTTCGAATATTCCGCTTCTCAGCGGCCCAGGGTTGGTTGGTTCGGATCCCAGGTGTGCACATGGCACCACTTGGCAAGCCATGCTGTGGCAGGCGTCCCACATATAAAGTGGAGGAAGATGGGCATGGATGTTACCTCAGGGCTAATCTTCCTCAAATAAATAAATAAGTAAATAAAAGATTCTAAAAAAAAAAAAAGAAGCCAAGAAGAAGAGCTAAAATTCACAATGCAAGTATATAAAGAGAGCAAAATATCAAGTCTTGCAGCGGGTTTCTTCAAATGATTGTCCAAGGACAGGAAGTGGGAGAACTGGTTTACCAACAACGATGCTAAAAGGAGCTCAGAGTTTGAGCTGACCACAAGCTCTACATGAGCCAAGGCAATGGCTACCAAATAAGCAAATGCAAATGCAGGCTGCACTAACAGAGGCATAGTGTCCAGAAGAGAGAAGGTGATTGCCCTACTCTGCTCCATACTCAATCAGATTCACATGAGGCTCTGAGGCCTCTCTGACATTCTGGGGTACACTCTGGGTCCAGAAAAGGTGACTGGACTATAGAGGCTTAAACATCGGGTCACATGACAAGTGGGCAGAGGACACAAAAGGGGGCAGGGTGGCTGGAGCAGAGTCTTTGTTGCCCAGGGTCTGTAGGACTGGTCCCCGGGGAAGCAGGCTTTTTTCCTACAGGGAGTGAGCTCCCTTCCTTTCAGGGTTGAGTGTACAGAATGAGCAGGGGAAGATCCAGAAGGATATCGGTGAGTCCGGGTGACTCGGGGGATCAGGGGACTGTCCTGGGGATTTTCAACTCTGAGAAACGGATTTATCCCTAAATCCCGAGGGGGAGAGGCGGGGCAGAGAGAGGAACCTCCGAACCCCTGTGGTGTTGATTTTGTCTCCTCCTCTTCCTTCCCCTCCTTCCTCACCTCCTCTCCTCTTGCTCTCCTCCTCCTCCCTCTCCTGTTTCCTCCAGACTGGCACCCAGCACCATCCTGTTCTGGCAAGAGGAGTAAATCCTAACACAAATTGAGGACTTTTGTGAGAATGACGGGCTGAAATCAACAGGGTGGATTTAACTGGCTAGGTTGTAAAAACCCAGGAAAACGCTTGTGCTGTTGTGGTGAATGGAAAAAAGCAGAGTACGCAGTCATGTATACTTTATGACTGGGTTAAAATGCATAGAACACGATGATAGAAAAACACCAAAATCTTAACATCAGTTACCTGCGTGGATCAGAACTGCCAGAATTTTTTATTTTGTGCTTGCTATTTTTCTGTATTTTCCCAAATGTTCCATAATGCAGAGGCATTATTTCTATAGTCAAGAAAAACAAACACCCAACCCTTTGTTGTGGACAAGTTGAACTGGAATAGATGTGGGGTGCCGTGGAAGCAGGGCCTGCAGTTTCCGCCTGACCACTTCCTGCCCTCGGCTGGCTGTGTGGCAAACCCCCTACCCCCACCCCAGCTCCCAGTGGTTCTTATGGTCCCCTGTTCCCAGCAAGCACTTGGGAAACTTGAACAAACACATGACGTCTTGCTTGAAGAGCCATACAAATAAGTGATTCTACAGTGGGAAGGAGAGCCCAGCTCACTCTCAGGTAGAAAGGACCCGAAGGGCGGGGAGACCGCAGGTGGGGCGCGGCCAATGGCGCTGAGCCATCGCCAGGTTGGAGCAGGTTCTCGGATCCCAGTGGTGCTGCCGTCGCCCCTCAGCCTGGACGCACTGCACGTTGGTAGTGAACGTGAGCTGCCAGCGCAGGGGTCTGGAGGAGCCAGGGGCGGTGTATGCAGCTCATGAGGTCTCCAGACAAAGCCAGGTGAGAGCCGCGATCCACGGAGCGCTCCCCCACTGCTGCGCTGGGCTGAGCCTGTACACACCCATTCAATCCACACGTTGGGCCCACCAGCTCAGCATCACAACCCCATTTTACCTACAAGAAAACAGGCTCAGAAAGACTAGGCAGCGAGTCACACGGCGAGGACACAGGAGAGCTGCTCTGAATGACCCTTGCACACGCATCAAGATAGTCTCAGCACTTGGCTTCCTGCTTCGTGCAATGGCCTGTCCCTTGGCCTCTGTGGCCCTGATGTGGCCCCACAGATGGTTTGCTTCTTGCATGTGATGACCTTTGTGGCCTTGGAGAGGGGACCTCCTGCTCACTTCTTCATCCGCAAGGATGGCAAGAGCTGGAGGCGACAGTTGCAGAGACCCCCCACCCCCGCCCAAGCCCAGGCTCTGGTGGGCTGTTCTGGGCCCTGAGGGGCAAGTGTGGTCTCTGTGGCCTTGAAGATAGAGAGGAGACCCTCAGGGAAGTCACAGAAGGCAAGGCTCAGGTCCCAGGTTTCGGGAAGCTCCTGTTGCCAAAAGCATTGTGATCAGGGCCTGGACAGCACAGTCGGGACTCTTCAAAAGGGCAGCTGGAGGACACGACCCCCGAGGGCCTTTCTATCCTTCAGATTCTAAGATTCTGCAGTTCCAAGACTCTCAGATACTGACGGGGGCGAGGGGGGGCAGGGCAGTGGGTTGGTGCCTTCTCCGACTTGGTCACATGCTTTCAGAGCCTTAGCCCACCCACTCAGGGTCGTAACCACAGGCATCCCAGCCACATGCCAAGAATGGGACTGGTGTTTCTGTGGCTCTTGGTTGGTCTTCTCCTGAGGGTGGAAGAGACCAGCCTCTGGGGGTCAAGGCACAGCTTTCTCTGAACTGACCCAAGAAACATTTTCCATCACATGCTGTGGGGAAGGCTTGTGTGGCCTGGGCGCTGAGCACAGAGAGGTGATCACTCAGTCCTGCCCTCGGGTGATGACAGGCAGACCCACAGCGGGGGGCTCCATGTTAAGGCAGAGGGGCACGTAGGGGATGCAGGAGCCAGAGGAAAGGCCCATAACTCTGGGGACATGTACCAGGCACTTTGCAGGGCTGGTTCTTTCCTCCCTTGGATTCCAGCAAGACTTCCAGCAACCTGTGGGATCCACGCCGGTGGCCTCAGAACAGCCAGGGATGTGCTGAGTCTGCCGCTGCCTGTGCCCCAAATACGCTGAGTCATGGCAGCCCAGCTCTGGGAGCTTGACATCAAGAGAGTCACAGCTGCCTCATGTGGCCCGTTGGGTAACTGAGAAGAGGCTGGCAGTTTGTGGGCATTGAGTAACTACTGGGCTTCCTGAAATTTCAAGTTTCTTTCTAGACCACTCCCCACCTTCCTCTTTTAGGGTCAGGCTGGGGGCTGGGGAGTATCCTCATGCCCACATTCATTTATCTATTCATTCAATAGTCACTTGCTCACCACCGCCCCTTCTCCTGCCTGTCCTGGGCTGGGGGTACTCAGAGAGGCAGCCATGGGGTTCTGCCCTCCTGGGTCCCTGGCTCAGGTAATGGCACCACCATCTAATCCTGCAGCCGAGGCAGAAATCTGGGCATCAGCCTGGTCTCCTCCCTCACGTCCCCACTTCTGTTTTCCTGTATGTCTTATACTTCCCCATCACTCACTTGTCATCTTCTAGACATCTTCCCCTTCTAGACTCAATGAAAGCAGGCACTGTGTCTTGTTTCCTGCTGTATTCCTGACACCCAGCACAGTGCCTGGCACTTAGTAGGTACTCATTAAACATTGTGGAATGAGGGGCCGGCCCTGCGGCTGAGTAGTTAAGTTCGTGCGCTCTGATGCAGACGCCCAGGGTTTCGCTGGTTCGGATCCTGGGCACGGACATGGCACCACTCGTTAGGCCACACTGAGGCGTACTGGGGGGATTTGGAGAAAAAGCAGAAAGAAAAACAAAAGAAGAAGATTAGTAACAGTTGTTAGCTCAGGTACCAATCTTTACAAAAAAACAACCAAAACACATTGTTGAATGAATTAGTAAGTCCCTTTAATTCCATTTCCTTAATATTCCTTGGATCCATCCCCCCTCCCCTACCCCAGCCACAGCCTTTGTTCAGATCTCATCCTCCATCGGAACGATTGAGCAGCCTCCTGATGGCACTGCATGCCTCGTCTCCCTATTCAATTTATTTTCCACACTACAGCCCGAGTTCTCATTCTAAAGAGCCCATCTGCCCTCCTCAGAACCCTTCCTGGCTCCCCATCACTCACAAGAACAAGTCCACACTTCTAGGATGAAGAAAAAGTAATAGCAGGGGGCTGGCCCATGGCATAGCGGTTAAGTTTGTGCTCTCTGCTTCAGCAACCCGGCGTTCGTGGGTTTGGATCCAGGTGCAGAGGTGGCACTGATCATCAAGCCATGCTGTGGCGGCATCCTCCATAAAATAGAGGAAGACTGTCACAGATCTTAGCTCAGTGACACTCTTCTTCAGGCAAAAAAAGAGGAAGATCGGCAACAGATGTTAGCTCAGAGCTAATCTTCCTCACCAAAAAAAAAAAAAAAAAAGTGATAGCAGCTATGACTGATCAGCCCACTCTCCACTCCCTGGGAAAATGACCAGGAAGATACACAAAACTACAAAAACTGGCAGTGATACTATATGAACTAAAGACAAGAGAAGATCACAAGGCAAAATGCAAGGGAGGGATGGTAGTAACTAGGTGGTAGATGTGAACAGATAGAGAAACACGTCCCTATATGACACACCACCTGCTCCTCCCTCTGAAACAGAACAGCGTGTGTCACACTGTGTCATTAACTGACCATGTGCCACCCTTTACTTCAAGCTCCTAAAGGACGAGGACCATACTGAATTTATCTTGGTGTCTCTGGCACCTAGCACAGCACTTGGCACATAGTAGGCACTCAATAAATATTTGTTGAATGAATGAATCAGAGGATTAAGTGAATTATGCAGAACCAGGGGTTCCAAAGTACATGAGACTGACTCATCCCCACTGCCTACTCTTCTCTCGGGGACCCAGGGGCTGCACTGACCGGGTGGACCTTTGGCCACACCCCAACCAAACAGGATTATCTTCAAAGCCAGTCAGAGTGGTTGAGGGCACGGATTTTTGGGGCCAGAAAGCCTAGGCAGAGTCCTGGCTCCACCAGTCATTAGCTGTGTGAGCTTGGGCAAGTAATCTAACCTCTCTGTGCCTCACCTTGTCATCTGTAAAATAGGGGTAGTAACAGTGCCAATCTTAGAGGGTGCTTGTGAGAACTAAATTTGAGTGCATGTGTGCAAATTTAGTGTATATATATTTAGTGCATATATATACACACATACACATATGTAAATAATTTTACATATATATATGCTATCCTATATATGATACTATACGTATATATAATGAATGGGATATAACATACATATAGTGCTGTTTAAGTGGCAGCTATTATTAATGATGATGTGGATGACAATTCCCTACTCCACCTCATGAGCTTGGCCCTTTCTGTTTCTACACCATCTGTCTAATGGTGGAATTAAGACTTCGCCATTATTAAGCAATGCAGCATAACGTTGAGAGCGTCAGGAGGGGGTGACTGGCCTGGCCTTCTTTCTGCCTGGTCAAGAGAGAGTGACCCCAAAACAATCAACATGGGACCTGAGCAAAGATCCTAGACCCAAGGAAGAAGAAAATTGTTCTAAAGATTCAGATGGAGAGCTTATTATCTATGCAACGATTTTCTATAAGAAACAATAAAAGTCAAAAGTCATCTGTTCGATATTCTCAAAACAAACACACGCACCAAGAAGCTTTGAGAGAGGGGTTGTTTGTTGGGTGCCTCCCAAGTGGCAAAGGCTATAAATAGGTAGTTCACAGAAATGGAAATGCAAATGGCTCTCGAACACAGGAAAAGACGCTTGTCCCACTCATCAGAGAAATGCAAATCCAAACGACCGGCAAGATGTGACTTTTCACCTATCAGATTGGTAGAAATCACAGTGTGGTATCACAGGAATGTGAGGCCCTTGTGAAACCCATGTTGGGGATTTTAAATCCTTGAGGGGATTTTGCTTTGAAGAATTGGCCCCTGCCTCACCTTCAGCAATGGTGTTCAACTGAGATTCTGCCACTCCAGCTCCAGGGGTGGCCTGGACTAGTTGAAGCCTGCTAAATTTCTCATCATCCAGAGGCGATTATCGAAAATTGCTGGGTGACCTTAGCCGAGCTACTTAGGCACTCTGAGCTCTGTTTCCTCATCTGTAAAGAGCAGACGGTAGTGGAGACTTGCAGAAAGCAAGTCAGCACAATGTTTATCACATACAGTGGTCCCCTCTTGCTCTTATCCACAGTCTCACTTTCTATGGGTACCCAAGGTCAAACACGGTCTGAAAATATTAAATGGAAAATTCCAGAAACAAACAATTCTTAATTTTTAAATTGCACACAGTTCTGATTAGCGAGATGAATCTCTTTCTGTCCCACTCCATCCCGCCAGGAGCGTGAATCAACCCTTTGTCCAGTGTATCCACACAGTATACACTCCCTGCCCATTAGTCGCCTGCTAGCCCTCCCTGTTATTCGATCGACTGTTGAGGTATTGCACTGCTTGTATTCAAGCAGCTCTTATTTTTCTTAATAATGGCCCCAAAGCACTAGAGTAGTGATACCAGCAGGTCAGATATGCCAAAGAGAAACTGTGAAGTGCTTCCTGTAAGTGAAAAGGTGAAAGTTCTCGACTTAATAAGGAAAGAAAAAAATTGTATGCTGAGGTTGCTGAGATCTACAGTAACTTTTATTACAGTGTATTGTTATAATGGTTCTATTTTATAATTAATTATTACTGTTAATCTCTTACTGTGCCTAATTTATAAATTAAACTTTATCACAGGTATATATGTATAGGAAAAAACATAGCATGTGTAAGGTTTGGTACTATTCTGTTTCAGGCATCCGCTGGGGGTCTTGGAACGTACCCCGAGGATAAGGGGGTCAATAAGTGTACTCAATAAGTGACACCTTTTATTGTCTTTGACAAACGAATACATATGCATTTAGATACGTGTACTTGACTAATCTAACGGCTTTATACAATTATAAACTAGAGCTGCACTTTCTAAATCATAATAGAAGATAAAAACAAGAAAAACCTAGAATGTATAGCAAAGGACAAAAAAACAAAGCAGGAAGGAAGCACAAAAATAAAGTAAAACAAGACTATGTCAGTTAGGAAATAGACGTAAGTAAACTAAGCTATGCTATTGAAGGCAAAGATTCTCACATTCTCACATTTAAAAAGAAAATTCAGGGGCCGGCCCCCTGGCCAAGGGGTTAAGTTCGTGCGCTCCACTTCGGTGGCCCAGGGTTTCGACAATTCGAATCCTGAGCATGGACACGGCACCGCTCACCAGGCCATGCTGAGGCGCTGTCCCACATGCCACAACTAGAAGGACCCACAGCTAAAAATACACAACTATGTACTGGGGGGCTTTGGGAGAAAAAAGAAAAATAAAATCTTTAAAAAACAAAACAAAAAAATCCACCAAAATTCAGCTCGACTATATGCTGCTTATCAGAAATACTTAAAATAACACAGAATGTCCAAATGTATTAAAGATGTGCACGTAAAAAACGAGATATAAGAGTATTGAAAGAAAACATGGGAAGAGATCTTGGAGTAGGAAAGGTCTTTCTAATTATGGCTCAAAATTCAGAAGCCATAGAGAGCAGATTGATAAATTCAACCACAGAAAAACAAAAACTTCTACCATTAAAAAAAAGAAAAGCCTAAGTAAAGTCAAAAGACAAATGGTAAACTAGGAAAAATCTTTTTAATTCAGGTAACCAACAGAGGGTTAGATAGTCTTCCTAAAATATAAAAAGCTAATAGGAATCAATAAGCCCAACGACCTAATAGAAAAATGGCTAAAGGATATGATAGAAAAGGAAATACAAACAGATCTTAAATGGCTCTCTGGTTATGAAAAGATAGGCTCAAAATAAGAGAAATGCAAATTCAAACTACACTGAGACGTGATTTTTCACCGGTCGGGTTGGCAAAACTCTCAAAGTTTGCTCTCAGTGTTGGCGAAGCTGTGGGGAAACAGTTCTCTCACCGAGTGCCGACGGGAGGGTTGATCGGTACAGCCCCAAAGACGGGCAATTGGGCAGCAGTTATAAAATTTACAAATGCACAGTCCTTCAGATCTAGTGATGATATTTCTGTGCAATCTCCTACATGAACAAAACGTATGTACACAGTTATTCACGGCAGCATTGTTTGCACTAGCAAAAAACTGGAAATAATGAAAACGTCCAACAGAGGATTAGTTAAATACACTATAGCACACCTACACAATGTGGTGCTGTGCAACCCTAGAAGAATGAGGAAGCTTCCAACTTACCAGTTTGGAAAAATCCCCAAGATACAATTAAGTGATAAAAAGCAAGGTCATGTGTATTGTATGCTACGTTTTTGTGTTTAAAAGAAAAAAGCAGAAATATTTGCATTTGCACAAAGAAGGATACACAGGAAACTAATAAAATCACCTGTGGGAGGTCAGAATTGGCCACCCCAAAATGGGTCGCTTTGGCTTGATTATTTTTAAGGACAGGAGACTCTGAAAGAAACTTTGACCTTCCCCCTAACTGCCTAAAAGAATTTAAGATAGAAGGCCTGGCCCCAGGACAGGCCATCACCATAAATAACTCTGGGTATCAGTAGACTGGGAGGGTCCTCGCTAAGCCCACTCTTATCAAAGTTCTGTCTCTAGGGTCACGTTGTCTGTAATCCGCCCAGCAAACACTTGTTTACCAAACATTCGCTTTTCCATCTCCATGTAAATTGCCTTCCTCTCCTTTGAAGTCCCAAACCACCACCCCTAACATCCTCCTTTGTCTTTAGCTAAAGATGGTATTTAAGGTGGCGGCTCTGGCCATTTTGGCGAGTTACTCAGTTTTCCTGGGTTTCTCCCACATATACATGTTATTAAACTTTGTTTGATTTTCTCCTGTTATTCTGTCTCATGTCCATTTAACTCTTGGGCCAGCCAAAATGACCTAGAGGGCAGAGGAACTGTCTTCCTCTCCTACACACCCTCCAGCTTAGGGGTGAAGGGAGGAGTAGGAACTGGGTAGATGAACAATGGAGGATAAAGGGAGATTCTTCTCTGTATATCTTTTTTTCCTATATTTTTAATTTTTGAAACATGTAAATATATTACTCATTCCAATTTTTAAGTAAAAAAGTTAATGACACAGAAAATTTACATAAAAAACACAGACAAAGCTATGTTAAGTAAGTGCAAAATAAAGGGTGGTAACAGTGATATAAGAAATAACAGGGGGGCCTGGCCCCGTGGCCGAGTGGTTAAGTTCGCGTGCTCCGCTGCAGGCGGCCCAGTGTTTCGTTGGTTCGAATCCTGGGCGCGGACATGGCACTGCTCATCAAACCACGCTGAGGCTTTGTCCCACATACCACAACTAGAGGAACCCACAACGAGAAATATACAACTATGTACTAGGGGGCTTTGGGGAGAAAAAGGAAAAAATAAAATCTTAAAAAAAATATATATATTAAAAAAAAAAAAAAAAGAAATAACAGGGGCCAGCCCCGTGGCCAAATGGTTAAGTTCACGCACTCTGCTTCAGTGGCCCAAGATTTCCCTGGTTCAGATCCCGGGCAAGGACATGGCACCACTCATCAGGCCATGCTGAGGGCAGCATCCCACATAGCACAACCAGAAGGACTTACAACTAAAAAATATGCAACTATGTACTGGGAGGATTTGGGGAGAGAAGGCAGAAAAAAAAAAGATTGGCAACAGTTGTTAGCTCAGGTGCCAATCTTTAAAAAAATAATAATAATAATAAAAATTGAGCCAGCCCTGATGGCTTAGTGGTTAAAACTCGGCACTCTCACTGCTTTGGTGGCCCGGGTTCCCTTCCTAGGTGCAGAACCACACCACCCGTGTGCCAGCTGCCATGCTGTGGTGGTGGCTCACACGGAAGAACTAGAAGGACCTACAACTAGGATACACAGCCATGCCCTGGGGCTTTGGGGAGGAAGGAAAATAAATAAATAAATAAAAGTAAAAATTGCTCCTAAAAGCATTGAATGTGACAAAAGGTGGCTTTTTGCGTGTGTGTGTCTGTGTGAAAAAGACTGGCACTGAGCTAACACCTGTTGCCAATCTTGCTCTTTTTTTCTTTCCTCCCCAAAGCCCCAGAACATAGCTGTATATCCTAGTTGTATATCCTAGCGGTGTGTAAGTCTGCATCCAGGATCTGAACCAGTGAACCCTGGGCCACTGAAGCAGAGTGTGGAAACTTAACCACTACACCACCAAGCCGGCCCCAAAAGGTGGATATTTTTATTTATTAAAAATATATAATCCATTGAATAATATTGAATAATAGAGCATCAAAATAGATGAAATACAAATAGAAGTTGATATAAACAAAAAAGTAGTAAGAGAGAAATCATTATCAGCCTAATAGGTTATATAGACTAAAAATAAGTATGGATATACATTATTTTAAAATATATGTGTGTATGCATGTATATAGTACAACTAGACTAATAAATATCAAAAGATAGATCCCATAAAAAGAGAACACACATCTCCTTTTAAAAAATTCATGGAACACATAAAAATTAAATTGTAAAAAATAAAATATACACAAACCACAGACTTTAATTAAACCAATGTTCCCTACATACCTGCAATAAAAGTAGAAATTCATAATGCAAGTTTGAACAATTAAAAGAAACAACACCAAAACCTAAATATTCCCGTGAAAAGACTTTTGATTGGGTCAAAGAGAAATTAAAAATTCAACTACCAACTATTTATAAAATAATGACAAAGAAAACTTTACATATCAAAACATACATAATGCAGCCCAAGCTGAATTCAGAGGGAAATCATAGCCTTAAAAGCTTAACATTACTTAAAAAGAATGATAATAAACAAAATAAGCATCCACTTTAATAAGTTTGTAGAAAAAGAACAGAAAAGCTACCCCAAGGTAACTAAGAAGAAGAAAATAATAAACATAAAAGCAGAAATGAATTACTTAGTAAACTATGGAACTGAGAAATAAATTCAAGTGCTTCTTAAACAAGCAGACAAAAAAAATCCATAGTATGGCAGATAAAACCCACCCTGACTTGGCCCTTTTGGTTTATCTATCCCGTGACACAGCTCCCTTACACCCTCAACTCCTGCCTATGGACCCCTTGCTATCTGAACTCAGAAATCAAATAGATTGAGTCAGACAAAATTTTTGAGAGAAGGCTGACATTGCCAGTTCTCAGCTCTCATTCTTTGCTTTCCACTGTCATCCACTAATGACGTCTTCCTGCCCTTTGAGGCCCAGCTCAAATGCCCCCTCCACCAGGCAGGCTTTGTGGATCCAAACTACAACTCAAGTCAGAGTGGGATAAGCACTGCAGGAGACTGGGTGAGTCCAACCTTTACGGCAGAGTGGAGGTTAAATCCAACTATGGGGATGGAAGAAGGCTGCCTGGTGGAGGGGGCATTTGAGCCGGTTCCTGAAGGAGAAAGAGGAGTTCACCTGGCAACGGGAAGGGGAAAGAGCACCTCCAGGAAGAAGGAAGAGCAAACACATTTGTGTGCGAGAAAGGACCCTGTGATTTGGAGAATAGTGGGACATCCCCATGTGACTGGGGTGTGGATGGGGACTGGGGACAGATGAGTGTGAAAAGGTCAACGGGGCAGGTCACAAAGGGCCTGAATGACACACTGAGGGGCTTATGCTTCCTCCTCCTATGGGTGATGGAGGGTGGCCGGAAGCTTCCGAGCCAGAGTGTGAAGTCGGGACTGTCAGATGGTGACTTGCCTGAGCCCCACTCTCTCTGAGGTGGGGGAAAGTAGGGTGGCCAGTGTTATGAGAGAGGAGTCCTTAGGCTGGCAGGCTGCCCAGGAGAAGCTGGAGAGAGGCGGGGTGGGCAGCTGGGGCTCCGGAGGCCTGGGGCTGGGGTAAGGGGCCCAGACCTGAGTCTGTTTCTCCTCCTTGACCCATTTGCTGGTTTCTGCATGCCACCCCACTCCTCCCCATCACAACCGGGGAGGGGCTGGGAGGCAGCTCCTGGCACCTCCAGCAGTCACCATGCGGCTTTTCTATCCACCCATTTGGCCCAGCCCCCGCAGGGGCCTCTGTGGTCAGGTCTTTGTGTCTGCACAGTGGCCCTCTTTGTCCTGAGTAGCCCCCCTGCACCACCCCACTCCTGCCCTTCTCTCCCGCCTGTGTTACAAAAAGCACCAGCTTTGTAGAGAGACAAGCTAGGGCTCTGATCTTGGCTTCCCCCTTTGAGTCTGCGTGAGCCTGAGGAATTCGTTTTGCTTTCTGAGCCTTAGTTTTTGGTCCATGAAAAGGAGCTGTGTGAGGAATCCAATTCCTAGCAAGAACTGGTCTGCTACCCAGTGCTGAGACCTAAATAACAAGTGATGTCTACGGGGACCCCTACCCAAGCCTCATGCTCTTCACGGGACCTCCTATTGACATCTCTAACCTCATCCTCATCACTGCCCGGCCAGGTGGCTCTCATCCTCCCATCTGACAGAGGAGGAAACCAAGGCCTGAGGGCAGGGCTGCCTTCATGGGCATGTGACCTGCACAGTTACATAGGGCCCCATGCTTCCAAGGACCCTGCACTTGATTTAATGCTCTGCTATCCCATCTTGAAATTCTTATTAGTTTTTGAACATTTTCGTTTCACCCTGGGTCCCACAAACTATGCAGCTGGACTTGCTGGTGGGGAGGTGGAACAGAGGCTTGCCCAGGTCTAGACCAGGCTTCCTGTCTCCTGGGCTGCCTCCCTGGGTGCCTGCACCCTGGCACGCCAAGAGCCAGAGCTTCTAGGCTGCATTTGGCATCAGAGGCCTGGCCCCTGCCCGGGTAACCTGAGGAGGATGGTTCCCAATTGGTGAGGGAGGCAGGACGGTCCAGGCCAACACAGAAGTCCAGAGAGCAAGCAAGACAAGGCTGCTGGAGCAGGCCCAGCCCTGTGTAACCGGAGCCGCAGTGTGGGTCCCCACGCTACGGCTCAGTCATCACTCCGGGAACTCAGCAGGGCCTTCCTTCCCAGCAAGTCACAGTCCCAGGGCCAGAGGACCCACGCAGACTCACTGCATGATTTTGAACATTCGATTCCCCTTTCCGAGCGTCAGTTTCCCCATTTGTAAAATGGTATGGATAACACCTACCTCCCAGGGTTCTGGTGAAGATTAGAGACACTTTCACACAATGACTAGCCCAAAGAAGGTAGTCACTAACTAGAGTTCTTAATTCATTTGCTCAGAAATATTCATGGAGGCTGACCAGGTGACAGGGACACTGCTAGGTGCTGGGCATTTAACCGTGAACAGGATGGACCCTAGCCCTGCCCTCAGAGAGATCCCCATTAGAGGGGGTGCAGACATCGATGCTGAAGTGCTGGGCCCTCACTCACCTCCTGCTTGGCACCTGCTGCTTCCTCGCCCTGCAATGCCCCTTCACGCTTCTCTGCCCTTGGCCCTTCTCCATATTGCAAGTCTCTTTCCTCTGCTCCTCAGGCCTCACTGAGTTGCCTGTTGTGGTAGCTCAAACCCTATGTGTCTCCCGGATGCAGTTTTTCTTTGGTTGTGAAGTAAGGGAGCTGGACCGGAGCAGGAGCAGGACGCTGGGCTGGCCCTCCAGTTGGCTGGAGGCTGAGGCAGAGCCTTTGGTCTTCATCTTGGAATCTTCATCAAAGGAATTTTTTCCTGGGGCCTAAACAGCAGTTACAGTGGAGGTCGTTAGGGAGAAGAGAGAGGAGGGGTTGGCCAGGGCCTCCATTGCCCAGGAGGACTTCCCCACACTGGGACCCCAAGGCTTGGACTCCATAAGTAAAGGCCATAGGGATCCCTAGCCCCCTAGAAGCTACATGGACCAGCCAGGACAATAGGCAGAGGAGGCTGGACAAGGGACTTTGTGTCTCCCGGGTGGAGGTCCCTGGGGACTGCAGAGGCAGCTCAGCCACACAAGGGTGTGTGTCCACCTGCTCCCAGTCCTGGCAGGGCTGCAGCCAGCATCCTGCCTGGCCCCAGGCAACTGATGTGGAGCCCAGCAGGACCCAAGGCCCCCAGGGCCCTGAGCAAGCTCCTCGGCCACAGAAACAGGTCTCCTTTGCACTTGTCCAGACACTGACTGTCCAAAGTCCTGGATGAACGGACACTGCTTGGCAGGAGGGTGTGATTGCCTCTATTTTATATAACAGGAGGCCTGAGAGGGACTGGAACTGGGTCAAAGTCTCCCAGAGTGAGTGCTGAAGCTGAGCCAGAACCTACTCTCCTGACTGATGCCTAGAGCAGAATGAGAGAGGGGGCATTCATCCGTTCATCCACTCATACATTCAACAAGCACTGAGCAACTCTGGGACCTCTGGGACCACAGTAGGAAGAGGGCAAACCTGGTCTTTGTTCTCCTGGAGCTCACAATCTAGGAAAGGCACAGAGAGAGGCTCCCTGACCCTTGAAGGCCATCAGAGGGGAGTTGACAGCAGAGAAGGGAGTGATGTGTGTGGCTAGTGTAGTCTGAGAAGACAGCTCAAGGGAACCAGCTCAAGACGAGGGACTAAAAGAGCCGGGTGTTCAGGAAATTTCTAGTGACTCTTTCTGGCTGAGATTAAGCAAGGGGAGCATAGCGGAGGCTCCCCCCGCCCCCCATCCCTTTCCAGAGCTGGAAACAAGCACGACCCTGAACGCCTGGATTTCCATCCTAGGCCAATGGGGAGCACCCCCCGACCCCCTACCCCAGGGTCTCAAGTAACGGAGGTGAGTTCTCAGCGTGGTCCTCTGAGTAGGTTCCTGGGAGAAGAGGGCGTGGGTTCTGGAAACGTCTCGCGGCAGCAGGGACAGGAGTCACACAGGCACCAGACAAACTGCAAAACTTTAGCGTCTCTGAAAATCTCTCCTCATCTCCTGGGAGGGAGGTGGGTGGCCTCCGTCCCGCCAGGCGGTAGGACAGTCGCCGCCAGCCCCTCCGCGGGCAGCGCCAGGGCGGACGCGCTGACCCCGCGACCGTATCTCTCGCCCGAGTCCTAGCGAGGGTGGCCGGGTGTCTGTCGCGGCCGGAGTGGGGCGGTGCCACGGTCCGTCCAGGGTCCGCCCCGCCCCAGGTCTGACCCGCGGGTCAGGAGCTAGGCGCGGCGGGCGGGGCTCCAGGCACGTGGGTCCCGCGGCCGCGGCCCAGCGAACGCACGAGCGCCCCGCGGAGGTGAGAGGCGGGCCGCCTGGAGGGGCCCGGAGGCGGGGAGAGGCCAGCGGGCGCGGCCCGGGACCGCGGCGGTGCCGGCTCGGCGCTGGGCGGCAGAGAGCCGCTCGCGGGGGTCAGTCCGAGCGGGGCCGCTCCCGAGCGGCGGGGGAGCGCGTGGGGCCGTGGGCGCGCTCGGTCTCCGGGGGAGCGCGGATCGGGGGAGCGCGCGCGGATGCCCCGGTGAGTGCGCGCGCCCCTGCGGCGCCGGTGGCTGAACCTGGGGATCTTGTTTGTGTGTGTGCGCTCTGCTGTGCGCGCCCCGCGGCGGGGGACAGGCGAACCCAGGGGGCCCGCTGCGCCCCTTCACTCTGGGTGTCGGTAAGACTTGGGGCGCTGGGGCAGTGGCCTGTTAGGACAGTTAAGCTTCTTTCAGGGGACTTTTAGTCTGGCAGGCGGTGCTGTAGGAACGGTCTGGAGAAAATCGATGCCCTCCCTCCCCTCCTCAACTAGGGCTGCCAGGGGCAGGCTTGGGGCCCTCCAGGAGGCAGCCCCAAGGGCCAGGCCCTGCTGCGAACTAGGACTGCCAGTTTGGGGTCTGTGGGGCTGGTGGTGGCTCTTCCTTTCAGCATGGCATCCCCAGCTTCCCTCGGCTCACCGCCTGAGTGCCTGGTTTGTTTTGGATCTAGGCTAGAATAATGGGGAGCTTTTGAGGGCCAGTGTGGGGCCCTGGTGAAGTCTCAGTTATCTGTGGGTGGGAGTGGCTGGGAAGGGAGATTCTTTGAGCAAACAGGGCCCACAAAAACTCTCTGGAGACTCAGAGACCTATATTCCAATCCTGCCTTGGCTGCTGCGTGACCCTGGGCAGGGAACATCCCTTCTCTGAGCCTCAGTGACTTCATCTGTAAAAGGAGAGTAAGAATGACGTGGAACTTGAGGGCTATTGAGGAGGTGCTGTGTGGGTCATGTTTAGTACCACTGTCCTCTTGGGCAGGCTCACAGCTTGGGGGTGAGGGTGGAGTCAGTCCCTGGAGGGAGCTTCCTGAAACCCAAATCCCAACGTTCTCTTCCCTGGGCTAAACTTCCACAGGACCAACCCCGAACCTCTTAGCCTGGGACTCAAGGCTTCCAAGAACTGGTCCTTGCCAACCCCTCAAGGCACCTCTCCCGCCTGACTCTTCATCCTCTGGTAACTGCATGTAGTCTGCTGCACACACTAGGCAGTTTCTTGCTTCTGCCCATTGCATAGTCAATGCTCACTGCCTGAAATGCCGTCCTACTCTCGTCTTCCTCTGCTAGAAAACTACCCAGCCTTGGGGCCCAGCTCAGATGTCCCCTCCTCGGGGAAGCCTTCCTTGATCCCCTAGCTGGGTTGGAGCCTCTTCCGGGCTCTGGAAGTCCCAGTGCTGACAGCATGGTCCTACCTTGGACTGTCATGGTCTCTGTCTGCCTCCTCCTTCCCAACCCCTAGATCGGAGGCTCCCTGGAGGGCAGGAACTGGGTCTCACTCACCTCTGTGTTGCCAGCACCCTATTCAGGCCTTTGCTGAACTGAAAGAGCAGCAGCAGCCCATATCCCCTGCCCCCTGTCCGCAACTTCCCCAATGAAGGCCTGTCTGTAATGGAGCTCCATGTTATTACAAAGGAGGGGAAACTGGAACCAGATCATCCGACCGAGTGGCACAGGTTGTCAAAACAGTGTGTCCTGGGACACCACAGGACCCCGACTGTGCAGGCTGAAAACTTGGGTTTTATCCAGAAGGCAATAGGGAGCCGTGGAAGGTTTGTGAGCAGGGGAGATTCATGCAGAGCAGGTTTCAGAAAGATGTCTCTGGCTGCAGGGCAGAGAATGAAATGAGTAGTGCTCAGTGCGCGGAGGGCAGGGCATTTGTGATATTGACCCCAGAACCATCCAGGCGTTGTTTAAATTCTGAGCCCTTTCCTCCTTGGCCAAACATTTCCCTGAGCCCTCAGATGCTTCTGCTGAGGAATTTGGGGACACTTAGGACTCTCCTTCCCCTAGTGGGAGCCTGGAGACCTATGATTGATCTCATCTCAGCTCTGCCCCCAACTTGCTGGGTGACCTCAGGGCAGTTCCTGCCCTGCCACCATCTAAAAGGAGACTAGAACCAGTAAGGTCCCATGTTGAGAGTGTGTGCATGGGGAGGCCCTGGCATGGAAGGCTTGTCACTCTCCTGTTCCTCCTATGTTGGGCTGTCCTGGGGTCTGGCCAGAGGGGTTGGTGGATCATAGTAGGCGACCTTCATAAATGGCTGCCAAGCTTGAGCTGCAGGGTGAGGCATGGCCCCTCCACTCCTGTCCTCTTTCTGCCCAGTGTGCACAGGGCTCTGAGGCTTCTGGATCCCCAAGGACCAGCTGAAAGAGTGCGAGAACATCACCAAGGCCTCCTGGGTGACTCCGTGAGTGCTTTGATTTGGCTTCTTTCCTGGCTGTAGCCCTTAGAGAGGCCACTGTGCCCCTGGAGGTGTCCGTTTTGCCGTCTGTAAGTTGGGCATGGTGATCCTCGACTCTTCAAATGCGAGGTTGCTCTGAGGCTTCTTAAGATAGTGGCCTGGGAGGGGCTTTGTAAGTTGTCAAGGGCAGTGCACAGCGGAGAAGGGTGATACTCCTAGACTTGAAGGCATTTGGAAGACTATGCCAGAACACGGGTACAATAGCATGCGATCCTGCTCGTTGCTGGAATTTTAACTGTTGACTGCCTTCCTCTCCCCATACCCCTCTTCAGAGACGGCTTACTAGTAACAATTTATAGACGTCCCTCATTTTATCCTCCACCGACCCTGTGAGGGAGGCTCAGAGAGTAGCTTGCCCAAGGTCACGTAGCCGAGGTAATGGCTGGGACTCCTGCCTACCTGCCCCAGCTTATCCTTCCCCGTTCAAGACAGAAGCCCCATCTGAGTAAGGCCTAGTCTTCTAGCTTTCAGGCTGAACGACGTTTGAATCCTGCCCTGAAAACCTGTCTTTAGGTCTTGCCTGTGGCCTGATTACCCAGCTGCTGATAAGATATTGCCTCCTCAGGCTGCCCACAGGGCCAGGGCAGCCTCGCTGATCTGGTGAGAGGAGATGGAGGTGCCCCTGGTGAAATCTTTCCTCTCCCCGAACTGCCTTCTGTGGGCCTGTCTAGTGCACCCCTTGGCCCACACCTCCTTCTTGGGCTGCCTTTGTGTCCTCAGGGCTGGCCTCTTTTAGCCACTGGGCCCTGACTGGGGGGAGGCTGGCAGTGGGGGCCCTCCCTGACCTCTCTACCCATCGTAGAGGTCAGTTGCAGGACTAGGCCAGGCCAGGCCTGCGTTCTCTCTTTGTCCACATCACCCAGCACGGGTTGGGCACAGAGCAGGTGCCACTGAGTTCTTGGGAAATGAATAACCTGGTGAAAGTGGGCGTAGCGTGAAAGAGGAGCGCCTGCTCCACGGAGAGCTACAGTTGGCTCTTGAGCCAGGAGTTCCTCCACTCCTCTGTCACACCATCCCCTGGGCCTGAGTCATTTCTGGGCCAGGGTGAATAGCTGGAGTCCCTGCTGGGAGGGTGGGCAGCCTGGGCCCTCCTGGGCAGCTGCTTCTTCCTTGGCCCTCTACCCAGTGACAGTGACACTGCCTGGGCACTAGGGCGTGGGAGGAGGGCCTCCTTCAGGCTTCTTGGGGCACATGTGACCCTCTCTTCTCCCCCTGCCTCGGGGAAGCTCCTGGTGTTGCTGTGGCTTCCCAGTGAGCGCCTGGCTTCCCCAGCCCCAGCTTGTGGGAGGAGGAATCTTGCTGTGGCTGGGCTGCGGGCTGGCAAGGATGCTTCCCACCTCACAGGGAATCTGGGGCCAAGGGACCAGCTCCTCTCACTGGACCATTGTGTGTGTAGTCTCCTCCTTGGTCTCCCTCCCTTTAGACTCCCCCATCCTATCCACCTTCCACCTGGCACTATCTTCATAAAGGACAGCTCTAACCATGTCCTTCTCTGCTTAAAGTCCCACAGCTGGGAATGGCAGAACTGGGATTTCCCACCTGCCCAGCTCCCTCCCCTGCCCCTTGATGGTGTTCTGGGTCCAGGTCCTCTGTTTTCCCTCACAGCACCCCAGGCCCAGCAGAGGCAGGCTCTCCATTGTCCTTAGGATAGAGGCCAGGCTCCTCAACTTGGTATTCAAGCCTTTTCATTTGAGTCCCTTGCGCCGCCACACATTCTGTGCCACCTAACCCTCCACACCAGCGTCACATGTCCCCCTAGCCTTCCCCCGACAGGCCACACCATCATACCACTGAGCCTTTGCACGTGCTTCTCCTTCTGCCTTCAATGCCCTCCTACCTTTTTTATCCACCTGATAAACTCCAAATCATCCATCAAGTCCCAGCTCAAATGACTCCTCCAGGAAGTGCTCCCCGACCACCTCCCAGGCCGGTTAGGGGTTCCTCTGGGCTCCATGGGCCTGAGCTTCCGTTGGTCATGGCTTAATCACCCAAGTGGACTTGGTCCATGTCTGTGTCTTTCTCCCCATCCAGACTGGAGCTCCTCAAGGGCCTGACTGAGTCTGATCTGAGTCTGGGTTTGAGGGTCCCTCTGAGGTCGGCACATGGGGGCGTAGACAAGTGTTTGCCGACGTTGTGGCTCCTGGGAAAGTGATTTATGACTGTGTTACTCTGGAGTCCAGACTCCTGTGGTTCTGAGAATCTCAAAGCCAATGGCTGTCAGAAGCAACAAGTGACAGAACTGGAGAAACACTGAGCATCAGTCCCAGAACCAGAGACTCGTGGAACTGGATTGTCGGAACCAGTGGAATCAGAACCCAGAAGCACTGAGTGGGACAGCTCAGAATCAGACTCACTGGATCCTAGTCTACACTTTTGTCCCTTTTTCTACCCAAGCTGGACCCTTCCAGCTTCTCTTCAGACCTGATCACAGCCCCTTCCAGGACCTTCCCTCACTGCTCTGACCATGACCCCTGCCCCTCTGCTGGGTCACCCACGAGGGCCCCTTCCGAGAAGTGTCCTGGTGTCTCTCTGCCATGACAGGCGGGCACAGCCCTCACATGGGGACAGGGCGTGATTTGCTGGCTCCGTGGAGCACCCACTTGCCCCCTTGTCTTACTCATTTTTCATGAGCTGTCTGGTGTAGCAATGATTCTCCGTGTTTGACCAGCGAAGAACTTGAGGCTCAGAGGGGAGAGCTGACTTGACCAAGATTGCACAGCATGGGTGGTTCCGAGTTGGAGCCCAAACCCAGGGTTCTTTCCTCTTGAGTCTGGCTGGAGGCGTTTGGGTGTGATGGGTCAGAGAGGCGTCCAGGGCACTGTGGTTCTGAACTGGTTCTGTAGCTTTGTGCCGGGCTGCACTGGGCCGTGCCGGCTCAGAGGTAGGACAGGCAGTTTGAGGTGCTGCCCTGGAGTTGGGGAGGGGTTGCTCAACCCCACGCTGAGAATAATTAGAACACCAGACCTTGAGTAAGGCCCTTCCTCTCAAGGAGTCTCGGGCTCCTGATCTGTAAGGTGGGAGGACCAGCCTGGCTGATCTGAGATCTGCACACTCAGATGCTTTCCCAGTGAGTGGCCTCCCCAGCCAGGATCCGGAGAGCTCCCAAGAGGGAGAGAGCCTCTGAAAGGGGCTACAGAGCCCACGGGCCTCCTGGAGCAGGCTGCAGAGGATTCACATTGCAACAGCACTTGCTGATAATATCTGAGGTCACCCCCTCAGCTGTTTTCTCAGGCCAGACCCAGTGTTTGTGGTGCAGAAAGCACACCAGGCAAGGCTGGGAGGCTTCTGGCCTTCAGCCCCGTGGCGGACATTTGGGAGGAAGCAGAGGATGACTTCCAAGATCCTTCCTGTCCTCCTACCCAGCCTTTCCCTCCACATTACTCAAGCCATAGGGATGACTGACAGCTCCCCAAACATACTTTGTGAGCTCTCTTCCTGGTTTTTGCTCACTCTGCTCCTCTTCTCTCTCTACCCGCCTGACTCCTACCCATCTTCCAAAATGCAGGTGTCCTGTCCTCCAGGAAGCCTTCCCTGACTACCTCCCTGTTCCCAGTAGGGGTCCTCTTGGCTCCTTCAGCCCTGGTGACCCTACTTCCTTCAGTCCTGATCACCCTGAGTTGTCATCGCCTATTTCTGGATCTCCTCCCATCCCCCCACTGCCCCCCTTCTCAGTGAGCTCCTTGAGATCATGGAAGGGTCTGACCCACCTCGGAGTCCCCAAGTGCCCTCCCCAGGGACAGACATAGATATAGCAACCTCTGTAAAGGGTGAGTGACTGAAGAGTGTGGTGGTGGCGTCAAATTCCTGCTGGGGGTCCCTGGACTGCCCTCCCTTCTGAGGATGGCCTTCAGTGTGAGAAACTTGACCTGTGGTCAGTCTGGCTGTGAGCTTGCTACTCTGCCCATAATTCCAGTGGGTTTCCCGCCCCTCTTGTCTTCCCAGATAGCTCTGTCCTCGCTGCCTTCTCTACTTCCAGAAATCGCATCTCTTTTCATCATTTCATAAAATGAGTCTAAATGATCTCCTTTAGCTAACTCAGTAATCTTATGGGGCAGGTACTCTCTTTAGACTGAGAGAAAATTGGGACTCAAGTTGTGGAGCTGAGGCTTGTCCATTCATTCCCACAGCTGGCAATGGCAGAACTGGGATTTCTCACCTGCCCAGCGCACTCCCCTGCCCCTCGATGGAAGGTCCAGGCCTTCTGTTTTTCCTCAGCATCCCACCCCCAGCAGAGGCAGGCAGCAGGGGTTTCGAGAATGGTGACAGGTCACTCTCCCCTGCCAGGCTGGACAGGGCCAGCCAGGTGGGTAGGCGAGTGGGCCGTACATTCGAGAGCCACCCTAGTGGGGAACCTGGAATGTCATCCAGACACCGTGGAACTTCTGCAGCTGGCCTGGGAACTGCCCCGGTCCCTCCTCCTGGCTTTGGGCTCGTTAGGCTGGGGCCACAGGGAGAAAGACCCAGTGTGGGGCGGAGGCAGAGCCAGGTCAAGGGGGCAGGTGGTCTGCTGGGCTCTGCCCTTGACTCACCCGTTACCTTGGGTGAGACCTTGGGCTACCCTTTCTGGACTTAGTTGTTTTACCCAGGAGATGGGTACAGTAACCATCATGGCCGCTCCTCACTGGGGAAATACCAGGAAGATGGATGCTGGGCGCTGCCAGTAGGCTGTTCCCTCTCGTGGAGAACTGACCAGACAGGCAGAGCCATGGAGCTCAAGGAGGGCTGATCAGGGAGCTTCCTGGAGGAGAGGATCTGGGCTTTGAAAGGTAGGAGGTAGTGGTCAGGGGCTTAGCTCCTGAAGTCAGACAGACCAGGGCTGCTGTGCCATCCAGCTTTGTGACCCTGGAGAGGTTATTTAGCCTGTTTGAGCGTCTCAGGATTAAAGGAGAAGAGGTCTGTGAAGCCCCCTGACATGGAACTTGACACAGAGAAAGCACTCAACTCTTGTTGTGTGTTAGAAGATAAGGAAGGGTATTCCTAAGCAAAGATATGACAATGGGACTGCTTTTGCTGTGCTTGAGACAGGAAGATGAGGGTGGAGGCAGAGAGATGAGTTGTCTGGAGGGGAGGCAGGGACCAGTCAGCACCTTGAGTGCGAGGCTCAGGAGCTTGGATGTAGCCTGAGGGCAATAGGGAGCCATGGAAGGTTTTGAACTCCATAATGTGTGGTCAGATTTGTGTTTTAGGAAGACTTGTGACTGCAGGATGAAAGATGGACAGGAAGGGTAGGGTGGAGACAAGCAGACCATTGAGGAGGCTGGTGCAGTGGTCTGGAGGAGAAACACAGGCATAAGGCCACGGGCTGGGAGCAGTGGCATGTCTGAGCCTCTTCACTCAGGGTGAGCTGACAGGACTTGGGGAGTGATGGGTTTCACGTGGATGGGAAAGGGAGCGGTTGTCATGGATCTATTGGAAGTTTGAAACCTGGAAGGATGGGTGGTGAAGATGGGTCTTAGAAATCAGAGAGCAGCTTGGAGGACGTGCTGTGCTCCACCTTATCTGTTGGGTGAAGGTATCTCCTAAGGAGGACAAGACACGGTGTGACCCTGAGTAGAGCAGAGTGAAAAGGTGAACTTCTTTCACCTTGCCGCTAGACTCTAGAGCAGGCTGGCAAATATCTACCAGCTGCTGGCCCATGTCAGCCTGAGGCTCCTGGGGCAAGGGACACCAGGAAAACAGTGGCCCAGGGGCATTTTCAGGCGCCCCCACCCCCTGCCCTGTCCCCACTTTCCCCCACACTTGCACCGCACTACCGGCTTGGGGACCTGGCCTGGACTGTCTCAGCCCCCATGCCCCCATTGTTGGGAAATGAAGCAGATGGGAAAAGGAAGGGGGTGTTCTTGTTCCCCTGTGATGTGTCTAAGGTTCTGGTGGATGCTGGGACCCGCCCACACAGAGGGGTCCCTCCACCAGGTAACTGTCCCCTCACTGAGGGGCTCTCAGGCAAGAGAAAAGCCTGGGCCAGAATTCGGAAGGCCTGGTTTCTGATCTTGGCTCTGTCCCTAACTTACTATGAGGCCTTGGGCCTCAGTTTCCCCCTCTGTCAAATGAGAATTTGGTGCAAGTGATTTCTTTTTTTTTTTTTTAAAGATTTTATTTTTTTTTCTTTCTTTTGCCCAAAGCCCCCCGGTACACAGTTGTATATTTTAGTTGTGGGTCCTTCTAGTTGTGGCATGTGGCACACCGCGTCAGCGTAGCTTGATGAGCGGTGCCATGTCTGCGCCCAGCATGCGAACAGATGAAACCCTGGGCCGCCAAAATGGAGCACGCGAACTTAACCACTTGGCCACGGGGCCGGCCCCAGGTGCAGGTGATTTCTAAAGGCTCTCCCAGGCCCTGACTGTCCAGCATTGTGTGTGTGCACTGTGTGTACATCTGAGTGTGACTGTGCGTCTGGACGTCCAGGAGTGTCCATGCCTGTGTGTGTTCATGGGTGTTTACAGCACCCATGGAGGAATGGCTGGACGCGGGAGTAGGGAGGAAGGATATTCCAGATAGAGACCTAACTTGAGCAAAACCGTGTTGGCTGAACTACTGTCAAGTCTATACTGGGCAAGGAGGGTACTGACTGTTTCCTGCTGTGGGGCTGAGGCACAGACGGGAACTGAGGGAGGCGGCACTGGTGTCTTGGCTCAGCTCCACGGGATCTCCCCCGGCAGAGCCACGCTTCTGTGCAAGGGGGTGCCCAGGGAAGGAGGCTCGGAACAGCCATCCCTGGAGAGTGTGAGCTGAGGGTGGATGGCTGGGGATGTGGATGGGCAGAGGGCACTCCTGCTGGGACGAGCACCCTAGGTCACCTCTCTGCCTCTTTCGGGCCAAGGTCAGAGCAGAGGAGGTTGGAGCAGGTGAGGCCCTGGGAGGGCGAGGCCTGGCTGACTTCCCATGATGTCCCATGATGACTTCCCGCGCTCTCTCTGCTTCCCTGTGTCTCAGGAGCCTGTGGCACTGCCTGCCCTGAGAAAGGCTGGAAGCTGGGCGCGGCCCCAGGCAGGGGGCCTGTTTTTCCTGTTGCCTGCAGAGTTCCCTGCAGCCTGATCCAGGCGTGTGCATTCATGAGTGAGGAACCTGAGCGAGTGCTGAGCATCCTGACAGCGAAAGCAGAGGCTGGTCAGGTACGGGTGTGGGAGGGCAGGGTCCACCGGCGGGGAGGCTCAGGCAGGCGCACATGTGCATGTGTGTACACCGAACCCAGGTTAGATCAAGGGGATCCCTGCCCTGCTCCCTCATCCCAGGCTGTGATGAATTCAGATGTTGGAGCCAGAGGGCCCTGGGTGTCAAGCCCAGTTTTTCCAATTGCTAGCAGTGTGACCTTGAGCAAATAGCCTAACCTCTATGACTGTATGTACTGAGGGCTGAGGGTAGGGGATGAAATGAAGATGCTGCAGGGAAGCTGCTCAGCCCAGGCGTGGCCCTTACACAGTGAGGGTGGGGGCGCTCCAGGATTAGGAGCTCCTGACCCACACTGACCCATGATCTGAGCCAGAGATGGGTGAGATAAAAGAATGTGGCTGGCTCAGACAGCTGATCGGCTCCAGAATGCCTGGGTCTAATTCCCTCTCTCCTGGTGTTTCCCTGGCCTGTCCAGAGAAGGGCAGGGCGCTTCAAAGAGAGACAGTCCAGGGCCTGTCTAGGACAAGAGCAGGTCTCTCAGGTGGGCTGGGTTGACCCCTGGCCATCTAGGGTCAGCAGCCGAGAAATCTTTAAGGGTCATTGCCCTCTGGGAGGCCCTCAGAGGAATCAGGGAAAGAAGAGCCACCGTCATAAAGCTTAGCCTCCTCTGGGCTCCAGTAGCCTCTTGTGCATGCTTCATTCATTCATTCATTCATTCTCTCATTCATGTCATACCTGCCTTGGATCAGGCCTCTTGCTGGATGATAGGGACAGAGAAAAGAATCAGATGGACCCGGCCCTCTGGGAGCACCTGGAATAAATTGGGGTAGAGGGTGGAAGGACAAATTACCAACAGGGTGTGAGGAATGCCCGGGGGGTGGACCAGGAGAGCTTCAGAGATGAGGTGACATTTGAGAAGAGCCTTGGGGATGGGCAGGATGGAGTGCAGTGTAGGTGGGTTCTGGACAGGCTTTCCAGGCAGAAGAAACAGCTCGCACATGAGGCAGGGAAGCCTGGCAGGGCACTTTACGTGGCTCACATCTCCCTCCAGATCAGGAGCTCTACGGGGCAGGGCCAGCCAGAACCGGCACAGAGGGACTGGTGAGTGATGGTGGACAAAGTTAGGTGGGAGCTGGTCTCCAGGGAGCTGGGGGTGGGGCCCCAGGGGCATCAGGGTCAGGAAAGCCAGAGGAGGGGCTGCTGAGGGAGAGGGCTGGGGACTTGGCTGTCTCCATAAGCTGGGCAGGGGGGCCAGGAAAGAGGTACTCGGAGGTTGGTGGACGAGCCCGTGGAGGGAGAGGGCAGGCAGGTCCTCCTGGTCGGGGCCACAGCGATGGAGTCCCCAGCTGGCCTGGGAGGGTGGAGTCCGGGATCTCAAAAGAGGTGGGAAGGGCAGCTCCTTTGGCTCATGAGAGACTTGGGGAAGTCTCCACCAGTTTCATCAGTGTCAGAAATTCCAGTTAGTGATTAGCAAGAAACTCTTTGAGGAGAGCAATGAGATGTGGACTATGAAGGGAGGATGAGGGCCCCGCCCCCGACTCTGAGGAGAGGCCTCGGCCCTGGGGCAGGAGCAGAGCAGCAGTGTGGAGGCGGGACTGGGTGTGTGTGCCCGCAGCATGGAGCAGGGACAGGGCCACCCTCTCTGTCTCCAGTGGGGCAGAGGACCTCCTGGGGGAAGTTTTAGGGCCACAGTTCTCCAAGGCTGGAGGAGTCAGCCCGTGAGAGGTCTGAGCCTTCCTTGGGACGGCAGGAAATGCCTGATGTCACCCGGCGTTCTATGGCAGAGCTGGTGTCTGGGGGGGAATGTGGCCCCTCCACATCTCCTCAGTCTCACCCTCGGGCCTCTACACTCCTCCTGCAGCTCCTGTGAGCGGGTAATGCCCAGCCCACCTCCCAAAGCACCAGATCTGATGGTCCCAGCCTTCACCCATCCCACATCCCGTGACACCCCTGCAGGGCACCCCACACTTACCATGTCTGACACTGAATTCCCCCCTCCCCCACCTGCTCCTCTTCCCCAACCCTGAGCCGGGCATCCCGGCCACCTCCCTCTCCTGCCCTTCCTCCATCCAGACTCCCTCCCCAATAGCCCTCAGATCTCTCCCCTCTCAGGTACCCGGGCCCCAGATTGGGCCTTAAGGTCACTCCCCTGGCCCACCACACTCACCTGCTCCACAGTCTCCAGTCAAGACCTTCTGTCACTCCTCCACGGTGGCCTGAGAGAGCTTCCCAAGGGTTTCAGGAAAAGGCCACATCTGAGCGGAGCCCTGAAGCTAGCGCCACAGTGTACCTGCTGTGTGCCAGGCCCCGCTCCAGACATTTTACACAAATTACCCACCTAATGCTCCCGGCAGTCCTATGATGTCGGCTCCATTGATCGCCTCCCTTTACAGGGGAGGACACAAAGGCGTCTGGCTCCGGAGGCCAGGTTCTTCTTTATCACTGCAGTTTGCTGCGCTGAGGGATAAAGAGTTGTAGTTTCAACAGGTAGAGCTGAGGAGCCTGAATGGATTCCAGGCTGAAGGAGCAAGATGAACTAAGTCTGGGAGGGGAACAGTGTTGGGCGCATTCAGGAGACTGCAGGTCACAGGAGCTGGGTTGCGAAAACCTCCAGTGCCTGACTGAGGAGCTGGTTTTCTCCTGAGAGCAGGCAGGGGCCAGGGAGGGCTCCAAGCAGGCGAGTCAGGGACTGGAGTCAGGGAGGCTGACGCAGCGGCTCCAGCAGCAAGGGTAGAGATGACGCTGGGCTGCATAGGCAGGGGTGGGATGCAGGAAGTGGCTTAATGCTGGGTCTTGAGTCATGGCCCCGAGCAAGGGGGTCCCAGCAGCTTGGCCCTGCCAGAGCCCCCCATACCTGCCCGCTCTCAACTTGGCACCATGTAAGCTTCTCACTCCTCACCCCGGGCCTGTGCTGGCTCCATGGGGAGGAACCGTGTCCATGGGAGGGAGCTCACAAGTGCACGCTCCCTTCCTCCTGTTGTACCTTTGCTGACAACAGGAGACAAGGAAGATCTGGGGTGGGGGGTGAGGTCTGGGGAAAGAAGGGGGCTGTGTTCCTCAGCCCCCCCTAATCTCAACCTCACGGGCCCTGAACTGCTGAGAGGCCAGGTAGGGCAGGAAGCTCAGGGTCTAAGGAAGAGGACGTTGCCGGCTCTGCAGAATCTCCAAGTCCCAGCCTCTCAGGACCCCAGGTTCCAGAATGAGGGGAATTGTACAGCCCCAGATTCTCAGGGTGGGGAGCACTACACATTGTCTGCCCTCTCAGACACACCCACACACAGGACATGACCCCTTCTGCAGACTCTGTTAGGGAGCCGCTTGCATACTCCCGTAAGCAGGGAGTTCACTACCTCCCTCCTGTGGCCCCTTAGATTGTGGGACAGACCTGAACAGGAATTGCAGCCTGTCCTCAGCTGTGTGACCTTGGCCAAATTGCTTGAATGATCTGTGTCTCAGCATCTTTATCAGAAAACTGGGCACAATACCCTGGCTCCCAGGAGCATCTTGTAAGGATGGAGTGAAGTAACATTTATAAAGCACACATAGGAGCGGGGTTTGAAAAATGTCAGCTCCCCCGCCCCTTCACACTGTTAATAAGTTAGTCTTTGTGTTTGTCCCAAACCTGCCTACCTGGGACTCCAGCTAGGATTTCCACCTTCCTCCTGGGGTCTTTGGGCACATCTTTGCCCTCCAGACTGGGATATCTGTCCCCTGCGTCCCAGCTGAGAGAGAGCTCTCATTGGTCACATTGGTGGGGGTGGGGAGAGGTGGACGGTGAACAGCCTGTCCCCCTGGTGCTGTCTGCTGGGCAGTGAGGCCCCACGGGTGTGTTATACGCCCAGTAGGGACAAGGTAGGGGAACGTCAGGATGGTGACGCTGTGTGAAGAGAAGCTGGGTGGGCCTGCAGAAGCTGAATTTGCCCCACAAAAGAAGCTCCCCTCCGCCCTCACTCCCACCTCCTCCCCAGACTTCCCCAGAATCTTCAGTAGGGTCACAGTCCCATCTAGTAGCCTCACAGGCCGGGGAGCAGGACTCCTCTTTACAGATGCAGGAAGTGCCAGTATATAGAAGTCTCTAAAAACTACTTGCTGAGGGGTGGGCCCCTGTGGCCAAGTGGTTAAATTCGTGCGCTCCGCTGCAGGTGGCCCAGTGTTTCATCGGTTCGAATCCTGGGCGCAGGCATGGCACCGCTCTTCAAGCCATGCTGAGGCGGCGTCCCACATGCCACAACTAGAAGGACCCACAACTAAGAATATACAACTATGTACCGGGGGCTTTGGGGAGAAAAAGGAAAAAAAATTTTTCAAATTAATTAAAACTACTCACTGAGCGAATGAATTAGTGGCTGAAGAGGGAGACCCTTGGAAATACTCCCTCAAATACCAAAATACCAGGCACAGGGCCAGAGCCTCCCCAGAGAGCAGGCAGATGAGCCAAAGGACAGAAATTTCTAATGCCTCCAGGAAGGTGTGGGCTGCCCGCTGGCCAGAAACGCCTCAGCAGGTGGTGGGCACTGGCGTACAGTGGAGCCTCATCAACCATGAAGGCCCCTTTCCATGAATCTGACATGCTCCTTCCCTGGGACAACCCAGATCCTCAGGTTGTAGAGCTCAGAAACCTGGATCTGTGACTCCGTGCTCCTGAGGTTCTAAAACAGGGTTGCCAAGCTTTTTTTTTGTAAAAGGCCAGATGGTGAGTATTTTAGGCTTTCCAGAACATACGGTCTTTATCACAACTAGTCAATTGTTCGTAAACGAATGGGTCAGGCTGTGTTCCAATAAAGCTTTATTTACAAACACAGGCTGGTGAGCTGGATCTGGCCCTCAGGGTGTTCTTAAGTTTTAAAATTGTATGATCCTGATCTTCATGGATCTCCTGCATTTTCAAGGTTCCAGGGTTCCAAAGTTCTGGGTCCTTTGGGTCTAAGGAGAGAGCGAGTCAGATGGCATTGAAGGCCTTGAGTGTGGTTGGGCAGATCTCAACCAAGGGACTCTGGGCACTTGGGGTCCCTTGTGACCCTGGTCAGGGAGGTGTGTCAGGCCTCCCCATTGAGCCCCCAGCCGTGACCCTGACGACTCTTCTCCCCACCCTCCTTTCCCTGCAGGGCGATGGCCACAGGCCTGGGCCTCTGGAATGGCACCAAGAATGGCACCTGGGATGGGGATGAGCTGGGCTACAAGTGCCGCTTCAACGAGAACTTCAAGTACGTGCTGCTGCCCGTGTCCTACGGCGTGGTGTGCGTGCTGGGGCTCTGTCTGAACGCCGTGGCACTCTACATCTTCCTGTGCCGCCTCAAGACCTGGAACGCCTCCACCACGTACATGTTCCACCTGGCCGTATCGGACACCCTGTACGCGGCCTCCCTGCCGCTGCTGGTCTATTACTACTCCGGCGGCGACCACTGGCCCTTCAGCACGGTGCTCTGCAAGCTGGTGCGCTTCCTCTTCTACACCAACCTGTACGGCAGCATCCTCTTCCTCACGTGCATCAGCGTGCACCGGTGCCTGGGCGTCTTACGCCCACTCCTCTCGCTGCGCTGGGGCCGGTCCCACTATGCCCGCCGGGTGGCAGCCGCCGTGTGGGTGCTGGTGCTGGCCTGCCAGGCACCCGTTCTCTACTTCGTCACCACCAGCACACGCGGTGGCCGCATTACCTGCCATGACACCTCGGCCCCCGAGCTCTTCAGCCACTTCGTGGCCTACAGCTCTGTCATGATGGGCCTGCTCTTCCTGGTGCCCTTTGCCGTCATCCTGGTTTGTTATGTGCTCATGGCCCGGCGGCTGCTGAAGCCAGCCTATGGGACCACGGGAGGCCTGCCGCGGGCCAAGCGCAAGTCGGTGCGCACCATTGCGGTGGTCCTGGCTGTCTTCGCCCTCTGCTTCCTGCCTTTCCACGTCACCCGCACCCTCTACTACTACTTCCGCTCGCTGGACCTCAGCTGCCACACCCTCAACGCCATCAACATGGCTTACAAGATCACCCGGCCGCTGGCCAGCGCCAACAGTTGCCTTGACCCTGTGCTCTACTTCCTGGCTGGGCAGAGGCTCGTGCGCTTTGCTCGTGATGCCAAGCCACCCACAGACCCCATCCCCGCTGCCCAGGCTCACCGCAGGCTGGGCCTGCGCAGGTCTAACATAACTGACATCAAGAGGATAGAAAATGCGTTGGCCAGCAGTGAGGACTCTAGGCAGACAGAGTCCACGCCTGCTGGTAGTATGAACACTAAGGACATCCAGCTGTAGGACCTGAACCCCTCGGGCCTGAGCAGGTTTATAGGGGGGTGCCATAGGCACTAGGACTTGTTCAAATGGGACGGTCTCCCCAGATATGGACCAGCATGACTCATGCTGGATGGTCAAGGGAGCCGTGATCCCAATGCTCTGTCATTTGGGAGGGACTCAGGACATTCTCTATGGTCCCCAGAGCTCAATGGTCCCCACGGCCCCCAGTCACCCGTTGTATGTGTAAGTTGGGGAATAAGGTTTCAAGAAAGGGAAGCGTTCAGGACCAGTGCGGCCCCTGGCCTGACTCCCACATGAATAGCTGGCCATGCCTGCCAAGGTACTTAGGCTGGAGCCCAGCTTAATCAAGTCAAATGGAGAAACAGGCTCAGAGAGGAAAGTGACTTACCAAGGTCACGCAGCCAAGTCTGGGCCTGAGCTCCCTGAGTGGGGAGTCACAGGTTAACCAGAAGACCCTGGTAAGGAGTCAGGGCTGAGCCAGAGGTCCTTGCAGGGCATCTGGGGCAGGTCTGGTTGCCACAGTGGACTCATCTCCAAAGAGAACGCCCAGTCCAAGAGATGAACATCTGGAAATTGAGGTCACATGCCCGTCTGGAGGCTCCCCTGGGCTGGGAGCCAGTTTGAGGGTGTAACTTATAGTAAAGGTCTTGTTACCTGTTAGCTGTGCCCTATTGTGTGTGTGGAAGATGCAGATACAGCCCAGGAACCTCTCATCCCTCCACCCACACACACACTAGGGTCCTTTCCTCACTTCTTCTCTTCTGCCACCTGCCTTCCCACTGGCGGCCTCAGTGGTGGTCTCACACTGGACATCCCCTCTCCAGACCCCAGGTCCTCCCCCAGTTTAAAGCCAACTGACTTCGGTGCCTGGCTCTGCTGGGCACAGAGAGGAGTCAGGTGGGGTCCCCAGTCCTTGGGATCCCCCAGTTTAGGACTTAACGGTGATGACCAGTCACGTGCTGGTAAATGTGGAACCATTTAACTGGCTCTCCAGGGGGTGGGAGATCCCCTTATTTGTAGCATTGCCAGTTGGCGTGGTGCAAATATTCCTACCTTGGCCAATTCAGACTACCAAAGTGATAGCAACCTCCTTGCACAATTCCTGCAAGTTTCACAGTTTGCTCTTGCAGGCAGGTATGAGTTGCCCCAGCACAGCCCTGGAGAATGCCGTGTTTGGGGCTGCAGACCAGGAGGTCAGGGAAGGCTTCCCGTAATGGGGAGACTCCTGAGCTGTAGCTTCTGAGAAAAGCAGTTCATCAGAGAAGCACATCCAGGTGCAGAGTGCATCCTGGGCAGGTGGGCAGGAACTGAAAGTCGGCTGGGCAGCTGGGCAGCTGGGCCCTGGGCTCGAGGCAGGAATGAGGCTGGGGCGCCCTCCTTGCCCTGACCATGAGGTTTCCTTTGCACTGGGGGTAAGTGTAGGAGAGATTCACTCCTCTTCTTGTCCAGGCCTCTGCCTCCTGGGAAAGGCCAGCTACATGGCATAATGGTTGGCGCTCAGGCTAAGTCAAGGCTTAGTACAAGGGAGATGGGACTCACCTGTGATAGGCTCTGGGTCCAGCCAGGACCACTCTGGAGATCTGTGGAGCTCAGCTGGACAGGGCCCGGCCCTGGCCTTTGAGGAGGGATGGGGCAAGGCCAAGAGGCCTCACTCTTAAACTCAAGGAGAAGAACTCACTCCCTTTCCCTCTGGGAGAGCCCTTGTCCTATGGGCATACATTGTCTGAGAGAAGGTCCTTCCTTCCCCATCCCACTTTCACCTGCCTCCTATGACTTCTCCACTCTTCCCACTCTGCCTTCTCAGAATGGGGCACCCCCGTGGGTTGCTCTATTTAAAGTCTAGCTCCACAGCTCCCTCATGTGACACAAACCCATCACAAGACTTGCCTAGAGTAGTGTGAGATGTTCACCTTCCACATTCTAGGTTGTATACTTCTGTTAATGTAACCAGAGTCCCTATGAGCTTTTCTCGTGACTACCTCTACAGACTGCCCTTAAGCCTTTCCTGTAGGCCAGAGCCTATCTCTTTCCTACCAGCTGCTGCTCAGGCTGAACCCCATCCCCATTTATAGGGAGCCCTTACCCAGGTGAGATGCTCTGCTGGCCAGGAATGTGAATGCTGAGCTCTGACCCCCTCAGCCCTGCTTAGACCCAGGGGCAGGGAGTACATCATGACTTTGGCGGCATTTGAGTATATATCTGTGGTTGAGGATGGGGCTATGGCCACCACGGGTCCAGATTCCCCTAGTCCCATTCCTGTCACGTCCTGCCCACCTAACCCTCCAGCAGCTGCCCTGGAGACCCTGAGAAGCCAGGGCCCCACAGTACATGGAGACAGCCCGATGGCCTAGCCCTGGGAAGCCCTCCTTGAACCAGCTGCCTGCAGATTTCTAAGGACGTAGGACCCAGGGGACAGGAGGGGCTTGCTCACCATCTAATCCTGTGGCAGGCACTGGTGGGGGTGGGGAATGGACACCCTAAGGGAACCAGGGACAGGCCCGGGGTCCCACCTCTGGACCCCAGTCGGACTGCCTGGCTCCTTGGTGTGGACATCTGGCCTTGCTCTCAGTGTCAGGCCACCTGCCTGCTGGGTGAGCTTCCTGACCCTGCTGCCGTGTGCTATTTTGAGCCCAAGTGGAACAGGATTTTCCACTCCAGGCCCCAGACTATTGTCCAGCAGTGACGTTGGGGGACCTGTCTGCTCTCAAAATATCTCCTCTTACTCTCCAGGCCTCCCTGCCCCCTTCCCACCTCCCCACCTCCTCACGCTGACATCACTTCCTGGGGCTGACTCCTGAAGGCCACTCTGAAAGGGCACAGCCACCTGACAGGGACCCCAGGGATTACGTAGCCCAACTCGACTCAAGGCCAGAGAGGGGCGTGGCTTTGCCAAGGTCACTCAGCAGGTCAGCGTGGTGCCTGGATGTACACCAGGGGCTCAGACAGCCCTGGCTGCTCTGCTCCCTTTAGTGCAGGTTGGTGCCGTCACCCCTACAGAGCCATGGAGCTGAGGCCAGGGACACGGGGCAGGGGGCTGGAGGGGAGAGTAGATGCCTGCAGCTGTTCTCAATGAGCTCCATGCAATGAGGACGGGGCTCTGGCACATAGGGGTCTCTGTCCTGGGTGGCAGGTGGCCCAGAGCCTGGGAGGGATGGGGTAATCCCAGAAGACATTCCTACTCTTACCCTCCAAAGCTAGGAAAGAGCTGGACAACAGGCTCCCCAGACACAGTTGTTCCAGGTCAGGCCACCAAAGCTACTCCTCTGTCACCCCCCATGTCATGGCAGCTTTGGGCTGATCTGTTTAGACTCAGGCACGTGAGGAAGGGGACTCACGTATTAACCCAGGTCCCAGGCACTGTGCGGGACCTTCACATTGGTCATGTCATTGTTTCTTCACCACAACCATGTGAAATAGACATTATCATCCCCATTTAGCAGATGAGGAGATGGGCTCTGAGGGGGGAGGACTTGCTACAGGTTATACAGGCTGTAAGTGGATGAGTCGGGATTGAGTCTGGATCCCTCTGATGCTCAGATTAGTTCCCTCTCCAGTACCCACGCCACTCGCAACCCCTGCGGGGCAGGAGAGGCTGTCAGGGGCCGTTCCTGTGATTCAAGATGAGAGGCGTGTATCGAGGATGGATCAGGCTAAGAGCACAGGTTCTACGCCCAGACCACCTGGGTTTGAATGTCGTCTCCGCTTCTTCCAGCTGTGGCACGTGGGGCAAATTACTTAGTCTTGCAGCGGCTCAGTTTCCTCGTCTCTGGAGGAGATGCTCCGTCCCACATAGAGCGCTGGGCGCCTGCGTTAATGCTCGTGAAGCACGTAGAACAGCGCCTGGCACGTGGTAAGCATTTATGCACCAGGCACTGTGCCAAGCAATGTGGGCGGCAAACCAGCTGGACCCTGCCCTCATGGAGTTGGCATAATTTAATATGTAACCACATTAGGATAAGTGCTTGGAAGGAAAGGACAGTGTGTCATGTCAGTGGACAGGAGGGCATTGTCTGTGGCCAAGGCTTCCCCAGGGGGTGGGAGGAGGGAAGCAGGTCCACCCTGGGATAAGGTGTGGGACCACCCTCTGCCCTGCCCGGCGCTGGGTGACTTTCAGGCACACGGGGCTGTGCGTGTTTACAGGACCTTCCCCAGGCTCCTGGCTGTGGAAGGGCAGCAGGGAGAAGGGACAGTGGGGGCAGGGGAGGGAGGAGGATGCCCTTGACACCAAGCTTCCAGAGCCAGTCCCTGTGGGCTCGAGAGCTCCCCCACCCATCGCAGCAGGTGTAGCCTTTCTCCCTGGCTGGTGGGGCCTGCCACCAGGTGCCGCAGCCATTCTCCGTTTCAGCCAAGAACCCAGAGACCCAGGGTGGGAGGACTGGCCTGGAGCTGGACAAGAGCAGGCAGTGAATGGGCAGCTTTTACTGTGTGACCTGAGGCCACCTGCCTGCCCTTTCTGGGCCACTCTCTGGAGCCTGGAAACCTTGTCTCCCACATTCTAGTTGTCCCTACCTCAATCAGGGCATCAGCTGCCTAGAGCTTCATCGAAGGCCCAACTAATAGCTGCTCCCCCAGGCATTCCCAAGCCCCCCAGGCTCTCAGTTCTGAGGACTAGAGTGGAGGCAGGACTAAAATGGGGGCATCAAGTGACCATCTCTCCATTGGCACCACACAGTGCCTTGGAGTAAAGCCAGCTCACTGTCCAGTGCTCCTTCTTCCTGTGAGGTGGATAGTGGAGCTGGGCCAGGACAGGCTGGGCTGCAGGGTGCGGACTCTGCTTGCCTTCCTTCCCAAGGGGCATGTGCTTGGGGGCGGGGGGCGCCGGGTAAGAGGAACAAACCCCAGAAGCAGAACCCTCATCCTCCTCTGCCCCACTGCACCGTGTGACTCGATGAATCTCCTCCCCTCTCTGGGTCTCAGTTTCCCCATCTGCCGTGGGCTTGGCTCTGCCCAGCCACTCTTGGTCCAGTAGGGGCTTCTGGGGCTTGCCTCTCTCTTGGCTCCAGCTTAGCCAGGTGTCCCGTCTCAGCCCTGTCCCAGCCAGAACAATGGGTCAGGCCTGACCAGGCACTCCTTGGCCCCAAACCCAGTCCCTAGGGGCTCCACCCGCCACCCTGGACTATTTTCAGCCCTTGGAGATGGAGTCAGAAAAGGATTTTCCATTCCCAGCACAATGGCTGCCCTGGACCATTGTCCAGCAGTGACCAGGGATCCACCTGCCCCAAAATATCTCCCCTACCCCAACCCTCTGGGCCTCCCTGCCCTGCTCCTCCCCTCCCCACCTTGACATCACTTTCTGGGGCTGTCAACTCCTGAAGGCCACTGTGAAACAGCAGATGAGTCCCCTGGGAGACACAACCAGTTGGAATCAGCTTTCCTTCCTGGCAGGGACCCCAGGGGTTGCTTGGCTACTTAGAGGGACTGGAGGCCCAGAGAGGGCTGTGCCTTGCCCAAGGTCACACAGCAGTCAGCATGGAGACTAAATGTGAGGCTATGGCTCTCTGGCTGCTCCTGCTGCCTCAACTGCCTTCATTAGCACAAGTCTGTGCCTCCTGAGAGCCAGTGCTCACCTTGGAAGGGCCCGGGGTGGGCATCCTCGGAGGAAGCCTGAGTGACACAGTGGAGGGGGTATATCTCCAGCTCTGACCTCGGAGCCCCCTGTTCAGTCCTGTTTTACCAGCTGTGGCTTTAGCCTGCACTGAACTGAGAGTACCGAGTGGCAGCTCTGGGGAAAGGAGGGGCTGGAGGACACAGGGCAGCTGAGGCAGGAGGAGGGCTCCGGCCCGCTTCTGCCACCCCAGCTCTGTGACCACAAGCTCCGTTCCTTCATCTGTAAAATGGACCTGATAATACCCCTCTCCCCAGTGTACCGAGCAGCACAAATGCAGTCAGGCGCCAACACGCCACTGTTTTCTTTTCCTCGCATCGATGCTCCCTACTCAGTGAGGGCTAATTCCCCTGTCCCATCCCTAACCTGCATGTTTGGCAAACTCCAAAACTTTGAGTCACAAATCAAGTTCAGCCCAGTTTAAAATTCCAACCCCCAACTTAATCTGCTGCTCACTCCCCCTCATCCTCAGTGTGGGGAGGGCCCTCCTCACCCCTACGAGGGGTCCCCCTCTCCTCTGGGTGCCAGGAAGGTGGGGGGACAGGGACCAGCGGACCCTCCCCAGTACCACTGTGGCCCTCTCCTGCTATCCTTGCTTCTCTGGCCATGACAACAAGGCCAGCAGCGCCCTCTGCGTGGAGCCCTCCCAATGCCAGCCCACACCTTTGCAAGAGTCTCTTCATTCAACTCTCCCAAAGTTACCCAGTTGGGGGTAATCTGGGGATAAGATGTGCCCCATCTTTCCTGCCGAGACTCTGAGTGGTACACCCCAGTCTCCCCGAGTGATTTCCCCAGAGCACCCCTCCCCTGGCCTGGGGGTGGGAAAGCCCTCGTCCCCCCTTCTCTCCCTCCCACTAGGTTGAGAGCTCACCACTGCAGAGATGTCTTCACGCCCACTGAATGCCGTGTGCAGCTTGTCAGGTCAGAGCGGAGGATGGTAAGCTCTGAGAAGGTGGCTGACCCCACTTGTTTTCAGGTTTCTTTAGAAAGTAGGGTATTTTACCCCTGTGTATCCTCAGATTTATGTCCTGGAGCCAAATTCCAAATCAGCAGCCACATGAGAAGTCTCACCTCACTGGGGGATTAAACTGTTAGACTGGCCTTTGTGACCAAAGTAATTGCTAAATGTGGAGGAGGGAATTAAAAGCCTGCTGCGTAGGTCATCGCGCAGTCTGTGCTAATGTGTGCTCGTGTGCGTGTGCGTACGTGTATGTTGAGTGGTCACATCTGTGTTGGAGGGAGAATGCTCAGGGGGAGGGGCAGTCCCAGGAGGTACCCTGTAGATCCCTGGAGACAGAAGGGCCCCAGGTGAATGGCCAGCCTGTCGGAGGCAGAGAGGCGCCAGGAGGTCAGACTAAACCGGGAGATGGAAGCAGACAGGCTTGGGGATGGCAGGAGATGGGGAGTGGAGAGGGGATCCACCTACCAGCTCTGTGGACCCCTTTCCTTCCCTCCCTCTCCTTTCTTCCTCCCTTTGCCTCATCTCCCCTCCCTCCCCACTCCTCATTTTCCTTCTCTTTTTGCCCCCGGTTCCCAGAATTCCTGGCCAAGGAGAGCAAACGGGGCAGTTCAGAGCTTCAGACTCCTTCCTCCATTCTTGACGCTGGCCCAGCTCCCTTCCCGTCCCAGGCTTAGTCTGAGGTGGGTCCCAGATTCACAGACACTGCCCTGCCGCCCCCTGGTGGCCAGAGCTGGCTGCAGAAGCAGGAATGGGGACTGGAGTCCAGAAACTTCGCCTGTAGAATGACGAGAAGAAAATGATCCTGCTGGCAGCCACGTTGTTGGGGGAGGGTGTGAGGTGAGGGAAGGACTAGGAACTGAAGCTGTGAACACAGTTTGCAAAATATGCTCTGACTTGCAAAACAGGTAAGAGTGCCTGACCAAGCCGTGACGTCCAGCTCACACTATCTGAGCTCACACTTGTAAACACACGTGTATTTAGACCAGCATGTTCCAAGAGAAGACCACTAACAAACTGATCGACAGTAACACTCTGCCAGGACACTCGTGCTCTCAACCTACGATCGCTGACTGTTCTTGCAATTCCCTGCTTTGCAAGTTCTGACCAATCTCTGCCAAAGACCATCCTCTGACTAACTCTCAACCCTATGAGCATGCTCCCCGAACTCCCCGCTTTGGAGACACCCCAGGGATCCCCTGATGTGAAGTCTTTGCTGCAGCAACTGTTAAGCCCGGCCTTGTTGGCCTTGTGCGTTCCTGGTGGTATGGGCTGATGGGCTTTGACAAGAGTCTGATGCCTTGTCCTGGGTGAGAAAGGAGAGCAGGTAATGTTTCAGCTCTCCATTCCAGCCTGCCCACCCTCATTGCTCCCAGGGACTGCCCCACCAGAGCCCACAGCCCCTGGCTGACCCAGCATGGTGTGCTTTGGCACCAGGACAGAGCTCCACACTCTGGGCTATTTTATTCCCTAAGAGGACCGCACATGTCCAGCCACCGGCTTTGTAAAGGCAAGACTGAGGGGCAGACACAGCTGCGCCACCCTCAGGGCACTGCCCCTCCCAGGCCCAATCGTCCCAGCTTGGGGCTTCATAGCTGACTTGGCCTCTCTGATTCTGCCGGGAGGGGTTCCCTGAGCACAGCCCCATGATGTCCTCTGGCCTTGGGTGTCCCTTTGACTTCCTGCTTATCTTCAAGGAGGCTCCAGATAGGATCCCCCACCTTCACCGGCTGCCAGGAAGACACCCAAGCCCTGGGTCTGAGGACACAGGGGAGTGTTGGGGAGAGGGGCTGGAGAGGCCCTCCCCAGGGGCTTGCAGCTCAGGGGCTGGATTCCAGGCCCTGAGGGCGAGCCCTTCCCTCGGGTCTGGGAGCTCTTCTGAAGGGAAGCCAGACTCTTCTTCTCTCTCTGAGGGTAAGGCCTCTGAAAAGGTCTATCCCCCCAAAAAAGAGTCCCCTCTGCACCTCCCTACTACCCCAATGTCATTTGCACCCTCTCTCCCACCTCCAAGGATGGAGAGATCACCCCCTCCTGGGCAACCCCTTTCCCTGTGGGAGGCTGAGCCCTCCTCACAGGAGCCCTGTCTCCCCAGCTTGGCCTCCAGGCCAGACAGCATATCTGCCCCTCAGCCCAGGGCAGCCTGGGAGGGTATGACCACAGCACTGAGTTGCCCTTCTCCAGGCTGGCACCCCCGGCTCCCTCCCTTGCCCCAGTCCAGTGCCTTCACCTCTACCAGAGACCTTGCCCTCTGTATGACCCTAGAAGTCCTGGCCTCCTCACAAGGCAGCCTCCAGAACTAGACTCCATCCCCTGGGAGGCCTGACCAACCTCAGCTGGTCCTCCCGGCAGCCCCCGTGACTGCACCTGGGCAGCAGCTAGGGTTCAGCCACCGCCCATGAGATGCCTGTAATTTGCATCCTACCAGCACATCAATGGGTAGAATCCATCTGACTCTCAGTCATATGGAAGCGGACGTCCCGCTGATGGGCCTTGGGGTGGATTGGGAAGCTCAAATGTGAGAGGGGAGTCTCAGCCAGCCCTCCAGGAACCCCCCTCCACTGTGTCCTCACTCCAGACCTGCACACCTCATACCCGAGCTTCTGCTCCTCCCAAACCCGGATGCCCTCATTCGCGAGGCATAGAAGGCACAGAAACCTTGGAGTCAGACAGACGTCCACTTGAATCTCAGCTCTGCCACTCATGAATCGGATGACTTGGGCACCTCATCATAAAATGAGGGATCATCATACTCACTTCATTTTTTTTTCTTTTTTGGGGAAGATTAGTCCTGAGCTAACATCTGCCGCCAATCCTCCTCTTTTTGCTGAGGAAGACTGGCCCTGAGCTAACATCCGTGCCTATCTTCCTCTAATTTATACATAGACGCCTACCACAGCATGGCTTGCCAGCTGAAGTGGAATGTGCAAACTTAACCACTGAGCCACTGGGCCGGACCCTCACTTCATCTGTACTGTCTGTAGAATATTTTATTCTCCTGCTAGAATGAAAGCTCCCAGAGGACGGGGGTCTCAATTTTGGTCACTACTTCATCCCCCGTGTCCAGAACAGGGCCTGGCACGTAGTCAGTGTGTAACTAGGACATGTTGAATGAATGAACGAGGTTCGTGGTGAGGAATAAATGAGATAAACTGTGTAAACTATTTTGCAGAATATCCAGGACCAGTGGATACCCATTATATGCTAATTCTTTTCCTTTGCAAAGCAAGTCAAATTAATCACTTCATGTAAGTTTCACAACGGCCGTTTGAGGCAGGAAGCTTATTAGCATTATTGATTCATTTGTTCATTTATGCAACAAAGAGTTATCAGGAGCCGACTCTGTGCCAGTTACCCTTCTAGGTACTTGGAAATCATCAGTGAAGAAGGAAACAGACCCTTCCCTTGTGGAGCTCACATTCTAGTGGGGTGGGAGAGGCAAAAAGCAACAGACATAAGAAGATGTAAATCGCATGGTGTGTTGGAGGCAACACATGCTGGAGGGAAAACAGCAGAGCAGGAGGAAGGATGGGGAGGGCAGAGAGGCTGCCATTTTAAACAGGGTGATCAGGTGAAGCCTCGGGAAAGGCTGAAAAGAGGCCATTTAAGCCGACTTGAAGGAGATGTGGGAGCCAGCAGAGGCACTCTCTGTGGGGAGAGCCTTCTGGAGAGAAGGAACACTAAGTGCAAAGGCCTGGCCGCCCTGTAAGGAGGCCGGTGGCTGGGGTGCAGACGTGGAGCGGAGGCCAGAGATGCTGGGAATCTGGTAGGACACTGAGTGAGGTGGAGAGCCGTGGCAGAGATACAGTCTGACTTGCATTCTAGAAGATTAGTCTGGCTGCTGCGGTGTGAATAAACCACAGCGGGACAAGGAGAGGAGCAGCCAGAGCAGGATGGAGCTAATGCAGGAATCCGGGAGAGAGAGTGTGGGGATTAGGACCAGATGCTAGCAATGGAGGTGATGAGAAATCGACCCATGCCAGATGCATTTTGAAGGAAGAGCCAATAGGATTCCTGTCAGTTTTTTCCTGCAAGCTTTGGCAGGCAGTGAAACTGAGACCCAAAGACGGTCTGGGGAGGTGCCACCCAGCTGGGCAGAGGAGGCGGAGGCGTGGAGGAAGGGGCAGGGCTGTTGGGCAGGTCCCCAGGTCTAGGGTATGTCTGGGAGAGGAGAGGGCAGAGCAGGAGGCAGGATCCTGCTGCAGCGGGTCATAGACCGGCCCCAGGGCCGATGGGCGTTGATTTGATCAATGGCCTTTTCTTCTTCCCCTGAATTGCCCTTTGATGGCCTTTTAATTGGGTCCATTTGTTCCAAGACCATGGGCTGAGCTGAGCAGATGCCAGAGTGTTAGCCTGTTATTAAGTAGATTAGGAAATGGTCCTGTCTCGAGCTGCCACAAAAGGCCAAGCAGCTGCCCATCGTCTCTGAGGAGTAACCGCAGTCCTGGTGTACAGTGGGACCCATACCGGGCATCTGGCCTGGCCCTGCGCCACTCTGGCTGCAGTGTCGTTGCTCTGCCTGGCTCACTTGGTAAGTGTCTCCTCTTCCTCCAGGACTCACTTCAAAATCCCCTCCTCCAAGAAGCCTTGCTGGTCACCATCCCTGCCTTCTGCTCTGCTTATCTCCCTGGGCAGAGAATCCACACATGTGTGGGGGAGGGGTCGCTCGCTGGAGGGCCCGCCTCCAACAGAGAACTCGGTCCATGCTGGGGTTCTCAGGGAAGAGGGACACCAAGAAGCACTGATCACAATCCCACTTAAGTAAAAAAGACTGTTCCATTTCCCCTGTTTCCTCCTCACAGAGGAGCTGGGCTCAAAAGGGTGGGTGGGGGGAGGCAGCGAGAGGAGAGGAAAAAGTGTTAAATTCATATAATGGAAAGGAGATGGAAATGCAAACTCGACTGGAGAAAAAGAAAACTGTTTCATGGCAGTAATAAATTCAGACTGTTTAAAAACGAGTTACTTCCATTTTAGGCATTATCTGCTGATTTCCTCTATGAAAGATGAGGATTTAGTTCTCTTGCCTCATCCTCCTGTTGCAATTTTTGGATAAAGCAATATTCAGTGCTTACTGTTTTTTTCTTTTTTTGGTGAGGAAGATTGGCCCTGAGCTAACATCTTTGCCTATCTTCCTTTATTTTATATGTGGGACGCCTGCCCCAGCATAGCTTGATAGGTGATACATAGGTCCTCACCTGAGATCTGAACCGGGAAACACCGGGCCACCAAAGCAGACTGCAAACTTAACTGGCTATGCCACAAGGCTGGCCCCTCAGTGCTTATATTTTTATGATTTTGAAAGTATTGCTCGCAGTAATATCTTATAGCGTTCTATGATTACATTTTCTTTCTTCATAAGGTTTTGTTTTTCCTTGAGATAATAATTGCCCTGCTCTTCATCCCTAAGAAGGACATATTCTAAGGACAAAGAGAATTATAAAGAAATCTTTAGCAGTGTTTGCAATCATATCACGGGTGGCTGCTGAGCACTTGAAATGTGGCTCGTCTGAAGAGAGACACATCGAAAGTGTAAAATGCACACTGGATTTGGAAGACTTGGCACCAAAAAAGGTTGTAAAACGTCTCGTTAACTTTTCATGTTGGTTACATGTCAAAATGGTAAGACTTTGGATATTTGGGTTAAATAAAATATGTTACTAAAATTACCTTCATTTATGTCTGATTCCTTTTTTGATGTGGTTACTTGAAAATTTTAAATTACGTCTGGGCCTTGCGCTGTATGTCTATTGAACAGGTGTCGGCAGTGATCATCAACAGCTGCCGGCGGGTGAAACGCTCTCCTTGTATCTGGACGCACTGACCGATATTAACAGCACAAAAAAAGACAGACAACCAGATATTGTGTGTTGCTGATGCAAAAGGAAGCACACATGACCATCTTTAGTTTATTGGTGTTTTTTCATGGCGGGATTTTGTTCCTGACTATATTCCTTCTATACGTGGAGGAATGGTCAGTCTTCAAATAGATTCTCTCCATCGCTTCCTTCATAGGCAGTCTTGGCTCCTTCTTTGCGTTCTCATCTCCTGCACACCTCGCAGGCAGGTTTCACTAAGAGTAGTTGTTTACACACTAGACGCTTTTTCCTTCCTGTTTGGCATCACTTTGTCTCCGTTCTTTTCCAAATCCTGGACATATATGAGTCCAGTCTCCAGTCACCTGGAGAAAAGTTGAACACCGCGGCCTGCTGATCTAAATCCAGCAGTGCCAGGTCCCTCTGGAAGGGTCTCCTTGTTAGTTCTGCTACCAGAAGAGGCCGCAGGATTCCAATGAATGCCTCCCCACCAACCTGGGTAAGCAGCTCAAGGTGGACCCAGACCCTCCTGGTCTTGGTCTCTTATCCTGGCTACCCTTGCTTTTGTTGCTCTGGCCTTTCTTGTCTGCTTCTAAGAGCTGCAGCATCTAAGAGCTTCTGCCACATCTTCAAGTGGTGGCAGGGGGAGGTATTTCCACACCGACCAAGCTCCCTGGTGAGTAAGGACGTTTGTGGCCCTCTCCAGAGGACAGAAGGAAGTCAGGGCTTTTTCCTTTGAGAGGTGAATCACATCCCCTTATTCTCAAACTTTGGGGAAGAAAAATAAACCATAAAGAACAATTCTATTGTTTATTTTGTGATAATTTTCAATTAAGTGCAGCATTACTCTGTCAGTATTTTTCCGATCTGCAAATTGCCAGAAGCCAAAGTGAGTGTCGTGTATGTCAATACGATAAAACACTCGGTAATGAAGAGAACATGTGACACCATCACCATTTTGGCATCATTAATGCCAAAAAAAAGCATCAATACAGGATGATTAGAGGACTAGATATGCACCCAGGACCTCAGTTAGGGTAGAGAGTGGTTGATGGTATAAAAGTTGTATGCAATATTATCGAAAATCACATCTAATATTCTGAAAAACAACATTTAGTTCTCACTGTGACTTTTGTCATTTGTCATTTAAAACCTCTGCACAGGGGCTGGCCCCGTGGCCTAGTGGTTAAGTTCACACGCTTCACTTCGGCAGCCCAGGGTTTTGCTCGTTCGAATCCTGGGCGCAGACATGCACCGCTCATCAGGCCACGCTGAGGCAGCGTCCCACATGCCCCAACCAGAAGGACCCACAACTAAAAATACACAACTCTGTACCGGGGGGCTTTGGGAGGAAAAGGAAAAATAAAATCTTAAAAAAATAAATAAATAAAACCACTGCACATAAAATTGGATAAATAATTCATCTGCTTTTTAATTTTACAGTGATGTTTAACAGGAAAAAATCAGCTGAATACTGACAATAATGAACTGTATTCTAGAAAAGGTGCGTGGGTCTACTTAAACTCCGCCTCGCCAATCAGACCATCAGCATCATTGTTTCCTCTCCCTCCTTCCTGTTTTCAAAGCTTCTGCTCCTCTTAGTGTATATGGCAGACATATAGGGAGTTCGAGAAATATCAGTTGAATTGGAAGATCTTGTTCCATTATTTAAATAAAACACTTCAATAGTTAGAGAAACGTTTTGATGATTTACTCTGTGCTAGGCACGGTGCTGAGAGTTTTACATACGTTGCTGCAGCTAAGCCTCAAACCACGCAGGACGACAGGATTCTAATGCCCCTCGTTGTGAGTGACTGGCCCTCTGGGAGGCAAAGGTGTAGGCTTTGCTTTACCTTTTCTGTTGTTTCTGTTATCGGGTCCCTGGGCGTCCATTCAGCTCCTTTCCTTCCCGATTGGGTGACCTTGGACAAGATCATTGACCTCTCTGAGCCTCAGTTTCCTCCTCTGAAAAATGTAAGTAATCATCTGTTTTACATAAGGCTTAAGAAGATTAATGTGTTAATTTATGCAAAATGACTTAGAAAAACGGTAAATCCCTATATAAATTTTTGTTACAAAAATTTTCAGTTTTTCTCAATAGTGGGATGCTATCAACCCCAGTGTTTGGAGCAACTTTATTAAATATGACATCTTGATTTAAGAAAGTGGTGTGTTCCATTTCTATTTAATTTTCAACTAAATAATGCATTCAAACAAAAAAAATATTGAAAGGTAAACAGTGAGTAGTCTCCCTCATTGATTCTATTAAGTAACCACCATTCATGGTTTCTTCTTTATCTTTCTAGATAATCGTATGCATATACAAGCCCTAAAAATTGTGTTCTTTTCCTCTTCCTTTATACACAAAAGGCTGCATACTTGCACACGTATTTCTAGCTTTCTTCTGCAGATTTCTTGAAAGTCTTGCCACACTAATAAACAAAAAGCTTACTTGTTCTGTTTGCAGCCATAATTTGTTTTTTCCTGCTTTATCTCCCCAAATCCCCCCGGTACATAGTTGTATACCTTAGTTGCAGGTCCTTCTAGTTGTTGCATGTGGGACACTGCCTCAATGTGGCCTGACGAGCAGTGCCATGTCCACAACCAGGACCCAAACCAGCGAAACCCTGGGCCACCACAGTGGAGCATGTGAACTTAACCACTCGGCCATGGGGCCAGCCCCTACAGTCATAATTTTTTTTTTTTTTTTTTTTTGCTGAGGAAGATTATCCCTCAGCTGACATCTGTGCCAATCTTCCTCCACTTTATGTGTGGGTTGCCACCACAGCATGGCTGATGTGTGGTGTAGGTCCATGCTCAGGATCTGCACCTGTGCACCCAGGCCACTGAAGTGGAGCATGCCAAACTTAACCACTACACTGTGGGACTGGCCCTACAGCCATAATTTCTTTAACCAGTTCCATATGACTAGGCATTAAGGTCACTTCCAATCCTTGGATATTGATTTGTTGATTTCTTAAAGAGCTGAAATGAATGAAAACGCCATCACTGTCTTCATTATGAATTTTAACTATTTAACCAAACCATCATGCCTGGCTGTACCTCGGATTCAACTTCTGATTTAAAAAGGACAGGGATCTGTTGGAACCAAGTGGAGGATTTGCCCCCTGATCTCAAGGTTAACTCTCATGCAGTTTGGCTTCTCCCCACGTGTTGATGTAGAAGCAGCAGGCAGTGTGGCAGAGGCCAGTGTGGCTCCCGAGGTAGCAGCAGACTTCCGTGGACTGTCACCTCCTTGACCGCAGGCACCATGCTCCTTTTAATGCATGTTAACTTCTGGATCAGGAGCAGCTCTGGTGGGCAAGGGTCAGGTAGGAGGGAGCTGGGCTGAAAAGAGAAAGGCTGAAATCTTGTTTCAGAAGTCCTGAGTTCTATTTCTGACCAACACTTCCTACATGTGTAAAGTAAAGCAAGTTATGTGGTCTCCCTGAGCCTCAGTTTCCCCATCTGTAAAGTAGGAATAATCAGAGTATCTACTCAGACTCCACGTGCAAATGAAGCATGATAATGTCTGTAAAACACTTAGCACAATGCTGGCTCATAGCACACATGAAATAAAGGGTAGCATGTCTTATTAGTAGAGCTTGGAGGAATGAATAGGACTCACTAAGTAGATAACGAAAGGAACAGCATTCCAAGACGGGGAACAGCATGTATAAATAGCAGGATTTATGAAGTATGAACTCTCAGAGCCAGCCACAAGAGGGAGGCAGGGCCGGGATTGCCAACCCAATTTTGTACTTGAGGAAACTGAGACCCAGAAAGGGGCAATGACTCAGCCACACCTCCCATCAGTGTACATGGAGGCAGGAGAGGAAGTCGGAGCCCTGAGGAGGAGCTGCCAGGACAGAAACTCCTGGGTCATGAATTTGTGAATTAACACTTGGTTGGGCAGCTGGAATGTGGCAGGAATGTGAAAGGGAGAACTTCCCGGAAGCGGTGCCCCTGTGCAGGCATGAGAGGGCCGTGGCTGCTTGACTGACAGAGCCAATGGGGGCCACATGGGGTTCCTATGCATCAGGAAAGGAGTTGGGGGTCCTGGGGCCTTGGCTGGGGCTGCAAGTGCAGCACTGGCCCTGAGAGCAGGCTGCAGGCATATCAAGGCAGGGGGCTGACTGGGGCGAGGGAAGTCTCAGGAGTCATTGGAAACACAGGACATGGCTCGTCCAGCTCTGGGTCTCCCTGCACACCTGCCAGCTGCTAAGGCTTCCGAGGCTGTAGGCCGAGGCTGGGCGAGGAGGAGAAGGGAGAGGAAGAGGAGGAAGAAGGTTTGCTGCCAGAAACAGTTTAATGGAGGGTTCCTTGAGTTCTCCTGGGGCTAGGGAGCATGGGGCCTGGCTCCTGGGCCCAGCTCTGAGCCTGCAGCCCTCGGCTTCCCTTGTCCCGAAGGATCTCTTCTTCCTTCCTTCAACTGATGGCTTCATCCTAAATAAACCCTCTTCTCAGTCTTCTCTCTCCCCTTAAGCAACCTCACCCACCCTACGGCCTAGAAAACCAAACATTAAGCTGGTAAGTCCCAAATCTGTGTCTCCAGCCCACTGCCAATGCTGGGTGATGGATTTTGATTTTATTAAAGAGGCTCAAAATTTCTCTGCCTTGATGTGGGCACAGGGATCAAAGCATGAGGCTAAGCTAATCAGAGCAGGTGTTTCCAGGGGCTGGAACACAGTTCCCATGGAAATTGGATGAGGTTCTGCATACCCAGGAGGGCCAGGGGACAGTGAACGGACCAGGCAAGAAAGGCTCAGGGCTGAGGGGAGGACCCTGCGGAGCACTCAGGGCCGCCAAGCCAAACCCCCACTCCGCAACTCCGACACAGGTTTCCCTCCTCTGCCCACCTCGGAGGATTGGGGCTCAGCCCATCGGGAGTCAATGGGGCTCCTCTCCCCCTGTGGCAGATGCTGTAGCACTTACTATTTCTTACACGCCTGCAGCTACTCACTGAGGGTACCTGGCACTCTGCTGGGGGCTTTCTCTGGCCGTTTGGAACACACTTGGCCAGAAGAGCCAGAAAATTTGGGGACCAGCCTTTAATCAATGACAGCTGGAGTTGGTGTGTAAACGCTCCAGATTCCTTGCTGCTGGTGCGGGACATCTCTGAGGCAGGTCTGTGCTGCCTCCCATAGGTTTCCCATGGGACTGACCCACAGTGATAATCTGCTCCTTGACCACCCTGCGTTGGCTTCCTTCTTTCCCCTGTCTCACTTCCCCACCCTCCTACTGATGCTTCCCAGGATCATCTCAGAAATCAGCTACTTGCACTCGAACCCTTGCCTCAGGCTCAGCTTCTGGGGAAACTCAAACCAAGATACCCTCTTTGTCTTCCTGACATTTGCTTCCAATCTGCCTGAGTCCTGCTGATTCTACCTCCTAAAAAGACCCACAATCCACCTTCTCATCAGCTCCTTATTTATCACCCCTCTTCCATCCCCATTGCCATGGCCACTGGCCTGGACTGTTGGCCGAGCCTCCTCACTGGTCCCCTGCCGCCTCTTGTGCCCCTCTGCACAGCAGCCAGGACAAGCGATCTTTCTAAGGCACAGTTCTGATTATGTCTCTTCCTGCTTAAACCCATCCACGGCTCCCATCGCCCTTAGGATAAACCAAGCTTTCCAGCCTGGCTTTCATGGCCCAGCAAGACCTGGCCCGTGTCCCTCTGCAGCCTTGTCTTGCCCTCCTTCTCCTTCCCCTGAGCTTTCTGGTAAAACCAGGCTCCACAAGGGTCCCAGAACCAGCCATGCTCTTTCTCCCCTCTAGGCCCTTGCAAGCTGCCCCTCTCCCAGGAGCACCCTCCCCCAATTCCACCCAGGTAACTCTGGTTGTTCTTGAACACTCTGCTTGGACACACTTCTCTCTGACTTCCTGGGTGCCACCTCCTCTCAGGCTGGGCCAGGGGTCCCTCTGGACTCTATGCCTCAGTGCGTGTCTCTGTGTCCCAATGCCCAGCACATCGCCGTTTATCCTCTCTCCACACCAGACACTTCTCAAGGGCACAAGCCATGACAATTCATCTTCGTATCCCCAGTGCCCTGCCTGTGCCTGGGCACACAGCAAGGGCCAGATAACAAATGAATGATAACGATGACTCTAAATCCCCAGAGAAACCTGAATCCATTCCTTGATTTAGATATTTACAGAGCACTGAGCCGGGTGCGGGGACATCAGGCTGGCGAACCCCAGACACAGCACCTGCTCTGGAAGAATTTCTCTGCTGGTGGGGGAGATACGGAGAGAGACAACATCAGGTTGGAGAGATCCGGTGTATCAGAGGCTCAGAGGAGGCCCTGGGCCCTGTCCGATGGGGAAGGGACGGAGAAGGCTTCTGAGACAAGCTCCTCCTCTCCGTGCTGGCCGCTCACCTGCCGTCTCTGCAGAGCAGGCAGGGGAGTTGGGGAGTCAGGATAGAAACAGGGTCTATCAGGGTGTCCCCTACCTTCTCATCTCCTCCTTCCCTTCAAAGGGGACCTCTATCCTATTGGTCATTGCCATCTGTGTCTTTATACATGAGTGTAGTACTATTTTGAGTGTTTTAAAACTTTATGTCCATAGTATCATACTATGTGTGTCCTTCTATACACTTCTCTTATCAGTTACACTCTGCTTGCAAGATTTAGCTTTGTTGCTGTGCGTTGCTCTAGGTCATTCACTTTCTCTGCTGTGTAGTATTCCACGATATGAATATACAGCCGTCCTTTGTTATCAGAACATAGCCCATTCCGAATAGCAAATTTGTAGAGAGTGAAAGCACATATTACAGAATTTTAGCTGGGAAAAATAATATGTTCTCAGCTCATCCAAAAACTTTAACTAATTTCCCCCCAAAGATCATTAAAATTCTTTAAAACTGGTAATGATCACCAAGGATTCCTGCACTGTATAAGGCTGGGCTGTCCGATACGGTATCTACTAGCCTCATGAGGCTACTTAAGTTTAAATGTAAATTCATTTTTTTTAAGATTTTATTTATTTTATTTTTTTCATTTCTCCTTCTCCTCCCTAAAGCCCCCCTCCCCCGAGTACATAGTTGCATATTTTAGTTGTGAGTCCTTCTAGTTGTGGCATGTGGGATGCCGCTTCAGCATGGGTTGATGAGTGGTGCCATGTCTGCACTCAGGATCTGAACTAGTGAAACCCTGGGCCACCAAAGCAGAGCGCGTGAACTTAACCACTCGGCCACAGGGCCGGCCCCTGTAAATTCTTTTTTCTTTTTTTTTTTTTTGAGGAAGATTAGCCCTGAGCTAACATCTGCTGCCAATCTTCTTCTTCTTTTTGCTGAGGAAGACTGGCCCTGAGCTAACATCCATGCCCATCTTCCTCTACTTTATATGTGGGATGCCTACCACAGCATGGCTTGCCAAGCGATGCCATGTCCGCACCTGGGATCCAAACCGGTGAACCCCGGGCCGCCGAAGCAGAACGTGCAAACTTAACTGCTGCACCACCGGGCCGGCCCCTAAATTCATTTTTAAAAATTAAAGGAAAGATTCAGGTCCTCAGTTGCACTAGCCACATTTCAAGTGCTCAATAGCCACCCATGGCTGGAGGCTACCACATCAGACAGCAGCTATAGGATGCTTCAATCAGTACAGAGTTCTAAAGCATTTAAAACACTGATTACTTCATTATCTAACACTGAGTGAGCTCTTTTTGTCTGTTTTCTCACACACAGAACAGTTCCCGTGTGTGATAGAGGAGGACGTGAGCCTGGCCCAGCTTCCATCCTTCACGCGTCCAGCCCTCTCAATGAGCTTCATTACTTCCACAGCTTCTTCTAATGCACGGGCTTTTCTAAACCCCTCAGGCTCACCTACTTTCTTCTCAGCATTTCCCACTTTCTTAGAAGACATCTTCACTTAATAATGAGGGGGAAATGATAATCATTATGCACCAAATGAGTTTAAGCAACTTGAGCATGAGGAGCAACCCAGCCTATCGGGAGAACAGCTGAGTGAGGACGGCCGCTCACTCCATCTCCTCTGCCCCAGACTGGTGCTGGTGAGCACCTGCCAGTTCGCTATGTCAGGTTTTCTACCAGCAAAATTTCTCCAAGTCATTCTAACAAATATGGGGAGACCGAGAGTTCAGATAGCAAGCGGCACCTGAATGAAAATGTATTTTTCCATTCTCTTACGGATGGATATTTAGATTGTTCTCAATGTTTTTCTTTAGATACAGGGCTGTGATGTACATTTTTATACACCTACAAGTTTCTCCTGGTTGTATACATTCGGGGGCAATGGCTCAGTCTTAGGAATTCAGTAAATGTTTGTTGAATGCATCTTTAACCACTAGATGTTGACAAATTGTCCTTCGACTTGGTTGAGTTCAATTTCTAGACCCACCAGCAGTGCATAAAAGTTCCCATCTCTCCACACCCTCAACAAAGTTGGTATTATCAAACTCTTTAATTTTTGCTAACCTGAGGTGTGTGAAATGCTACTTCACTGTGGTTCTAATGGAAATTTCTCTGGTGGATAGTGAGATTGAACATATTTTCCTATGTGTGTTGGCCACACTTACCTTATCTTCTGTGAAATGCTTGCTTATGTCTTTTGCTCAGTTTTCTATTAGGTTGTTTGGCTTTTTCTTATAGGTATGTAGGAGATATGCATATATGCTGAATAACAATCCTTTGTCTGTTATATGTGTTACAAACATCTTCTCTCAGTCTGTGGTCTGTCTTTGCACTTTTTTTAGTGTTTTGGATTAACAGAACTTTAAAAGTTTTATTATGCTTGAGTTTACCAGTTTTTTCCTTTAGATTTTTTCTTTTTTGTTGTTTTTGTTTTTGTTTAAGAAATCCTTCCTCATCCTGGCACACAGTAGGAATTCAGTAAATGTTTGTTGAATACAAGCTGTGACGGGAGCCAGAAGGAGAGGCTGGCTCCTGCCTGAGTGCTTCAACTGTTGGGCTGAGGTGACAGGGCCTGATGGTGTCATCAGGGAGATGAGGACACAGGGGAGACTATTGTAGAGAAGTGGGCACTTCAGTCATGGAAGGGGAGATGCCCAGGCAGCAGTAGGTCTGGGGTGCAGGAGAAAGGCTGGGCTGGAGGTGGGGACTGTGAGTGTCTAGCACACAGGGGTGATCTAAGGAGAGCCACTGGCCCCCTCCATGGACAATGTGCAGGGTGAACAGAGAAGAGGGTGGGACAGAGCCCTGGGAGGAGTCAGGGAAGCAGGAGAAGCAGGAAGGGTGCTGTGGGGGCCACACGGGGGGAGTGCTTGACTGCGTCCATGGAGTGACTTCCTATGTAATTCTGCAGAGGCACGGAGGTCACTGGGTCCTTGGAGGGGCCGTCTGGGGGTGCTCTGGGGGCAGAGACAGAGGACTACTGAGGAAGCAGCTCCTCCACCGTTGGCAGCAAAGGGAAGAGAGAGGGCACACCTGGAGGGGGTGGCTCCAAAGCAGGATGAGGGGAGACACTGGAGCACCCTCATAGGCTGCAGGGAAGGAGGCCAGGAGAGGGCGGGGTGCCCAAGGGCACGGGGACCTGGCTGCAGAAGCAGAGAGCAGCTCTGGCCACGGCTGGGGCCTTCACTGTAGCTGAAAGAAGAGCCACCTTTTGGGGGGGGTGGGGGGTGGGGGTGTTGCTGAGCAGAGGTTGGGGCAGGAACTTCAGTGAGCCCCCTCCAACGAGCCTGGCCTTGGTCCTGATGTTTGCCCAGCTCACGTGAGAGCCAGTGAGCATTCGGTGAGTGAATTTTCTTGGTGAGTCAGATAGAGGTGGGGCCAGCAGCTAGGATTGTGGTATCAGTGAGTTAGGGCTTGTAGAGAGGGAAGAGAGAGAGAGAAGGGCCACCACGAAGGGAGAGCAGAGAGCTGTCCTGGGTCAGGGTTTCTGGGGGCCCAAGTCCCTGAAGTCACAGGGAAGCCCCTTCTCCCCGCAGGGGGCTGGCAGCAACCCTCCCCACCTTGAACCAGACAAGGCTTTGCCTCAAGACCCCTTCAGTCAGTGAGAGATGGCCACAACCACAGCCCACGACACCAAACACCCCTGGGTCTGTCCTCAGATCTCCATCCCGCGCCCTCTCCCTGGGCCAGCCGCCATCATCTCTTCCCAGACTAGGGACAGCCTCCTAGCTGGCCTCTTGCCGCCACCTTGCCCCTCCCACCCATTCTGAATTCTCCATCCAGCAGCCGCAGACATTGATTAAAATGAGATTTGATTATGTCACTCTGCTGCTCTAAACGCTCTAGTGACTCCTGCGGCCCGTCAGACAAAGGTCAAACTCCTGACCGTCACCACAAGGTCCTGCTGGGCTGGCGGCTGCTGCTCCTCCAGCCCTATCTCTGACCAGCCCTCCCGGCTGTGGGGCAGCCCCCACTCTGACTGTGCCTCATTTCCGGACGTGCCAAGCCCCTCCATGCCTCCACCCCTGGGCCTGCGGTCTCCTCTGCCTGGGACTCCCTCCCCTCCCCTTCAGCTGGTTGAACCCAACTCCTCACTCCGGTCTCAGCTTAAATGGCACTTCCTCTGAGAAGTCTTCCCAAATCTCTAGTTTAAACTAGAAGTCTCCCTGCCAGTGTAATCTCTCATCTAGCCCTTTGCTTTTCCTTCCCGGCTCTTCCACAGAGTGTAATTATGCATCAATTCGCGTGACTATTTGTTTCACATCAATTTCCAACCAGTTTATAAACTCCATGAGGCAGCGCTATCTGGACATCTTGTTCACAGGCATCCTCCGAGCTTAGAACAGAACATGGCACATAGTAGGACGTCAATAACTGTCGAATAAGAGCTGCCGTGGTGGCCGAGAGGGGAGGCTGGCTTGTCCGGGGGCTACAGGTGAGGGAAGGTTTCAGGGAGGAGGACAGGTGCTCCCTCCCTGAAGGAGGCCGCTGCCCATGGGCGATGTTAGGAGGTAAAGAGAGGGAAGGAGAGTGACAGTCAAGAGGAATGTTGACACTGATGAGCACCAGCTATGTGCTAGGTGCTGTCCTATTACACGACCCTGACACTCGCCATCCCCAGCATCACTCCCCGCTCCAGCTTTAGTGTGATGTCCCACGAGCTGGCTGACCTGAGGTAAAACAATCCCCCTGACCCTCAGTTTCTTAATCTGTAAAATGGGTTTGCAATGCCAAGCTCCTGGGATTGTTATGAAGATCAGGGAGCAACGTATGGAGTGGAAAGCGCCACCCACCCACGCTGTAGGGGTACGTGGGCTCTAGAGTCAGACTGCCTGGGTTCAGATCTCAGGTCTGCCACTTACCAGCTGTGTGACCTTGGGCAACTCACTTCATCTCTCTGTGCCTCAGTTTTCCTACCTGTTAAATGGGGTTAAGAATACCTCCGGAATTGCTATGGTGATTAAATGAGGTAATAGATTGAAACATCTAGCACATGCCTGGCACATAGTAGGGGCTCAAAAAATAACATTATTATCCCTCCTTCTTCACCACCAGCCCAACACTGTAGAATGTCAGAGGCAAAGACGGCAGGAATCACCACTTAAGCCCTCCCCCTCAAAAAGGGAAACCGAGGCCAGGAAAAGGTAGGAGGGTGAGGGAATCTGGGCTGGAGCCCAGGGGTCCCGGGTCCCAATCCAGAGTGCCTCTTCCAGATTCTGACGGTGGGTCCAACCCGGTCTTGGCGGGGCGGGACTCTAACGCGGGTGCGGAGGCCGCCCGACCACACCCCCTCCCCGCCCCTCTGCTCTCATGGCGCAGGGCGCCAGGGACGCTCGGAGCTGGAGGAGCAGCAGCCGACCCCACAGCCCCTCGGTTCGCGGGTTCGCCTCCCAGTGCCAGCAGAGCCCAGCGAGCGCAGTCCAGGTCTGGCGCCAGCTGCTGCGCCGCCCAGGTGAGGGCTGTGCGGGGCGGGAGACCAAGAGGCAGGAGGTGCCAGGGATCCGGGTACAGGGTAGGCCTGCCACTCCAGGCTCACATCGCTGCCCGGCTGGGGTTCCCGGGGATGGGGTTCCCGCGATGCTGTGTGTGAGTGCACACATGCAATGTGAGTAGTGTGTAAGAGATTAGTGTGGGGAACGTGTGTGCGCTGGTTGCATGCAGTGTGTGGCGTGTGCATGGTGTGTTAAGTGTGATCAACCGATTGTGGTGTGTGTCCACATGCAAGAAGTGTGTGTGGTACCTATTTATAGCTGTGGGTGATGGTGCCAGAGTAAACCAGGGGTCCCGTGGGTATGCCCATGGTGTGTGCACCCTTAGTGTCAAGAGCTGTGGCACGATGGTGTATACATGCATGTCGAACCTGTTCTATGTGTGGCACACCCATGGCCCCGTGTGGTGTGCTAAGCCAGCTGATGGAAGGTGAGAAGCATTTGTGCAGTCGTCCCCACTGACAGAATATTTTCAATGACCCCAGGTGGTTCAGACTTTTCCACCCAGCGCCCCTAAGGGCTTGGGAGAGTGAAAGCTTACCCGGGATACCTGAGTGGAGGAAGTGCAGCTAGTCCCATGCTCACACACAAACACACACACACATACACATGAGAAGTTTCTTTGAAGTCTCATTTTTTAATCTCCAACATTCATTCGGATTTTGCATTTCTCTCTATAATATTTCTGCATTTGTTTTAATGTAAAAATATCGTTCTGCCAAGTTACCATCGGTGAGCTGACTCCAGGCTTGGCGATGAGCTGGGTTTATCCTTCGGTGGGAGCCCTCCGGCACCCGTCGAGTAGGCATCACCTGCCTGTCGTCCAAACTGAGATGGCAGGACTTAGACCTCCCGGGGAGGTGTGTTAGTATGTGGTGTGTGCTGTGCTTGCATGTGTGAGCACAGTTGTGTGGTGGGAAGCTGGAGTTGTGTATAGCCATGTGTACCGTGTGTGAAGCAAGATGTCACAGTGGTGTGGGGGTGTGTCCTGCATGGGGGTCAGGACTGTGGTCCACCCCACTGTGGCGGGGTCCGTCTTGGTCACTTGTAGAGCAGAGGAGCTGGGCTTCTGGAGAGGAGTCCTGACCATCAGTGAGGCTCTCGTCTTTTCCCCATTGGCTGGGCAGGAAGAGGCTGCCTGGCCCCAGGGGACCATGGGCAAGGGGGTTACCAGAGCAGGCCACCACCTGGAACTGTCAAGGTGGTTGTGTGATCCAGGCTTGTTTTAAATCCCAGCTTTGGAACTCTCTACATGTAGGGCTTTGAGCAAAACCTCTCCATGCCTCAGTTTCTTTCTTTGTAGATGGAGATGTTAAGAGTATTTACCTCGTCGGGTTGTGAGGACTGACTGAGTTCCTGGATATAAAGTGCTGGCACAGTCTCCAGCACAGAAAACCCATTAACTTCTGGGGATAAAACGATGATGTTAGTGATGGAGCCCCTACATGAAGGGGTCCCTCCCTGCCCCAGGGAACCCTCAGTTCCCACAGAGCTGGGGATTCCCCGTGAGCTGGGCAGGTGGGAATCTGAGAGCCTCCCATGTAAGTATGTCTGGGGGACCCATTCCTGTGCCCAGGCTCTGTCACTGTTGAGCTGTCAGTGACTCTGGCTTCTGGAAAGATGATGCCGAGTCTCCAGAAGGCCTGGGATGGAGCGTGGGGGAGAGGCTGGGGGAGGGGCGCAGGGGCAGCCATGGGACTCGGACTGAGGCTTCTTCCTCGTGACAAACACTGGAGGAACCGAAAAATGCTGGCCTGAGCCCTCAAGTGTGCGTGTGTGTGTGTTTGGGGACTGGCGAGGCGGGGGCAGGGGTGCCCTCTGCCTGGCACGAGGAAAGTCAAGAAGGGCAGGATTGGGGTGCTTGGTCCCCCTGCTAAGGCAGGCCCTGGGAGCTGGAGGGAGGCCGCGAGGTCAGAGTTAGAGCAGGTGGGTGAGGAGACCCCCTCAGGCTGGGTTTCATTTTGGGGGGTAAACATTTGTGCTGGCAAACACGAGCCTTGTTTCTGATGACTTTGGGGCAGTTTAGAGAAGGTGCCCAGAGGCCTCAGAGGAGGAGGGAACATAAAAGGCAATGTCGCGAGCTGTGGAAACATAGAGAGGGCACCTAAATATATCCACAGTGGTGGCAGGGTGCCGTGATGGGCTGGTGGCAAGGCTCAGGCTGGGGCAGAGGCACACAACCGTCCCCACTGTCCCCAGGCAGAGAGTGGGTTGGTTCCAGAGGCCCTGAGCGCTGCTTCAGGAGGTCTGGAGGATGCAGCCCTGCTGGGCAGCGGGAGGTCTGGACCAGCCCTGACCGGCTGGGTGACAAGGCCAGCTCTCTCCTCTCAGCTGTCAAGGAGGTGGGACCAAGTGATGCTGGTGCCATTTCTGTCCTCAATTTCCTTCACTGCACAATTCCAGCTATAACTGTTTGTGATTCTACAGCCCTAACCCTAAGAGTCTGTCATCTCAACTCAAACATCCTAAAAGTCTGTAATCCAAACTCCAACTTTCTATACTCCAGCTGTAACATTCCCTGTTTCCAGCTCGAGTGTTCAAGGATTCTGACCCCGGCTGTGGCAGTCGGACACTTTCAAGCTTATAAACCTCCAGGGAGGATATACGAGAGGTCGCTTCTGCAGAATTATTTGAGAAGCCCCAAGAAGGATCCCTCCACAGCCAGCCACAGCCATTGGGGCCGCTCCTCTGGGGTGAGGGAAGGTCCCTGGTAGGATGGCCATGTGCTCCCTGGGATGGGTGACAGCGAACCCAGAGGCCCCTCCTCATCAGGGCAATGGAGGTGCTAGCAGCACCTCCTGGCTGTGAGGGGAGGGTGGCCCAGGATGGAGGATGGTTTGGATCCCGGGTTATTGTCATTCCCCTCAGGATGAGGGAACTATGGGATCACCGGGTTCCTGAAGGGGACAGAAAGAAGAAGGAAGAGAAAGAAATGGGGCTGAGGTTACCCCAAAGGCAAACCTCATTTTGTCTTTGAGCACCTTAGATTGTAGAAAAGACTCCTGTGGTGTTAGCAAGAAGGGTGCCATTAATGCACAGCTGCATTTGAACCCAGTGTGGGCTGGGAGTGGCCAATCCGGGCTTCGGCAGTGCGACTTTGGACAAGCCACTTTCCCTCTCCAGACCTCACTTTCCTCACCTGGCAAACTGGCACACAGGACTAAAACTCCCTGCTCTCTCTCACCTACCACTGCGACATCAGCGCGGTCGTGGAATACGTGGTCCTTGGACCATCTATAAACATCAGTCGAATGAGTGAGGAGTGAACAAATGAATGAGCAGGTGAAGAGATGTGAAAAGGCACCAGGGTGGTGATCTTCCCTCCCCTCCTGCCTCTCAGCCTCAGCCCGCACGTGAGAAGTTGGTCTCAGAACTAGAAGAACTGAGGGGCTGGTGCTTTGGAAGAACCCAGGGTTGGTAGGGAGTCTAAGAGATTGGGTGCGGGGGATCTCCCTGGTGTCAGCCCTTGCCTGCAGCATTGCCAGCCCTGCCTTGAGCCCTGGGCGGCACACCTGCTGATTCACAATGCTCTCCATGATTATTTCCCGGGATCGCCCCCTAGCCCCAGAGATGATGATGGAAGGAAGGAACTGTAGCCTCAGGGGCAGCAGTTCCAGAGGCGGGGGTGGTAAGCAGGAACCCCCAAGAGGTTGGTGAAAGAGCGGAGGCCAGAAGTGTCCCGAGCCCCCAGGCCACATGACACAGGGTGAGGGTGGGAGTGGCCCCATCTGAGCAGGCGTTGGCAGGAGTGAATGGGGGGCAGGGAGCACACTTCTGCCAGGCACCTGCTGTCTGAGGGACGGTGCCCAGTCCTTACCTGTGTGCTCTCTGTCCTTCAGCCACCCTGGCAGGAGGGAGGGGTTTGGGTAAAGCCTAGGCTTCTTCCTCGTTTCTGCTTCTTCCTCACTTCCCCTATTCACTTATCAAGCCCCATTGAAGCTGCGTCTCAAGTATCTCTCCATTGGTCCCTTTGTCTCCATCCCTGTGACTCTGGCCCAGCTCTAGAATCCTCACAGCTTCCCCTGTCTCCAGCCCCAGTCTCCCCCACCCCGACCCTCTTCAATTTATTTTTAATTTTAGGTGAGGAAGATTAGCACAGATGTTATCTCAGGGACAGATTGTCCCTGGGCTCAGATTATCCCTGAGCTAACATCTATGCCGACCTTCCTCTATTTTTTGTATACAGGATGCCACCACAGAGTGACTTCATGAGCAATATGTAGGTCCACACCCGGGATCTGGGCCGACAAACCCCTCCGGGCTGCCGGAGGGTAGCATGCGAACTTAACCACTACGCCACTGGGCCGGCCCTGCCCCCCTTTTTACTTTGGCTGCCGGGAAGCTTAGTCACCATCTTAATCTAGATTTTTGCCACTATTTTTTCTGTCCTGCCTCAAATAGCATCATGTGGTGTATGTGGCTATCTATCTGAGCTCCTTATGGACAGAGCTGTAAATTCTAAAGCAGTCAATAAATAAAGTCTGGTATTTCCTAGATTCTTATGAGGAGGTCCACTAGCTCTTTGGATTTTTCACTTTTCTTTATTACCACACCAACTCCCACCCAGACATGGAGACACTGCTGCTGAGTGGGGCAGTCTATTAGTTCAAAGCATTGTGTTCAAATCCTGGCTCTGCTACTGCTATATGAGCCTTGGGCAAGTTACTTAACCACTCAGTTGCTCATTTTCCCATCTGTAATATGGGGGTAATAATGGTACCTGCCTTATATGGGTGTGTGAGGATTAAATGAGATGGTGTAAGCACTGATAAGTACTATGTGTTTGCCAGCGTAGTTACTACCTGAATGGGCCTTAGCCATCCTGGGAGGGCCAGCAGGAGGAGGGGCTGGCTCTGTATGGAATGTTCTGTGTCAGCTTCTCAAAGGTCAGTGTGCGCGTGAATCCCCAGGATCTGATTCAGTAGATGGAGGTGGGGCCTCGGAGTGCACTCCTGGCTCTTGGGCGATACCAATGCTCCTGAGCAAATTGGCACTTCAGTCTGTGCCATGAGGACTTAGTTTGGGCTGTGGCTGGGATCTATGGAAGAGATTCAGAGGGGAGTGGAGAAGCCTGGGACTGGTACCCTGCCCACCCCATCCTGAAGCTCTGAGGAGGCCGGCCTCTGAGCTGAGTCCGAGACAAGATGCTCTCCTTCACCACTAGGTCACCAGCCCTCAGAAGAGCTCAATAATTGTAGATGGAATGAGTGAATGAACCAAAAATCTAGTGGTGAGGGCTCCAAGTGGATGGCTGTGCTCCCTCTGCCTGGGAATGGCCCTGTCCCCTCTAGGACTCCCCTTTCCCACATTCTGCCCTTTGAGATCCCAAATCCAGTGATTAATTAGCCTGAAGCCTCACTTTGAGCTGGTGACAAATAGGCTGGTGGCTGGCCGGGGAGGTCAGGGGCCACACTCCTGAGGGGACCTTTGCTACTTTCTCTGAGCATTCTGGCCAGGGCTAGTGTGAGATGGCTGGAGAGGGCGAACTGGACAAATCATCTGTGACCTTGGGAACCCCTTGGCCTCTCTGGGAGGGAGCCGAGGAAGGGCCTCAGCGTCCCAGGACTCAGCTCCTCTCCCTCAGTCTCTTTGCTGGTTCTGAAAGTTCTTTGTATGAGACTTGCTGCTGAGCTGAGGAAGAGCCCTACGTATGCCGGGCCACATGTGGATGCACATTTATGTGGGAGCGTGTGTGCATAACAGGGGTGGTGTGCTCCAGGGTGAGGCTGGTGCCTGTGTGGGGACCTGTGTATGCACGTGTGTTTCTGTGTAGGTTATATGGAGCTGCGTTGGGGTCTAGGTGTGCTGTGCGTGCACCAGTACAGAATGCACCCACGGGCACATGCTCCTTCCTTCTCTGCAGGTCTCCGTGGCCCCTCTGTGCTTTCCAATGATGGTTGACAGCAGACCCCAGACTCTGGACAGAACGAGGTGCCCAGGTTGCAGAGAAGGAAAGCTGAGGCACAGCCAGAGGGACCAGCCTCCCCCTGTCTGAGGGATCACCACATATGCTGCCTGCAAGCCTGATGGGGGGCAACGCCCCTTCAGGATCTGATCTGAATTCCAGAGGGACCAAGCCTCCTCCCTTAGACTGGGGCCAGGCAGTCTCCTGTTTCAGACAGAGGGCTAAGGGTAGTGTTTCCTTCCTGGCTCCCAGAAGCAGCAGGGAGCCAATAGCAGTGGCCTTGGTTACCCGGGATGTGTGGGAGACCATTCTGCCGGCCAGCGGCTCTTCACAGGCCAGAGACCCTTCTCAGCCCTTGACTCACGTGGGCAGGCATAGCTCCATTCTACAGCTGGGGAAACCAAGGTTCAGGAAGGGGCGAGACCCACCAATGGAGTGGCCAATGCTGTTCTGTGAGCCCAGCCCAGGGCCAGGAGGGGGCACCCTGAGACCCAGCTGGCAGGGGCTGCTTGGGGTGAGGCTTCCGGAAGTGGGGTTCTAAAGTCAGCCTGGCGTAAGGTTGGCGAGCATCATCCAACAAGGACACGTAAGTGTAAATTGTAAAGTGCTCGACTGTTGTACAGGGGCCCAGGGGTTCCTGCTGGTGACTGAGGGCAGTCGGGTGGCTGTGGAGGGGTCAGTGCCCACAGGCAGCAGAGGGTCTGAGGACCCCTGGAGGCAGGGCTTCGGCCTTGGGCACCCCCTGCCCCAGGAGCCTACACCCAGGGCTGCGCTGGGAGAGCCCGAACATGAGCTAATCCTCTAAGCCTTCCTCCTTCTCTTGGGTAACTGCTTTTGTTCCTGGGGAAAATCGAGAGCCCTCAGTGACGGGAACCCCACAAATCTCCTGCGGCATCTGCGCAGCCTGGGATCGTGGCAAGGACTGCCAAGCCTGGGAAAACGAGGCCTGTGGACTGGGGGTTGACAGGCTGCCTAGGAGTGGGCACGTGTGTGCTTGTGTGTGCACCACATGCAGAGACACAGGCACACATGTATGTGAACAAACATGCACACTCCAGGGCCACTCACACGGACACACACATGTGCCATACATGCATTGGGCAATTCCAAACACGTGTGAGTACATGTGCATCTCCTCCAGGTCAGGTCCACACGTGGCTGTCACCCCTTCCCTGCCCCATGTAGACATGCATGTACTCAATGTTCATGTAGTTCCGTCCTCTCCCAGCTGAGGCCCTGAGGTGGGGGTGGGTGACCCTCCCAGTTACCTAGGGGCCTACGCCTCTCCCCCCGAGAACAAGCTTTCCCAGGCCTCCAGCCCTGTCTCTTCCATCTCTCCCCCCTTACCTCCTCACCACAAGGACAGAGGAGGGGCCCTTCCTGTCAGCTGCCTGCCTGCTGGTTGGGAGCAGAAGTGGTTTTGTCTTTTCTAAAGAAGTGAGTCTGAGGGGTTTCCCCTTCTTTCTCATCAAGGGTCAAGGGCCTGCTCTGGGGCTGCCCAGGGCCCCACAAGTGTGAGGAGGCTGGTTTTCAGACGAGCGGGGATGTTGAGCAGATAACAACCCCTGTCATCTAGGTAGCGCCCCAAAGTTTGCAAACTACCTTCTTGCCAGTGTCTTGCTCATTCTTTATGACAGCCCCAAGATATAGGTGCCTTCATTTCCTCCATTTGACAGACGAGGGAACCCAAGCCCAGAGAGAGTTGGGACCTGCCGGAGGTCACATAGCAAGTTGAGGCAGAATGGACCAAAACTCTAGTCTCCTGAGCTTGAGCTGGGGGGAAGTGGTTTCAGCCTCCTGTGGCTTAGAGAGTGACAATTTGGTCTGTCAGAGCTGAGAGGATGGGGCAGGCCGGTACTACCAGGTGGGCCCAATGGAGGAGCACCTCACACTACCAAGAGCTGGCTGAGGACACAGGCAGCCCCATCACAGGCCTCGGCTCTGCTGTGAGGCTTAGCCGTTAGTCTGTCCATGTGGACATGCCAGAGGAGAGAGCAGGAGGGGGAACAAGGACACCCTTGCTGTGTGACCCAGGCAGGTCCCTGCCCCTCTCTGGGCCCAGCGCCCTCTCTCCACGATGGGATATGGGTTTGGTGGGAGGATGTGCTCCCTCTCTGAGCCTGCCCAGGGCTCCCTCAGGGCTGAGAGTGGAAGAGGCTCTGGATGCTCCACGCTGAAGCCCTGGTGGTCCTGAGCTGCAGCCTGTGCCCAGGGAGCCCTGGCCTGCTGCTGAGACCCACCGAGGCAGGGCCTGCACAGAGTGGGGGCTCAGAGCCGGGGGACTCCTCCAGGCTGGGCAGGCTTCTCCAGAGAGAGGCAGTAAGTCGTGTGAGAAGAGGACCCAGGGAATCCAGACGGTGTCTGTCCAGCCCGTCTGCGTCTGCGACGGCAGCCCCCGGATCTCTGCCCCTCCCATCCCTTGCTCTCTGTAGCTCTTCTTAAGAAATGACCTGCTCTGTTTACTCATTAACTAAAATAAACTATTCTTCCTGCTAGAATGCAGCTGCTACCAGGGCAAGGACTTTGTGCTCTCAAGGGCCTTGAACGTTACCTGCACAGAGTAGGTACCCAGCGAGGACTTGTGAAAGAGGGAGGAAGGGGAGGAAGACTTCTCTTACCGATGGGGAGGGGCTGGCTGAGGCCCACCATTGGCCGGAGGCAGAGCCCCCCTGGCTGCCTTCTCCTCATGGAGCCCAAGCTCAAGGAGGATTGAGCTGGAGAAGGGGATGGCAGCCCAGGCTCAGCCTCTTCCCCCCAAATCACCCTCAATCTGAAGAGCCCTCCTCAGTCCCATGGAGAGGCGGTGGCATCTGGACCCATGGAGCCAGAGCCACAGACAGCAGAGCTCAGGGTCTCAGCCTCACTTAATGGACCTTCCAGGCACTGCTGAGAAAAGTAGGTTAATTGTCCCCCGTGGCAGCAATGAGCAGGGCCAGGACTCTCTCCAGATTTGAGAAAGGCCAGGAGAGGGCTGGGGGTGGGTAGAGAGGAGGAGGAGAAAAACGGTTACTGATGGGTGTCTGCCCTGTGCCAAGCCCTGGTCCTTAAATGTTATCTCATGGAATCTTCCCAACAGCCCTCAGGGCTAAATGGACACCCATCCTGAGGGTGAGCACACTCAGAGGGCGAAGGGACCGCGCCCAGCTGGGGAGGCTGCGGCAGCCTTGGTGTTAGGGAGTTGGGCTCGAATGTCCTGGGGATTTGGGTCTCAGCGCTGCGACCTGTGGGTTCTGTGCTGCGGCGAGTTACTTCCCTTCCTTGGATTTCTTGGTTTCCTCATCTGCTGCCTCCAGGGACTTCTATGAGACATGCACGTGACTATTTGTGGCACAGGAACTGACTAGCAGTGGGGGCTGCTCTGGGAGTCAGAATTTGCTCCATGCTTCGTGGAGGGAACAACGTGGAGCTCGCTGACTCCTGGGTGAGTGTTCTGCGTCAACGCCCTGAGGGTGCTGAGCCCCCTACCTCCACTCGTAGCTTCTCACACAGTCCACTTGTAGCCACTGCGGCTCGTCACAGGCTGGAGAGGGAGCGGGGGCAGCCTTGGGAGGTCCTCCTCCCTTCCTCGGCCTGGTTGTGCCTGTAGCCTGGAGGCTGTGCAGCATGGAGGGCGGAGGAGATGGAGACATGGGGACTGGGCTGGGCTATGGCGGAGGAGTGGAATAGTGGAGGCAGGATTGGGAGCTCCAATGGCCTGGGTTTCAGTCCGGAGTGGCACAGGACACTTTCCCTCTGGGCCTCAATTTCTTACTCTGTAAAATGGGGTAACGATGACCTCCCTCTGAGTATTTGAAAACTATTAAGTGTTGTATGCTGGCAAGGTCCCTCGGGGAGGAGGCTGGGCCCTGTGCCTCAGAGCCCCCCAGGAGCCTGGGGTGGGGAGGGGCCCGGAAGGACTAGGTGACCAGATGGAGTCCACAGAGGAGGCCCTTGGCTGCGGGCACTCTTGCCTCTGCCATCCCAGCTAAATCTCAAGACAGCCTAGAGCTGACTGCCTGTGACCCATGGGAAAGTGAGTCCGTAGTCCGGGTGTGACTTGCTAAAGTGGAGTGAAGCGCGGTGGATGGGTGTATCGCAGGGAGTTGGGTTAAAAGTTTTCTGGGGTTTCTGTTGCCATTCAACCCCCACTGACACCACCACGGGGCAAAAAACCGAGACAGCACAGCCGTGGGATGGGCCCTGGTCTCTTGAAGATGTCTGCCAGCTCTAGAATGGGTCCTAAGGCGATGCGGGACAGTCTCTCCACCCCTCGGCATCAAATGAGATGATAAATGAGAAGGTTCTTTGCAAACTACAAAGTGCTGTGCCTCCAATGGTGTGTCTGCACGTGTGTGCAAGCTCTCAGGTGTGTGTGCATGAGTGAGAATGTGCAGTTTGTGAGTGTGTGTGCACATTCCCCCGGCCTGGCTGGGTGGGGTAAGTCTGCCCTGCCCACGGCTCCCTGTCTGGCTGGGGCTTTTCTCCTCTAAACTTCTCACAACCTTTTTTCGTGTTTCCTCTCTGTTTCTTAGTTTACCAGAAAGGGAGCGGGCCGTGATCCCTCCGGAAACTTAGCAATTGTCTCTGAGCCTGCCGACCCCTGTCCCCTCCCGCCCGCCCTCGCCTCATCCTGTGGCTGTCCCTGGAGGCCTGGCCCCTGGCGTTCCCAGCGTGGCCAGGTCTGCAGGCTGGCAGCTTGCCTGGCCCTCTGTGCGGCCCACTTGCCACCCGCTTTTCCCTCCAAGGCTCTGCACTGGCTGCCTTCACGTCATTGTCCCATTGACTCTTCAGAACATCCTGGCGCTCCCCAGAGATGCTCTTATTATTCCCATTTTACGGGCAAGGAAATGCAGGCTCAGTGAGCAGAAATGGCTTCCCCAGAGTTACCCAACCAACTAGTGGCAGTGCTGAGGTTTCAAGTCCTACCTAACTCCAAAAACTTTATTCTTTTTTTTTTTTTTAAGATTGGCCCTCAGCTAACGTCTGTTGCCAATCTTCTTTTTTGTCTCCCTTCTTCTCCCCAAAGCCCCCCAGTACATAACTGTATATTCCAGTTGTAGGTCCTTCTGGTTATGCTATTTGGGATGCCGCCTCAGCGTGGCCTGATGAGCGGTGCCATTGTCTGAGCCCAGGATCCGAACCGGTGAAACCCTGGGCCTCCGAAGCAGAGCGCGTGAACTTAACCACTTGGCCACAGTGCTGGCCCCACCAAAAACTTTATTCTTAATGGTTGTGGCCTACCTAGTGGGTGTTTGCTGGCTGGTTGGCTGAATGAATAAATGAATGAAAGAACAAATGAATAAATCACTCGGTCAGTATTGAGCTGAAGGAGAAGGTGAGGCGATCATAACAATGGCCATCATTTATTGAGCACCTCCTATGTGCTAAGGGCTTCAAGTGCAGCCAAGGTTATTGTCATCCCCATATTGCAGTTGAGGAGGCTGAGTCAGAGAAGTTACAGCATCTTGTCCAGGGTGGGACCTGAGACCCTAATTTGTCCTCCCTAGAGGAGGGGTGAGTTGGTTGAGCCTGGTGGCATGTGTGTACTGCAGCAGACACCAGCCAGGACTCTCAGGAAGCTGTGTCTGTGGGGCCCTATCCAAAGACACCCGACCCCTACCCCTCCTGTCCTGGGGCCATTTCCCCATTTGTCTCTGAACTGGGTTTATGTTTCAGTCTGGGGTGGGGATCTGCTGGCCCAGCTCAGACTCTTCCTCTCTGATTGTTGGCATATCTAGCAAGGGCCAATGGCCTGGCCTGGGTATGTTCAGGTGTCCTCCTGTTCCCCCTGGCCTGGGCTCAGCCCTGTCGTTAGCAGCTCCCATGGGAGGGCAGGCCTGTGCAAGATACAGTCGTGGGTCTGTAGAGTTGGCCTGGTCTGGGTCAGTGGCGTCTGTGCGTAGCCCTGTGCCAGATGCCGGGGATCCCGGGGTAAGTACACCCGGCCTTCTGCTTAGTACTCATGGGCTGGGTGCTGAGGCCTGGATGGCTTAAGTCTGTAGCAGTGGGGGCAGAGCCTGGCACCCTGACTCCTGTGCAGCACTTGTTTTCGTGGCCTGGGGCAGAGCAGGGCTGTTCTGTGGCCCCGGGAGTGGGCTGACCCGTGGTGTCAGCTCGAAGGAATGACATTGTCCTTATCAAGCCAGTGGGGTGAGAACCAGCCACTCAGGTCAGCCCAAAGTTCCCCAAGTGCTTTCTCTTGGGGGGTGGCAGTCTGCACAGGGAAAAGCAGTCAGAGGTTGCTACCAGAGCTGGGTTTGAATCCAGGCACCAGCATTTGCTGGCTGTGTGATCTCAGACGAGTTATTCAACTTCCTGGAATCTCCGTTTCCCACTTGTAAAATGGACTAACAGAACCTCCCTGACCAGCTCGAGGAGAGGACAAAATAAGATAATGCATATGACATTGCTTGTAGGTTCTTCGGAAGTTTTAGTTCACGTCCTTCCTCACGCTGAGAGCCCTTCATCTGAGGGAAAAGATATTCCTTTAGGCAGCTGCTGGTCTGATGGTTGAGGAAGGCGACAAGACGTTAGAATGAACCCTACGGATTCACGCACACTCGACATTGTCATGCACTGTCTCATTTCTCATGTCACAAAGGGCAAATAGGGACGCAGAGAGGCTGATGTTTGAGGCAGCATGAAATGCCTCTGTTGTGAAAAGCTGCTGGAATAAAGCAGACAATAGATTAAAATCTAAACGGTCCGCAGCCTGGGTCTCCTCACCAAGCTGGAAAGCTCCCTGGCAGACGCCCAGACTCAACGAGATTCACTGAGGACCTGCTTTGTGCCCGGCCCACCTCATAGCTGTGTTATAGATTTATCTTTACAATAACAGCAACGACCACGAAAGGTTAATACTGCCATCACCCATGTTTAGTAAGTGGGGAAGCTGAGACTCAGAGTGTTACATAACTTGCTCAAGGTCAGACAGCTAATAGAGCAGAGCAGGGATTCAAACCCAGGACGGTCTGGCCCTGAAACCCAGGGCTCTCCCACTGCTTGGGCTACTTGTTCCACAAAAGATGTCAGCCCTCAGATCAGAAATGCGTAAAATAAAATGGTAAAACATGAATAACAACATAAAAAAGGAATAATTAGGGAAATGTAAATCAAAATTGCAATGTAGGGGGCCAGCCCTGTGGCCGAGTGGTTAAGTTCGCATGCTCCCGCTTTGGCGGCTCAGGGTTTCGCCGGTTCGGATCCTGGGCGCGGACATGGCACCGCTCATCAGGCCATGCTGAGGCAGCGTCCCACATGCCACAACTAGAAGAACCCACAACTAAAATATACAACTATGTGCTGGGCGGACTTGGGGAGAAGAAAAAGGAGAAGAAAAAACAAAGGTTGGCAACAGTTATTAGTTCAGGTGCCAATCTTGGGGAAAAGAAAATCGCAATGTAATACCACTTTACGCCCACTAGGATGGCTCTAATGATGGGGGATAACAAGCGTTGGCGAGGGTGTGGAGAGACTGGAACCTTCATCCATTGCTGGTGGCAATGTAAAATGGTGCAGCCGTTTTGGAAAACAGTTTGGCGGTTCCTCAAAAAGTTAAACCTAGAGTTTCCATATGACCCGGCAGTTCCACTCTTAGGTATTGAAAGCATAACCAAGAAATTGAAAGCATACATCCACAGAAAAACTTGTACACAAACATTCATAGCAGTGCCATTCATAATAGCCGAGAAGTGAAAACAACTCAAATGTCCATCAACTGATGAACAGATAAAAAAACATGGCATATCCATACAATGGAATATTATTAAGCCTTAAAAATCAAATTCTGATCCATGCTACAAAATGCACGGAGCTTGGAGACATTATGCTAAGTGAAATAAGCCAGAAACAAAACGGCACATATTATAGATTCCATTTATATGAAATATCCAGAATAGGCAAATCCACAGATACAGAAAGTAGATAAGTAGTTCCCGCGGCATGGAGGGAGAGAGGAATGAGGAGTGACTGCTAATGGATACAGGGTTTCTTTTGTGGTAGAAAGAAATGTTCTAAAATTAGATAGTGGTGATGGTTGCACAATCTTGTAAATATACTAAAAACCACTGAATTGTACTCTTTGAAAGGATGAATTTTGTGGTAGGTGAATTACATCTTAATTAAAAACAAAACAAAACAGAAGAAGGAATATACAAATTACACAGACTAACATTGATCCTAATGTAGAGGAACAGAGAAACTTGACTACGAGCTTCCTGGCAGCTGGAGCAAAAAGGGAGAAGCCGCCTCCCAGAGGAGGAGAGTGCCAGTTCCCTTAAGGAAACTGGCTCTTCAGGGGCTTAGCTCTAGGGCAAGATTCCCACTAGCCTGAGCTGGCTGACTTTCATAATGAATTGTCAAATACACAAGTTTCCTATATCTCCCACCTGAGATTCTGATGCAAGTAGTACGAAAGCCTGTGAAAGGGCTGGGATGTCACCACACCCACAAGCTCACAAGTTAGCCTCCTACAGCTTCATGGATGCCAGCAGAAGACATAAGACCCCTGGGGAGAGACAAAGAACTTTCTGCACAGCAGTAGTAGTAGGCAAAATATCAGTATTAGCACTGCCTCCTCAAGTCCCAGCCCCCAAGGCTATGCAAAGAAGGCCAGATCATACCTGCACACACCATGGGTTATATTACAAGAAAGGGACCTGGACTTGAGGCAACTGGAGTCTTTTATAACAGGCAGTGGGCCTGCCAGACCCCTGCCCCAGGGGAAGAAATCATCTTTGTGAGACTAGACAGTCAGCAAACCTGCCTTTTGCTCCGGAGGGCGACACTATCACTATCTTTCAAAGCAGTTTGCTGTGCAGATATCCCTGAAAAGATGATCTGGAACAAGGGCGGTCTGTGTGTGCTCGCAAGACACACAGAAATCTAGACACGAATGGAGAATTATGTCCTGACACATAGATGTAATGATCAGGGCTGTTTTTGTTTGTTTTTTATTGTGGTGAAATATACATAACATAAAATGATCTGTTTTTACTCACAACACTTCTGACACCGAATGTGTGGGTTTTTTTCTTCCTGACACCAACCAAGTCTGACACCACCTCTGAGAGTAAGCACAGACCCCAGAGGTTAAGGGCTCAGTCTCGCCAGCCTGCCTCCCCAATGCAGGTGCCAGTCACAAGCCCCAGGCCTCCTGTTCTTCCAACCGACTGGCTATAAATTGGGACTTCCCATGACGCCCTCCTCAAGTTCGATAATTTGCTAGAAAGGCTCACAGAACTCAGGAAAGCACTTTTTTGGGGTGGTTTTTTTTTTTTACTATTACTAGATTATTATAAAGGGTATAACTCAGGAAGAGCCAGATGGAGGAGATGCACAGGGCAAGGGATGGGGGAAGGGGCGAGGAGCTTCCATGCCCTCTCTGGGTGCACCATCCTCCCAGCACCTCCATGTGTTCACCAACCCGGAAGCTCTCCGAGCCCTGTTGGTCAGGGTTTTATGGAGGCTTCATTACGTAGGCATGACTGATTATGACCATTGGAGACTGAGCTCAAGCCCCAGCCCCCTCTCCTCCCTGGAGGTCAGGGGGTGGGCCTGAAAGTTCCAAGCTTCTAGTCAAGGTTGTTCTTTCTGGCAACCAGCCTCCATCCTAAAGTCATCTAGGGGCCTGCTAAGAGTCAACTCATTAAAACAAAAGATGCTCCTGTCACTCAGGAAGCTCCAGGGGATTTGGGAACCAGCGGCAAAGACAAAATGCATATCTCTTACACCATACATAAAAATTACCATTTTAATCCTTTCCGAGTGTACAGTTCAGTGGCATTAAGTACATTCACATTGTCGTGCAACCATCACCACTTTCCATCTCCAGAACCTTTTTGCCATCCCAGACTGAAGCTGTGTCCCATTAAACAGTGACTCCCCGTTTCTCCCTCCCCTGCCCCGATAACCCCTGTTCTACTTTCTGTCTCTATGAATTTGACTATTCTAGGTACCTCACAGAAGTAGAGTCATACAGTCTTTCTCCTTTTGAGACTGGCTTCCTTCACTTAGCATGTTGTCAAGGTTCATCCATGTTGCAGTGTGTGTTAGAATTTGCTTCCTTTTTAAGGCTGAATAATATTCCATTGTGTGTATGTACCACATTTTGTTTATCCATTCATCCGTTGATGGCCATTTAAGTTGTTTCTACCTTTTGACTATTGTGAATAATGCTGCTATGAACACTAGTGTATAAATATCTGTTTGAGTCCTTGCTTTCAATTCTTTTCACCTACAAGTGAAATATTACTGGATTTTATGGTAATTCTATGTTTATTTTTTGGAGGAACTGCCATATTGTTTTTCACAGCAGCTGCAGCATTTTACATTCCCACCAGCAGTGCACAAGCGTTCTCATAACTCCACAACCTCACCAACACTTGCTTCCTGGTTTTTTGATAATAGCTATCCCACTGCTGTGAGGTGGTATCTCATTGTGGTTTTGATTTGCATTTCCCTAATGATTAGAGATGTTGAGCATCTTTTCATGTGCTTATTGGCCATTTGGATATCTTTGGAGAAATGTCTATTTAAGTCTTTTGCCAGTTTTTGAATTGGGTTATTTGGGGGGTTTTTTGTTGAAATGTGGGAGTTCTTCATATGTTCTGGATATTAATCCCTTATCAAATATGTGATTTGCAAATAGTTTCTCCCATTCTGTGGGTTGCCTTTTCACTCAGTTGATAGTGTCCTTTGATGCACAAAAGTTTTAAATTTTAATTAAATCTAATTTCTCTATTTTTTCTTTTGTTATCTGTGTCATATCGGTCAGGACTGATTTGATTGCAAGTGACAAATGTAACTAATTTAGGCAAGAAGATATTAGTTAATGTAAAGAAAAAGTTGAAGATAGACCTACATCAGACATGGCTGGATGCAGCAGTTACAACGATGCCATCAGCACACACTCTTTTTGTACCCTTTCTCGTGACTTTCTACTGGCTTCCTACATTCTCATCCAAGTTCTTTTATGGCCCTCATAGCTAATAATCCTGGAGGAAAAGGGAGAGAAACTTTCTTGCTGGTTTCACCAAAATTCCTGGAGCAAGCTCTGATTGGTCCCCCCTGAACCAATCACTGGCAAGAGGTCTGGATGGATGCTCTGACTGATCAGCTCTGGGTCAGGTGTCCACCTCGAATGAACAAGATTACCGTAGAATGAGGGAGGGGACTCCCCATAGCGAGAGATGCTTGATAGGCAAACATTCCTCCTCAGAAGGGGTCTGGGACTCTGAGGGACATTTGGGGTCAGAGGCTCTCCTTGAAAGGACATCCCTCATCTCAGACTTCCCGTGGGGGGCCCTGGGAGAAGTAGAGGGAATCCATTTAGTTGGTCCATGAAGACTTCCTGGAAGAGGCAGCATTTATGGAGCCCTGTGACTAGTGGGAGAGTGAACCCAGGCGAGCCGGGTCCCAGGCAGGTTGGGCAGAGCAATGGAGGGAATGGATTTCTCTGCCACCTGAGAGCGTCCCCACACCAGCCCTAGTGTATCATAGGAGCTGAGAATGTGGAGTCTGGAATATAGTCCAGGAGCCATTCCTTCTACCTGTGCCACCTTGGGCAAGTCGGGTCACCTCTCTGTGCCTTGGTTTCCCCACTTGAGGTATAAAATGGAGATGACACCAGTCTTATCTCACAGGGTCATTATGGGGATTAAATGGAATAATATATATCTGGTACACAGTAAGGGCTCAAAATCATATCATTGTTGGTCTTTGTTTGGGCCTCTTTTCCAACCACATTTGCTAGTACACTGACATCTCCAGCTATGCTCACCATCCTTCAGTGTGCCTTATCCCTCTGCCCTTGCTGTTCCCTCTGCCTGAAATGCTCTTTGCCTCCATGTACACTTGGCCATTTCGTTGCTGCCTCCTCCATGGAGCCTTCCCTGACTGCCGATCCCTCCCTCCCTGCCTGAGCTTCCACAGGACTCTGGAGCACTGATGTCTGCCTTGGATTAGGGGTCTTCATGTCCCTTGTCTACACTGAGCTCCAGATGGCAGGACCTGGGTCTCCTCACAGAGGAAGTCTGCCAGCTGCAGATGTGGGGAGATGGTGATCCAGGGAAGGAAACGGCACTGAGCCAGTGACAAAGGAGAGCACAGCTGGTCCCAGGAACTGAAACTGGCTCAGGGCCTGCTGGTGGCGTGCAAGGAGCAGGAGTGAGTGATGAGAATAGAGAAGGCAGCTGCTGGGTTTGCCTGTATCCTCAGGCACTGGGAAGCCATAAAACACTTAGGCAGGGATTTCTGCTGAGCAAAGCATCCCCTCTGGCTGCAGAAATGGGATGAATTGGCTGGGGAGATGGGAGACAGAGAGCACGAAGTGGCTGCAGTCTAGGTTGAGTCAGAGACCACAGGATGAGAGAAGGGGAACAGTCTGACAGATATAAGGATGGAGAAGAAACAGGGCTTGGTGATTGATTTAAAGTGGGGCCTCAGCTTTGCCACCAGGAAAATGGCAATGAGTAGGCCCTGCCCCCCTGGCCTCTGCAGGTCAGACTGGAGGAGAGCAGGCACCTGGCACCATAACTGTATCTCCCATGCAGTCCCATGTGCTCCCCCCCGTCCATCTCCATCCTGGGTAGGGTCCAGGTCAAGCACAAGGCCAGACACTGAGGGGCTGGGTCTCATCTGCAAGCTCCAGGGACCAGAGCCAGGCCTCCCCACCAAAGCCACCTTGGGAAAGCTCACCGTGGGACTGAGGACAGGGGCACAGCCTGGCTGAGCTGTGCTGATGAGATCATCCAGCTCCCTGAGACAGGGTGGGGTCTGGGTTGTTTGGCCGGAGAAGAGACCAGACCAGACCCACAGCTCCCTGGAGCAGATGGCACATGGTTCCTTCCTGTTTTGTCCTCCTCAGCCATGGCTTGCAGAGACACAGGCTGGTATGGAAGGGGAGCGCGCCCTGGGAATGGTGCTCAGCACAGGGGCTGGGCCAGGGCCAGACACTGGTGCCATCGGAGCTCCACCCCTCACCAGCTGATCCTCAGGAATCATGAGTCGAGCTGCCCAATGGCAGGGCCAGGACTAGGACCCAGATATTCTGTCTCCCACCCCTGACAGCCATCCCAAGGCCCAGGGAGATGTGTTTATCCCAGGAGCTGAATGCTTCTCTTCTCTGGGCATCAGTTTCCTCAGCTGCAAAATGAGTGTGAAGAAGGAGAAGAGAGAGCTCAGGAAGCCCTAAGGTCTTCCATCCACCACTGAAGTGGGGATGGCCCACATGGGCCTGGCAGTTGGAGTGAGTCCTTCTGGACCCCTCAAGGCCCCATCTACCAAATCCATGCCCTTGCTTCCCCGGAGAGGAGAGCCAGACTGGAGCAGCAGGCTTGGGAAAGGGGTACAGGGGTGGGAGGCACCCCATCGACTCACTACAGGGGTATCGGTTGTCCTCTTGCCTGCTCTGGGCCTCGGATTCCCGTCTGTGACCTGAGGACTGGAGTAGGGCCTCTCTGAGACCCACCCCTCCCACCCCGACACCATCTGTCTTTCTAGCACTCCGACTGTCCGGGCTTGTGGAAGGGTGTGTAGAAGAGAGGCAGGGGACTGCTGTGGGCCTGGCATTCAAGGCCTCTGATTTGGCCCTACTACCAGTGGGCCCTGGAGCCTCTCTGTCTGAGGGCCAGGGGCCCACTTCAGGCCCTATTGTCTCTGACCTGAGCTCTAACCATATCCAATCAATGCTCCATCCAGCAGAGCAAGGAACTTCCTAAATCTCAAATTTGATCACACTTCTGCCCTGCTTTACAAACCAGCAGGGCTCCTTGGCTGGCACCCACAATGCAGAGGTCAAATTTGGAGCCTGGCATTTGAGGCCTGTCGGGACCCGGCTCTGATGACCCCTCAGCCTCGCCTCCTGCAAACACAAACACTTGCTGACACCCCATGCCCTCACAGCTCTGGCAGGTCGTCTGCAGGGAACACCCTCCCTTCCTTGTCCACACTCCACCGCCTCCAGGGAGCCTTCCTTGATACCCCAAGCAAGGATAGAGGCCTCCTCTGTCTTCCCAGAGACCCCTTCATCTGTCTTTCCCACCAGCTGGGCCTCCTCAAGGACAGGGACCAGAGCCCAATGAAATCCTTGCACATTGTAAGGCTCCCTGCAAATGCATGTCAAATGAATGAATGAATGAGTGAGTGAATAAGCAAAGGCTACAAGTGCGGCCACTTCTCAGCTGGTCTGTGATAAAATTATGAGCAATGATAGAAGCCCACTGAGTGAACACCTGCTTCCACCAGATACTGGGTTAGGTGTTCTAGATCTGTTGCTTCATTTGAGCCCCAACAGTGCTGCGGGGTGGGTGTTATTATCTCTATTTTATAGTTAAGAACACTGAGGCTCAGAGAGGTTAAGTCACTGCTCCTAAGCTGCAGAGCCAGGACAGAAACCAGGTCTGCCAGGTGCAAACTCTGCAGAGGGAACAGTGATGGGTGGCAGAGGGGTGTGGATGCCAGGAATGGGCATTTGGATCTAACTGACCTGGACCCTACCTGGGGGTAAGGATGAGTTGGGGGGAGTGTATGGGACTAAATGGGAGAATTAGGATTAACGGGGCTGGAAGAACTCTGGGTTTTCCGGGGAGCTCTGGGGAGAGACCCATTCTGGAGTGGACCCTCATATTGTGTATGACCAGAGGTGATGCCAGGGGGCAGCTTGGGGAGTTGTGCCCCCTACCCTCACCTGCTGCGTGATCCACAGCCCCTCCTGTTCTGTAATACAATCGATGTTTTCTCATACCTACATCGTGAGCTATGCAAAGGTATCAGTTCCCTCATCTACACCCTCCAGAATCCCCCAGTCCCCACCTAAATAGATGTTCTGGAGGTGCCACTGCCCTCCCTGAGTCCCACCTCACCTTCCTGGCAGAGTCCAGGCCCTTTCCTGGAAGCCACAGAGGCGGTTCCCCTCCCCCAGCCTTGCAGCAGCCTCAGCAGTGCGGGGGTGGGGAGGGGTGCAGGGAAGGCATGTCAAACAGAAATCACCTCCGAGTGGCCTGTTTTTTCCCCAAGGCCTGTTATGTCAGGGTCACTGCTGAGATTTCCTTGCGATGGAGCTCAGCCGGTCACTTGCTCCCATGGTCCCATCTCACCAGCCTCATCTAGAAAGACAGGGTGCCCACTGCTCTTCCCTGAGCTGGGCCCAAGGGCTCCCTGTGCTGCCAGGGGCTAGACTGTAGGAGTGTGAGAAATGGGGCCAGGGAGGGAGGAAGTGGAGGCAGAGCAATAGGACTCTTCCAGAAGCTTGACAGTGAAGGGAGGAAGAACCACAGTTGGAGAGGAGGTTTTGCTAAGATGGGAGAGGTGAGGATGAGAGTGCTGTGGGCTGAGGGAGGGGAAGGAGCCAGCAAAGCGGGGTTGGGGCAGTGGCGGGGGGTGGGGGGTGCGGGTATCAGCACAGGAGGAGGTGGCCTGGGGTCCAGGTGGCCTGTGGGGGAATGAGGAGAGAGGGGAAGACAGGGTTTATTGAGGTGGCCAGGAAGTTGAAGGAGGCCCCTCTGAAGGACTCTCTGTTCTGAGGGAGGAGTTGGGGGTCATGGGGGTTGACGGTGTAGGGCTGACAAGAAAGATCAGGCAAAGGCTTAGGAAGAGAGGGGAGAGAGGCTGCTCCAGCACAGGCAGAAGGTTGGGGACCCAGCCAAGTGGGGCAGCGACCGGGTCTCTGGGGCTCTAGTGCCCTTGGCTGAGTCACACCCTTCAGCCACGCTCAGCTCCGCAGTGCAGGACAGAGCAGTCTGGTGGTGCTGGAATGAATGAAGGATATGAACACACTAGCTGTGTTCACAGGAATCCTGGGTCCTGGGGTGGAGGTCCAGGCTGGCAAGGGAAAGGAAAGAGGGAAGGAAGATGCTGGCCCAGGGTGCTGGGGACCTCCAAATCAGAGGTCCCGGTGTAGAGGGAGTGGTGGTGTGCAGGCTGGGAGGCTGGGCGGCTCTGGGAGGAGGGCAGCATGGAGCAGTGTAGGGGGATGCGGGAGATGCAGATCTGCGAGGCGAGAGGGCCAGGGAAGACCTCAGAAAGGACAGGAGGGAGCAGCAGGCAGCCCAGGCCACCAGGCCACATCCTGTTCACCCTTCTCAGCCGAGACATTCACAGCTTGAATCTCACCCACAGCCAGATAGAGGCAGCCTCCCGGGGGGCTTTTGGGGGATCTCTCTCAGCTCCTGATGCCCAGTAAACACATATGGTAAGTGCAAACTGCAGCTTAGATGCACACATAGCCTCAAGGGGAGTCCCCTAAGCCCCTAGTCAGGTTTCTGCCCCCAAGCCCTCTTTGTGTAGACATTCTTCAGCCACCCCTAGAATTTCATCCATCTGTCCATCCATCCATCCATTCATTCATTCAACAAATATTTATTGAGTACCTACTATGTGCCAGGTGCTGTCGGAGGCACTGGAGGTGCAGTAGTGAATAAAACATGAAACTCTGCCCTGGTGGAGTTCGTGTTCTTGTGCGAGAGATGAACACTAGCAGACAAATAAATAAATAGTGTTAAGAGATGAGAAATGCTAGGGAGAAACACAACAAAGCAGGAGAGTAGGAAGCACGTGTGTCAGGGGTGGGAGGTGGCGATTTTAGCTAGAGTGGTGGGGGAAGGCCTCCTTGAGAAGGTGCCATTTGAGTGACTGCCTGAAGGAGGTGAGGTCTGTCCTGTGTTCACACACACTGAACACACAACAATGCGCTCCACGGCAGGAGCCTCCTGTGTCACTGTTGACCTCCCGCACGACACTCTGAGCCAGGCAGAACCCCTGACTTTGCTCTCCTCCTCCCAGGCCTGGAGCTTGGGGGCAGCCAAGCTCTGTGACCCCAGAGGCAGGCCAGACTGGGGAAGGGAAGCAGTGACTAGGAGCAAATGTCAGGGCTTGGTGCGACAAAGCACATCTCCAGTGAGCTTTCTTAAGGAGGAAAGCAGTGGCCTGGGAGAGAAGGAGTGAGCTCCCTGTCATGGGGAGTGTGCAAGCAGGGGGCAGACAAGCCCTGTCAAAGCGACTTCAGGGAGCCTCCTTCTCTGAGCGGTAGGGGAGAGCTCTGGGTCAGAGGCTTCTAAGCCTCTTTGGCCCTGAGGATCCAGAACTCAGAGCCCTGTCACTGACTGCTGGGCTCTGGGGTCCATTTGGGTGTCTTGTCTCTACCAGGTGGGCTCAGGTGCTGGGAATGGTCAAAGCAGGACCAAGACAGGGGGCTGCCTTTCATGGGAGGTGAGGGGTTCTCTGAGGCTTCCTTCATACCCAAACCTTGTTTGTGAGAGCTGTAGTCAAATTGCCTACCTTTGGGGCTTCATTGTCTGTCTGTGAAACGGGCAGGACCATAACCCACAAAAAACACTCAAGCAGGGTTGGCGATCTGTCCTTTCTGAGGAGTCAGAGGCCGGGGGACCCAGGCAGGCTCAGAGGTGCTATTCCTGCAGCCATTGCCTTCCCCCAACAAGTCTCCGTCGTCGGCCAAGACAAAGATTATAAAAATTTTTATTGAGCCAGGCAGCACCAAGGACAGAGCCCTGTGGCTCATCTTTGCAGACTGGGTCCATTCAGTTGACATTTCCTGGTGCCTCTTGGAAGCTGGAGCCTGTGCTGGTCTCTGAGGCCCCAAAGGCAAAGCGGACCTTGTCCCCAATTCCTAACAAAGTTAGAGAAGGGAAGGAGTCTGGCTGACACTGGCCCTTGGGCTGGTCTTCTTTTCTGCCCTGACTTCCCACCCCTGTTTCTTTGTCCTGCCTCAGGCCGGTTGGCATGGTGGATTTACAGTGCCCTTGGGCAAGTTCCTTTGTGTGGCCTCAGTTTTCCCATAGGGAAATGTCACCTCTCTTCCTGAGCACAGACTTTATCATGAGCCAGATCTGCGTTCTAGTCCTGGCTCACCACTGACTCACTGGGTCACCTCGGGCAAATCGCCAGTCTTCTCGAAGCCTTTCCTCGTCTGTAAAATGGGGCTAATACAACCCACTCCACAGGCTGTTGTCAGCGCAAAGGAGATCCTACAGCAAAAGCACGTAGCTCATTGCGGGGCACCTGCTGAGTAGCCAAGAAACTGTCGCAGTGAAGGAGCTCAGGGAAATGAGGCTCAGGGAGGTGAAGTGACCTCCCCAGGGCCACCCAGCAAGTGGAAGATGAATCTAGCACTGGAACCTGGGTCCCAGCTTTCCAGAGTCCTGCCCAGGAGCTCCCAAGAGGACACACGGGTTACTTTGGGAGCTGATGGAGGAGGTCTCCTCATGGGAAATGAATTGGGGCCTTCCCTGGCTGCCCTTGTGGGGGTCAGACTCAACCTGACAATCCCTCAGTCCCCACCCGCCCCTCTGCTGGTGGTCTCCAGGTACATGGCCAGTCCCAGCCTCTCCTGCAGGGATGTTAGGGTTCCGGGGCCAAAGCTGTGAACACGGGCTGTGGAGAGAGGAGAGGAGAGGCCTGGGCGTGCAGGACTACAGGCAGGACTCCTGATTTCAAGTGACAGAATCCTAGGTCAAATGGACTGAGGCGGGAAGGGAATTTATCAGCTCACACCGCAAGAAAGTCCAGTGGGAGGTAAAGCTTTAGGCACAGCTGGATCCAGGCACTCAACGGTGTTCTCAGGAACCTGTGTGTTCCCATCTCTCAACTCTGCCATCCTTTGGCTTTATTTAGCACAGTCTCCCTGCTAGTGGTAGTATCTGCAGTGCCTTGGACAGTGGCTGCACATAGTTCACCTGGCTCCAGCAGCTCAGGCTCACTTCACACCAGCTTTGCAAACCCAGCGAGAACCCATCTCCTTCCCAGTGTTCCGGCCAAAGCTCCAGCATTGACTCTGAGCACCCCATGAAGGTTGCCCAGCCACCCCTGAGGCAGTGATGAGGCCTGAGGAGCCCACTCTTCCCCATTGGCAGGCCCAGGTCACAGGCCCACCACTCCCAGATCCTCAAGACTCCAGGAGAGGAAGGAGGGCACCCCCCAAAGGGAAAACAGGAGGCGGGGCCATCATCAGGAGACGGGGGCTGGGAGCTGGGCAGGAAGAAACTACAGGGGAGCAGAACAATGACTGTCTGCAGGGCAGGCCAGACAGCTGGACCTGGACCATCTCTTCCCAGCAGACTGGAGCCTGGTTATCTGGAGGATGGGCGGGTCCTGAAGTCACCAGAGAAGGCTGCCAGCCGACAGCACTCCTTGCAGCTAACCAGTAGGTTCTTTTCTAAAGGGAGATCCAAGTGGCACACCTCCACAGGGAGATTTAAAAGAAGAAATGGGACAGCCTGGGGGTCCAGGCAAGGAAGAGAGACCCTCCCACACCAGCTCCAGGGGAAGAGCGTTTTTTGGAAGGTGCTGGGATCTCCCAGAGCCCTGGTGGGAGGTGCTGCGGCCCCGCGAGCATAGACTTGGAAAGCCGAGCCGCGCAGACTCCCCCTCTGCTGTCCCGGCCGCCCCGTTGCTACTGCTCTCTGGGCCCCTGTGCTCTCTCCCCCAGTTCCTGAGCCCCGAGGCTGCCCTGTGACCTCACAGACCTGTGCCCACCAGGGCCACTGTGGCCTCCGACCTCTTCATTTACGTTCCTAAGATAGAGCCTCTTGTGGACTTTGCCAGGCCTCAGCCTCCTCCCCTGTGAAGTGGAGATGGTCACTGGGCAGAGTGAATGAGACACGGCCCGCACAGGATTTCTGCACAGTGCTTCGTGCACCGTCAATGCCCAATAAAAACCTCTGTCCAGGCTCCGATGGGGATTATGTGGCTCAGTGAAGGGTTGCAGGGGCCTGGGGCACGGGAGAGGTGAGGAGACGCAAGTTCCCTCTTTGCTCGGGCCCGTAGAGGCCGGGGAGAAACTAAAAGAAGCAGCCTCTACCCCCGAATTCGCTCCCCCCCCCCCCCCCCCCCCGGGCTACAGCTTCCCCTTCCTCGCACTCCGAATAGCTGTTTCAGTTCCAGGTTCGATTCCTGTTGAGCAGGAGGGAAGAAGGGGAAGTGGGAAAAGAGAAGAGAAATCAGGTCCCCTGCCCTCCCTGTGCCTCCCTCCTGCCAGGTTGGCCTGCTTCTGTGGGCAGCCTGATCCCACAGGTGAGACCAAATCTCCTCCAGGAGGGTTGGCTCTGCCCCCTGCCTGCTGTCCTCTGGGGGCCAGGGAGGCACTGGCATCAGGAACCTGGCCTCAGGCTGGCCCGAGGTGGGCTCCGGGACACCCCTGTGCCCCAGGTTAGATGCTGCCTGGGATCAGGATGGGTTTGTGACTGGAGCACAGAAGGTGTAAGGACTCTGTAAGGTAGGCACCATGACTAGCCCTGTTTATGGGGAGGAGACTCAGGCTCAGAGAGGTACATGGCTCACCCCAGGTCACACAGCAAGTTGGTGATGGATCCCAGCCTGTTTGACTCCTCAGGGGAAGGAAGCTGGGTCTTGACCCTGTCATCCTGTAACCGTGCTGTTAAGCTCACAGGCCAGGGGCCAGCAAGGGGGTTTCCAGGCCTTGTTTCCCAGCAGGCAGGCAGGCCAGCCAAGGTTGAAAAGCTTCTTCCCACATCCAGCCTGGTCTGGGCTGGTTCCTGGCTTGCTGGCAGGTGGTGACTCAGGCTTCCAGCTCCTGCCTCTGGCCGTGAGGCCTCCTCATCCCTTCCAGATATGAGGGGCTCGGGGCAGGGGTGGGTATGGGCTGGGGGAGCTGCGGAGTCATCTAAAGGGGTGACCTGAGACCATAGGGTCCAGGCAGCCCAAGGACCTTCAACCCTTGTCAGTTCTTCCTTACATCTAAACTGAATTGCTTCTGCTACAGGCATAAACAGACTCCATGTTTCATCACCTGAATTGAAAAAAGGAAACCGGCAGAAGTTGTCCGCTCGTGGGGTGAGGGACTTCCGTTTTTATGCTGATGGTGTACCTGGAGTGGAGATGGGCAGTGGATGTCTGGTGACAGGGCAACACTCCTGGGCCTCTACTTCAGACAGATAGGGCTCAGTATGGGCCCTGTCACCCTGCCAGCGCTCCCAGTGTCTCCTGGGAGCCACATTGACCAGGCGAGGATCTGAGAACAAAGGTTGGAGCTTATCTGGGGATGATGCATATGAGAGAGGCTGGTGGAGTGGGTCAGGAGGAACAGAGGCTGAGAACCCGTTCCTGGGGTTGCTCAGCACCGGTCCCAGAGGGGAGGCCTCTGCAGGGAGGCTGCCCGGCCTGACGGTGCGAGGCTGGCCATCCTGGGCAGTGTGCTGGTGCCATCTCATGGCCAAAGGCTGTCAGTGCCAGGAAGAAGCGCTCCCTGGGAATTCCCCGGCTTGAGCATCTAGGCATGCATTTGGGGGTAACAAGGGTAGAACGAGGGGGTCATAGAGTCAGACAGATCATGCTGAAATGCCACCTGGCTGACACCCCCAGGAAGCCCTTGGAGCTGCTCCCATTGTTGGGACAGACACCCTGGTGGAGGTGACCAGAGGAGGTCATTCTGGGAACCCAACAGAGGCCTGGCTGCTGGACTGAAGGACAGGCCTCTTTGCCCTCCTGGGGCCCAGCACAGCTCAACTCAGACCAGAAGGTCCACTCTCACAGCTGGTACAAGCGACCTCCTGGCACAAACCTGAATAAGCAGTAGGTGCTCAATCCATGCACAAGGGACCACGTGTTTACCAGCAGTTAAAACCTGAATTTTCTCAGTTTGGTCCAAACTTTTGGCCCCGACTTGCTTGCCTGTAAAATGGGTTTGGGGGTGAGGCCTTACAGGGTAAAAAGGGTCCTTCTTCCCTCCAGCAGTTCATGCTCACAACAAGCTGGTGGCCAGTATGATCACATTCTACCAAAGGAGCTCAGAGAGGGGAAGGGGCTCGTCCAGAGTCACACAGTGAGTGGTGGCCAAGGCAGAACAGGAAGCTGGGCCTCCACTCCCAGGGCAGTGTTCCTTCCCCGCACCCCCTGCCCCCCGCCCTCGTTGCCTCAGCTGCTCCAAATCAAAACCCACCTCCTCCAGGTCACCCTCCCAAATGCTGCCTCCACACTGGAGCTGGCCTTCTAGGGACAGTGAGGAGCTGCAGCTCCTCCTCTGGGCGTCCTAACAACTCTGAGTGTGCTTTGGTGGTGAGGAGGGGCCGGTGGAGGGTTTGGCACAGGCAGGGAGAGTCTCACCCAGGTGAGTTCTCAGAGATGTCACATCTATGCCCACAACCCATGCCCGTCACTCCCAGTGAGCTCTTGGCCTGCCATGTGGAGGGGGACAGTGACTGCTAAGTGGGGGAATGTGGGAGGATCTGATGGCATATAGTAGATGCTCAAGAAAAGCATGAGGAGAGAAGGAAGAGAGGGAAGGAGGGAGGGAGAAGGTGGTTGAATATGCGAACACATCACACGGAGGATGGACATGTCGACGGATGACTCTTGAACGAATGAAGAAAGGAGGAGTGGGTGACTGGGAAGATGGCCCTGGGTGTTACAGCTAGAGGAGACCCATTTGACAGATGACAAGACTGAGAGAGGGCTGCGGAGAAAGAAAGCTGCTGGATCTGTGGGGCTGGCCTTTGACCAGCAGCCTCTGGTCGGAGTCTCTCTCCACCCCCTCACTACCCTCTTTCCTCAGCTGGGGTTGGAGAGGGTTCCAGGAAGACCTTTCCTCCACCTCCTTGCTCCTTTAGGCTCAGTTTCCGCCAGGCCTCGGTGTTGGGGGTGGCAGGGAAGGGGTGGCCCCCGCAGGGGCTATTTCAGTCAGTGACGGCCCTGCCGGGAAAGAGGAAGCTGCCCAGCCCGTGGGAGTGTTGCAGCCTGGGCTGAGGGCAGGAGGGTGGGGAGCCCGGTGTCTGGCTTCCCCTTGCCCCTACACACGTGGTGCTACCAAGGCGCTTTGGGGACAGGAGGCTGCATGTGAGTATTGGTGCATCTGGGGCCATGGGCCAGTGGGGGGTGGGGTGGGGGGTCTGGACACAAGGTAGTGTGACTTTGGGCAGGCAGGCTGGATCCAGCACTGACCTAAAGGAAGTCCACAGGGTCGGGGGGCCCAGAGGAAGGGCCTCTGCCCAGATGGGGAATCAGAAAGGGAAGAAGCAAGATGGGGTCTGGAGCTTGATGGACACTTAGGGTTTTGATGAGTGGAGATGGCTGAATGGCACTTTGTGTGAAGGGAACAGCAAAGATGAGGAGGCCAAGTCTGCCTCTCTGGCTGTGAATGGCTATGTGGCAGTCTTGCTGTTTGGGGACAGTGTAGCAAGAGAGGTCAGGGCAGATTGGAGGGACCTGGGGTACTTCAGATGAGCCTGGAGGGCTCGGCAGGGAGCTCGAATGTCAGGGCAGGGGTTTGAGCTTTTCCCCAAAGGGCAGAGGGACACAGGGAAGGATGTAGACAGAGCCACCTGTGAGAAAGCCCCCCACCACGGGCAGAATAGCTGGAGGCCAAGGAGAGGCTGGGGTCTGAGCTGGTCCAGATGTGAGCGCTGGAGGGAGTCAATGTCAGCTGCTGCACGGAGGCAGCGGGGGCCAAGCTAGCCCTCCCTCGGGACCAGGTCCTGCCAGGAACTGGGAGAACAGCTCACCCCTCCGAGGTCCTCAGAAGGCAGAGTGGATGAGGGAGCCAGGGTGACGGCCAGGCCTGCCTTTTCTGGAGTAGATCTGAAGGTGGGCCCTGATCCCCTTGTGCAGCCCCTGCCTCCTTCCAAGAGGACCAGTCTCACCAGGGAGTGGAGTCTCCAGTCACTTGAGGCAGAGGGCTCTCTCCTGGGGTGGTGTCTGAGGGCGACAGGCTTCCCAGAAGAGAGTTCGGGGGCACAGCACCGTCCCTTTTACCCGACTCCTCCCCTCACCATTCCCCTCTGTCCTAGCAGCCTGCTCTCCTCTCAGCCCCTGCCTGCTCTGCCTTCCTCCCACCTGGGACACCCCCGGGGTCCTCACCTCTCTCCACCCAGGGAAATCCTCCTCAACCATCAGAGTCTTGCTCCATCCTTCATCCTCCTTGAGAAGTTTCTTCTATCTTATGGCTCATACCCGTCTCCCCACTCAGACTAGCATATGTGTGTGTGTATATATGTATGAGTACATCTGTGTACGTATGTACCCATCTACATCCACACCCGTATCCTGTGTCATGCATCCAGCAGGCAGCAAGTACCCATTAAATGCCTGGCATGTGAAAACAAGAGAATGAATGAATGCATGAATGGAAGAACAGCACGAACAAGTGAATGAAGAGATGAGAAAAGGAACTTTCTCTTGCCTGTACTACTTTTGGCTTTCTGGCTACAATGGGGAACCGCCCTGCGTCCTCCTCTGGCCTGCCCGCCCCCATCATGCCTAGCTGGTGAGCTGGCCTCCAGCACTCCCAGCAATGGGCCAAAGCCCCGCAAAGAACCTTTGACAACTAAAGGCGATGCAGGGGTGGGGATGAGGGGGGCGGGGGGGGGGGGCGGGGAGGCAGACTAGAGAATCCAAACACCATCATTTTGCAGTTGCCCAGAATCTGGGTAAAGCATTTTCATCAAAATCCAATTTTAAGTTGGGAGAAATCAGTTTGGGGAGTTCTGCTTTGCTCTACTATAACTTTTTAAACTCTTATAACTTTACTTAGCAGGTATATTGACATTAAGAACAGCCAACACTTGCCCTGTGCCGAGCACTGATCCTCACAACAATCCTGTGAGGCAGGGACTATGTTACCCCATTTTATAGGTGGGGAAACTGAGGCACGGAGGTGCAGTAACGAGCCTAAGCCACACAGCTTACATGTGGCAGAGCTGGGATTTGAAACTGGGCATCTGGACCAGAGCCCATATACGCGGCCTCAACCCTCTATCTCCCTCATTGCATTTGCAGGACTTCATATTTTTTCTGGGCCTCAGTTTCTTGCATCTGTAAAATGGGGACAGGGGGAGCATTTGACTCGCTATCTCAAAGGCTCTGCCTTACAGGTCCATCGGCTTTAAGTTGTGAATTCTCTCTGGACCCCAGTGAATGTGGAAATGCCAGTTTGGAGGTGAGCGTCAAGAAGTCAGATTTATCCTTTAAGGCATTTGTGCTGCTGACTCCCCGCAAAACTCAGCCCAAAGTGATGAGTGGAAGGACAAGGTGTAGGATGCAATGGCATGGCATTGCATTTATTAAGCACCTACTGCATGTCAGGCCTATGATGCATTTTACTGATGAGGACACAGGCCCAGAAAAGGCAAGTGACATGCCCTGGTTTGAACAGCATGGAAGAAGGGGAGCCAGGATTTGAACCAGGCCTGCCTAGCTCTGAAGCTGGGCTTGTAACCTCTACGTTCCATGTCTGTGGGCTACACTAGGTTTCAGGCGACTGGATTCTAGTTCTAGCTCTGCCTCTAACTCACTGAGTAACACTGAGCGATCAATGCCCCGCACTGCGTCTGGATTTCTCTCTCACAGCTGTTGTCAGGCCTGGTCCCTCGGCCATTTCCTTCCAGGAGGCTGTTTTCACTCTAGCCACCAGAGGGCGCTGTGGCTTCAGTGGCTTTTGCCTAACCAGCCTCTGCAGCCTCAAGAAAAGAGGAAGGAGGCTCAGAGAACTCCTGAATCACCTCCTTCCCCCATTTGACAGATAGGAAGACTGCAGCCAAAAGGACCATGGCTTTGGAAGGCGGAGTCCAGGCTGAGGAGGTGGGTGCTGTCCTTGGTCAGCTCACGGTGTGTGGACATTTTGTTCCTGTTGATCCGTTCAGTTACCAGGGCCCTCTCTGCCCTGGACCCCGGGTTGTCAGACACAGTGAGGCACCAGGCCTGCCACTTCCCCTCATGAGGCTCCTGGTCTGTGGGGAGGGACAGACTGGCAGGTCCACATGACCACAATCTCCAAACTCCAGAGAGCCCGAGGGAAGCTCTGCACGGAGTGATTTAGTGCCTCTGACCTCATGACATCCTAAGGGGGTGTATTATTCCCCCATTTTCAGATGGGGAAACTGAGATTCAGAGAAGGTATATCACTCGCCCAAAGTCACATAGTCAGGAAGTAGCAGAGTTGGGATTCAAACCAGCCCATCAATCTCTACTTACAGAGGAGACATTTGACTAAGGTTTTGAAGGATGAATAGAAGTTCACCAAGAAGGCTAGTGGGAAATGAATATTATAGAAAGAAAGTGAATTGATTTCTCCCAAGCTTGAGCTTTATTGTATTTTAGGTTTCCTTGCAGTGAGGGCTGTCTGGGGCCTCCTTGAAGTGGTATCAGAAATAGTTCAGGTGGGAAGATCAAGGGGCAGAGAGGGGACAGGGGCCTACCAGGTGGGCAGTGAGTCTGGTCACTGACAGGCTATGTGTTGCTTCCTCAGCCTCTCTGGACATAGGAAGCCCGGTCAGGCAGCCATGGAGTGGAACAACGGCACAAGCCCAGCTCCGGGCTCACCGCCCACCACCTGCGTCTACCGAGAGAACTTCAAGCGACTGCTGCTGCCACCTGTGTACTCAGTGGTGCTGGCGGCCGGCCTGCCGCTGAACGCCTGTGTCATTGCCCAGATTTGCATGTCCCGTCGGGCCCTGACCCGCACAGCCGTGTACACACTGAACCTGGCCCTGGCTGACCTGCTGTATGCCTGCTCCCTGCCCCTGCTCATCTACAACTACGCCCACAGTGACCACTGGCCCTTTGGTGACCTCGCCTGCCGCCTCGTCCGTTTCCTCTTCTACGCCAACCTGCACGGCAGCATCCTCTTCCTCACGTGCATCAGCTTCCAGCGCTACCTGGGCATCTGCCACCCTCTGGCCACCTGGCACAAGCATGGGGGCCGCCGGGCCGCCTGGCTAGTGTGTGGGGCTGTGTGGCTGGCCGTGATGATCCAGTGCTTGCCCACAGCCCTCTTTGCTGCCACAGGCATCCAACGCAACCGCACCGTCTGCTACGACCTGAGCCCGCCCGCCCTGGCCACCTGCTACCTGCCCTATGGCATAGCCCTCACGGTCATCGGCTTCCTGCTGCCCTTTGCCTCCCTGCTGGCCTGCTACTGTCGCCTGGCCCACCGTCTGTGCCGCCAGGATGGCCCGGCAGAGCCCGTGGCCCGGGAGCGGCGTGGCAAGGCCGCCCGCATGGCTGTGGTGGTGACAGCCGTCTTCGCCATCAGTTTCCTGCCTTTCCATGTCACCAAGACAGCCTACCTGGCGGTGCGCTCTACACCTGGCATCCCCTGCCCCATTCTGGAGGCCTTTGCAGCCGCCTACAAAGTCACGCGGCCCTTTGCCAGTGCCAACAGCGTGCTGGATCCCATCCTCTTCTACTTCACCCAGAAGAAGTTCCGCCAGCGGCCACACGAGCTGCTACAGAAACTCACAGCCAAGTGGCAGCGGCGGGGTCGCTGAGCCCAGCGGGGCAGGATACCTGGGACCTGGGCAGCCGTCATGTTTGACATTGTGGCTGGGGTACCAGAAGCCCCACCAACCCCAAACTATGCAGAGAATTAGAGCTTAGCTCAGGGGGGCAGGGATTGAGGTCCCCCAGAGACCCCAAAATTTCACCAACAATTATTTATTGAGACGTTTCTCTGGACCAGGCCCTGTGGGCACAGAGAGAGACAGGCCTGGGCCTAGCTCTCCAGAAGGTCCCAGTCGGCCATGGAGAGTTGGGGAAGCCACGTTAAGCTGCTCACAAAAATACAGTGTGACATGTACTGTCATTGAGGAGTATGCTACATGCTTTGGAGTCACCAATGAAGGAAGTGAGGGAAGATGGGAGAGGGAAGTGAGAGCTTCTGGGAAGGGGCATTTGAGGTGGGTTTTGAGGGATCAATATGAGCTCTCGAGGGTGTGATGTTCCATTCACTCAGCAAACTTTTAGTGACTCCTTGTGCTTGGGCCTGGGTTGGTTCTGGGGCCCCAGAAGAACCAGCCCCAGACCTGCCCCATACAGGCTCCCAACTACTGTAGGTACAGACACTGACACAGTGATGTCAGGGCTGTGACAGAGGGAAGCATGGATGGGGGGGAAGGGTGCCCAGAGGATGCCCATGACCCAGTCCAAGAAGTCAGGGAAGCCCTCTTTGAGGAGGAAACATCTGAACCAGATGTTGACAGCTGAGTGGTAGCTCCACAAACAGAAGTGGGGAGCACTTTCATGCAGCCTGGACCAGCTCTGTGCTAGGCTGTGCCCTGTGGCAGATAGGCAGAGAGCTGGGATGGAGGGCACGTGGCCTCATGTGTGTGAAAGCTGAGAAAATAAGGGCTGTCCCGTGGCCACCCTCCAGACAATGGCAAGAACGGGCCAGATGCTTCAGGCTGTGGGGGCTCATCAGAGGGAGAAATCAGGGAGCACTTCTTAGAAGAGGTGGGGCTGGAGCTGGGGAGGAATCCAAAGGGCAGAGAGGAGGAGGTTGCTCCTGGTGGAAGGCACTGTGTGTACAAAACCTAGAGAGGCGATGCTCTGAGCCTGGCTGTAAAGCACAGTGAGTTTCAATTAAGCCCCAGGGGTTGGGTAGGTGAAGGGGGTCACAAGAAACGAAGCTGAGTGGGAGCGGAGCATTCAATGCCCGGAAGAGCTCCAGACCCCACCTCTCCACCACCTACCTCTTCAAACAGGCCTATTTTAGGCTCAGGGTGTCCACGGTGCCTGGGACACCTCTGCCAGGCCCCCCAAGTGAGGGGGAATAGCCCTTCAACATTGCTTCATTCTTAAAGGAGAAGTCAGCAGCTTGAGGAGACACAGGGCCACCCCCAGGGCCACCAGGAGGTCTCTCCGTGGAGGTCTTGTGGCCAGGAGCCTGCAGACTGGCCTCATGACAGACTGCTCCTGCTGGGTTCCACCGCTGCGGGCTCAGGGCCGTCGTTCGGGCCTGTGGGTCCCTGGAAGGCTGCCTGGAGGCCATCTCATATGGGGGCATCTCAGACACGGGCCTGAGCCTTACAATCCTTGGAAAGGCATCTTCCCTGAGGCGCCCCCAAGGAGGCAGCACGGGGGAATCATAGCATGCAAGTCCTCTTCCCCTGCTTTCCTGGGCGCCTCTCCTTTCAGCTGCCTCTGCAGCTCCTCTTCCTCTCTGCTGTTTTCCCTCAGCTCCCCCTACCCCACTCCCGCCCCCCTGCCCCGCGCCCCCTCACTTCTCCTGCAGGCCTTATTCCCTCCTCCCTCCCAGGTCTCAGTTTTCCTCCTGCAGAACAATCTGGTCTGCCCTTGGCTGTTGATACACCACACAGACCCCTGCAGGACAGAACCGGCCACAGCAAAGAGTCTTCCTTCTTAGAAGGTAGAAGGGGGAGAGGGAAGGGCAGAGGGACGGGGCAGGGAGGGAGAGGACGGCATAACTCACTCAGTATTTTTCCCTTAGCCCTGCCCAGTCCCCAAGGCTGGTGGGCACTGGAGGCGTGCAGAGAGTGCTGCAGGGTTAAACTCCATAGTAACGTCAGAGCTGTGCTTGCAGCCGGTGCAGGCAGTGGGGAACCAGGCCCAACCCATCTTGGGAATCATTCCAAGTGCGCTTGCTGGGGGGGCTGACACTTTGGACAGAAGAAACTTTGATTCTCTGAGTCACAGTAAGATAGACGTATGGGGACGTCAGAGGACAGAGACGAGCTCTCATTCCCCATCTGACGTCATGCCACGCCAGGCAGTACAGCTCTCCCCACCCTCCATCTCGTCCTGAGTCTGAGAGCAGACTCTTCAGTTGCTGGTCCTGGGCGACTGGGCCAACGGGAGCAGGAGGCAGAAGGCGTCTGCCCAGAGCCCTGGCTGAGCCCTGTAGAGGGTCCCAGACGACTGTCCCAGCAGATTGATGAGAACTGTGACCTCTTGGTTACTTTTCCAAGAGTGGAAATTGTGGGCCGTAGGTAAATCGCATTCCCAGCTTCCCTTCGCGAGGCAGAAGAGCACAAGGGTCCAGGCTCCAGAGCCCATCGCCCAGGTGTGGATCCCGGCTCCACCACTTACTAGGTGTCTTACTCTGGGCAAGTTACTTAACCTCTTGGTACCTTAATTTCCCCAACTGTGAAATGGGAACAATAAAGACACCTATCTTGTAAAGTTGTTGTGAGGATTCAGTTAATTAACAGGTGCAGAGCACTCAGAACAGCGCCTGGAACCCAGCAAGCGTGCCATGCGTGTTCCCGTTGTGATGATTTTGCCTTTTGTGCACACAAGGGCCTCTGGGGTTTCTCTGGGAACAGGCACAGGAGGTTTCTAAACAAGAGGCTTTGAGCAGGTGGTGGCAAAGGTTTCCCTTTCTCCTTCAGTTGGGAGGCAGCCAGTCTTTTAAGACAAAAAACTCAGCACGCTTTTTTGAGAACAAGGGCCATAATCCATGACCTTCATCTGCTCCTATAAGGAAAACCCATTTATTACGTGCCAGGACCAGGGACTCCAAGTACCATTTGGAGGGCTTGAATTCCCCCTTCCCTTCTCCCTCCTTTTGTTTCTTTCCTCCTTCTCATCCCCCCTTCTCCCTCCTCACTTTAACCCAGCGCACATTCGGTGATGGCGCAGGGCTGGGGGCTGACCCTGGGGATGTCTGCTTGCGGGATGGGAGACAGAGGGACACAGACAGGGGTGTGGAGGTGGAGGGTGGTGAGGGTCCGAGGCAATTCTTCCGTGGGTTGGGGAAGACTTCCTGGGGGAGGGAACAGCATAGGCAAAGGCATGGAGGTTGCTGGAGGAAGGAGGAGAATGGTTGTGGCCTGAGATGAGGCTGGAGAGTTAGCAGGGCTAGAGGGGGAAAGGCCTGGTTCCAGCCCGGAGAAGCACTGGGGAGCCACAACAATGACAGCAGTGGCCAGTGGCTGGGCTCTGTGGGTTCTAGGCACCATGCAATGTGCTGTACACTCGTCTTCTCACTTAATCCTTATAATATCTCCTATTACAGATGGGGAAACTGAGGCCCAGATGAGGGAACTGACCTCCCAAGATCACATAGCCTTTCTCTAACCCAGATACCAGATCCCTCCTGCCTCACCCTCCCTCCCCTTTCTTTTCCTCACCTGCCTTCCAAGTACCCATCTGTCTGGTCCAGTCCAGTAACTGGGGACCCCTAGGAAGTTGTGACAGACAGCTAAGTGCCAACTACAATATCAGTTCTCTTTTAGTTGGGCACATGACCTCCTAGGATGAAAACTTCAGCCTCTCTGGCAGCAGGTGTGGCCAGGTAACCTACTCCTGGCCAGTGGGATATAAGCAAAGTACCATAACGTGGTTTACTTTGGGGACAGGGGATGACTTTATGAGGTAGGTATCCTTTGCCTCCCTCCCTTCTTGTTGCTTACAATGGGGACATCACAGCTGGAGCATCACCTTGGACCATGAGAAGCAGCTTGGGGCTCTGACCATTCCAGTTTGGGACCACCTAAATCCAGACTTTAGCAGGAGAGAGAAATAAATGTCTGTCTTTTTTAAGCCACTAGTTTTCTGGGCCTTTGTTACCCACAGCCAAAAAGAATCCCTTTACTTAGGTTCCATCCCGAGATGGTGGACCTAGGTGGAGGCCAGGCAGTGTCCTGGCCTGGGGTGGAGGCCAGGGTCCAGCCTGGGGGTGAGGCTTCTACCTGGGTAGGAGCTAGGAGTCAACAGGGTCTGGAGACACCCAGGAAGTCTTCTTGGAAAAGTTACAAAGCCGAAGGAGTGGTCATCCCGCTTTTGGCTTGAGGCTGAGGAGGTGGATAGGCTTCCTGAGGGAGGGAAGGAGAAGAAGGGAGGGCCTGGGAGGAGTCCTGGGAACTCCAACATTAGAGGGCTGGGGAGGAGGAGGAGCCAGAGGTGGAGGTGAAACCTGGGGTGTCTCTGAACCACAGTGACATGATGGGGCAGTGGAGTTGAGTGAGCGAGGGAGGGGCTGGAGGGGAGAAAGTGGAGGTGATGGGTGGAGAAGTAAAGAGAAGGGAAGGTTCCAAGGGAAGCCAGGCCCAGGGAAGGCACTTCTAGGACAGGAGACCTGTGTGTGTTGGCTGCTGGTGCTAGAGGTCAGGGAGCCAGGCGGGCAGAGCCAAGCATCGGGGAGCCAGAGTTAGGAACTAGGGCTTGTCTGGGGGAGATCTCCATTCCAAGCAGGAAAAGCCCAGGGGCCTTGGCTCTGTCCTAGCAATGGATGCAGCTGCCTCCTCCCTCCCTCATTGATTTGTTCAACAAACATTCTCTGTGCTCCTTGGAGATGGCGCTGGGAACACACAGAGGCAGCTCAGAACCAGCCCTAACCTCAGGAAGAATCCAGAGGGCTGGGGGTGCAGACAAGGAAAAAGACAGTTCATCCAGGAAGCAACCTTAATTGAGCACCTACTGTAGCCAGGTATCTTGTGGGTCCCTGCCCTCAGGGAGCTCCTGGTCTGATGGAGGAGAATGGCAATAATGAAACAAACATGGACACGCCTTGATCATTACAGCTCGGCAGGGAGAGAACAAAAGAACTTTAAGAGGACCAGGGGGCAAGGAAGGTCTCACTGGGGAGACAATTAGCTCATGGGATGGTTTGGGGCTGAGAGATGCTGGGAGCCAGGGGGGCCCTGACCCAGCTTGAGGGGCAGAGAAGGTTTCTTAGCCGATGCCCAATGGCCTCAGAAGGTATTAGCTCAGGGCAGAAGGGCTGCTACTGACTGTGACTTTGAACAAGCCCTGTCACTTCTCTGAACCTCTGTTCCCTTACCTGTACAAGAGTAATAAAACCATCAGTCCCCCCTAAGACACCCGGGCACTGAGCAAGGAAAAGCAAGGGCAGAATTTTCATAAAGTAGAAAAAACATTATAACCCAATAGAAGAATGGGCAAGAAGCACAAGCAGGCACTTCACACAAAAGAAATACAGATAATCAAAAAACATACAGGAGATATTCGATCTTAGCTTGACAACACCTCCCGATGTCGAGCAGTTGCCCCAGCATTTCTGCGCATGCGCACCTGAAGTCATGCGCACCGCTCAGAGCAGCCTGATCGCAAGAGCAAACACCTGGAAACACGAAATGTCTGTCCACGAGAGAGCAGATGAACGTACTGTGCTGTACACACACGCAGCCAGAATGCACAATACTGACAGGCAACAATATGGGTACATCTTAGCAGTATAATATTAAGTACAAAGAAATCCCCGCAATTGTATATAGGAAGATGCTCTTTTTGTGGGGGGGGGGGGGCTACATCATGTAGAACAATGCAAAGGTCATAGTTGTTTTGTTTTTCAGCGGGAGCCAATTAAATAACTGGTGAGAATGCGTCATGAACAAAAGGTTATGAATAGTCCAATTCTGTGCACTTGAGGTCTAATTATATAGGAAAGGGGACAATTTCAGATCATTTCTTCTTCTTCTCCTTCTTTTGTGGGGAAGATTGGCGCTGAGCTAACATCTGTGCCAATCTTCCTCTATTTATATGGGATGCCGCCACAGTGTGGCTTGATGAGCAGTGCCACATCTTTGCCTGGATCTGAACCTACGAACCCCGGGGCCACGGAAGCAGAGTGCCTGAACATAACCACTCCGCCACTGGGGCAGCCCTAGGTCATTTCTATTTGACTTTGGAATGGAGTCAGGAGCTGGATTCCCCCTAAGACAGCTCCTTCCTGGAGCTCATTGCTTCTTGGAGTCCTCTCACTCCTCATCTTTCTCCCTGTTAAGTACCTGAGGCCCATATCTGGCCATGACTGTGACCACCACAACCTCCTCATCTTGATTTCCTGAAGAGATTCTACAGCCCGGATCTTGCTGCGTCACCAGGATTCATTGGGTAGATGGGTTATTGATTTCATTCCCCTTTCATAAGTGGGGAGCCTGAGGCCCAAAGGAAGAGAGTTGAGGGTCACAGGGCACATCTGTGAGGGTGTGGGCCTGGCTCTAGACTTCCAGCACACTGCTCCTCTCTCCACCCTGGTGCCCAGTGCTCCCAGCTTCCTCCTCGATGAGTCTTCTGAGGGCTAAAACACCTAGGTGCCCTCTATGCCTAGAAGATGACTTTGTCTCATCCCAAATCAGAAGGCACTGGGGGTGGGAGGACTCCTGAGATGCTAGAAGCAGCCAAGCCACTCTCTCTGATTGGGGTGGGCTCCCCATTGGGGGGAGGCCCAGTCTAATTCCTTAAACACCCTCCCTCCCCACCAAGAGGATTCTTGATCCAAAGGCCTCAGCCAGCCCACACCAAGGCCAAGCTACAGGATGCTGGGAGCCTGTGACCTGAGTCTCTGCTCCTCTCTGTCAGTTTGCCCATTTCTGCTAGGGGAATAAGAACCTTGATCCCAGAAGCGACGTCAAGACAGAATATGACAGGATGTGAAAGAACGTGGAAAACTGCAAATGTCAGACGGCGGGGGCCATCATTATTGAAGGAGAGCAGTGGCTCCTGGGATGAGGGTCCCCCCACCATACCAAAAATTCCCCAAAAGAGTAGAAAGAAAACACTCTAGAGGAGATGAGTTTGACTTTAAATAAAGTCAGAGAGAGGCATCCTTGGGGAAACCTGCCACTCTTCAGACAAGGCAGCTGAGGCCCAGCGAAGTGTGGCCAAGGTCACACAGCAAGGCGAGGGCAGAGAAGCACCAGCCCAGGCAGGCCTCCTTTCGTTGCTATCAATTTCCCAGTGAAGAGGGAGATATGTGCTGACCCCTTTGAGGCAGAGCTGAGACAAAGTTGAGGTGACGGAGTTATAGCAAGCTGTTCTCAACTTAAAGAGGAAGAGCTTTCTCCCTACAGCGATTTCCCACAACCCCGGGGAAGCAGCAAGCAGGGCACAGGATCCTGGCTGAGTCCTCCCTCTCTCCTGGGGTAGCGAGGCAACCCCTGAGGGTATACCATCCTGCCCTACGCCCATCTCTGCCCCTCTGGTCTGGACCAGAGCCTCCTGCTCACAGGGCCTCTCAGCCCAGTCAGGCCCAGCCACAGTCCTCTTGGGCAAGGGGAGCATGAGTCAGACCAGGCTATCCTTTGTTCCTGGAGAGTGAGCCCAGGCCCAAGAAGGAGGCGGTGGCTGCTGGGGGCACAAAGGAGAGACAACCCCCTTCTTCATCAGGGATCTGGGACCAGGGAAGGCCATCTGGAGGAGCGTGGTGTTTGAAGCTCCTGAAATCTGAATATGAGTCATGGCAAGAGCTGCCATTTCCTGACTTTGACACTGATCAGTTATTTCTCCTTCATGACTCGTAAAGGGGCAATAATATGTACCTCCAAGGGTGGTTGGAGGATTAAATAAAATAAACGAAATAATACCCATACATCCATGGCACTCCATAAATATTTCCCATTCGTTCATTCAGAGGTAGAGGAGCTGTCCTGCCTTGAAGCTGGGCCCGGTGGGGGGTGAGGGGTGAGAGGGGATGAATGGGACCTAGCAGAGGCAGGTGGGGGTGGGGAAGGCCCCAGCATCCGGTACAATGCGACTGGGGCAGAGGCGAGGAGGAGCTCCAGGGCTGGATCAGCTTGAAGCAGGAGAAGCGACCCACACCCTCCATGTCGGCAGGATGGAGCGGCCGCAGGCAGGAGTGTAGGTTTGACAGTGGCAAATCGAGGGCGTTCCCGTCGAGCTCCTTTTGTATGTGAGGCCGAAGGAGGGGCAATGTGCTTTGCGAAGGGATCAGGTTTAAAGCGGTTCCTGAAGGGACTAGGAAACGACTGAACGGAAGTAAAGCAAGTGAAGTCTTCCCAAACCTCCCGTTTTTTGGCGGTGAGTGCTGCTTTACCTGTCCAGGGCTCCGCGGGGGTGGGCGAATCCGGCCGGTAGAGGGCGCCAGAGCCGAGAGCCCCGGAGCGCAGGGGAAGGGGAGGCGGGGCGCAAGGCGGAGCATCCAGGAGAGGGGCAGCCGAGACGGCTGGGGCAGGTGGAGGGGTGTGGCTAGGGCGGGCAGCTGGAAACCAGGGGGTGGGCAGGGGCGTGGTGACGGGGAGGTGGGGCTTCGAGAGCGGCGTGGGAAGGGTTGGGGGACGGCCCGAGCTGGACAGGCCGCTGGGGTGGAGGGGAGGGGTGCTTGGGGGCGCGAGGGGCGGGACTGGGTCGCAATTACGGAGATTGGCTGCGGAGGGCAGGGTAAGGGGAGTGGCCTGGGCGGAGTGAAGGAGCAGGGCGGGGAGTGGGAGAAGCCCTGGAAGACCAGCTGCGCCCCCTGCTCCCTCTGGCGGCGAGTACCGCCCCCTTGCTTGCTGGGAGAGTTTCTGTGTCAAGCTGAGTGTCAGTGTGTAAAAGTTTGTGGGTCCGAGTTGCCATGTTGGGGTCCCTTGGGCAGGAGGTGTTTGCTTGCGAAAGCGGCTGAACCGCAGTGGGTGCGCCGCCCTGACTGTATGTCCGCGGAGCTGGCCACACTCAAAGCTTGCGTGTGTCGGAGCAAGTCCTCGGGGGGCAGCTCGGCCCGCTGGGCTCCCGAGGGGCTCATCTGGAAGGTCGCTTCGGTCTGCATGTGCTCCAGCAGCCTTGTTTCTCCTTCGGCTCCTCCCCCATTCCCTCCCCCAAACTCTCGATTCCCAGCCTCGCGCGCTCCCGGAGCCCACCCCCTCTTTTGGGCGCGAGGCTCCGCCCCCCGCCCCCTTTCCTCTGCCACAAAGTTTATTTGCAACAAAAGGGAGAGAGGAGCAAGCAGCCAAGAGGGAGGGAGCTGGAGCCGGAGCGGGAGCGCGAGGGGAGGCAGGCAGGCCGGCTGGCGGGCGCAGAGCCGAGAAACGGAGTGCTGGGATCTTGCCCGGACCGGGCTGGGCCGCGATGCTCCGGGTCCTACCGGCCGAGGCGGGGGCCGGGCCTGGGGGTCGGCGCTGAGGCGGGAGGGGCTGCGCGGGATGGAGCCGATGCAGCCCGTGGCTGCAGAAACTTGAGCCGCTGCAGATAAATCTCTGCTCCGGTCTCTGCGCTCTCTCCCGGCAAACCCCCCTCGCGCTGAGGCTGCAGGACCCAGGCCTTCGGACCCCGGCTGCTGCGCTTCTTCGGGGCGGGGGCTTAGGGGGGGTTGGCCGCGGCTCCCCGAGGCCAGCCCCCCCGGAGTGAGTGCAGCCACTATGGCGGACGGGGCGCCCCGGCCCCCACTCTATCGCAGCGTCTCATTCAAGCTGCTGGAGCGCTGGAGCGGCGGGCCTGGGCCGAGGGAGGGGGCCACGGACGCCCCCGGGCTGCGGCGCCGCGCCTCGTGCCGGCCGGCGGCGACTGTCCCGGGCCAGCCCTCCCGGCGCGTGTCCAAGCTGGCGTCGGGGCCCCCAGCCGCCCCCGCGCAGCCGCGCCCGCTCCGCAGCCTCTCGCCGTCGGTGCGCCAGCTCTCTCGGCGCTTCGACGCGCCGCGTCTGGATAACGACTTCGCTGCGGCCCGGGACGGGGGCATCTCCCTGGGGGCCGCCGAAGAAGCGGCGGAGGGCGCCGCGCGCGGAGCTTGGCCCAGTGTCACCGAGATGCGCAAGCTCTTCGGTGGCCCTGGCTCCAGGCGGCCCAGTGCCGAGTCTGAGGCCTCGGGGACGCCTAGCCCCGACGGTGCTGCATGGGAGCCTCCGGCTCCGGAGCCCCGGCAGCCACCGACGCCACCTCCTCGGACGTGCTTCCCCCTGGCGGGCTTGCGTTCGGCGCGGCCGCTGCCCGGCCCAGGGACCGAGGGGAGGAGGCGGCGGCAGCAGCAGCAACTGGAGCGGGCGCAGCGTCCGGCGGATGGTTTACATTCTTGGCATAGCTTCTCCCAACCGCAGGCCGGGGCCCGGGCCTCCTGCTCCTCCTCCTCCTGCATCGCCTCCTCCTATCCTGTCAGCCGCAGCCGGGCTGCCAGCTCCAGCGAGGAGGAAGAGGAGGGCCCGCCGCCGCCACCCGGGGCGCAGAGTCCGGCCTACCACGGCGGCCACTCCTCGGGCAGTGACGAGGACCAAGACGGTGAGGGCAGACACCGCTGGGGAGGGAGGCCGGGGCGCAGGCTTGGAAGCTCCCTCTCGGATAAGGACTGTAGGTCGGACAGTTATGGGTTAAATCTGGGCATCATGGACTTGGCAGGGAGAACCGGGAGCCCGGATCCCCCAACATCTCCAAGAGCCCCTAGTGAGGAAGGACCCCGGGAGTGGGGTACTGGCTCCCCTCCCTGTGTACCAGGTCCCCAGGAGGGAGTTCGACCCTTGTCCGACACTGTTGGGGGAGCTTTCCGCGTGGCCAAGGTGAGCTTTCCCGCGTACCTGGCCAGCCCAGCAGGCTCCCGTGGTAGCAGCCGCTATTCCAGCACCGAGACCCTCAAGGATGAGGACCTGTGGGCTGGCCGCGGCTCTGGGGGCTGGGGCGTGTATCGCTCCCCTAGCTTTGGAGCCGGGGAAGGACTCCTAAGGCCCCAGGCACGAACCCGCCTTAAGGGACCTGTGGGCACCTCGAGGGCCTTGAGGGATGGAGGATTGGAATTGGACAAGAACCGGCAGCGGAAGTCCCTGTCGAATCCAGATATCGCCTCGGAGACCCTAACGCTGCTCAGTTTCCTGCGCTCAGACCTTTCAGAGCTGAAGGTCCGAAAGCCTGGTGGGCGTCTTGTGGACCCTGGGAGTGGTCCCTTAGATGGCAGAGACTCACCGTCTCCAGGTGGCCCAGTGGGGCAACTTGGGCCCATGCCCGCCCCAGCCCCAGCATCACCTGGCACCCGCCCCACACTCAAGGACTTGACTGCCACCCTACGCAGGGCAAAGTCGTTCACTTGCTCTGAGAAGCCCACGGCCCGCCGCCTACCCCGAACCAGTGCCCTGAAGCCCAGCTCCTCTGAGCTCCTGCTGGCAGGCACAGGTGCCGAGGAGGACCCATTGCCCCTCGTTGTTCAGGATCAGTATGTGCAAGAGGCCCGGCAGGTTTTTGAGAAGATCCAGCGCATGGGTGCCCAGCAGGATGAGGGAAGCGACGCCCTCCCTGGAAGCCCTGACTGGGCAGGAGATATGAGCCGAGGGCAGCGGTCCCAGGAGGAGCTCTCGGGCCCTGAGTCCAGCCTGACAGATGAGGGCATTGGGACAGACCCTGAGCCTCCTGTTTCAGCCTTTTGCAGCCTGGGTACCGCAGGGGTGTGGCGACCTCTTTCCTCCCCCTTGGCTCAAACCAACCACCATGGCTCTGGGGCTGAAGACAGTCTAGGAGGGTGGGCCCTGGTGTCCCCTGATGCCCCTCCCACACCAGGTGCCCTCCGCCGGAGACGCAAAGTCCCACCTTCAGGCCCTGGTGGGGCTGAACTGAGCAATGGTGAGGCAGGTGAGGCCTACCGGTCTCTGAGTGACCCAATTCCACAGCGCCACCGGGCTGCCACCTCTGAGGAGCCCTCTGGGTTCTCCATGGATAGCAACCTCCTGGGCTCACTTAGCCCCAAGCCAGGACTTCCAGCAGCCCCAGCTGTGGATGAAGGTTTGACCAGTGGCCACAGTGACTGGTCTGTGGGCAGTGAAGAGAGCAAGGGATACCAGGAGGTTATTCAGAGCATCGTTCAGGGGCCTGGTGCCCTGGGGCGTGTGGTGGACGACAGGATTGCTGGCAAAGCCCCCAAGAAGAAATCTCTGAGTGACCCCAGCCGCCGTGGGGAGCTAGCTGGGCCTGGATTTGAGGGCCCTGGAGGGGAGCCCATCCGAGAGGTCGAGCCTGTGCTGCCTCCATCCAGCAGTGAGCCCATCCTTGCAGAGCGGAGGGCAGAACCAGAAGAGCCCAGTCCTGCCAGGGGCCGGGCACAGTCTGAGGTGGCCCTACCTGAGGCCCCGCCTGCCTCCTCCACTGCCCACCGTGACTTCCACCTTGACCCTAAACTGGCTGACATTCTGTCCCCACGGCTTAGCCGCCGTGGTTCCAAGAAGCGCCCGGCCCGGAGCAGTCATCAGGAGCTACAGAGAGAGAAGGGAAATCAGGACCAGAATGGCAGCCTGTCTCAGGCCCGACCCTCCTCCAAACACGTTCGCCATGCCAGTGTGCCCGCCACCTTCATGCCTATCATGGTGCCTGAACTGCCGACTTCCCATGGCCCCCGTGTAGCTGTGCCAGAGCCCATGGGCTTCCCTGCCCGAGCCCACCCAACACTGCAGGCACCCTCACTCGAGGACGTCACTAAGCAGTACATGCTGACCCTCCACTCTGGCGAGGTCCCTGCTCCAGCACCAGTGGATATGCCCTGCTTGACTCCGGTTGCACCGCCCTCTGCTGAGGCCAAGCCCCCTGAGGCAGTCCGCACTCCGGATGAGCCTGCTCCAGCCAGCAAGTGCTGCAGCAAGCCACAGGTGGTGAGTCCTTTATGGGGGGCCCTTCCGACTGGGGCCACGGGCGCTGACTTCCGCAGGAGCCCTTCGAGTGTGCTCACTGGGCAGGTGCCCAGGTCTGAGGTTGCTGCTCCTATCCTGCAAGTGCATAGGCAGTCTTAAGAGGGTTCACGACACAGGGCTCCTGTCTACCCAGGCTCCACAAGCTTCAGGTTTCTGCTGGTGCTAATGTCACAGGTTCTTGTTGGCTCCAAGGTGTTCTGGATGATAATTACAAAGGGTTCTGATCTAGTCCTTTAGATGGTTCTCAGGGACTGCTGGTTTTAGAGATTCCTCTCTGGTTCTTTGTTATAAATACACAAGGAGGTGTGAGAGTGATGGAACTTTCTCAAGCTTTGCTGCCCCTGTTGGCTCCTTGTAGGATGTTTGGACTCAGGGGCCCACAGCTGACATGGGTTTGCCCTTCTGCATGTGGCTTTCTTGTGCAGATCAAGATGTAGGGCTGTCCCTGGGCCTGGGAGAATTGGAGAAGTACAGGCATTACTTTATGGAGTAGCAGAAAGGACTTCAAAAAGTACATTAATGGCACTGGTCTACTCTGTGACTCAATCTCCCCATTTGTAAAATCAGGGGGCTTGTAGACAAGGTGGTACCTGTGTCTCCATCTGGCTGGTGCTGTGCAGATTTGGAGGGAGTCCATGGGTTGGAGTTGGGGCCCTCGTGGGGCCTGAGGTCTGCTAGAGCCTTTTATGATTAGAATGGGGGCTTGAAAGGGAGGGCAGGGTCAGGAAGGGGGTTGAAGCCCAGCAGCCAGGGGCCTTGAGAGGTTGGGAGTGCCTCTGGCCACATAGGGAGGGCTGTCTCTGTGGGTCAGGGTGGGGATGCTGGCTTCTCCCTACCCCAACCCCTTCCTGGTGACTCTGAGATGCTTCCCCCTTCCTCTGCCAGACCCCTGGCCCTGAGGACTTGCTCTCCCTGAAGCCTGCACTTCTGCCTTCTGGCTTCAGCTATCACTGGAATTTGGCTCTGGTTTCAGATGGGTTCCAGGCAGTGTGGTGCCCTGGCATCCTGGTCGGAAGCTAGATTCTAGGCTCTGGGTTCTGGGCCTAGCGTGGGGATGGCCCGGCGTTATTTCAGCCATGGCCTGCATCCCCACTGCGTTCCCCGCCTGTGGAAGGAGGCTGGAAACCCTAAACCCTGGACGAATTTGGCCACTCCCCGTTCCCAGCACTCTCACGGCCCCTCTGAACTCTATCTCTCTTTGTTTCTCTCTCCTTGTCTCTAGTTCCCCCTGGTCCTGGCTTTCCTGTCTCGTGGAGGCTGCAGAGAGTCAGCAGGCCGGAAGTGGGGAGGGGAAATTGTGGATCTGTCCTTCCTTCTGAGGGCCTGGTAGGGCAGTTCAGGTGCCCCCAACTCCAGGGCCAGTTGTCTGTAGAACATGGGGGTGGGGGAGGGGGAGAGCAAGGGCAGCTCCTGCCAGGCCCCCTCCCCAGCTGCCTTTCCCATATAATTATCTTCTCTGGGAGCCTGGAATGGTAAATTAGGGGAAAGGGCAAGGGTGAACCAAGGGCCTCAGGGAGACTATGGGGGCTTGCTCCTAAGAAGAGTCATTGAGACCCAGAGACAAGGTGGAAGTTTTTGCAGAATTGGTCCCTGGTCTGCCTCCCCTCACATTCTCCCCTTGTCCCACCTGTCCTCAGGGAGAAGCTTAGGGCCCCCCCAGGCCCTCCAGAGGGCTATGAGGGGGGACATCTCTGCCCAGAACACAGGCTTCTCCCTGTCCTCAGTGGACACTCTCTCTGGCCTCCCAGCCTTTGCCCACTCCAGTCCTCCCACCTTCCCAGGCCCAGCTGATGTCCCCTCTGACCCCTTAGAGGAGAGAACTGATGAGTCTGTCATTAGCGGAGCAGGCTTTGAGCCTTGCTCCAGATCTGTGTGTGGTCTAGGATCAGTCATATGCCTGCTCCATGCCTCACTTTCCCCTTCTGTAAAATGGGAGTAATGGCCTCTGCCTGGCGGGCTCTTGTGTGATGAGTGGGTGGTGTGATCACTCCCTCCCTGGGGGCAGGAGAAAGGGAAAAAACAGGCTCCACTGCCCTAGCTGCTTCTCAGTGACCAGCGCTGGCCCCTCCTCCCTGCCCCTTACTGGTTTCTCAGCACAGGGCCGGGCACTCAGGTCCTGGTGGACTTGCATCCGCTCAAAAGAAATGCACTGTCTCCTAATTCCCCACCCCCTCATAAAGGCTGGAAGTTCTCCCATCTGCTAGCCCTAATCCGTCCTGCTGTCCCCTTCCTTCTGGCTCCAGGAAAATGGGGAGCAGCTGTCCACCCCCTCTTGCTGGCCTCCGTGGAGGAGACAATGTTCCCTTGTTTCAGGTCTGGGGCTCCAGTCATGCTCCCTGGGCTGTGGGTGGAGATGGTTTGCTGTGGGCTCCAGAATAAGAAGGGAAGAGAAGAGGCTGTCACGCTTTGCTGATGAGGCAGAAACCAGTGTGAATCCAGCCAAGGGCTGACAGGAGCAGCCCTGGGGGCAGAGCAGGCCCCTGACCTGACCCTGGGCTGTGGGAGTCCCTCAATCCGTATTTTATTTGCCCTCCAGATGGTGTTGCCCCCATTCTTGGGAGCAGAAGGCCCGGGTCCCAGGCCTGGCACAGCCTCTGACTCACTCTGAGACCCGGACAGAGTCATCCTGGGTCTCAGTTTTCCCATCTGTACAGTGGGACGTTAGATTGCCTGGACTTAGAGGGTCCAAGGAAGGATAGCCTGCAGCGTGGTCAAGGGAAACAGGAGGCATCAGGGTGTGTCTGGAAGAGAGAGAAAGGCAGCTGTTTGTAATAGCTGTAAGAACTGCAAAGCCCAGGGAACGAGGGATAACTCGTGGTCGCTTTATTCTGTGAACACCTGCTTGCATATGTGCTGGGGGAGCAGGCCGAGCTCTCAGAGCCTCCCAGCCCTGCCGCCCCCACGCCCCTTGTCATTGCCACTTAGGCCCACAGTAGCCTGGAGGATCAGCGACTCTTCACTCTGGGGCTTCCCTGACCCCGGCCTTAAAGTACAGAGTCTTCTAGTCCAACCTTCTGCCCTCAGGTACCTGATACGCATTTGACACATGTGACAACTGTAGCCCGGAAACAGGAAGTAACTTGTGTCTCAGAATCATGGGTGAATTTTAGCCTATTGGAAGAGCAGTGGCAAACATTTATTAAGTGCTTACTATATGCCAGACACTCTGAATGTTTCATTCTTCAAATGTGAAAGCTGTGGGAATCTTACAGTGCGGAATTCTTAGAATTGCAGGCTTAGATTCCCACTGGATCCGAGAATGTCACTGTCCTAGAGGCGAAGGGGCCCATGGATCCCTGTTTCTCAGTGGGATGGGCCTGCCATCTGAGTAGGAGGGCAGGGTCAGGGGACAGTTGGGGGACTTCACCTGCACACACCCAACAGCCTGAACACCTTCATGGTGGTTGTTTAATTCAATGTGACCTGGGGTTAGGGTGGAAAAAACTTTGAGACTCAGAAAGGAGAATTCTGGGTCTGAGGTCGCACAGTAAAGCAGGGCAGAGCCAGGCCCAAGCGTCAGAACCTTGGCCTTGCCCCCACCCCCTGTCCCCAGCAGACATGGCCCCCCACCCCCTGCTTGTCTGGCCAGCTCCCTGCCTTGCTGAGAAACGCCTGGCTGCAGCTCTTCGTCACCTTTCTTCCCTCTGTCTCCCCTTGGCAGGGACCCAGGGGGGTGGGGGTTCTCTCCTTTCCCTCCTTGGCTCTTTGCTATGATTTTTCCATGGAAACTGGTTCTGGGAGGGGAGGCAATTAGGACATTTGGAATTCTGAGCGGTACCAAATATCTATAATTAAATGTCTTGTCACCCAGCAGGAGGAGGGTGGGGAGGAGGAGGACAGGCAGAGGGCTGTCCTTTTCCTCTGTTTATTCCATACCCCCCCCCCTTCCTAAGGGTTTTGGGCTATTGGGGGGAGTGTGGCGGAGGAATAGGTCCCCCGCCACCCTGTGGGGAAGAGTTGGGGGATGGACCAGAGTCGAATCTGACATTTTCCAGCCCCACGTTTCCGGGACCAGCTGGGTTTCAGAGGCTGTGAGGCTGCTAATCCTGTCCCCAGCCGTCCCCCCCTCCCCCCCCCCCCCCCCCCCCCCGCCCCCAGTGTAGAGACTTGCCCCTCCTGCCTCCCTCTCTCCCTCCCTCCCTCCCATCTGTGATCTCTCAGGCTACACATGCCGCCCTGCCGTGGGGTGGAGGTACCCCCAGCCTGCCTGGGGAGCAGAAACACTCAGAGGTCCAGAATGTAGAAGCAGCCTGGAAGGGTGATGTAGGATGTGGAGGGAATGGCCCAGGGGGCTGGCAGGAGAGGCTTCCTGGAGGAGGCTCTGCCTGGAGCTTGGCCTTGAAAACTGGAAGAGTTTGAATTGAATAGCCAGAGAGGGAGGGGTTCTGGGAGGAGTGCACAGCAGGAGTAGAGGCCAGAAGGTGGGAAAGAAAATGGCAGACTGTGTGCAGTAGGAGTTTGTTTCAGAGACTTGGGTGACCCTTGATAGGGCAATGCATTCATTCATTTAACGAATACTTACTGGGCCCCTAGACACGCATCAAACACTCTTCTAGGCCCTGGGGTAGAGCAGCAAACAAAACAAAGGCCTGGCCTCATGGAGCTTCCAGTCTAGTGGGGAGACCTGCCTGTAAATGGATCCATTATGTGTCAGGGAGAGGTAGAGGCTGGGGAGCAAAAGACAGCAGGATGAGGGAGCAGAGAATGACTATTTTAGATCCAGAGGTCTGGGAAGGCTTCTCTGAGGAGGTGAGATTGGAGCAGAGGCCTGGAGGAAGTGAGAGAGCATGTCAGGTGGCCCTCTGAGGGGAAGAACATTCTGGGCAGAGAGGAACAGGGAGATTGACAAAGCTCCCAGGGTGGCCTGGGGCTGTAGGCTGCGCTGGTCACCCCCTGCAGACATACATTGGCTTGGCTCAAAGGCTAGGAGGGTAGAGCTGCCACGGGGCCCCAGTGAGGCAGGTGACAGTGCCTTATCCCACTGGTGCCTCCTCTGCAGCCACCATGACACCCTCAGCTCCAGCTTGCATCTCTCCTGGGACAGAGAGCTCAGGCCACCCCAAGGCACCCCGTCCCCCATGTCTGGTCCTCCAGCTAGGTGGGCATCCCAATATACCATTGAAGAAGCAGCCCAGAGTGGGCAGAGGTTGCCCAAGGCCCTCTGGCTGAACTATGGGATTTGGCCCCAGGTGTCCTGACTCCCAGGCCTTACATTGGCCCCACAGAGTTCCCACTGAGCAGAGTTGGCAGGGATGGTGGTGGTAGGGCGGGGGAAGGGGAGCCCATGTTTCCCAGAAAGGCTCGCAGCCCTGGCGAACTTATTGGGAAATGTGCCCAGGCAGCCTGGCGCCTTGCTGGCAGGCCCTGAAATGGGGGCCCCAGGTCCCCTGGGAAGCAAGAGCCTATTGGAGCCGATGCCCCCACCAGGGGAGTTGATCCCCCGTGTCCCCCCTCCCCTACTTCCCACCCCAGGCCTCTGGGATATTCTAGGGGTGGCCAGAGGCAGAGGAAGACTGCCAAGCTGCCGGGCTCTGAGCCGTGAGGGAGCCCCAGCCCCTGACATGCAGGGTATCTGAGCCCCTCTAGCAGCTGTGGGCTGACCAGGAAAGACCGGGGGTAGCTCACAGAGGTCTGCACTAGGGGTCAGGAGACCTGGCTTCCGGCCTTAGACTACCCATTTTCCTGCTGTGTGGCCTTAAATAAGTCCTTTCCCTTCTCAGAGCCACAGATTCCTCCATGCTCTTGGGCACCAGGATAAAGCCTCCTCCCAGGCCTTTTGGGAGAGACAGCAGCCATCCTGAGTAGGAGCCCGACTTGTGGACTGAAGTGCTGGCAGGTGGGGGCTCACAGCCCCGTGAGGCTGCTGAGGAGACTGAGGCTCAGAGTGGAGCCGGGACTCACCCAGGTCTGGCCCCCTCGGCCCTTTCCCCCGCCAGCTGCTGCTCTAGGCTCCCCAACACACAGGTGGGGCCTCTCCCCACACTTGTGGCAGGCTGTGGGGCTCACTCTGCGGCCTGTTCCCAGAAGTGGTGATGCCGCTGCTGCCGGGATGTTAAAACGTCCTCTGAGCTTGGGGAAGTCACGGGGCCCAGACTCCCAGGCAGGGAGAGAGTGAGGGGAGTCTAGAGAGGCCCCTGCGGTGGGAGGGATATGAGCTGATTCCAAGGTCTAGACTGGCAGATGGATGGTGTAGCTGTTGCCTATTGCTGTGGGAGCAAAAGACTACACATTTGGTGGCTTAAAACAGTACAAATATTATCTTACAGTTCTGGAGGTTAGAAGGATGGGTTTCACTGGGCTAAAATGAAGGCATTGACAGGGCCACATTCCTTCTAGAGGCTTCAAGGGAAAACCTGTTTCCTTGCCTTTTCCAGCTTCTTGTGGCTGCTGGCACTTCTTGGTTCATGGCCCCTTCCTCCATCTTCAAAGCCAGCAGCATAGCGTCTTCAAATCTTTCTCGCTCTGGTCCAAACCTTCTGCCTCCGTCTTATAAGGACTCTTGTGATTGCTTCGGGCCCACTTCCATCATCCGGGATGATCTCCCATCTCAAAATCCTTAGTCACATCTGCAAAGTCCCTTTGGCCACGTAAGATAACATATTCACAGTTTCCAGGGATGTGGACATCTTTGGGGGCCATTATTCTGCCTACCACAGGTAGGCAGAGGGGCCGGGCTATCAGCTTCTGAGGTCCAGAGCCCCTGGTGGGTGCTGGTCATGGGGCAGAGCCTGTGAACTCAGGCCCACTGCATTTATGCTGTGTTCATTTCTTTCTATGGTCATTTGTCCTTTGTCATTCATTCATTCAGCAGTCAATTGTTGAGCCCCTTGATGGGCAGTGGGAACACACAAAGAAAGCACGGACACCATCCCTGCTTGCTAGGAGCTTTCCACAAGGGTCTTAGCCCCCTGAGATTGGTGGGGTCCAGAGGGTGGCTGAGCCCTGGCCTGGTGGGAGAGGGACAGAAGTGCCAATGGATCCCTTGTGGACGGGCTTGTCTTCTAGAGTGGCTGGTCCTGGGTTTGCTGACTAAAAATTGGGTTGAAGCAGCCCCCAGGAATGGCAGTTGGCAGGGGAGTTTAGAGCCAGGGCAAAGAGGTGGGGGTCTAGGGAGGGGTGGGAGTCCCATCTGTGCCGGGCTGTCCTAGGTGGACCTCAGGGGCAGATGGAGGGGAGCTCCTTATCCCCAAGTGCCAGGAGCTCCATGTTGGGGATTGGTGACCTTGGTGCTCTGGGACCAGAGGACCTATCACATCCCCTCATGCCCTGAGAGACCAAGGTGCTTCCCAGAAGACGGCACATGGAGGGTAGGGAGCACACTCCAGCCCCCTTCTCCCCTCACACTGGCTTTGGGACCCAGGACGAGCCTTTACAGACTCCTCTGCATTGCCCCCTCACTCGACCAAGGATTATTGTTAAGGTAAATGAAAGCCAAGAGGGCTTGGTGCATAGCAAATGCTCAGGAAATGTTAGTCCCCCCCCCACCCATGACTGAGATGCTGAGATGTTAGGATTCTAAGATTCTAAGAGACATTGATTCCAAGATGCTCAGATTCTTGGCCTCTCTTTCCAGCCATGAAGCAGAGGACAAAGCTCTGAACAGGAGGAGAGGTGGGGTTCTGGCCACACCTTGGTGGGGTCAGTGGCCCTGCAGCCTGAGCCTTTGGAGGGGGTTGGAGGGAGAGGGGCTGGGCAGTTGGCTGAAGCCAAGTGCCCACTGTCCTTGCTCCCCTCTCCAGCTCCCCCTCTCCTTTTGCTACCATCGACCCCAACCTGGGAGGCAGAGCAGATCCAAAGTCCCCTCTGGCTCAAAGCCGCAGACACATTGGAACTGGCTGTGAAGCTGGGCTCAGAGACCCTCAAGCCACGGAGTGTGAGGGTCTGTGTGCCTGATGGGCTTTGAGGTCAGACTGATAAAGGTTAACATCTCAGACTTGATTCTGACTCACTTGCTGGGTGATATCTAACAAGTCATTGCACCTCAGCTCTGAGTCTCCGTTTCTTGCTCTGTGAAATGAGGACACTAAGGAGTTCTTGTGAGGGACAAAGAGATAATGTTTGTGGAGCCCTCAGCCCATGACTGCAGGTCTAGAAGCTCTCAGAAATGTGACCACTTTAAAGTATGTGCTTTTGAGATTGCCAGTTCAGAGTGTAGAATCTCGTGGTTTCAAGATCAAGGATTCTGAGTTTTTTTCCAGGAGTCCTACCTCATAGCTCAATTTTGTTTGTGCATTTGAGATTATTCCTTCTTGGTGCTGAGATTCTGGGGCTGGGGAGAGGCAGGGCAGGTCCTGGGCTGGTGGGAGGGCAGTGGGGGGCCTGTGATGGAGGGGGACTGTGATGGAGGGGGCCTGGCTGAGGGAGCAAGTGCCAGGTTGGTGTCTGTTTCCTGTTTATTGGTTCCCAGGGGGTGAGCAGGCCCTGCTCCGGAGCAGCATGGAGCAAGAGGGAGGGAGGCCCGGGGTCCTGGCCGCCAGCCAGCCCCACAGCCTGGCCTCCTGGGACCGTTGAGACCCCTCCCCCCGAGCCCCCTTGGACAAACATCCAGTCCTTTCCCAGGCCAGAGCACTGGAGGTCAAGGAGCAGATGTGGAAGGGAAGGGGTGGAAGGACGGGAAGGGACCCCCTCCCCCGCCAAACTACTACTGACTCCATCTTTCTTGGCTGCCTATGTCACTGAGATCTGACACTCCTGGTTCCTCACTGTCCCTCTCTATCTCTCCCTGATTGGTGGTGAGACATCCAACTTCTTGGCAGGCCAGGAGGCAGGAGGAGGCCTTCAATGCCAGGATGCTCCACCCGGAAGGACCCTTAGAAACCAACCATATCTTTTAACCACCCCTCACCCCTGCCTTATTCCAGGGCAAAACAGGCCCAGTGAAGGGAGGGGTCTTGCTCAAGGCCACGCTACAGTGGAGCAGGCCCAGCGATCTGCCCCGTGCACCTTGCCAGTGCTCCATCCCCACCCTTGGACTGCTGGGTATAAGGGGCCACTGGGAGTTGTTGAGGGGGAGGTGGCATGAGTCACTTGGCATTTTAGGGAATTGGGTTGAGACAGGCAGGAAAGAGAAGCCTGTATCTGAGGCCAAGAGGGCAGGGAGGTCTCTGACCAGAGTACACAAGGAGAGGCTCTGTTTGCAGGAGCCAGGTTGAAGGCCTTGAGTGCCGAGTTAAACAGCCTGGGCTTTGTCCTGTGGGCAGTGGGGAGCCACGGAAGATTAGGAGCTGAGGAGGAGCAATGGCAGAGGGGCACATTAGAAAGCATCCTCTGCTTGTGGGGTGATGTTTGGACCAGAGGGAGCAGGGAGGTGAGAAGCCTGAGCTGAGGGGAGCAGGTGATGTGGAGATGGAGAGAAAAGGGCTCACTAGTGAGATAATTTGGAGATGAAATCTGAGGATTTACATTGAGGCTCAGGGGCCCTATTAGAAACTGATGTTGGGGGAGTGGGGCCCACGTCCCTTCCTTGAGTTAGAGAATTAGGCAGTGGGACAGGATGCAGGGTCATCTGAGTCATCCCCCTGCCTCAGGGCAGAACTTTCCTCTGCATTTCTGGAAGGGTGAGGGAGCTCTGAGCCAGCTCGGGTCCCTGCCTCTGTGCCCCGTATGCTTCTTGTCTAACTTCAGTCCCTCCTGCTCCAGCGGAAGTACCCTGTTCTCAACGGGGTTGCCAGAGAACAGGAGAGCTCCAGGCTACACCCCCAATCCACCCTTTTGGGAGCGGCCTGGGTAGGGAGCATGTAGGGGAGAGAAGGAGCAGGCCTGTGCTGCCTTGCTGGCCATGACCCCAGACAAGTCACTCGGCCTCAGTCTCCCCATCTGTGAAGTGAGAGTCCCAGATGTGGCAGAGCCCAGGAGAGCTCTGGACTGCACAGGCTCGCAGGAGCCGTGGGTGGAATGATGCTAGGTGGACAGGCAGGAAGCCCTGCTAACAGTGCTCACAGTGGGTCCTTTAGTCAGAGGAGTATCCTCCTGATATTTGTACCATAGACCCCGAGACAAGTGCTGTTCTGTGGCCCTGCAGCCCTGGAGGCCTTCCTGGAGGAGAGGTGGGCAGGGGCTATAGGGAGAGGAGTAACTCAGATTTGGGGCCTGATCTGAGTCTCAGTTTCCTCCTCAGATGCCTAAGTACCTTTCCAGCTCCTTGCGGTGCCCGTGCCCAAGCTCTCCTCTCCCCTCCTGCTGGACCAGAGCTTCCAGGCTTATCCCCAAGGCCAGTGGGGGCGTTGCCTGGGGCGGGTGAGGAATTTCCGAGGGAACAGCTAAATTCAGCAGCGGCTAAAAATAGTCCTGGCCCCAGGGCTGGAGGAGGAGGAGGAGAAGGGCCAGGCCAGCCACTCACCCTGCCTGCCCTACCTCTTCACCTGGATCCGTGGCCTTCTCGCTCCTCCACATCTTCATTCTGCTCACTCCCACCAGGCCTTTCCCTCACTGGGGGCTGCTGGCTTTCTCCTCTCCTCCCTCCTCTGTCCTTCGCCCTGCCGTCCTCCCTTGGTCTCACTCCTTCTGTCTGTTTCCTCTCACCCTCTATGTCTCCCTGCCTCTGACAGAGCCAGACAGAGGTGCCTGGCTGGGACCAGGACTTTGGAAGAGGGCTGTGTATAGGGCGGTGTGCCCTCGGCATCCCAGCCCAGGTGTCAGGAACCCCCGCCCCCCAGGGTTCGCAGCTATTGCAGCCCTTCTCTGCTTGGGCTTGGGGGATGGACCTCAAAGGCTCTGGAGTGTGGAGATGTGGGTGGGGCCTCCAGTTCACCCTGTGACCCAATGCTTGGTTCTGGTCCGGTGGCCCCACTCATGCCAGGCCCTCCTGTTCCTGGCACACGGTGGGGCATCAAAACACACTTATCAAATAAATACTGTGGAGGGGGTGGGGAAGGCAGGAGAAGGACAGCTGGGCCCTGCCCTTGAGGGGGTTCCCAGGCAGCCCTGAGCTCTTCTTACCGCCCATGCCCAGCCCTGTGTCGGCTCTGCCCTGGAGACCACAGGCCTGAGCACCAAGGCACTGGGAGCTGCCATGTGGGCTAAGGGTACTGTCCTAAGCCAGTACCAATTGGGGGCGGGGGTGGATCTGGACCCTGAGGCTCAGGGAGGGAGACATGCTGAGCTCAGAATACAAACCCCGAAGGAGAGAGGTGGTGTTTGGACCCAGGCCGGCCTCACTCCAAGGCTGCAGGAGTGAGTCTTGTCTGATGCAGAGGTCAGGGAGGAAGCTGAGGGAAAGTCTCAGGAGGTCTAGTCCACAGTACCTGACTGCATACGGCGCGGGTCGGGGGTAGAAAGTCACAAGTAGTGGTAGCGGAGCTTATAAAGCTCTTCCCGTGTGCCAGGCCCTGGTCTGAGCACTTTCCATGTAATTCACTCATTTAATCCATTTAATCATAAGGGGAGGTCCTCTTATCCCTGGTTCACAGATGAGGACCCGGGGCACAGTGTGGTGAAGCGGTTGCCCAGGTTAGGAAAGCTAACTAAATGGTGGGGTTGGAGCTCAAACCCAGAGAGTCTGGTTCCAGAATCCGGGAACGTTACTCAGGTCCCTGGCTTTCAGGACTGCCTGGGTAGGGGTGGTGTGGTCAGCAAGGTGGGCATGTGGGAGGGAGTGGATTTTGCTTTGGACATAGGGAGCCCACTGGGTTCACAGTCCGCAGTCCTAGACCCAGGAACTAGCACACAGTAGGTGCTCAGGAAATACCATTTGAATGGCTCAGTTGAATCTGAGGGGCCCTGGGGAGTGAGAGAAGGTGATGGGCTGGCAGAGGGAATGAGTCGGGGGCCCAGGGTCCTTTCTCGTGGTGCTGGAGAGCAGCTGAGGTCAGTGCTGGGCTCCCTGCTGGTGGAGGAAGCTCTGGCCCAGGAGGGTGGAAGGGTGCTGAGATGAGCCATAGGCAGGGGAAGGAGGGCTGGGGGGCAGGCCAGGCGGTGCTGGCGCGTCCTGCCTGCAGTATCTGGAAAGCAGATCTCTTGGGCCATGGCCGGCGTGACTCAAATGGAGACAAAAAAACCTTCCATATTTGGACAAAGAGCCCAGAGAGGCCCGGACCCGCAGCCAGCCCAGGCTGCCTCCCCCACCCACGGCCTCCTGCCCTGTCTCCCTCCGGGCCCCTAGCCTTGAGCCCTGTCCCACGAGTTTAACTCCTGGGCCTCTGGCAGCACGGTGGCCCCCTCTCCTCCGTCATCAGGCCACCTTCCGTCAGGCCAGGCCTGGGCCACTGGTGCTGGGAAAGAACAGCCAGCGTTGGGCCCTGAGCTCAGGCTAGAGACGCAGAGGAGCCCTGGCAGAGCCCACAGGCTGGAGAGGGGTATACACCGAAACCAGCCATTCCCCTGCCGTGGGGTAAGCTGACTGTAGACCCCCACCCATCCCAACAGGGGCAGAGCCCGAGGTGCACAACACATAGGCATGTGTACACGCATGCATGCGCACACTCCTTTCCAATCTGCAGCAGACTTCTATTCCCACAAAGACATCTGTGCAGATATTGCAAGTGAGGACCTAGTCTGAGAAGCCCTCATAGCTTCTCTGGAGCAAGCTTTGATGACCATGAAGTTGGAGTAGATAGGGGCAGCCAGATGTCAACTTAACATGTAATGTATGTATGCATTATCCATCTGGGGAGATGTGAACAGAGCAGTTCATCCCTGCACTGAACCCCCCAGTACCCAACATGGGGCTAGGCTGGGCACTGGATGCTGGAACCAGGTGAATGGGGAGAGTCTCAGCCCACTCTGCCTGGAGCAGGACCTCACTTCCCAGGGAAAGCCCGGCGATCTGCCTGAGGACCGGGTGCTGGTTGTCACTGGTGGAGTAACTGAGTTGACTGCATAGCTTCTCTTAGCTCTTCTAATTAGCCTTGGGTAATTAACTCTGGAATCTGCCTGGGTAATGGGTTTGGAGAGCCCAGAGTAACCTTTAAATTCAATTCCTCTGCCATCCACTGGTGCCTATATGTGCAGGGGTTCCTGCCCCAGGGACCCCCATCTGAGAAGAGAGAATCGGAAGGCCAAGGAGGATGAGGGCGAGAGAGGTTAACTAGGGCCTTGAAGGACCAGCAGGGCCTTGGCAGGCAGAAAGGGGGCCAGGCCCTTCAGGCAGAGAGAAGCGAGAAAGTGAGGCTGTGATGGAAAAGCCCCAATGTCTCTGAAGTACCATGAAAGCTCCCTGGTTCTGGAGAAGTTGGGTGGGTCCTGGGGAGTCTGGAAGGTCAGGCCTCAAAGTCTGGATTTGATCCTGGGGCAGTAATTTTCAAGCTTTTAAAAATAGTGGAACCATTTCCTCTAGAGGAATCTTGACACAGAGCTATAAAACAGGCCAACCTGGAACCTTGTTGACTTAAGTGAAGGTGGGGCATGTCTGCCCCCATGACCACGTCTCCCCCACGTACTTCCACGGAGCCCCCTGACTCAGGCAGAGAATCCCCGTTTGGAGCAGAGGAGCCCCGGCAGAGAGGTTTATAGCAGACCAAGCCTCTCCCCTCAGCTTCTCCCCAGAAGTTCAGCCCAGCCAGGCTTCCTGGGCAGGGACAAAGCCTGCTGGGGACCAGGCTTCCAGAAGGAGCCAGGCTGATGGAGCACCCCGTCTGCCCTTGGGGCTCCCACAAGCAGGTGATGCCCCCGACCCGGGGCCTCTAGAACTGGGCTGGGCCCCACTTGATCAGGAGGATGACCCGTCGGAGCAGTGGGAAGACCCTGACTGCCGCCGGCTATGCCTGGGAAGATGCAGGCCCTTTGAGGAAGGTAGGAGCTGGCAGCCAGCCATGCTCCCGGAGCAGGCACACGGTCTGGCCCACCTCGGTCACTGACCGGGTCAGGTGAAAGCATGTTCTCTAGAGGCCCAGGAATCCCCTGGCTCCTCCTGGGTGACGTAATTTAGGTTAGAATCAGGAAGACTTGCCCTGAGTTTAGAGTGAGTGAAAGGCAGTGTGAACAAGGGTTGGCAGGAGAAGGCCTGAGCTCGGAGCCTGCCGGGGCCAACGCCCAGGACACAGGCTTTGCCCACCTCCCCCACCAGCCTACCTGGCCCGCCACACAGCCTAGCTTCCCACTTCTTTGGCCACTGAAAACATAGGATGAGTAGGAAATTGCCAAGCATAAAGACGGGAGGGTGCACCCGGCGGAGAGACCAGCACGTGCTGAGGCCTGGGTGTAAGAATGATGGGCTGGAAGAACTGCTGTGGGTAGAGGATGATGCAGTCAGAGTGTGATACGGAGGGAAACTTGACTCTGGTGGGTCAGCAAGGACCAGGTCACCCAGGGTGTCGGGGGTCAGCCTGAGTGCTCGCATTTGATCCTACATCCAGCTGAGTTGGTGTAATGGTTAGAACAGACTGGAGCCAGATGGCTTAGGTTCAAATCCTGCTCTTCCTCTTAGCTGTGTGACCATGAGCAAGTACTTCATCCCTCCGTGGCTCAGTTTATGCACCTGTCAAATGGGGATGATAATGATGGCACCTATTATAGGGTTTTTGTGAGGATTAAATGTGATAATGCCTGTGGTGGCTGGGCTGGACCAGTGACCTCTGGGGATCCGTGGGAAATTATAAAGCAAATTGGAAGGGGAGGGAGGCTGGTGGCCTGGACTGGCTGAGGAGAGGGTCCCAGAGATGGAGAGAGTTGGATGGGTCATGGAGAACAGCCTAGAGCATCATCTTTGGGAGTAGAGGGATAAGCTGAGTTCCCCAAGGGAAGCTCAGAATTTCCCCCCAGGCAGCTGCTGTAGGAAAGGAGCCAAGGGTCCGTGCAGAGGGGGACGGGATTCTGTGGGCCTGGGGCTCTGCTGGATTCTCACTGGCAGAAATCCCCACCCTGCTGTGAGGTTCCCGTGGCTGACCATATTTACAGACATTATCTGTGGCCAGAGAAGGGCAGGATTGCCAGTCACCCAGTGAGTTCTACCCTGGGGCCATCCTCCAGGGGGGAACTCATGTCCAAGTTCTGGCTGAGCCAAAGGTCAGCCCTGAGGTCGCCCAACCTAAGGAGGGGATGTGGGGTGGCCTGTGAGGGAGGAATCTGACAATTCCCTGCAGAAAGGCTGGAGTGCCAGGCCTCTCTGACTGCAAGGTGGGCAAGGAGAACATCCTCGAGGAGACCAGTTAGGAAGTTGATGGAGAAAGCAAAGGCTCCAAGCTCAGGCTCCTCGAGCAGCCCCCCATTCTTTCATTGGGTCTTCATTCCCTGGGAGCCCCCCTGGCACCTGGTCCTGTATGTAGACAAGGAACACAGGGCAGTACCCAGACACACACAGATAGGGACACCAGGGGTGATCAGGGTAGGACAGATGCCCAGACGATGGGGCAGCCTCGGGGGTCCCCACCCAGGAGGGAGTGTGCAGAAGGGACGGGTCCTGAGGAAGCAGCTGGGAAGGAAGAGCAGGGCTGCAAAGGCTGCTCTGAGCTGAGACGTGAGCCTGCTGCAGGCTCAGGGGCCAACTGTGAGGTGAAGTCTTAAAAAATTCCATCTATATAGTTAATATTTTGAATAGATAATATATATTCATGGGGTTAAGAAAAATCAAAAAGGGTAGAAAGTCTTCCCACCGGCTGCCTAGTGCTAGTTCTGTATGCAAATACCAGCAAACACACTGTCCCCACTTCCTCCCCCGACGGCGGCCCACTGTCCGGTGCCCTCCACTTACGTGGCGCAGCCCTTGCCTCATCAGCGCGTTGAGAGCGTCCATATTCTTTCTTGTGCTGCGAGCTGTCCCGTTGCACCGATTACCAAACTGTATTTAACCACCTATTAAAGGATATTTAGGTTATTTTCAGTCTTTTGCTCTTAGAAATAGTGCTGCAGAGAACAAAGGGTGTATGTGATTCTAATTTTGATGCTGTCCACAGGAGTCAGAGGCCTGCTTCCCCACAGCCTCACCCACCAAGTCAGACCTTCAGATATTTTCCCAAACTGATAGCTGAAATGGTATCTCAAGTGTATTTTAATTCGCATTTACCTTACAATGAGTAAGGCTGAACGTCTTTCCACATGTCCCCAGACGTTTGGATTCTCTTTTCTGTGAACTGTTCATATTCTTTGCCTATTTTTCTGTTGGATTGTTGGCCTTTTGTTTTATCAATTTCTAGGAACCTTCAAAATATGAGGGAGGTTCGTCCTTTGTCTGGGTTATGAGTTGCAGATATTTTTTCCTGATTCGTCACTTGACTCTTGACTTTGTTTATGGTGTATTTTTGCCATGCAGAAGGTTTTATTTTTACGTGGGCTAATTTATCAAGCTTTTATTTTATGGCTTCTGGATTTGGAGTCATGGTTAGAAAGGCCGTTCCCACTCCAAGATTATAAAGCAATTTTCCCCTGGTATTTTATGCTTTCTTGTTTTCTTTTGTACTTAAATCTTTGATCCATTTGGAATTTATCCTGGTGTGTAGTGTGAGTTATGGCTTCCCCTCTATTTTTTTCCCAGATGGCTGGCATTTTAAGCCAAGGAGTGACTTGGTCAGAGCTGGAGTATCTCTCTGGGGTGGGTGTCAGGAAGTGAGGAAGTGGGGGAGCAAGGCTGTGGCTGTTGAGGGTCAATGGCAGAGGAGTGAGGCGGGCTTTGGGGGGCATCAGTATTAGTTGATGGACAGTTGGAGATGGGCACAGGATGGTGGCATGGCATTCCCAAATCCTCATATGTGCTGTGCGATTTTGGACAAGTCCTGTCTCCTCTCTGGGCCTAGAGTATCATAGCTGAAGGGGCCCTGGAGATGACCCCAGTCTCAGGGCTGACTGTGAGGGAGGAGGCAGCCAGAAAGAGGGGGCTGTCCTGAAGGTCAGGGCACAAAGGATGGCTAAGGATTTACTGCCTACTCGGGCTTGGCCAAAGCGGGGGGAGGGGTGCGGCTAGCAGCAGAATTCGCTGTGTTTCTGGAGTGGGCGGGCGGGAAGACGGAGAGGGGCGGGCACCTGTTTAAAAATACCCGCTGCAGCCTGGCACTGCAGACGGTGGTGGGGGCAGGCCCTGTGGATCCAGGATCCGGGAATGCCAGGGGTTGCCGGGGGCAGGCACATCATCTGTTGTCTCAGGACTGTGGGCCCAGCGCAGCCATATCTGTTCTTGGAGGTCCTCTTCCCTGCACCAGGAATCAGGCATCTGTCCACTCCAGGAGAGAAACGGGGAAGCCAGAACAGACAGGCCACACCCCCAGGGTATAGTCCTGGTACTGCCCTGGACTTGCTGTGCGACCTGGGGCGAGTCCCTGCCCTCTGGGGTCCTACCCATCAAAGGGGGCAACTGGTCTTGCTCTGGTTGCTTCCCCCCACCTCCAGCCTCACAGTTTGGATTAGGGCTGGAAAGAGAGATCTTGAGGTCCACGTTTCTTCCCCCTTTACAGATGGGGAAACTGAGGCCATGAGGGTACCCTGCCCTTCCTTTGCTTTTCTTGGCTTTCCTGGGCCTCTGGACCCTCCTCCCTGCCCCCAGCATGGTCTGTACCAACTCCCACCCCCACTCCTGGGCCCCACTGGTCAAATTCCAGAGCTGCCATTGCCATGGCAACAGCCAGCTCACAGGGCCCCTCCTCTGGGAAGTTCTCCACCAGGCCCGAGTTCTCCACCAGGCCGTTGTCCAGGGAGGAGCGCGGAGAGGGCCTCCCCGCCCTAGGGGACTGGAGGGGTTGGGGCTGGGGTAGGGAGGAGGTCAGACCCAGCTGGTTTCTTGTTTGTTTTCCAAAGGAGCTACCAGCAAATGCTACTCTGTTATCCCAGAGACAGTGGGAGGGTCAGAGGTAGTCACCTGGGTTGGGAATAGGAGACCCACCCAGAGAGCCTCTCCCAACTGGCACCTGGAGAGCCACCCACAGAAGGGTCTAAGACCAGAGGATGTAGAATGGAAGATGGAAGATCCTTCCTAAGGTCACCACCATCCAATGCTAATGCTGCCCAGGGACTGAGGGGCCCAGCCCAGCCTTGGCTTTCTGCCAAGCAGAGCCGCCCCATAGTTGAAGGAGAGGGGTGAGCTCCTCAGCTCTGGGGGTATGCAAGCAAGGGCTCCCAGGGGATGCCTGCCCTGGAAGGGGGCTGGTCCAGTCCATCTCTGAGATGACCTGCCTTCTAAGGTTGTCTGGTTATTCATAACAGCCAATATTTATTGAGAGCTCTTTGTTCCACACTGTGCTCAATAAACCCTTTATATTCTCTATTACATAGATGAAGAAACTGAGGTACAAATATGGGCTTCCCAGAGGGCGAGGCAGCCATCAGTGCAGGGTGGTATCTGGCTTTGCCCTCCTTTTCCCCAGGGCCCCTCCCACTGTTAACATTCTGGTGTATGGTGCATTTGCTTCCAGCTTGTCTCCTGGCGTGTATATGTATTTCATGATGTTGAGATGGTGTGTATCCTTCTTGCTTCTTTCATTTAATATTACACCCAACATTTCTCCTTGGCATTTGAAAGAACTCCGTAAGAGCATGATTCACTTGGCCCTGTGGTCACTTCCCACTGTGAAGAAGGCGGCCTCGGCTGCTCTCTGGGTTTCTCCCTGGGGCGGGATGGCACCCTCTCTCCTGCACTGTGGGATGAACATGGAAATCCTGACTCCTCAGCCCTCTGGGGCATGAATCCTGTCCACTGTGAGGCCGGGAGCCAGGCCCTAGCTCCCCTGTGCCCATGAGTCCTCCTGTGTAAAGAAGGGTCATAGGGCACACTCAGGAGGGTTGTCGAGGTTAAAATAAATACCTGTGAGCAGCACAGAGGAGCCCCTCAAGAGAGATTAACTCCTCTTGTCTCATTACTCTCTTCCTGTCCTCAGGCACAGCGATTGACCCCAAGCCCCACAGCAGGTCAGTGGCAAAGGGTGGATTTGAGCCCCAGCCCCAGCACCTCTTAGTCTTGAGAACCTGAGCAGGTTATGGCTCCTCTCTGTGCCTTGATTTCCCCACTGAGTTGCTGTGAGGATCTGATGAGATTAGGCCCTGCAAGCGTTCTGTAAACTGGGAAGTGCTGGGTGGTACCCCTTATTGTCAGTGTCACCACAGCAAGCCTAGAGAGACTCAGGTTTCCAGGCTGCAACTCCAGAAGCCCAAGGTGCTCAGAGAAGGTGGGGAGCCAGCAGATCTGGGCTATCAGGACAGCTTCCTGGAAGTGATGGCCCTGGTCCTTGGGCCTGAGGAGAGTGGAGCCTAGACCTGCTCAGGCTGGCCTCTAGCTGTGAATCTTGTGCATCACATGTGTGGGGCACACACACACACCCCCCCTCACGTACACACACAGGTGACTGTGGCCGCCTAGGCATTAGGGCTGGTCACTAGTTGCTGATACAGTGCAGCAAGTGACCCCTTCTGCCAGGATGGCCCAGGCCCAGTGACAGCCCCCTGGAGGCTGGGGTGCGGGAGTCATTGAGCAGGGCATGCTCACTGTCCCTGGGCATCTTGACCACCCTAGGTTTATGTAGTGTGATGGGAGGGAGTCCTCTGGGCTCTGGGTTGGGCCAGGATCACCAGAGCTCACTCCAGGGCCAGAGTGACTGATGGATGGAACTTGCTTCCCTCCTGGGAGTACCCCCTGGATCCTGGAGTAGGGTAGGGGCAGTGGGGTACAATTCACAGTGCCCCCCAGCTGGTTGGGCCCCTTTGGACAAGCTAGAGTAGAAGAGCTCCAGGGGACAGGTTCTAGCCTCAGCTGACTGCCCACTGCCCTGGGGTCACGAGATACTTTCCTCTCTGGGCCTCAGTGCCCGTATATAAAATGGAAGGAGTGGTCCCTCCTCTGGCTCCCTCCTTCACGAGAGGATTGAACATGGACATTCTAAACGTGCTGTGCCTCTTCATTACACTGATACATGCTTTCATGCATCCACCAATTCACAAGTAGGTACTAAACACCTGCTACGGCCGGCCGGGCTCCATTCTAGGCATGGATGCTGACGTTTGTGAGCTCCGAGGGGAGCACCTCTGCCTTGTCCAGCAGCATCCAGACCAGAACAGAGGTCAGCTTAGCAGGTTGGTAGGAGCTGGTAACACCTCAAGCTTCCCAGAGCCTTTGGTGGCTGAGTAGAATTTCTGGCCCTGTGGTAAGTGGAGAAGATGGCTTCTGGCCCCGAGGCTATGAGAGCCCCCAGGATTATATCTTCTGCTCAGGCCAGCCCTGCCCCCTCCTCCTTGCCTCTCAGCCTGGGGGCTCTGGCCTGAGGCTGGCCTGGCCTTTCCCAGGGTGCCTGGCCCACAGCCCAGTGAGTCATCTTCCGCTCTAGAGGCAGGACACCCCATCCCACCCCGACAACACACACAAATGGAGCCCTCCCTCCTCCCCCCCATTTGTGCCTGGGTCCAAGGGAGGGAGGGAATAGGAGGGGCTGGAAACAGTCACTGGATAATTTCCGTTCCCACGATCCCTCACCCTAGCCTCCCAGCCTGCTGGAGAACTGGGTGGAGGCGAGGGAAGGGAGCCCCCTTTGCAGAGCACCTACTGTGCAGGAGGCGTTCACCCTCATTTTTCAAGTGAGGACACTGAGGCTGAAGGGAAAGGATGTCTGTAACAGCTAGAAGGTGGTGGTGCCGGGCCCAAACCATAGGGGCCCAATTCCCTGTGCAGTGTTCTATGCTGAGCCAGTTTTGGACATTTTGAATAAAAAATTTTCAGAGTTAGGAGGGGAGGGGTCTGGGAGCTGACCTCATCCACAGGTTCTGAGCCAGAGCTGGAACCACGGGCCAGACCACTGTTGTGGGCAGAAGGGTGCACAGGGGTGCTTGGGTGCGTTTCCTGGGACCTAGGGTTGCCAGATTTAGCAAATCCCACTCTAAAGCTTCATCAGATTCCCAGTGGTATCCCTCTGTCATTGTGTGGTTGTGTGGTCCCCCTGCCTGCCCCCCAATGAGGCAACCTGCCCCCTCAGACTCAGATGTGGAACCCAGAAGATCTGGGCTCCTGTTTCTCTGCCTATAAAATGGGGATGATGGTCCCATTAGGACTGACCCGCTTGGGCCCTGAAGATGAGTAAATTCAGAGCTTACTAGCTTTTTCACATCTGTTGGGGGTCTGTCTGTCCACCTACCCCCTCCCCCCCACCTCCTGCTTCCGGCCATAATCCATGATGTTAAGAAACTCTTCCTTCCCAGGCTGGAAGGTCCAGCTGTATCTTCTTGAAATTAAGGCACGGGGAGCGGGGGAAGGGCAGGGGCACAGAAGAAGAAAGGGAAAAAACCCATATGAAAAAAGACGAGTTAAATTCAAACCACATGTACCACAGCTCCTGCCATGCGGGCATTTGCTGCCACCTGTGGGCTTCTGGAGGAAGTGCAGCTCCTGGAGCCCCAACTTCCTCACTAAAGCCAGAAGGCTGGATCCGGGCATGAGTCCCGGCAGAGAAAGTTCAGGCAGTCCATCCCCCATCTCTGGGCATGACCTCACTTACCCACCTCCCTCAGGGAGCTGGTGGGGAACTTAGAGTCCACCTGCACCCTCATTTGTTTACAGAGGGGGAAACTGAATCCCAGAGTGGGGAGCAACTTGATTAAAGCCACAGAGCAAGTCAGTCAATCCACAGATATGTATTGTGCACCTGCTGTGTGTCAGGGACACAGCTGTGAACGTGAAGAGACTTGGTCTCTGCCTTTATTGACCTTACCGAGTAGGGGAGGTGGGGGTAGAGCAGACATAGAGACCTTCCTCCTATTTCCATCTCTCTATTTCTAGTCATCCGGGGGAGAGAATACAGCCTGCCACCGCCTAATTCAGGGTGCTCTGGGCTTGGCTGGACTCCTCATTTGTGTGCCATGTGACCCTGGTGAAGTCACTCAGGCCTCTCTGAGATGCTGGTTACTTGGGGTCCACTCCGATTTGCTACCTCAGACTTCATACCCTCAGGCAAGTTGCTTCACTTCTTGGAGCCTTTGTTTCCTCATCTGTCAAATGGCGATGATAGTGAGACATAACTGAGAGAACTGGTGTGAGGATTAGATGAGATAAGACAAGAGAAACAGCACCTCACTAAACATGAGGTGGCAGTGAAACCTGGGGAGTGCACCCCATTCCCGGAGGCTGGGGGGGGCCAGAGTACAGTGGGTCAGGGTGTCTCTCCTGAGCTGAGAGGTGGCCAGCACCGTTCATCGGCTGGAAGTTGGGCCTGAGCCTGGCATAGGGAATGAGAGCTGCCACCTCGATCCTCCTTTTGACTATCAGGGAGTTTCTGGAAGGGATGGTGAGATTTTTCTATTGCTGCTGAGGTTGGGGTCCCAGTCGGACCCCTCTGGGCAAAAGATGAAATCTGTGCAGAAATCGTCCCTTGCCTCACTTCCCCGTCAGGACATTAAGGACCCTGGATAAGGATCTTAGCCCAGCTCTGCCGCTCACTGGCTCCGTGACCATGGGTTCTTCACCTCTCTGGGCCTCGGTTTCCTCGGCTAGGAAGTTCTCACTCGGAGTCTTTCATGCAGCCGCAGTCAGACGGTGGCTGGGCTGGAATGGCCTTGAAGGCATCCTCACTCACGGATCTGGCGGTTTGTGCTGGCATTTGGGTGGGCCCTCATCTGGGCTGTCAGCTGGAACACCCTACACATGCCTCCACACGTGGCCTGGGCTTCCTCACAACGCGGCGGCCGGGTTTCAAGAACGAGTGACCCAGGAGAGCAAGGTGGAAGCACATGGCATTTGTAAGGCCTAGCTTTGGATGTCACCTAGAATCCCCTCTGCTGTACTCTCAGGCAAGTTTCCATCCAGTTTTAAGGCAAGGGGACAAACCTCATCACTCTTCTTGAAATTAAGAATTTCAAGAATGTCAGTACCTCACTGAAAGAAGAGCATGTGGCATGGAAAATATTGTCTTTGAAAACTGCAGCCTGCCACACCTGCCTGGTGTGAGGATGAGGATAAAATGAGACAGTGATGCCAAGTAGTTAGCTCATGCCTGATACATAGTGAGTGCTCAGTAAACCACAGCTATAGCGATTTTTGATTATTATTGAAGGGGTCCCTTCGCTTTCCACCTATGCCACAAAACCACATGGACCATCACCCACAGATGGGCTGTGCCATCACACGGCCACAGAACACCACTGACAGGGGCATGCACAGACGCAGGGATGAGCCCACACAGATGGGATGCACATCGTGTCACTCATAGTCCCACCTCCAGGTGCACACAGGCAGTGGCCCTGTGGCAGGAAGGTCCTGAGGCCCCTTAGGCTCTTGATCTGCCCTCCCCATTCCCAAAGCACATTGCCCAGAAGTCCCCCCAGAACAGCCAGTCCTGAGGGAGCCCTGTGGCTTGGACGCTGCTCTTGCAGCTGCTTGTGAGGCCTGGGAACTCTGTGGAGCCTTGAGAGGCTCCTCCTTCCAGAAGGGAGGGTCTGCAGGGAACAGGCCATGACGTGGGAAGGCAGGGGGAGGAGACAAATGATGGGAAGAAGAGGGAAGGGGTCTCAGACGGAAACAGAAGGAGACTGAGGCCCCAGGAGGGGAAATGTCTTGCTCAAGGTCCCATCACCGATAGGTAGCAGAGCCAGGACTTGAACCCGAGCTGTCTGGCTCCAGAGTCTGCCCTCTTAATCTCCATATCAAGAAGTCCCTCTTTTGGAACTTTCATCTCATTGATGAACCTGAGGACTGGAGGAGGGCAGCAGCCATCAGTGAAATGGACAGCCCATTAGGTTGGGAACAGCCAGTGCTAACTCCATGCCCAGGGACGTCGGTGGGGTTAGGCACGTCAGTCCGTCTGGGCCATTAGCCAGGGCTCAGTTCCCAGGAAAGAGGATTCTCCGTGATCCCAGCGTTGCCTGTGGGTGGCATTTTGTTTTCCACCAAAACTGTCTTGGGTCAGGAGAACCTGTTCATGTCACTGTCTCGGTACAGATGAGGCTGGAGAAAGGCAACTCAGGCAACCAGTTTGCGGGGGGCTGTGGGGGGTGGCAGAGGGCCCTCCCCCCAGCGGAGGTGGTGGGGTTAAGAACATGGGCCCTGGACACAGCCACTGGGCTCCACCCCTTACTGGTTAGGTGACCTCCCTCAGCCTCAGTTACCTCGTTTGCAAAAGGGGAGAGTAACAGTAACAGAGCCCTTGATGCAGCGTGGCTGTGGGGATTAAAGGAGCCAGGGCTTGGAAAGCAATGCTGGGCTGCCAGGCACCTGAAAAGTGTTCAAACCGCATTAGTGATGGTGAGGATGCTGAGATTACGGAGTTCCCCGGGTTCCAGTTAGGGCAGCTCTCGGGCCCAGACCCTCTCCTGGCAAATATCTATATAGAGCTGTACAGATGTGAAAGGCTGGGGACCCTCCCCACCCCGCAGGAGCCTGACGAGACCCGCTGCCCCAGACCCTGCCTTTCTCCCTCACAGCCTGCATTGCGCTGTCATTTCTTTTCAGTTCCTCCACAGACTGTCGTGCCCAGCAGGACACAGTTCTCTTTTCTTGCCTTTAAACCCAGCATAGTGCTTAGGACCTGGTAGGTCCTCAGTAAATATGATTTGAACTAATCAACAGCTGAATAAAAACTCCATAAACTGCTCATCCACTGAGCCATGCATCTGTGCATCCGTTCACATATTCATTTGTTGATTCACTGCTCTGTTCATCTGTCCATTTATTATTTATTCCTCTATCATCATTCCATCCTTTCAGCCTTCCATTTATTCAGCCATTACTCATTATCCATCCATATGTCCTTTCTCATCACTGGTCCCCCAGTTGGCCCAGCACCAGCTGCAGAGCCAGGTGGCCCCCAGTGGGCAGTGCCCAGATGCAGGAGGTCTTGGTGGGGCTCAGAGTGGGAGTGTGTCCAGAGCATTAGGCTTCCCTCAGTGAAGGGGACGTGATCAGCAGACTGGCTAGAGGTGGGGCGGGTTAGTTCTTCTCCAGGGCTGGCCGAAGAGTGATCCCACCAGCTGGGGGGCCCAGGCTGCCTCTCCTGGGGTGGGGTGGGGACCTTGAGGAACAGATGCCCTTTGCCCCTCCCTATCCCTCACCTTCCCCTGACTAAGGTGGGGGAGCTGCTTGGTGGGGGGAGGGTGGTAGGTGTGTGGCGGGTGTGGGGTATGGAGAGGAGTGCTGGGCAGGCCTTTACCAACCACTTCATACGCTTAACAAAAACTATTCTGAGCCAGACCCACTGCAAACAACTGCAGACACCCAAAAGGAAAAGAGGAAGCAGCACCTAACACGGGAGCTCAGAGGAGCAGCCACAGAGCCGGACCTGCACAGGGGAGCCCCCAGCACACGGGGTGCCCCAGCCCCCACCCCAGCTGACCTCACCCTGAGGCGCTCCGACCCCTGTGATATAAGGGTGTTCCTGGACACCCTGATCCAGCAGCTGTGTTCTCCTCTTCCTTCTCTCAGCTTCCTTTCATTTCCCCACCCCCACCAGCCCGTGTGTCACCATGGCAACAGGCTTGATCTAATTAGCTATCCTTAATGAAGGAGCAGCAGCAAGCAGTTCCTTTGGCACCAAGTCACGCCCCCTTCTTCAGGGCGGGGCCCTCTGGCGAACTCACCCTTCTGGGCATCCACATGCCTCTGGATCTCTTGACCTCAGGACTTTGTTCAAATTCTGCCTCCTCCAGGAAGCCCTCCCTGAATACCCCCTATCCCCCAGGCAGAGGTGACTCCCTCTGCTGAGCCCTGTGAGTGTTGTCTGGGAGCTCCGGGATGCCAGCCAGGGTGGATTCATCTCTGCAGAGCCTGGTCCTGCTGGAGCTAGTGAGGGAATGGATGTACCTCACTAACAAGCCCAAGCTATGCACCGCCTCCCAACTACTCAGACCAAATGAGGCCCCAGGTCATGTAGCTGGAGAGAGGGTCAGATGGGGGAGGAGGTGTCCTGAGAGAAAGCCAAATGTGGGTTCAGTAGCTACAGTGATCCAGCACTGGGCCAGGGGTGGGGCCCGCAGACCACCAGCCCTCTTGCTAGTGTGGGATTATCTTTGGGACCTGGTTATTTGGACTGGACCGCGGGGTGTGTCCAGCCTCCTTGCTCAAACCATCATTCAGTCAGCTGGTATGGCTATTTCAAACCCTCCCCCCACACGTCCAGCCCTGAGAGCAGGAGCAGGCCCCACCCCAGGAAAGCCCACAGTCCATCCCATTGGGAGGGTAAGAGGTAGATGGACTCACTGGATTTCTTTTTCCAAACTGGATGCAGGAGAGGGCTTGGGGCCCTCCTGGAGGACCCTCACTTCCGCTTCCCAGGGGCAGAAGGGGCTGGACAAGGACCTGTTGCCTGGGACTGGATGTGGTGGCCAGGCAGGGTCTAGGCCTGGAAGGCTCCGTGCTGCCAGCGTGCAGATTGCTGGGCCCCACCCCAGTGTTTCAGCTCATTGTGGGGCAGGGGGTTGCTGAGAATGTGCATTTCTAACACATTCCCAAGAGGCACTGATGCTCTTGGTCCAGGGACCACACTCTGTGAGCCACTGCTGCAGAGGAACCAGAAGGGGCGTTCTCGCGGAGCACGCCCTCACACCTCCAGTCATGCTTTCATTCAGCAAACTGACTCAACAGTACTCTGGGCCAGGCCCTCGGGGGACCCAGGGGAGACAGACGGGTTCACCGATTATTCTCTCATGCAGCACAAACTTAGTGAGTACCTATTGGGCATCAGGCCCTGCCCCCTAGGGCAGCCTCCGGCGGCATCTCTGCCTCCTGTCTGTGTTGAGCTCACTGCCTGGGGACCTGCTGCCAGGTGGGGGTCACACCAGTTTTCTCTTGCTGCTCTCCTGGAATTCTCTGTGCCTGTTTTCATTATTGGCTGCTTGGGGATTGTCTGTTGGGGAGTTAAAATTTTAATGTTGGATATTTCGGACTCTCTGAGGAGGCCAGTGTTCCTGCCCTCTCAGGAGAGGATGAGGAATAATTAAGGCTCTTGGGTGGGGGTGGAGGGTGGGGGTGTGGACTCACCTGCTTAAGGGCTGAACAGGGGAAGGGAGGCAGTCGGGCAGAGCAGGGCAGGAGCTGCAAGGCCAGCAGGAGGGGTTGGTCCTCTGCCATGGGGCTGCCAGGGAGAGTTCGGGAGCAGGGAACTGCCCGGGTCAGTTCGCCTCTCGGTGGTGACTGCTTGGCATGTGGGGAGAAGGGAGGAGGACGAGTTACTGGGGGGTTGTTTATTAGCTAGCATCTATGTGCAGAGTGCTGTGGCTTACAAAAGGGACACGGACTCTGCCCTCAGGGAACCCACAGTCTCCTGGGAGGAGATGGGCATCGATCTAGCCATTGTTCAAATGTTTAATTACAAACTGTGATACCTGGTTAAGAGAAACCGAGAATCTTTGAGAGCACAGAGCAGGTGCATCTGACCTAATCTGAGGATCAGGGAGGGCTTCCTGGAGGAGGTGATGTTTGCACTAAGACTAGTCTTAAAGGAAAAGAAAGCACTCCTAGGAGAGAGAAAAGGCATGGGCCAACGCCAAGGCAGGAGAGAGCCTGGTCTGCTTCTAGGAGTTAAAACAGAAGTGGTTGGGGCGTATCAAGCAAGGAGGAGAGAGGGGTGGATGGCCGGGACTGGCTTGGGTGATGGGAATCGGGAGGTCTCCACTTACAGGAAACCCAGGGGAAAGCAGGCTTTGGGGAGGGAGTCAGTTGGGGGTTTGGTGAGTGTGGAAGCCAGTAGCATGAACAGCCAGGGCCCAGGCACAGCAGAGGGGCCCCCAGTCAGCTGCAGGGTGCAGCAGAGGCCCCTGGTGGAGGGTGGGAGCTGGTTCCTCCTGATCAAGAGGGTCTGGGATAGGTTCTGGCATCACCTGGGATTTGAGGACCAGGTCCTGAAGATGCCGCGTGGAAACGTCCTGCAGCGCCGGCTGGTGGGGTGTGTGTGTGTAAATGCCGGAGCCCCTCCCCATGGGCGTGGTGGGGTGGGGTGGAGACGGATAGGACTGGAACCCTCTAGGACAGTCTCAAGTACAGGACACAGGTCAACTGGGTGGGGTGGGAATAGAGATGACTCAGGGTGGGCCCTTTCCCTGGTAGCCCCCTCCATCAGGCCCAAGTGATCTGCCACCCAGACCGGAGGACAGTGTCAGTTTCCAGGGGTGTGCGTGTGCGTGCGACCATCCCTAAATCTGTGTGCCTGTTTGTGCCCTGTTGTAGTTGTGTGAACACGGGAACACGTGTCGCTGTGTGCAGCACTGGGGCGGGTTCATGTGTGTCGGGGTTCAGATCTGTATGCGACCATGTTGGTGTGCGCGCACCTGGCTCTGACCCACGCGTGTATATGAGCAAGGCCGGGGGCAGGTTTCCATGTATACGGGCCTTTTCTGTCTAAGTATGTGCATGCCCCTGTGTGTGCCTCCGTGGATACAGGTGTGGAAAAAAGTGCGTGTCGCCGAGTGCACTCGCCTTTGTCCCCGGTGTGTGCCAACTTGTGTCCTCAGAGGGGGCTGGGTTCGGGAACGGACGCCGCTGCGGGAGGAGAGGCGGGGCGCGGTCTGGCCACCGTGCGGGCGAGGGGGATGTGGGGCCGCGCGGGGTAGGGGGGTGCGCGCGGAGGGGGCTGGCGCGAGGGCGGGGACTCCCCTGTCCTCCCCCCGCCCCCGCCCGCCCGGTCCGCTGTGCGCACTCGCTGAGCGGAGGCGGCAACAGCGCCGCAGCCGGCCGGGCTGTCGCCGTCAGATCGACGCTGACTGACACCGCGACCGCCGCCGCAGCCAGGCTGAGCCCCTGGAGGGAGCGACGGTGGGAGGGAGGGGGCCTGCCAACCCCCGCCGCCCCGGCGCCCCCGCCCCGGCGGCGGGCCGGCCGCATGCTGCAGATGGTGAAGACCCTGGCCCAGTTCACCATCGCGCTGGAAGACATGCGCGATCTGGGACCGGCCGCCGCCTCCGGGGAGCCCACCCGGGGCAGTGGCGCTGACGCTGAGGAGCCCGGGGAGGCCCAGGTACAGGGAGGGGGAGGGGCTGCCAGGAACCTGGGCCTAGAACTCAGCACCCGCCCCGCAGCCCGGACTGGGGGAGGCGTGGACAGATGCTGGGATGCAGGACCGGGACCCCGGGTCAGGCACACCAGCAGCCTGGCCGCGGGGCTGGGGGCTCAGTGACCAGTGATGGGGGATTGAAGGTGTGTGAGGAGCCCAGGCAGGAGTGGTGTGGCTGGCAGGGCGCGGAGGTTTGGTGCCACCAGGATGCAAGCTTGGGATGGCAGGAGGGCTGGCAAGCTCAGCCGGGGTGGGAGGCCTCCACGCTGATACCCTGCCTTGGCAAGGCCTAGTGGCACTTAGCACATGATATGGGTCACTGTGGAGGCAAAGGCTGTCACCGGGGGTCTCATGGGTCCACAGGCTCAGGAAGGGCAGGTTTTCCAGGCTGTCCTTGGGCCTGAGGCGGTCCCCAGGTATGTATGTGCTGGGGGGGTAGGAGCTAGCCACTTTTACCTCCCCCCTTGCCATTCTCTCCCTGCCACTGGACCTGCTGGGCCTTGGGGGTGTCATGCTGTGGTGGCAACAGTGGCGTCCTCATTCCTGGCTCAGTGTGCGTTCCCCTGCAGGGGAGGGGGAGAGTCTCAGGGGCTGTTTCCAGACCTTTGTGCGCCTCTCTGGGCCTGGGCTCTGATTGTTCCGCTCTCCTGGGCTCCGGCGCCTCCCTCCACCTCCTCAAGTCTCTGGGCTGAAGGCCCTGGTTCTCAGCTGGGGAACTGGGCTGCATTTTTTGTCTCTTTGCAAGAGTCTGGCTTTTATGGCTGCTCTCTGTGTACGGCGTCTCTGTCTTCATGCCATGTATATAGGGGTCTCAGGCTTGGAGTCATGATGTCCCACTCATACTGGTAGGAGAGGCCCCTCTGCCTAGTTGCTGTGTCCCTTTGGCCCCCTCCTGCTTCAGTGCCCCATGCAGTGAAGGTCTGGGATGGGGCTGTTGAGGGGTGAGGGGCTCTGGGGGGAGGCTGGGTCTGTAGGGCTGTCCTGCCTGTAACAGGTGGGCCTGCTGATCTGGATGACAGCTGCATTGCCCGCCTCCTGCTTCCCCTGGGCCCCCCACCCCCACATACTCTCACACCCGTGGCTGGAAACGTGCAGAAGGGCGCTTCATGCAGTGACAAGGAGCTGGCCTTGTTTTCCCTGCCTCTACCTGACAGCTGAGTGACAGCCCACTCTGCTTTTAAGCAGGGGAGAGGCTGGGAAAGGCGGGTTTTGCAAGTCAGCCTCCCTGTGTGAGTTACCCCAGCCCTCCGCCCCATCAGGCCCAGCACCAGCCCTGCCCCCCTCAGGAGGCCTCCCTGCCGGTGATCCTCACTGCTGGGCCTGGCCAGGCTGGGCCGGGGGCGTGTGGCTGTGCTGCCTAGGGCTGGGCCCAGCCTGGTCCTACTCTCGGGGAGCTCCCTGTGCCACAGGGAGACCAACGTAGATAACAGCCTCGCTGAGGTTCGGGAAGAATGGACATTAAAGACCCAGCTGCTCTGCTCCCCATCTCCTTGCTTTCACAGTACCGGGAGGGAGGAATTGTTCATTCCATTTCGTAGAGGAGAATGTGGAAACTCAGGGCGGTTAGGTGATCCCCAAAATCACACAGCTGGTGAGGGCTGAGCCGGGGACCCTGAGGCCCACAGCTCGCCGGTCAGTCTGGAAGAGAACTGCAGATGCTTGGGCCCTAAGACCTCAGCAGGAGGTGGCTGAAGAGACTCTGGTCCTCACTCTGCCGGTCACTGGCTGTGTGATCTTGGGCAAGTCAAGCCACCTCTCTGATTTGACTTCCTCACCTGTAAAGTGGAGATGACAATGCTTATGTCCCAGAGCTGTGAGTGTGAGGCTGAAATGAGGCCATGTCTGTGAAGTGCTGGGACATCCCTGGGGGACAAGGGGAGGACTGGGCATCTGGGCCTTTCCTTGGGAGGCCCTTCTGCCCTTGATGCTCTCCCAACCTCTCTGTCTTGGGTGGGCCCAGCCTGCGCTACCTCCTACTGGCAGCTCCCCTGGTTTTTTAAAGGCCTCAGAAGCACTGAGGAGAGATGGTCTGGCTGTAGCTGGGGGCTCTGAGGCAGGGCCAGTGCCTTTCATCTGTCAGAGCTCAGGGCTGGCGGGGGTGGGGCAAGCCAGCCTCTTCCCCTCCCCCAGGGGGTGTCATTCATACCTCTCCACTCTGAGTTCCTGGCATAAGAGCCCACTTTTCTGAGTGTGCCTTGTTGTAGGACAGGTTTGGGGACAGCCCTGAGCCCTGAGTCCCTGGGTCAGAGGGACGGGGACCTGAGGTGAGCATACCACGAGCAGAGGGGTGAGCAGTGGGCGGGACAGACTCAGGGCTCAGTCCACTTGGCAGACGTAGACCCTGGGCACAGCAGTGACCAGGGCAGCTCCACTGGCTGAGTCTCTATCCTGAGGAGCTCCTAGGGGTGGGGACCAGAGGGACGCTACAGACATGGACACCCACCCTGGCATTGCCATCTGCACAGAGTGTCCACTTGGACCAGGACCAGGATGGCTGGAGTCCGAGAGACGGTCCAGACAGATGCTCTGGCCAAGTTGAGGCCTGGGAGGGAGATTGGAGAGGGGAGAATAAGCCCCAGAGATCTGGGGCCCGGAGGAGTTAGGGCCCTTGCTCAGGACCACTCCAGGGGCTTGGAGGAGACCTGGAGTGGAGTCCCTGCCCAGGAAGGGAAGCTATTGGAGCTGGTGCCATCTGGGAAGGCTTCCTGGAGGAAGAGTGGGCTAGAGGCATAGGAACTGGTGGCTAAGGGCAGTATGTAAGCTGAGTCCCAGGGAATTGAACACAGAGGGTGCACATCCAGGCTGGCTTCCAGCAAAGCCTTCCCACAGAACAGAGGCTGCCCGGTCAGGGATGTGCATCCTGTCCCTGGGGTGTGGGGTGCAGAGTCTGGGCGACCCCTTAGAGACTCTATAATGCAGATCATCAGATCCTCAGGATCGAGGGATCAGTGCCTGGGTCCCCTTTTCCCCATTCTTAAAATGAGAAGAATAATAGTATCTGCCTCACAGGGTGGTCAGAGGATGCAATAGTATATAATGCTCACAACAGCACCTGGCGCACAGTAGGGCTCAGTTACCCTTTCTCAATGAGAGAACTGGGATCCAGCCTTGTCTGAGAATATCTGAACCCTGCCCCTGTCCAGCTGTGTGACCTTGGGCACTGACTTCACCTCTCTGGGTGAAGCAGGAAGTGATAGCTTCTACTCTCAGGGCTAGTGTGAAGCCCAACAAGGTGGAGTCTGACCCCAGAATGCTGAGCCTGAAGTTAGGATTTTCAGATTAGGCAGCTGGAGTCAGGGATGGCCTGGAGCATCGTCCTTTGCAAATGTGAGAGGTTATTGATTCTTCTGAGTCCTTTTCAGGAGCCTACCAGGAGCCAAGAAGTAAACAAGGGCTCTCCAGATCTGCCAACAGCCATGAGGGTGGTGGTGGAGGAGCGAGGGGCACACTCAAGGGCGGGCATTTGAGATGCAGGGGGAGCACGTGAGCTGATACCTGGCAGCGTGGATGTCCAGGGTGCTTTGGGGGAACAGCCAGCAGCCCCAGGTCGTGGGAGGGCAGGCCTTGAAGGCCAGGGAGAGGGTGTGGATGGACTCTCTGGGCCCCTGTGACTGCAGGCGGCAGGGTCTGAGGGGAACAAGGCACTGCTCACCTCTGCCTTCTCTCCCCCCAAGGACATGCGGAAGCACGTGACCATGACCTTGCTGGACACGGAGCAGTCATATGTGGAGTCGCTGCGCACCCTGATGCAGGTGAGGCTCCCAGATGGCCCGGGCCCCTGAGAGTAGCCATTCTGAGTTTAAAGGCTGTCAGACATGTGGAAACAAATGCATTTCATGGACAGGGGACCAAGGCCAGAGAGGGGAGAGGAGTGACTCTGGGACACACCGCCCCTCCATGGAGAACCCCCCAGGTGACTGCCCCAGAGGAGGAAGGGCCCTCCAGGGCAGGAGAGAATGAGGAGGGACCTTAACGAGGCCAGACCAGGCCACCCCTGCACAACTGCCCCTCCCTCCACTGTCCTTCCACCTCCCCCTGGCAGCCCTGGGTCTGACCTTAGATCCGTGACGCCCCTCTGGGATAGCCCCTCCGTTTCATTCATTGACTGGGAAAATGTTTGTGGGATGGAATTAAACGTTGAGCCCCTGCTGCATCCAGGCCTTGAACCAGGGGCAGGAAACACGGGGATGAATAAGAGAGATGACCCCCTGCCACAGGAGCCCTCAGTCCTGTCGGGGACATAGTTGAGCATGTGAGCACTCTTGAAGCATCGAGGGGGCGCCTGTGAGGCGTGGAGTCAGGCAATTTTCCCTGGAGGAGGTGTGGCTTCCTCCTGACCTGTCTTCTCAGCCTCCAGAATAGTATGTGCAAAGTGCTGTAAGGAGAGGCCTGGCACATTCGGAGGTCCATGTGACCAGCATGGAGTGCAAGGGGTTGGTCCTATAGTGACGCTGAGGAAGCCAGCAGGGGCCACAGTGGAGGGGCCTTGATACCAGGGGGAGGGTTTGGACTCTCTCGAGGGCCCTGGAGAGTCAGCGAAAGGCCTTGAGCAGGGACGGTGTGTCGCCTGCCTCACACTTTACAACATCTGTTTGACTACTAGGAAGGTGGGTAGCAGAAGAGGAGACCAAGGCCACTGAGGTCGGGTGAGAGGAGAAGGCAGGACCAGGGCGGAGGCTGCAGGGAAGGAGGGTTGGGGACAGACATTAGGAGGTGGACTGGTCAGGCCAGGCATGATGACTGGTTGGCTGTCAGGGACAAAGTGGGGAAGCCTAGGATGATCCTGGGCTCCTGGCCTGGGTGCCCGAGGCATTAGAGGAGCCCCACCTGGGAAAGGTGGGGTGAGACGGTGAGTTCCGGTTCAGATGTGTGGGTCTGGGAAAGCCCAGGATCTGGGATGCACATGGGCTCTAGGGCCCAGGATGGAGAGCATGGACCTGAGCTGAAGTGGGGCCTGGCAGTCACGGTTAAGGACGGGTTTGCTCAAGCCACCTGGGCAGAGTGAGAGCGAAGGGGAGAAGGCAGAGCCCTGGAAACATTCAGAGCATTCGTTCATTCACTCCACAAATCTGCAACGAGCACCTTCTGCGTGCCAGGCCTGTTCTCCGTGGGGTTCAGCAGCGAGCGTGAGTGATGAGGCCGTGTCTCCTGGAACTCACAGTCTGTGGCACAGACTGACGATAGCTCGTCACACAGACCTTATGTGAGGCCAAAGGTGATGCAAAAGGGCACAGAGAACACATACTTAAAACAGAATATTGTTCATTCTTAAAAAGGAAGGAGATTCTGACACATGCTACAACATGGATGAACCTTGAGGATGCTATGTGAAGAGAAATAAGCCAGTCACAAAGGACAAATGCTGTATGATTCCACTTTTGTGAGGAACCTAGAGCAGTGAAATTCATAGAGACGGGAAGTAGAGTGGGGCTGCCAGGGGCTGGGGGAGGGCGAAACGGGGAGTTTGTGTTTAATGGGGACAGAGTTTCACTCGGGGAAGTTGAAAAAGTTCTGGAGAAGGATGGAAGTACAACGTGAACATGCTTAATGTGATTATACTGAGCTTTACACTTAAAAATGATTAAATTGGCAAATTTTATGGTATATATATATTTTACCACAAAAAATACACTGCTTTTATATATTTAAAGAAAGTGTGCAGAGAGATGAGGACACAGAATGGGGGCCTGCTCTGGTGAGGGGTCGGGGAGGGCGTCTCTGAAGTTGGGGTGTTTCGCTGAGACCTGAAGGGTAGGTAGGAGCTGAGCAGCGAGCAGGCTCCGAGGGACTCGTTCCAGGCAGAGGGCACGGCGGGGACGAAGGCTGGGAGGCGGGAGGGAACCGAGGGCAGTTAGGGTGGAGAGGCGGCCAGTGTGGCTGCCGGGCACGGAGCTGCCTTTATTGTGAGCACAAGGAAGGCATAGGAGGGACACAGCTGAAATTCTATCTTCAGGAGATGCCCCTGGCTGCCAGACAGGAGGCATAGACGTGCAGGGGTGTGGGGGGGTCCTTTGTTGTCCCCTAGGTGGGAGTCGAAGGCATTGGGATCGGAAAGTCTAGGGTTTGAGCCACTTGCCTCCCTGCTGGGTGATGCTAGCCTAACCACCTCACTTCTCGGAGCCGCGGTGTTTTTGTCCGCAGTGTAGCTCATCACACCCATCTCCAGAGTGAAGATGAAAAGGTGGTGAGGCTGCCCATGCGTGGGTCCCAGGCGGAGGCCGGCGCAGGGCTACACACATGGAGGCTTTGCGGGACCTGCAGTGGGACAGCTAAGGGAGGATGGTGCTGAGGAAGCCAAACTGAGACTATTGGGTGGGGAGGGGTGGAGGGGGGCAGGAGGGTGTCAGCTGAGCCCAAGGACTGTCAGCCCTGGTGTGTCGAGAGAAGCGAGGTTCAGCCCAGGGGTCAGGAGCACGGCTCTGGAGCCAGGCCGCCGGTGTTCAAAGTTGGCTCTACCTCTCGATCAGCTGTGTGACCTGGAGCAAGTTACATAACCAGTCTCTGCTTCACTGTCCTCCTCTGGAGGGTGGGAATGGTAATAGTATCTGTTTTGAGTGCAGCTTCCAAGAGAGGTGCGTGTAGGATTCAGCGTACCGCCTGGCGGCTCTGCATGCGTGCTTGTATGTGCGTCTGTAAAATCAGATTTACTCTTTGCCTTAACCTTGTGAGGTAGATCTTGTAATCTCGCTCTTTAGGTGAGGAAATGAAGGCTCAGAGAGGTTAAGAAACCTGCCCAGGGTCATCCGTCTATTAAGTGGTGTCCTGGCCCATTCGGGCTGCTATAACAAAAATGCCGTAGACTGGGTGCCTTAAACAAACAGAAGTTTATTTCTCATAGTCGGAGGCTGCAAAGCCCAAGATCAAGGCCCTGGCAGATGTGCTGTCTGGTGAGGCCCCACCTCCTGGTTCGTAGGCAGCTGTCTTCTCTCTGTTTCCTCACATGGCAGAAGAGCCGAGGAAGGTCTCTGGGACCTCTTCAGTAAAGGCACAAATCCCGCTCCCGAAGGCTCCACCCTCATGACCTATTCACCTCCCAAACGCCCCACCTCCAAATAACACCACAGTGGGGACTAGGTTTCAGCATGTGAATTTTGGGAGCACACCAACATTCCGTCTGTAGCAAGTGCTAATACTAAGAGCTGGCATTTATTGAGTGCTTAATATGTGCGCTTTACACAAATTAATTTGTGTACACCTCACTATAACCCCCATTTTACAGATGAATAAACTGAGACGGAGAAGTGAAGCAACTTGTTCAGGTCACCAAGCTAGGAAGTGCCGTAGCCTGGGTTGAGTCCCTGTCAGCCTGACTCTAGGGTGCTCCCTCTCATCCCCTAGTCTACACTGCCTCAAGCACAGGTGGTGTTCCAACTGAGATTGGACTCCACCGCCCTGGTGTTCCTTGCAGTGACCGCTGCCACCCACATTGGTACTGTTTCTGCAGGCCAGGAGTTTAAAACGAAGGAAGAAGTTAAATATCAAGGTTAACAGCCAGAAGGAGGTGGGATTTGAACCCAGGTCCTCAGTGTCACCCTCACCCTCCCTTTGAGTCCTTCTTCAGCCCCCAGATTCCCTCACTTACTGCCTCCTAACATCCTGTATAATAATTTCGTTATCCACGGCGCCTCTTTTCTGCCACCCTCCACTGAAACGTCACCTCCACGCACAGGACTTTTGTCGGCCCATAGCAGCCCGTGCTAAAAGGCAGACACGCAGTAGTTGCTCAGTGAGTGTGTGGCAAGTGGACGAGGGTTCTGTGTCAGGTTCTCAGCTGCTGTTTGCTCCTCCCTCCCGCTGTGTGCCTGCTCCTGGGTGGGGCGCAGGGCCCACGTGAGCCCATCAGCTCCTGCTGCTTGCTGGGTAGCAGAGCCTGGCCCCGATGAGGCGCTGGCGGACCAGCCTGGCCGTGAGAGGAGGCGCCCTGCCTGTCTCCTCACCGTCACCCTCTGGCCTTTCCAGAATTACCATCCAGGCGAGAGGATTCTGTTGAGCTTTACTTTGTCAAGCTTGTTTTACAAAACAAATCAAATTTTGAAATGTTTAATATAAATGTTACCCCATTGCTTATACTTTTTCAAACAGCCTTCTTTCTTTGGCCTGTGGTTATAGTTTGGGCCCGTAGAGGGTGCCATCTCCATGAGGGCGCCAGCTGCTGAGCTGGGCTGTTCCTGCTCAGGAAACACCACTGAATGCAGATTTGAGGTGAAAATTAGGAATTTTAGTCACAGACTGACCAGCAGATCTGAAAACTGTTAAAACAATGTTCAGATAGTGTCACTAAAAGCCTCCACTAACATCCCATAAGGCTTCCCATGCCCCTCTCTGTTTTATTTTCCCCACAGCCATTATCACCTTTTGACTCACCGTGCGAATCCCACATGTAATTGATTCTAAGGCACGTTCTTCACTTTTAACGTCTCTGAAATCAAGGTTGATCCTATAACTGAATGCATATCATCGTTTAATTGGCAGCACATTTTTTTCTTAAAGATAAGTGTAAATAATGATACATCTTAGATTTGATGAAATTTGGTTTATTTTTTCTTCCTTTATTTTATTTGTGTGTTTCATTTGACTAGGTTGTAAGCTCTGTCAGGTCAGGGATTTTGGTTTTTCTTGTTCACAGCTGTCTCCTGGTTCTTGAACAATGCCTGGCACATAGTGAGTGTTCGAGAAAATATTTGCTGAATTGGGGGGTGGGGTCTTCCAGGGAGCCCAGTCTTTTTGCTGTTCTCACTCGAAGCTCTGTTCATGCATCCAACAAACCTTTGCTGAGCCCCCTCCCTCCCATCTTGTGCAGGCCCTGGGCTGTGCAGTGAGGGGCGTGGGGATAGGTCTTCTCATCTCCCTCCTAGAGCTCCAAGTCTGAGGAGGGAGATCCAGGAGGCAGGGCCACTGCGCTGCAGGCCCGGGTGACTTCGTGTGTACCTATGCCAGTGGGTTGGGGTGCTGTCTCTCTGAGGGCCTGCACTGACCCCGTGGGTCCCCCAGGGCTACATGCAGCCGCTGAAGCAGCCAGAGAACTCCTTGCTGTGTGACCCGTCGCTGGTGGACGAGATTTTCGACCAGATCCCGGAGCTCCTGGAGCACCACGAGCAGTTCCTGGAGCAGGTGCGGCACTGCGTGCAGACCTGGCATGCCCAGCAGAAGGTGGGAGACCTGCTCGTCCAGTCGGTGAGTGGCCATGCTGCCCACTGCTGCAGCCCCTGCAAGCTCCGGCCCCTCCTGGAAGGGGCTGGATGCTGCCATGGACTTCCCCACCCCACCCCACCTGGACACTGACTCTGATCCCCGATCTGACCCCAGAACTTGACCAGACACACACTGACCCCAGCCACTGAGTTGACCTGAACCTAGACACTGCCCAAGCCCAGAGTTTGGCTGGACTCTGGCGTGGACCCCAACCCTAACCAGACACTGACTCTGATCCTGGACCCAGCCCCAGGTGCTGGCACTGACCTGACCCTAGTCCTGAGCTGACCCTGATGCTGACCCAGACCGCAAATGGATGCTGGTACTGACCTCAACCCCTGCCTTAACTTGAATCTCAGCAGTTGCCCTGATCCTGACCCTAGACTTGGGCTTGTTGTTGACGCTGGCCTCATCTTGACCAGCTCTTTTCTCCACCAGGCATTTTAGTCGTAGCTAACTATTTGTTACTTATTATGTGCTAGGCATTATTCTAAAAATAGTAGTACCCCCTTATCCACGGGGGATATGTTCCAAGACCCCCAGTGGGTGCCTGAAACCACAGAGAGTACTGAACCCTATGCAGGCATACCTCGGAGCTTTTGCGGGTTGGGTTCCAGACCACTGCAATAAAGCAAATATGTACATACCTTAATTAAAAAATACTTTATTGTTAAAAAATGCTAACCATCCTCTGAGCCTTCAGCGAGTTGTAATCTTTTTGCTGGTGGAGAGTCTCATGTCGATGTTGATGGCTGCTGACTGATCAGGGCGGTGGTTGCTGGGGTGGGAGGGCCTGTGGCAATTTCTTAAATTAAGACAACAGTGAAGTTTGCCGCATTGGTTGACTCTTCCTTTTACGATCGATTTCTCTGCATGTGATGCTGTTTGATAGCATTTTACCTGTCGTGGAAATTCTTTCAAAATTGGAGTCAGTCGTCTCAAACCCTGCCAGTGCTTTATCAACTGAGCTGAGGTAATATGCTAAATCCTTGTTGTCATTTCAACAGTCTTCACAGCGTCTTCACCAGGAATAGGTTCCATCTCAAGGAACCACTTTCTTTGTTCATCCATAAGAAGCAACTCCTCACCTGTTGAAGTTTTATCATGACATTTGCAGCAGTTCAGTCACGTCTTCAGGCTCCACTTCTAATTCTAGTTCTCTTGCTGTTTCCACCACATCTGCGGTTACTTCCTCCACTGAGGTCGCGAACCCCTCAGTCATCCAGGAGAGCTGGAATCAGCTTCTTCCAAACTCCTGCTAATGCTGTATTTTGACCTCTTCCTGTGAATCACGAATATTCTTCATGGCATCTAGACTAGTGAATCCTTTCCAGAAGGTTTTCAGTTTACTTTGCCCATATCCACCAGAGGAATCACTATCTATGGCAGCTATAGCCTTACAAAATGTATTTCTTAAATAATACGTCTTGAAAGTTGAGTTTACTCCTTGATCCATGGGCTGAAGAATGGATATTGTGTTAGTAGGCATGAAAACAACATTAATCTCAGGTATATCTCCATCAGAGTTCTTGGGTGACCAGGTGCTTTGTCAATGAGCAGTAATATATATATATATATACACACACACATATATAAATATATATATACACATAATTTTTTTTTTGAGGAAGATTCATCCTGAGCTAACATCCGCTCTCAAGCTTCCTTTTTTTTTTGTACGTGACCCACCCCCACAGCATGGCCACTGACAGATGAGTGGTGTAGGTCCCTGCCTGGGAACTGAACCTGGGCTGCCAAAGCAGAGTGCACTGAACTTAACAACTAGGCCACCAGGGCTCGCCCTGAGCAGTAATATTTTGAATGGAATCTTTTTTTCTGAGCAGTAGGTCTTAACAGTGGGCTAATATTCAGTCAACCATGTTGTAAAAAGATGTGCTGTCATCCAGGCTTTGTTGTTCCAATTATAGAGCACAGGCAGAGTAGGTTTAGCGTAATTCTTAAGGGCCCTAGGATTTTCAGAATGTTGTATGAGCACTGGCTTCAACTTAAGGTCACCAGCTATGTTAGCCCCTAACAAGAGAGTCAGCCTGTCCTTTGCAGCTTTGAAGCCAGGCATTAACTTCTCTCTAGCTTGAAAGTCCTAGATGGCATCTTCAGTAGAAGGCTGTTTCCATCTATGCTGAGAATCCATTGTCTAGTGTAGCCGCCTTCACTGATGATCTTAGCTAGATCTTCTGGATAACCTGCTGCAGCTTCTACATCAGCGCTTGCTGCTTCACTTTGCACTTTTATGTTATGGAGACGGCTTCTTTCCTCGAACCTCAGGAACCAACCTCTGTTAGCTTCAAACTTTTCTCCTCCAGCTTCCTCTCCTCTCTCAGCCTTCGTAGAACTGAAGAGAGTTAGGGCCTTGATAAAGTTCGCTATCTGATATGGGCGCTGTTCGTGGTGCCCCAAAACACTTACAGTAGTAACATCAAAGATCACTGATCACAGATCACGGTACAAATGTAATAATAATGAAAAGGTTTGAAATACTGTGAGAATTTCCAAAATGTGACACAGAGACACGAAGTGAGCAAATGCTATTGGAAAAATGGTGCCAATAGACTTACTTGACGCAGGGTTGCTACAAACCTTCAATTTGTAAAAAATAAAATATCTACAATGCACAGTAAAATGAAGCGCAGTAAAATGAGGTATGCCTGTATATACTATGTTTTTCCTATAATACATCCCTCTAATAAAGATTAATTTATGAATAAGGCACAGTAAGACATTAACAACAGTAACTATAATAAAGTTGGTTTGAGGCCATTATTAAATATTGAACACAAGCACTGTGATACCCCAACAGTCGATCTGATAACTGAGATGGCTACTGAGTGACCAATGGGCAGGTAGCATGTACAGCGTAGATATGCTGGACAAAGGGACATGTCTAGGACATGTCTGGATGGAGCAGAATGTTGCGAGATTTCATCACGCTAATCAGAATGGCTCACAATTTAAAACTTATGATTGTTTATTTCTGGAATTTTCCACTTAATATTTTCGGACCATGGTTGACCTTGGGTAACTGAAAACAGAGAAAGTGAAACTGAGGATAAGAGGGGACTACTGTACACTGTGTATATCAGCAACTCCAAGGAGGAAGGTGCGATTATTCCCGAGTTTGAAGTTGATAGCTCTGCTGCGTGGAGAGATGAAGTACCTTGATCAAAGTCACGGTTGGTGAGTGGTGGAGGATTCAACCCCGAGAAACTGGTTCCACTGCCCACGCTCTCCCCCACCCCGTACTCCCTTTCACTATAGGTGAGACCTCTACCTGGGAGTTTTTCAAGACCCTACGATAGTGATTGGGACCTTAGAAAAAGTGTTGGCTTCCAAATTTTTTAAAAAACTGCAAAAGTAAAACTAATAAACATTTAATTAAATGTCTGTCAAACATAACATGACATTTCTTTAATTGTTAAATTTAGTCTTCATTTACATAATTTAATTACACTTGAAAAAATTTCAGTTACATTTTATTTTGCCAGAATTCCCAAAAATGCATGACAATGACTGATAAATCATAGCCAAATGCAAACTAAATGGTTACTCAGAGCCAAATAATTTCAAAAGCAAAACTGTAAAACTTCTTCCAAAAATTTTACTAGCAAAAGAAAATCTTATCTATTTTTATGGGATGTGGGTGTGTTTTCACGTGTTTGTGATGTTGTGGGGTGGGCCTTGGGCCTAAGAAGGTCTTTGAAGGTCCCTACTGACCTGGAAACTGATATGACAAGAGCTTTGGCCTGGTGGTGACGGGACTCCAGCCTGAGTGCTGACATCTGCAGCCTGTCATCACCCTCTGTGTCACTAGGCTCCTGCCCCTGCCAGGAACTTGAGGCTGACCCTAGACTGCAGCAGAAGCCCTGGCCCCCGGGAGGGGTCAGCATAGGGTGCTCTGTCCCAGAATCTGGGCAGTTGAGTGGCAGTTTTTTTCCTCCCCAAGCTGCTTCAGCCTCTGCCTGTGGCACATCCGGTACAGGGGGGCAGGGGGTGGGGATGGAGGGTACAATTAGCACCTTAGAGACATAGGGGCTTGGAGGCCCAGAGGGACCCAGAAACACCACCACAGGTCACCTAGTCCATCCATGGTGCAACTGAGACAAGAACCGGGGTGTCCCACCTCCCAGCCAGGGCTTCTGACCAAGAACCTCCACATTTAGCTCAGGTGTCAGCTGGCTAGCAGGTATCAGCCACCAGCTGTGTCCTTTGCCCTGAGTGGGGCTTTACTGGGCTGGATGGGAACAGCTATCTCCTTGCAGAGGAAGACTTGTCCTGGGGAATCAGGGGAGGCCAGGGGCCAGGTGTAGTTCCAGGCAGAGCCCTAGTCAAGGCAGGGAGCGCTTCCTGGAGGAGGCAGACTGGAGCCCAGCCCTGAAGGCAGGTGAGATTTGGATAGGGGAAGGGCATTCCTGGTGGAGGCAGTTACAGGAGCAAAGGCCAAGCAGCTGGAATGCGTCTGTGTCCCTCAGAGGACAGTGAGGAGGGAGACGTGCCTGGCTGGACATGGTGGGTTGGAGACTGAGATGGAAATGCCAAGTTGGAAGTGAGAGAACGTGTCCTGCGCTCACAGGACATGTCCAGGCACATGTCCATACATGTACACAGATAAGATACACGTGTATGTATGCATGTGCACATGTACACACTTAATCACACAGTGACACATACAACATGCACGCGGGAGCATGTGCCTGACCCCTCAGAGACGGTATCATTTCTAGTTGGAAGGAAAAGAAGTTGGCTCGTGAATCAGTAGAAACCAGGACAGAGTGAGGTGGATAAAGGACACCTTGAGGGTCCCCAACCTGCCTCTTCACCCACAGTTCTCCAAGGATGTGCTGGTCAACATCTATTCTGCCTACGTTGATAACTTTCTCAACGCAAAGGACGCCGTGCGTGTGGCTAAGGAGGCGAGGCCTGCCTTTCTCAAGTTCCTGGAGGTACTGTGGGCTTGGGCAGGGAGATGGAGGCCGCCCTCACCTCGGGCCAGCTCTGGGGGCCCCAGGAGCTCCCAGCCTGGGCACTACAGCCATAGCCTGTGGGCCAGCCTCTGCCCTTGGCCTGAGCTGGAGGGGCTTGCTGGGGGCCCATCCCTGGACGTGCCTTTCTTTGCATGTCATTCCTCACCTGGGTACCCGTCCACCCTGTTTTGGGTTTCAGCAAAGCATGCGTGAGAACAAAGAGAAGCAGGCACTCTCTGATCTCATGATCAAGCCCGTGCAGCGGATCCCACGCTATGAGCTTCTGGTGAAGGTGGGCCTGGGCCTGGGTGGGCAGGTGGGCAAGGCCTGGGGGCATGTGGGGATGCAGGGGGCTCAGTCCCCTGCCTGGTCGAGCCCGGCATGAGGGTCCCCAGAGGTCAGGTAGGAAAGGAAGTCCTCTCTGGTGTTGACCCGTAGTCCCGCATCTCCAGCATTCAGTGTGGGGCCTGAGGACCTGGAAGGGGCAGCTAAGTAGGCAGGTCTGGTCCCCATTCCCACCCCAGGACCTCCTGAAGCACACGCCTGAGGACCACCCGGACCACCCCCTCCTGCTGGACGCGCAGCGGAACATCAAGCAGGTGGCTGAGCGCATCAACAAGGGCGTGCGGAGCGCCGAGGAGGCAGAGCGGCACGCGCGTGTGCTGCAGGAGATTGAGTCCCACATCGAGGGCGTGGAGGATGTGCGTGCCACCCCACCCTGCCCCACTCACACCTGTGTCCACATCTGTGGTCACCTGGAATCGTGGCCGTGTCCACATCCACAGCGGTGTCTGCAGCGTGTTTGCATCTGTGTCTGCCAGCATCTCCACCTGTCTCTATCCACATCCCTGTCCTCTTCCATGTCTGTCTCTGGCCGTGTGTCCATTGCCTGATGGTACAGCGTCGGGAGGGTGGATGGGACGTTGCTTCCACTGGCCTGGCCCATGGAGTGGGGCCAAGGGGTCACCAGGGTCGGGGAAGGGGATGGGGATTAGTCCTCAAGATGCTTTGTCCCTCCTGCCCCACAGCTCCAGGCCCCTCTGCGGCGGTTCCTGAGGCAGGAGATGGTCATTGAAGTGGTACGAAGTGTCCTGTTGTCTGCCCACCTGTCCCTACCCCCTACTTTGTTCACACTTCTGTTCATACCTGCCGCCCTCGGTTCTCCCTGCTCTTCCACTCCAGCGGGAGCCCTGGGTCAAGTCCCAACTTTGCCTCTGCCTCTGGGCAGTTAGGGAAGAGCCCTCACCCTTTCCTGGGCCTGGCTGTCCCCTTGGGCACTGTGGGCAGGAAGATGGGCCTCTGGGCCTGAATCCTACCTCTGGCCCCACAGAAGGCAGTTGGTGGCAAGAAGGACCGGTCCCTCTTCCTGTTCACGGACCTCATCGTCTGCACCACCCTGAAGCGGAAGTCAGGCTCCCTGCGGCGCAGCTCCATGAGCCTGTGAGTGGCCGGGGCAGGGCTGGGGGGCTTGGGCAGTGGGGAACAGTTGTCCCACCCTAGGCCCCACTCCCCTGCCCTGGCCAGAGCACCCCCTTGGCTCCCCACAGATATACAGCAGCCAGCGTCATCGACACGGCCAGCAAGTACAAGCTGCTGTGGAAGCTGCCGCTGGAAGATGCAGACATCATCAAAGGTGGGGCTGGCTCAGGCCTGCCCGGGGGTTCTGGGTGTTGGGGGTCTTCCTCTGAGAAGCCCTTCTGGAGGGTTTGAGCTGTGGCCAGGCTGGCTGCCCATCCATCTGCTTTTCTGCTTCGGGGCCTCACTTTCCCATCCAGTATAAGGAGGTTGGCATGCGGGCTCTAGTTGGCATCCACAGAGCCAGACCAGGACCTGTCCGTGCAGATCACCTTCTGACTGGGCAGAGACCTAACGTAGGCTGGCAGGTGGGCTGCGCTGGGGTGGTGCAGGGAGCGCAGACATACTTGTAATTAACCACTGATTCACTGCACAAACTCACTTAAGCGCCTCATATTAGATGCTGGTGCACTGTTCTGGACCAGTGGTTTTGTGCACAGGGAATAGAAACTCCCTCAAGTCAGTCTAGCAAAAGGCTGGTTGGAAAGATCCATGCCGTGTGGGGCTGAGACTGTCAGGAGCTGAGGCGGCTTTAAGAAGCCGGTCCTCCTGCTCCTCTCTGTCTCAGTCTCTCTCTCACTGTGCGTCGGCCGGTTCTCCTCCCTGCTCTCAGCTTTCTCTGCCTCCTCGTAACTCCCGTGATCCATCGTGGCCTTTTCTGCATTGTGGCCTTTCCCCCTCAGCTTGCGGCCCTAGCTGTTCCAGGATTCACAGTCCACCTTCCTGAGTGGGGAGGTTGGTCTGGGATGGAGGTGTGGGCACCTCTGGGCCGGCAGGCAGTTCAGGCCGATACTGTGACCTCAAGCTCACCTGGGGTGGTCCCAGGGTAAGGAAGAGGCTAGCTCAGCCCCTAGGTAACCAGGCCAGCCCCACAAGGGCCCCTATGTAGGAACACAAGCTGATTATTGGCCCAGTTCATCTCTTCTCACTAGAGAACAGGCTCGCTGATAAAATGTCTGCCTTTAATTCAAATGTCCAGTCCTGGTCTAATCAGCTCCGGCCAGGAGTGGGGCTGGGTCATACGGAAGAAAATGTGGCTGCCCAGGTGGTGAGGGTTGGCGGGGGGACAGTTGCCCTCAGAGGAGTGGGAGATATCCCCAGCCCTGGCGTGTCTGTACACTCCACTGCTACTTACTCTGCCCATTTGGAGTCCAGAGCGTACACCCCCAGCCAGGCAGCGCGGGATGTGTGGGATGCTGAGCTGGCCTGCAGGGCCAGCTACTTGGCAGTGGTCAGGTATGGGATAGGACCACAGAAATCCAGGGCGTCAGCTCATTGCTCCCTCCATTGTGGGGGAATTCAGTCCCTTGGTCAGCAGATTTGCCTGCCTGAGGCTCTCCCTGCCCAGCCGACTCCCCCGTGGGAGGCTGCACCACCGCAGCAGGCCAGTGTCAGCTGGAGCCTGCATAACGTGCAGAGCCGTCTGCTGTTTATTCTTTGTGCTCTTCCAGGGATTTCTCCAGGGGCCCCACACCCTGTGCCAGGTAGCTCTGATTCAGGCCCAGGCCCCCACTCTCGGGCCTGGGGTTTCTCTGCGAGCTGCCTCTTAACTTTGTTCCTGGGGACTTGGGGTTTACGAGCTCTCGGTTTGTCAGGACACTTCCCATGTCCAGCTGCAAGTTGTGTGCTGGGGGGAGGAGTGTCTGTCCAGGCTTGACCTTGTCTGTCCATGGCCTTCCTCTATCCCCACTAGGAGCGTCCCAAGCCACGAATCGGGAGAACATCCAGAAGGCCATCAGCCGCCTAGACGAGGACCTGACCACCCTGGGCCAAATGAGCAAGCTCTCTGAGAGTCTTGGCTTCCCCCACCAGGTCTGCACCCTCTGCCTGAACCACGGGGCATGGGTGTAGGGGTTCCCTGACCCTATCTGAGGGAGAAATAATAGCCTTATCATTTGTCTGAGGGAAAGGAACATCCCTGTCACTTATCTGAGGGGGAGAATACAGCCTCACCCCATCTGAGAGAAGTAATGTGTTCCAGGCCTGAGGGTGGAGACAGCTCCATCCCCAGCTGAAGGAGGGGAGAGGGCCCATCTTGTCTGTGGGGGGAATCCAGGCTCCCTCCTGGCCTAAAGGGGGAGAAAGTCCCATGTTCTGTCTGAGGGGAGAGGCAGGTCCCCACACTGCATCCCCAGGGCAGGAGCAGGCCGTGGGGAGATGTTAGGGCCTGAGGCCTGGGCCCTCCTCCCCACAGAGCCTGGACGACGCGCTGCGGGACCTCTCGGCGGCCATGCACCGGGACCTGTCAGAGAAGCAGGCGCTGTGCTATGCGCTTTCCTTCCCCCCTACCAAGCTGGAGCTGTGCACCACAAGACCCGAGGGCACTGACTCCTTCATCTTCGAGTTCCCCCACCCGGATGCCCGCCTTGGCTTTGAGCAGGCCTTTGATGAGGCCAAGAGGAAGCTGGGTAAGCCAGACTCCTACCTCCCAGAACCGCCAGGCAGTGGACAGTGGGCAGCACCTTGAGGCTGTCTGAGATATCAGGCGCCAGAAATGCCTGGACTGCCGTAGCCTGTGCTCCAGTCCTTGCTGGTGGGAGGTGGACTAAGACTTCTTCAGTGAAACAGAGGACTTCCCCAGGGCCTCCCTGGCAGGGAGGGGATTCCATGGATAAGGTCATCTTAGGTCAAGGGCACCATTGGCACCATCGTGGGAGCAGATGGCCAGGACTCCCCCACCCACGCACACATTCTGAGCAGGCCTGGATCAGGGAAAGTTGTTGATCAGGGTCCATGGCTTAGAAGATCCCTCGAGACTTCTGGGTCTACCTCCCGCATTGTACAGATGGGAAAATTGAGCCCAGGGACAAACAGAGCGTAACCTACAGCCACCTCATTCTCCCGCAAGAGGCCCTAAGGGGCAGGGAAGGAAGGGAAGTGGGCAAGGTCAGGACCAGGGTGAGGTGGATGCTAAGCAGTGTGTGTCTGTCCATCTCCATTACAGCATCCAGCAAAAGCTGTCTAGACCCTGAGTTCCTGAAGGCCATCCCCATCATGAAAACACGCAGTGGCATGCAGGTGTGTGCGCCTGGGTCATGTGGGTGCACATATTCAAAGCCACAAGTATTCATGTGTTTTTGTTTTGTGTACAACATTATGTACATGTCTTGAACACTGCAGTTGCTCCCTGTGTCTTCGAATGTGCAGCTCTCTGCACATGCACATGGACGCTGCATATGTGTCACATGCATATGGGTATATTCACGCATGTCTGTATCTGTGCACGTGAACAAAGGATGTACGCTTGATGGAAGGTGTCTAATTTATGTCTTGAAGCTGCATACATACGGACAAACGTTACCATTTTCACATTTGTTCCATATATATACACATAATCGTGTTCAGGGTGTATGTATGTTTACATGCATGAATGAATGATACCTATATCACAGGTATGCATGCTTCTGATATGTAAAGAGTGTCATGTGTGCTGTGTGTTATGTATACACTTTTGCAGAGGGGTGTATTGGGGATCCATACACACCCATGCAGGCCTGCCTCCCTCCCTCCATTCTGCCGCTGGGCCTGGAGAGTACTGGGGAGCTGGCAGCAATTCCTCCGTTGACCTTCCCCTGTCCACTGGCGCCCTCCGCAGTTCTCGTGCGCGGCTCCGACCCTGAGTAGCTGCCCCGAGCCCACACCGGAGGTGTGGGTGTGTAACAGCGATGGCTACGTGGGCCAGGTGTGCCTGCTGAGCCTGCGCGCCGAGCCCGACGTGGAGGCCTGCATCGCTGTCTGCTCCGCCCGCATCCTCTGCATCGGGGCGGTGCCCGGCCTGCAGCGCCGCTGCCACCGGTGAGGCCCGAGCGCGCCACTGAGTCTCCGCGGGCTGCACACGCTGAGGCCGCCCTAAACTGCTTGTGGGTGGAGCGAGGTGGATGTGGGCGGGGTTGGTGGGCGTGCCGGCGAGTGGGGCGGAGCCTTGGCTCCTAGAGGCTGTCACCCTGACCCTTTCCACTCCCAGGGAGCGGCCTCCGTCGCTGAGGAGCCCCCAGGAGACGGCACCCGAGCCTACCGGGCCGGAACTGGACGTCGAGGCTGCCGACGAGGAAGCGGCAACGCTGGCAGAGCCGGGGCCCCAGCCCTGCCTGCATATCTCCATTGCGGGCTCCGGCCTGGAGATGGCGCCTGGTCCCGCCGAGGGTGACCCCCGTCCGGAATTGGTGCCCTTTGACAGCGACTCGGACGATGAGTCTTCGCCCAGCCCCTCGGGGACCCTGCAGAGCCAGGCCAGCCGGTCCACCATCTCCTCCAGCTTTGGGAGTGAGTGCCTAACTTGGGGCTGTTAGGCATGGTGGACTGCTCAGAGGTGGGGGCAGCCCAGTAGGTACTGATGCGTGAGGAGGACCAGTGTAGGCAAAGGCATGGAATCAAGTCTCAGGATGTTAACACACACAGCAGTGGGGACTGGCAAGGCAGGCAGGGGCTGTGACACCGAGGACCCAAAGGGCAGTGGGACCATCAGACTGGATCCCAAAGACCCTGGACTGCCCCGTCAAGGAAGAGGGAGTAGGAGGCGGAGTGGTTGGCTCCTCTGTGGTATGGCGGTGGATTGGAGGGGGCCAGGCCAGGACTAAAGCCTGTAGCACTAAGTTGTCAGTAAACAAGGTGACAAGGCTGAGCTGATGCAGAGTGGAGCGCAGCTGTGGAAAGCCTTCAGGTGGGACATGGCCAGGAGGGATGCACTGAGGGGAGTCTGAGGCCTAGAAAGATAATCAGATCTCAGGCCTGGCAGAGGGGCGTAGAAATAGAGACCTTTGTCTCCCTCAGATGAAGAGACCCCGAGCTCCAAGGAGGCCACGGCGGAGACCACCAGCTCAGAGGAGGAGCAGGAGCCTGGCTTCCTGCCACTGTCTGGCTCCTTTGGGCCTGGCGGTCCCTGTGGCACCAGCCCAATGGATGGGAGAGCCCTTCGCCGCTCTAGCCGTGGCTCCTTCACCCGGGGCAGCCTTGAGGACCTGCTGAGCGTTGACCCTGAGGCCTACCAGAGCTCCGTTTGGCTGGGCACTGAGGACGGCTGGTAGGGCCAGGGAGTGGCTGGGGTCAGAGTGCCAGAACTCTGAGCTCCCTGCTTTGGAGATTGTGTGGTGTCTTGGAGCGGAAGCAGGCGGGCTTTGGGTCAGACCCCAGGGGTCCTGCTAGCCAGAACTGCCTGTATGTCTGAAGCCCACAGGGAGGCTCTGGGACCTTGGGCAGGCACCTGGCGTGGAGGAGATGGTGGTGGAGGCCAAGAGGTGGAGGGATGACCCCAGGGACTGGGGTGCCCAAGCATTTGTCACAGGTGCACACCCCCGATCCACAGCGTCCACGTGTACCAGTCCTCGGACAGCATCCGTGATCGCAGGAACAGCATGAAGCTCCAGCATGCAGCCTCCGTGACCTGCATCCTGTAAGCACCCCGGGTGGCCCTACTAGTCCAGACCCTTCTCAGCCACATATGCAGGCCTCCTTCTGTTCATCCGGGTTCCCTGCTCTACTGGCCTCCTCCTTTCTGTGGAGGCTGGAGGCCAGAGGCCTGGTCCTAGGCTCGCCGTGCCTCAGGCAAGTCACTACCCCTTCCTGGACTCATGCTCCCCCTACCTGGAGAGGTGGTCTCTCAGGAACCATGGCCATTCTGTCTGTGATTCTCTTGACCCAGGTGACCTGCTTTGGCCTCCTGAAATCTCTAACCTCTGGCTCCATTTCTTGCCTGCCTAGGTATCTGGATAACCAGGTGTTTGTATCTCTAGCCAATGGAGAACTTGTGGTCTACCAAAGAGAAGCAGGTGAGTGGCCAGCCCTCCCCCAGCCCCAGGAGCCCCTTGCTGATAGTGGAGCTCTCTCCTGAGCAAAGCTGGGCCTTGAGGACACGAGTCTAGAAATGTGGCTTTGGCAACTCCCAGGCCCTCTCTGGGCCTTCATGTCCTTGTTTATAAGTAGGGTTGTTTGCATCTCATTTCAGGGGAGGGTGAGGCTCAAATGCAATACTGGACTGAATTTGCATTATTTTCTTTACCCCACTCCCACTCCAGGCCGTTTCTGGGACCCCCAGAACTTCAAATCGGTGACCCTGGGTGCTCAGGGGAGCCCCATCACCAAGATGGTGTCTGTGGGTGGGCGGCTATGGTGTGGCTGCCAGAACCGAGTCCTTGTCCTGAGCCCTGACACACTGCAGCTGGAGGTAGTGGGGCAGGAGGGGGATAGTAAGGGGTCAGAATTCCTGACTTTTGGGTGAGCCAGCCCCATGGGAGAGGAAGATGTGACTGTGGGGGCCATAAAAAAGCACACATCTGTCCAGGCAGAGGCCAATGATTGGTCTTAAAACCCTTCAATCTTTGGAATTCTCCTATCATTAAGTCACTCAAGTTTCATGGGGAAAGTGCACCTATTCATTTTAATTTCTGAAGATTAAGTGGGGAGGCTCCAGTGAAACCACACTTTGAAAGATTAATCATCTAGACCAAGGAACAAGGCTGCCTTTGCTGTCAGTCCAGGTGGGCTTTCTGGAGAGGTTTGGTGTGAGTTGTAAGAGGGAGGGATGGGCACCGATGAAGCACGAGGCAGGCCTGGCAGTCACCCGTCTGCTCTCTTCTCGCCCCGTCCCCCACCAGCACACGTTCTACGTGGGGCAGGATTCCAGCCGCAGTGTGGCCTGCATGGTGGACTCTAGTCTGGGCGTGTGGGTGACACTGAAAGGTAGTGCCCACGTGTGTCTCTACCATCCAGACACCTTTGAGCAGCTGGCAGAGGTAGACGTCACACCTCCCGTGCACAGGATGCTGGCAGGTACTGACCTCAGTCTACCACTGTGCCCTCCCTTGAAGCCTTTCTGCCCCATCCTTGAGGAGGCTGAGCCAGCGCCAGGATTCGGCCCCAGCTCTGGTCTTTCTCCCGCCCCAGGCTCAGATGCCATCATCCGGCAGCACAAGGCCGCGTGCCTGAGGATCACAGCGCTGCTGGTGTGTGAAGAGCTGCTGTGGGTGGGCACCAGTGCCGGCGTCGTGCTCACCATGCCCACCTCGCCCAGCACTGTCAGCTGCCCACGGGCGCCCCTCAGCCCTGCTGGCCTAGGCCAGGGACACACTGGCCACGTCCGCTTCTTGGCTGCAGTCCAGCTGCCAGATGGCTTCAACCTGCTCTGCCCAACCCCACCACCTCCTCCAGACACAGGTGGGTCTGCACATCCTGCCCCAACCCAGGGATCCTGGACTCTTGGTTCAGGGCTCCCACTGTCCTGCCAGAAGAGGTTTACGAGGGAGGAAAAGTGGATACAGAGGTGAAAGTGGCATATGGTACAGGAAGTAGGTTATGGAAACCCCAAAATGAAATCTACTAAGATACGGGGTGTGTGTGTGTGTGTGTGTGTGTGTGTAAAGTTCTGTCCAGAGAAGTGTCATGGGAGACAGGAAGTGAACTATAAGCTATGAATTAGAACATGGCACAGGAGGGGATATGTACAACAGGTAATAAAACAGGACTAGAAATGATGTACAGGGCAGGAAGTGGAGTCAAGTAAGCAATGTGCAGTGCAGGAATTAGAAATAGCACCAGAGAGCAGAACATAGAATGGCAGATGGGACAGGAAATGGACTGTGAGAATTAGAAAGTGAAACATAATTAGGCAGCGATGTGCATCAAGGAGGTCGCTATTAGCAGTCTTGCTTTGGCAGGGCAGGAAACCATATTCCCAAGAGGAGCTGGCTGTGGGAATCAGGAAGTAGGGAGGCCTCCGTCAGGAGCTGTCTGGGTCCGCAGAAGACTTAAGCTACTTACCTGGGAAAGGGCTGTTGGAAGCAGGAAATGAGTATGAGGAGGACAGTGTGTGTGCAGTAATCAAGAGAGAGAGAAATGGTGTGGCCCTGGGAGGATGTGTCACTCCTGACTAGAAAGTATGGACGGGAGGTAAGAAGTGGTCTGACTGCCAGGAAGTGGTCATTTCTTTGCAAATAGGAAGTTCTTGGCTAACAGGAAGTGGGATCTCCCACAGGAAGCGGGCATGTCTTTCTTCCTGTCTTCTGGGGTATAGGACAGTGTGGCCACTAGTCACCCCCGGGCTAATGGATCCTCCCCTCTGTCCCCCAGGCCCCGAGAGGCTGCCATCACTTGAGCACCGGGACTCCCCTCGGCACCGAGGACCCGCCTCAGCCAGGCCTAAAATGCTGGTTATCAGTGGAGGTGATGGCTATGAGGACTTCCGACTCAGCAGTGGGGGTGGCGGCAGCAGCGAGACCGTGGGCCGAGATGACAGCACAAACCACCTCCTCCTATGGAGGGTGTGACCCTGTCCGCTAGGGCCCAGGACTCACCCGCCCGCCTGCCCTCAGCCTGCTTGCCTCTCCCTAGTCCACACGCAGACTCTGACCAGGAGTGTCTGCCCAGGGGCACCCCTGTGCCTGCATGGGCTCCCTCCCATCCTCGCAGAAGCATTCCTGATGGAACACCTGCTGGCCAGTGGGCCAAGGCCTTTCCCGACCCTCTGGCTGCTTGGGTGCGCCCAGTCATGATGGGGGTGGGGTGGGGGGCATGCGGGCTGCCCAGGTCTTCTGCCCCTGGAGCTTCAACCAAAGACACGGCCGGGCCTGGACCCTACAGGGCTGGGGGGGGGGGGGCCATGTGCAATATTTGGAGGGTTTTCTGGGGGCACTGGGAGGGCTGGGGGACAGAATCCTTTCCCGTGTACAGTATTTATGTTCCTTTTTAGATGTGTCCCTTCCCAAGCACTTATTTATGCAATGACCTGAGGCAGGGGGTGATGTGAGGAAATGACAGAAGGACAAACACCCTATTCTTGCCCTGGGACCCTAACCAAGCCTTCCTGGAGGGACCATTCCCCCATTACATACATGCGCACACGCACGCACACACATACACACACACTCTGCATGTTCAGGGCACCACAACACCGCCTCCCAACATACACTTTCCATGGCCTTGTCGTGATCGGGCTGCCCTCCAGTATCCAGAGCCAAGGACCAAGTCCCCTCAGTCAGTCATCCAGAACAAGATGATGACTGGGGGGTGTGACTCCCATCTGGGGGGCCTCCCCAGGCGTTGGCCTTTCCTGGCTTGTTGGCAGTGCCTTTAGTGGTGTCCGAGTTTGGGAACACTGATGGGGCCTTGGACAGGGCTCTCTCCGGGCCTGAGCAGGGAAAAGGGCCCTCGCTCTCCTCAAAGTTGCCCCCTAGCCACCAGCCCCTGTGTCTCATGCACTGGCACATATGGTCGCCTTGAGAGGGTGGACCTAGCAGCCCCCTCACTCTGACCACTGAATCCCTCTCTTCATACCCCTCCTGCCAGGGGCAGCCCCTCCAGGAAGGATGCCCAAAGCTGAGGGGCTGGACATGGCCTCTTCAACTGGGAACCACTTGAGGGCAGCCTCTCCCCTGCCCCCTGGACTTCAGGGGCCAGTCTGCCCCCCAGCCCCCTCGCTGCTTCAGCTACAGCTCCAAAGGTCTGGTTTCAGATGGGATTTGTTTGGTTCTGTTTTTGTTTGGGATGGGTGGGTCATTGTGGTCTTAGATTATGTTTCTCTTGCTACCAAACAGTCATGTATTAACTTTCCTTGGATGATGAAGTTTAAAGAGTCAATAAATAGAAATACCAAATGACTCCTCCCATCCGCGGCCGCAGTGGCATCCTGCCAGTGACCTCAGGGCTCCCCGGCCGCATGGGCCTCCTGACACCCACTTACTTGGGCAGAAGGGAGGGCTGAGAGCCCCAGAAGGGCGCTGGGATGGCAAGGCTGCCTCTGACTTGCTGAGTTATCTTGCGCGGGTCATCGCCCTTGTCTGGGCTGCAGTTTCCTCATCAGGAAAACAAGGGGTTCTGCAGATCCACTGCTTTGTAACCAAGGCCTCGGTTAGGATCCCTTGGAGAGCACGTGGAAATATAAAGCATAAGACATAAATTTATAGCCATAGAAACACACATTCCCAGGCTCCCCTCCGCTTCTGGGTCAGTGGGTCTGTGATGGGGCTGGGGAATCGGAAGCTGACACGTACTGCAAGTGGAAAACCGGGCAACTGGTGAGCCTGCCCACGGCTCCTCCGTGAGAGTGCTCTCTCTCCAGCAAAACGCCATCGAGGCTGGGGAACCCGAAAGGCCGAGGGGAGCAGGGGTAGAACCCAAGTCTGTCTGATTTTGGGTCCAAAGAGGTGTGTCATTAAGTCAGACACGGAAGGCAAAGGTCAGCAATTTGAGGCCATGCTTCGCTGGGCAGACAGCCCTTCCCACCGGGGTCCACCTGCAGGACTCAAGACAATGACTTCTAGCAAAGGGCGGATCATGCCTCAGCTCTGCTGAACATACGTGTATACGTTTTCCAACACGAATGATTGAGACTTCACAAAAAGCCCTTGCTAAAGAGGAGTGCAGGCAAACTGGCATGCACACTTATCGGTGGTCTGCTGGGCCCTCCGTGCCATACGACATGCATGGCACATCTCCCTGCAGCATCGCTTTACTGGGAAGACCTGGGGAGGAGGGGATTCTATTAAACATAGATTTCCAAATAGAAAGCAATGTTCTTGTGGAATTTATGATGAAACAGAGCATTAGAAGGAGCACAGGCCTTGAAGCTGAACAGAAGTCTTGACTTTGTCGCTAACTAGCTAAGTGTCTTTGGATGAGCCGTATCCCCTGTCTCCATTTCCTCATCTGTAAAATGGGGCTGATAATCCTTTCCCCGCAAGGCTGTTGCTTGCTGGGCACAGGTCTTTGGATTGCAAGGAAGAGATTCGTTCTTCCCTGAAATAAAAGGGGGGCTCATTAGTGGAGACGTGAACTGGCAGTAAGTAGCTGTCAGCACACAGGCCCAGATCTTGGAGCTCCGTCTCAGGACCCCTGGCCTCTCTACTTTGAGTCCCTGGTTCATCCCTCCCCGCCAGACAGCTGCTGTTCTAACTGCTTCACACCTCCTGCTGCCTCAAGGCCTCTGCCCGCTTTGTCTCGGGGCCCTGGACAGACTGTAGTTTCAGCACCATATACCCACGGCGGGTCCTCAGCGTCTTCCCAGCTCAAGTGCTTCAGTAGGAATGGGCCTGGTCCCGCCCACTGTGACCTCGGGGGCCTCGTCCCGAGGCATGGCTGCCGTGGACAGGTGCGCAGCCCTGAGCCAGTCAGCTGTGGGTGGGGAGGTCCTGGGATGAATGGTTGTCAGGCCCCAGGCCCAGGGGAGACTCCTGGAAGGATCGGCTCCTCTAAAGCAGTGGTCCTCAACCTCGGCTGCACATTCGAATGCCCTGAGGAGCCCAGGCCACATGCCAGGCCAATTCAATCAGAATTCTGAGAGGGGGGCCCAGGTGTCGGTATTTTTTTAGAAAACTTTTTATTGACGTGCAACGTTTGTACAGAAAAGTACACCAGTCATTAGTGTGCAGCCCGATGAATTTTCATAAAGTGAACACATCCAGATCAAGAAACAACATTTCATCACCCCAAAAGCAGGTCCCCATAAGCCCCCTCCCGGTCTACCCTCCAAGGCTAATCACCACCCGGGCTCCCGACACCAGGACTTAGTTTTGCCAGCTGAGGGGGAGAAGCACTCTTTAAAGGGTATGGCCATGGCCACTGGGGTGGGAGGAAGTGGGGCTGGGGTTTGGCATGAAGAGGAAACAGCTTGAGCCAAAGCAGGAGGGGTGGGGGAGCCTGGAGCGAGGGGCCATGGTATAGGCCCAGCTGGAGCAGAGGGGAAAGAAGAGAAGGCAGCGAAGCCGGAATGTGAGCTCCATGAGGGGGACTTTTGTTCTTTGCTCCGTCCCCAGGCTGCCTGCAGTGCCTGACACACACTGGGCGCTCAGTAAACTTTTGTTGATTTAATTCTGGAGAATTCAGTTGGGATCCACCTCCGGGTCTTGAATGTCAGAGAACAATAAGCCCAGCTCCCGTTTACTGAGGGTGTGCTGCATGGATCATCTCGTTTAATCCTCACAATAGTCCTGGGAGGTTGGTACCATCGTTATCCTCTTTTTCAGATGAGGAAACCGAGGTTCAGAGAGGTGAAATGCCTTCCTCAAGGTCACCTGCCTCCTAAGCTGTAGAGCCTGAATTCACATGCGATCTGTCTGCTCAGGTCTCTGCCTCATGGAGGGGAGGAAGGGCAGCCACATGGGGTGGCTGGAGGACAGGAGACAGAGCCTGAGCAGCCAGAGCCACATCAGTCACTCATGACGTATCTGGCTCGTGTTCCTCAGACCAGGCCTGGGCAGAGTGTCCTGACCTCAGAGGATGGGAGAGAGTCAGGGCCAAAAGCCATCTCTTCTCCAGAAGGATTCTCCAGGTGGTCCCTTGGGCTAGGGACAGAGAGCAGGGTTTGGCTAGGCATCTACCTCATGGGGAAGATGAAGCACAGGGAGGGACAGGGACTTACCTAAGGTCAGACAGCAAGGCAGCATTGAGGCCAGGAGTGAGTATAGAGGAGAGCCCAGGTGGGAAGGTTTCCTGTGGTCAGAAAATTCAGAGAATAGCCTTAGAACCCAGAAAGCACAGAGCTCGATTAGCTGATCTCCAGGGACCCTGTCACACACCTGGAATTGGAGTCAGCACTTGTCTGTATGGCCAGAGGGCTTGGCCAAGGGAGCAGCAAGTAGGGCTAAGGCCTTGGCTTAGACCTGGGCAGCACCTTGGGAGGGGATGGGGGACCCAGGGGTCTAAACTCAAGCCTCAGCCCTGACCTCCCTCACTGTGAGACCCTAGGCAAGTGTTTGCCCTCTCTAGACATAGGTGACCTCCGAGAGCCCTTCACAGCTTCCGCATGCCTGCCAAACACCAAGTGTCTCTTCTGTCCTTAAGCCACAGGCCAGGTTGCAGGAAATGGCAAGGGGAAGTGCTATTTTGGGCCCATTATGGCCCATGAAGAGCCCTGCCTGGCAAAGGCAAGTGAATGGGCATCCCCAGCCAGGTCAGGGGTAGACTGCGGGGCTGAACTGGGGAGGGGGACCGCGAACAGGCTCTGGGGACAAGCAAGGGCAGAGCCCTTGCCAGCTGTGGGGAGGACACGGGGCAAACACTGAAGGTGGGGGAAGGGAGGGAATAGAAGGGGGTTCCCAAGCCCAGTGGCCTAGAGGAGCTGGTGCTCCCCACATGGGGTCTCAGCAGATTCTCACAATACCCTGCATGGGTGAGCTTTTATTCAGAGAGGTAAAGTCATTTGCTTAAGGCTACACAGCCCGGCAATGGCAGCACTGGGAGTTGACCCCCATCTGTGTGACACCAAAGCCCAACCCCAGTGGGATTCCAGACTCAGGCCAGGGTCCGGACCTAAATGTGGACTGAACCTAGCCTTCAAGCCCAGTCAGTCCCAGCTCAGTTCCTGCTCCATCCCACCCAGGCTGAACCCCACCCTGGACTCTTCATTCCAGTTACTCCTTAGATCAAGCCCACCCTCCCCCTGGAGCTAAGGCACAAACACAGGAGGGCAGCCTACCTTCTGAGGGGTAGAACTTGGCCAGCTGGGGGTTGGCAAAGCACAGAGCGTTGGTGTTTGAGCCCTGGACATACCTCCCGCTTTAGACTTCCATGTTGCAATTCAAGTGCAGCCAGCAGAGGGCGCCACCACTTCTGGTCCACAACCCCAGAGACTGACCTGTGCTCAGATTCCCTGCAAACCACCAGAAGCCCTGCCTCTGATCCCGTGGTGCAGCATCCCCACCCCAGGCAGGGCCTCAGTGGAACATGGAGCCCCTGCCTCTGCCTCTGGATCACCATCATAGCTCATCCCAGCTTACTGGGGCCTTGTGCTGTGCCAGCTAGCATGAGGTGCAGGTCTTCTCTGGGCTCATTTCACTGTCTGCACTATGAGAGGTTCAACCAGATGGTCTCTGAGGTCCCTGAGCTCAGACGTAATGCTAAGATTCTGTGGGTCCATCTGAGATGCCAGGAGTTTTAAAAACCTGAGATTCTGAGAGTCCTTTGTCCTTCAGCCTGTGGTTCTCCAAGCCCCATAAAAAGCCAACCTAAATCTCTCCTGTGGCCTCTACACCTCCTTCCCTGTCTCCTCACTGTAGCAGCTAGATGCTCCCAGACTCTTGGGCAGAGTCCCACCTGCAGCTCACTGTGGTTCGGGAGTCAGAGCCAGCAGTAAGTAATAATTAGGTTCCCTCTTAACCTGAGGGGGTGGGGGTGGGATGTGGGCAGACTGTGGCTCCAGGAGACCTGACTCTGTGGAGCTGCAGCGTGAGGGCCCAGAGTTGCCACCTAGAGCCCCCAGAACCACAGGAGGGACGGCCTCAGCCCCTCCATCCCTGACCTTTTCTCCTTGTTCAGGTGGCTGCTGCCCACCCTGACCACGCGGCCAGGTCAGGCAGATCACTTCCCACAGAGAATGAGAATGACCTTCAGGCAACAAGTGTGGCAGCCGAATTATCAGATGGGGAAACTGAGTCGAGGGAGGGATTTAACCAAAGCCTCACAGAGAGCTAGTAGTAGAAATAGGCCTGAACCCTCTGTAGGATGTCTGATTAATAGTGGGTGCTCCTTGACCAAAAAGCAGATCCCCATTTAGTCTCTTGAGTGGCATGTGAAATGCCACTATTCGAACTCCTGAACTTGGAAGTGAGGTATAGAAGGTCCTCATACAAAGAAAATAGTTGCAGGAATAGAGGGCATCCTGGGCTGCTCTGGCCCCCTCACCAGGTCCCCAGCATGGATCCTCTCTTGGCACCCTCTGTGGGCTCGGATGTGGGATATGTGACTGCCGACGAAAATAATCCATAACCAATCTATAAATGAAAATTTGGGTGAGTTTATTCTGAGCTGAAATCTGAGGACCATGGCCCAGGGCCTTTCTTCCCGAAGGAAGAAAGGGCACCAAAGAAGTGGGGTGCACAGAGTGGTTATATACCCCCAAACAGGACGTTTCACATATGATTGAAATGTCCCTCCCACAATAGTCACAAGATTGCCTTATCGGCACAGCGCTTGATGTACAGAGCAGGTGGTGGGTCTGCTCTCTCGGAGGGAGCAGCAGGAGGCAAGTCTATTGTCTTGAGCTGGGTGGTCACAGGTGAGCGCAGCAATCAGTTTCTAGCCTAAGGAAAGATGCTCAATCCTTAAGGGAATGCCAACGTTGGGAGGGAGAGGGAAGTTGCACCTTTATCTCAAGGGCCTTTGATCTTGCCATAGGGAATCTCTAAAGCAGATATACAATGTGTGCTCACTGGCCTCGGTCAGGCCCTTTTGGAAAGACAAGGTCAGGCTGAATTAGGTTTACACAAAATGGCTTCCTCATATACTCCAATATATCCTATTACTTGCCATTTTTATTTGTCATGACCCTGGGATCACGCCTGCCCTAGCCTGGAGGTCTTCACTGATGTACAAGGGGACTGGGGCTAGGATCCCGACACCAGTGACCTTAAGTCCTTTCTGCCCTTCCCTCACAACCTGGGCATGGCCCAGAGAAATGGAAACTCTTCCCCGGCCCCCTCCCTCTGCAGGTGTCCAGTTCTCCTCCTGGAATCTCTTGGACCCTGGGGAACTGACCTTCCCCGCCCCCTCACCCCTCGGCTCAGATTCTATGACTCAGTTTGTTTAGAATTCTCTACTCCCCCTCCACAATCTATCCTCAACAGACTTATTTACCTTCCTCCACCTCTGTCATGGGCTGTGATTATCCTGACGGCAGCCAGGCCTCTCTCCCAGCACGAGGCCCTCCCTTCTGTCTGCATCTTCCAGCCTTGCTGTCCTGGGAGGGCCACCTGGGGTCCGCTGAATGGTACTGAGTGGGAAATTCAGGCTGCTGGGCTGCTGTCTCCAGTTTGGCCCACCATACCGCACAACTGTAGGGGGCACGATTCACAGAGCTGGGAATACAATGTGAATAGTGTCCCAGAGTCCCTAGTCACTGCCCTGCTGGGCACCCTGATGGGCGGCATTGGGAACTGGCAGGGTAGGAAAGCTGGTGGTAGAGAAGGGAGAGCAGTGTGTCACCTGTCCTGCTGGAAGGAGGGACGAACCATCCAGGCAGAGAGGGGTGGGGTAGGGAGTGGAGACAGGAAAGGCCTCCTGGAGGAAGATTTGGGCTGGGACCTGAGGAATGTGCAGGAGCCCACCAAGTGGGCATCCTTTGTAGATTCACTTCCATCGGGCCTTTTCTCACCAACCAGGTGGGGGTTTCTGGGGGCAGGCCAGGGCCTCATCGACGAGGTAAAGTGAGCTGCTTCCCTGGCTGCCAATTTCCAGGAGGAAAACGAGACCCAGGCAGGGGCAGCGGTGGCCCCATTCTCAGTGGCAACGGTGACAGGACCCGGAGTGGCATCCAAGTCTCCAGTCTATCTTGCATCGCGCAACCCCTCCTTTCTTGGTTTGGAGCGCGGAAGGGGCTGATTCAAGAAGAGGCCTCCCAGGCTCGGCCGCGGTGCCCAGCGCAGCCCCCTGCAGTTCCCGGGGGGCTCGAGAGATGGCGACACAGAGCAGCGCTGCCCGGCGGGAGAGCGCGAGCCCCTCGGCGGCCTCACGGGTGGGGGAGGGGGGGTCGAGCTCCGACACTGACGTTGGGGGCGGGGCCGGCGGCCGTGACGCGCGGGGGCGGGGCTGCGCGCCTTCGTGGCCCGGCCGGCGATTCATTCAAAAGGCGCGCAGCCTGCGCGGCCGCCGGTGCGCTCGCCGGGTCGGGCTCGGGCGCCGCGTCGTTCCGGAGCTGGGCTGCTGGACCTGCCGCGGGGCGGCCAGGTAAGGAGGGCGCGCCGAGCCCCAGGCCGGGATCCGCTGCTCGCGGCCAGGCCCGGAGGGATGGGGCCCCGAGTGGCGCCCCCTGCCTCCCCGCGTCTTTGAGGAAGTCGGCCTGCGCGGCGGATGCCGCAGCCCCGGCCCCGCGCCCCCCCGCGCCCGCGTCCTGTCCGGCGCCGTCCGCGCCGCGGCCCCGCCCGTCCCGGAGCCCCCTGCCCCGGCCCCGCGCGTCCTCGGGCCGCGACTCCAGGCCGGGCCGCGAGCGGTGGGGAAGCAGCGGCGGGCCCAGGAGACGCCTCCGGCCCGGGAAACTTGGACCGAGACCATGACGGGCTGCGGGACCGGCCGGGGCGGGGGGGTCCTGAACGGTGACAGCCCGTGACTGTGGGTGACACGGCGCGTGAGGCGGCCCAGCCCGGGCGAACGTGGGGCCGGGACACTGGGCGGTGACGCCGGGCCGAGCGGGAGACACAGACGGGCTCTGTGTGTCTGTGACAGGCAGAGTGTGTGCGTGTGATTGTGTGTGAGAGAGAGACCCCGGGTCACTGCGGGTTGCGGTGACCCCAGCCCGCTGTAAGAGGCCCCGGGTCACTGGGGTCACTGTGTGTGACCAGAGCAGGGCCAGGGCCACTCGTTAATGTGAGTGTGAAACGGGAGAGGAACCCCAAGTTCCTCTGTGAAAACCAGCCCCTGAATCACTGGGGCCATCGTGTGTGTGTGGGGTCAAGTACCGTGTGTGCGTGCGTGCGTGCGTGTGTGTGTGTTTGTGTGTCTGCTCCTCAAGGCAATGAGTGAGAGATGGAAGGAGGGGGAACCTCAAACACCTGCCAGCAGATAAGGTGCGGGGCAGGGAAGGAGAGGGCCAGGGGATAGGGGTCCCTCCAAGACTGTCCCCAAGAAGGCCCCACTTAGGAGCTCAGTTTAGTGAGGGGGTGGACCTTGAGTGACTTGCCCTAGCAGAGGGACATGGGGGCCAAGGCTGGGTGGCATCTGATAGGTAGGGTGACACCTCTGGCAGCAGCTGAGGGGCCCTGAGGTAGCCTCAGGCTCCACCTTCCAAAAACACACACACACACTCTCTCTCTCTCTGAGGTCCCAGATACCTGGCACATCTCTGCCCCCTGGTAACCTGTATTCTCACTGGGCCCAGGCACCATCTTGCTCTCAGACCTGCCCCCACTGGGCCTCAGTCTCCCCATCTGCACACTGAGGTGTTGGGCTGTGAACCGGACTGTGAATCATCACTTTGGGATCCTCTATTGTTTTTGGGTCAACGGCTTCTGTTCTCCCCTCCCTCCCTTCGGGCAGAAAGACTGCAGTGGGGGATGCAGGCAGACTGTCTGCTGGGGACACAGTGGCCCAGGGGCTGCACCCGGTGCTGGTGACAGCGTTGGAAGCACAGCTCCTTGCACCAAGCCCAAAATTCTGATCCATAGACACTGACTTCTCTGGCCCAGGTCTCCTTTCTTTAGTTCCCTGCATAGGGAGAGGGGGCATGGACCTGTTCCCCATGAGCGGGCTTTCATCTGGGAGGCAGAGTTCTTGCTGCTGGAGAGCTGGAGCAGGGCCCCTTCACCTCTGGGCTAGACCCCCTTGAGGCTCCCACGCCCACAGGAGGGTCTGTGGGATTCATGCAGGGTGGAATGGAAATCAGGCTCCCTAGCCCAGGAGGGGTGCAGGGGCACCTGCTGAAGGATCTGGAAGTTCTGTCCTCTGCTGTCATCCTCTGAAAATGTTGACTGCTTTCTAGTGCGGGCGAGGGTCGGGGGACAGTGCCAGGCACTGTGCTGAACACTTTATGGAGTGCTCTTGTTGACTCCTCACAGTGGTTGAGATGTGGTGACTGTTTTTCAGAAGGAAACGGAGGCTCAGAGAAGCAGAGTGACTTGCTCAAGGTCACAAAGAGTCAGGACGGTGCCAGGACTGGCATTCAGGTCTTCTGCCCCTGAAGCTGTGAGACGGAGAGGGCCACCCACCTTCCCAATGTCTGCTTGAGGCTTCTCTGAGCTTGCGTCTCTCAAACCCGGGCTGGCAGGCATGGTCTGGCCAGCGTGCCATTGTGAGTTCTGAGTGTGGTGTGTGTTTGCACACGTCTGAAACATTGGGGGCAGGTGGGTGACATGGTCTTCCTGTTTCACCTCCTTGTCCTCCCTCCCCTCACTTCTCACCCCTAGCCAGAGGTCACCAGAAAGGCCTATCTCCTGCCTTGTAGAGCCTGTAGCTGGCCGTGGGAGCGTCCACATAGCTCTGAAGAGTGTCTGGAGTCTGCAGCACAGCCCAGGCTCCAAGGGTGACGAGAATAACTGAGAGTCCCAGTTGACCTTCACCATAGCTGAGGGGCCCTGTGCCCCCTCTTTGGAGTTGCTCTAGGGGCAATTTCCCAAATCCTGCCATGTGCTGTGGTGGGGAGCAGGCTGCGAGAGACCTTGAGCCTATGCCCCCTCCTCTCAGGGACCTCAGTCTCCCCATTCTTCCCAGAGGCTCCTGCTAGCTCTGAGCACTGCTGCTGTTTGGCCGAGAGCTGGAGCTAGGGACTGGGGTATCCCTCGGTCCTCTCTGGAATGACTGGAGCGATGCTCTTTGGGGCTGGTCAGAATAGCTGTCTTGGTCTCCTGGGGCTGAGCCTGAGTTATTTCCATCCCCAACAAAGAGGTGGAAATAGCTTAGGCCTGGGAGTGGGGGGAGAAGGGAAGGGTTACCCTCCTTTTCTGGTCCCAGCCCCAGTGGAGGACCCCCCAGCCCCACCCTGTGCTCTGCCCAAGCCAAACCTTTCTGGTAATGTAGGCCTCCTGGGATGGCAGGGATCACAGTGGGGCCAGGCTGGGTTCCACATGTGACCTGTGTGATAGTTGCTGGAGGGAGGTGCCTGTGTCTGGCCAGGGAGGGGAGACTTTGAGGGGCAGTTAGCACCGGCCCCTGCTCATACGGTCAGCCCATTTTACAGAAGGAGAGACTGAGGTTCTGAGAAGTGCAGGGACTTACCCGAGGCCCCCAGAACTCTGATATTCTGGCTCTCAGCCTCCAGACAGGCTGGCACTTCTGTCCTGCCACACGTTCCCCAGAGGACTGGACGTGGCCCAGGACTGGAAGCAGGCCCGAGACACACCTTCACAAAATTAGGGCTGCCTCTTTTGTTCTGGCACTGGCCTTGCTGTCCTTGCCCAGACTCCTGTACTGGCCTCTCTGCCTCCGTTTGCAGTTTCTTCACACTCTGCCAGAGTGACCTCTCTAAGGTAACTTTTTGCCTACAGTGAATAGTCCAAACTCCTCATCCTAGCATTGAGGCCCTTATGAGCTTTACATCTTCATCCTCACCTCTCGCTCCCAGATGCCTGGTTCTACTTGGCCTTTGCTTTTGCTGTCCCCTCTTTCTAGAACCTTCCTGGCCATTCAGGATACAGCTCCAGTCACCCCTCTCCCAGGAATCCCTCCCCAGCCCAATGTGAGTCCCTCTTCATTGTTGTGGTCCACCTGCTGGGTGTCCCCCCTCACCTCTGGGAACAGGCGCAGATATGGGGCACCCATGGGCCCTGCATGCCCAGCTGGGTGGGGCTGGCCTGGCCGGCAGCCTGCCCCCTCCCACTGCCATATCTGTGCTGGCCAGCCCTCTTCCTGAGGAAGGGCAGCCACTGTAGGCTGAGGGCCTACTGTGTGCTGGGATGCATAGGGAGGTTTGCACTCAGGGTCTCTGATGCTCCTGAATGTGTGCTGGGGGTTGGGGGTGAAGACTCAAGGCCACCCCGTGGGGAGGGGTGAGTTTGGTGCTGCCCTGGGCCCTCCTCAGGCAAGGCCCTCCTTCTGGGCCCGCAGAAGAAAGCGCTGAGGCTCTGCCATGTGCTAGTCCCTGGGCTCAGGTCTCCTCTCAGCCGCACTGACAGGGAATCCCCTTCCTTCCCGAGCTGCTCAATGGGGAGCCAAGACTCAGAGAGCAGAGGGGACGCATCCTAGTTTGAGTCACACAGCCACCTTCTGGCACTCAAGCTCTCTCCCAGCCCCCAACCCTGTCTCCAGGTAGAGGCAAGGGTCATCTGACAATTCTGGCATCAGTTGCCAAGGACAGACCAGGCTGGCTACCTGCAGGGGGAGAAGGAAGTGCCGGTGGGGCTGTTCAGTGCCTTGCCTGGCTGGGCAAGGCCAGACTCCCTCCATTACGAGGCCACCCGGTCTGCCAGGTAGGCCAGAGCGGGAGGGGTTTTGCCTGAGAGCAGCCGGCAGGGCCACTCCGGCCCTGCTCCCACTCAGGATTAGAGGCTGGGATGTGGTCTCTGGCAAAGCTTAGTGCCCACTCTGTGCTGAGCCCCTGGGTGCCTGGGCCTAACTGGGGCCGGGGTGGCAGGGAAGACAGGAGGGAACCACTGCTGTGTCCCTACTGTGTGCCCAGCCCTGGGATTAGGACCCAAGGCTCTTACATCTTCAGCCTCATGCCCACAGGGTCTGCAGTCCCCTCCAGGTATAGGGAGGGAAAAGAGGTCCTAGAGAGGGGAAGGGACTTTCAAGACTCTAGTGTCACTGGGGTCCTAACCCAGGTCTGTCAGTCTGGAAGGCCAGAGCTCTTTCCTGGGCCACCCTGGGAAAGATGAGAGCTCTATAAATAAACAGCCCATGTGGCTGTGAGTGTGTGCCCTGGCTGTTTGGCACAGACAGAGAGGGATGGAGGGGCCTCTGCAGCCAACTAAAGGGAGTGTCTGAGTGTGTGTGTGGAGAGAGGAGGAGGCCCTAAGCTTGGACCTGCTCACCCTCACCATGAGAAGGGGCAGTCAGCACAGGGAGGGGCCTGGCCGTCCACAGTGTCTGGCCCTGCTGTGTGCCCAGCCTCCTGCATGCCACCGCCTGCCTCCCTCCTTCCCTCGAGGGAGACCACAAACAGTGATGGCTGAAGGGGCCCGGAGAGGGGAGGGTCCAACCTGACAGGGAGACTGGGAAGGCTTCCTGCAGGAGGCAGCGCCCGGGCTGTGGCCTGATTGTAAGAAGAGCCACTGTTCGCCTACGAACCCTGGATCCTCCAGCCTCACCAGGAGGTCAGCTGAACAGGCACAATTACCCCAATTATGGAGGAGGAAAGAGGCCCAGGGACATGGGGCTGGGTCCTGACTGCTCAGCAGCCCTCTGTGTTCCTGACTGTGGCTTCAGCTGTTGTGGGAGTAGGTGGACACCGGCCTCTAAGGGGCTGGGAAATGGGCACCCAGAGTCCTCCCCGAGAGGCCAAGGCTCCTCCGCCCGTGCTGCTGGGACCGACATTGGGTTCCCCAAAGCACTGAACCACTAGGCGACCTTGGCTGGATGCTGCTCGATCTGAGGGCTCCTCCTCTGGGCCTTGTGGGCCGTGGTGGGAACTGTACTCAGGAGAGGACCCCCCAGCACCACTTACAGTGGCTCCGCTTCTCCCCTTCACATCCCCAGAGGCAGGGGCCAGAACCCCCGTTTTCAGAGGAGGACCCTGAAGCTCAGGAAGGGTGAGTAACTTGCCCACGGTCACAGAACCACTAAGTGGTGAGCCAGAGCTCAAACCTCGCCGTGACTACTCCGGAGCCCAGCCTCCCGCCTCTTGCTGACCCCAGTCCTCAAGCTCTGTTGGTTAGGGCCTGAGCTGAGATTTTTGGGGAATGGAGGTCTCTTTCCCCAGCACCCCAATTCTGTAGGAGTTGGAGAACGGAGCAGGCTGGGGCTGTGATCTCCTCTCATTCTCTCTCAAAGCTTCGCTCAAGTCGGCCACGTCGGGGTGATGGGGCAGGGCCTGTGCTGAGCAGACTCTGGGCCGCCCTGGCACATTAGTGATGGGGACCAGAGAGCAGCCCGGGCGCGAGGCATAGGTGGCTTCTTGGAGGAGGAGGCAGCAGTAGCATGAGCGGGGTGTGCAGTGGGTGTCCTCCAGCCTCCCTGCAGGAAGCCCGTGGTGCCCAGCGGTTGGGTGCTGGGCTGAGCAGAGCATGCAGGAGCAGTGGGGGTGCCAGGTTTGTGGTGGTGAGGGCAGGGGCTGCTGCCCCTACTCCGGCAGGGCAAACCTTGTCTCCTTTGAGACCACGTTGTTACAGGGTACTACTTAGCCTCTTTGTGCCTCAGCTTCCTCATCCGTGATGCCTGGAGGCCTGTCTTTGAGGCCAGTGGAGGGAGTGAGGCACGCAGTAAATGGTTAGTGAGGGGGTGTTGGGGAGCCCCAGCTCTGCCCCAGAGACGACTGTCTGGTTTGGGCACCCCCTCCGCAGCCCCAGACTCAGCCCAGGGAAGAGGCAGGGATTGTACCACACCCAGACGGCGAGGAGTCGGGTGGGCCTCGTCTGGCCACCTCAGCCCTTTTCTTAGCCTCAAGGGCCAATTAGCCCCCTCAGCCCCACCTGCCCACCTCACCCCCTGAACCTCTGAAGCCCAGGCCCTGTGGCAGCAGGAGGTCTGAGGGGCAGAACTGTGCCCGGCCCCTGGGGATGGGCCAGGGAGCAGCCGCTGCCTGGTGGGCTACCATGTAGGATTAGGGGTCTGCACGTGTGGAGTCCTCACCCCAGGCTTGTGACCTGGGAGACCGTGGCTGCCCAAGGCTGGGGTGGGGGTGGGAATGGGGGCGCCCTTCTCTCCGAGTGGCCCTGAGGCAGCCTCTGCATATCTCTGGGCCCCCAGTCAGCAGCCCTAGAGAGCTGGGCTCCACCCTGGGATCTCCTCTTCTTCCCCTGGGAATTCCCAGCCTTCCCCAGGCTTCTGCTTCTCGCAGGTCCCAGTGCCTTTTCCCGCCAGAGCTGGCACAGACTAGGGCATGTGCTGTGTGATAGCCCCTTGGCTGAACCATGTACTGTGTGCCGCTCGCTGCCCAGCCTCTGCCATTAGGTTGGCAAACGCTGGGAGAACATCTGCTCTATGCCAGGCCTCGGGCTGGGCTCCAGGGTAGGCGGGCCCAGAAGTGAGATGGGAAGCAGAGTCAGACAGATCTGGGCTTCATCCCTGCTTCACCACTTACTGGCTGTGTGACCCCTGTGGCCTCAGTTTACCCGGGTGTGAAACAGATACTCACCTCTCCTGTGAGGAGTGGAGGCAACCCAGGCGGAGGGCCTGGCCCAAGGGAAGGAGGGCAGAGGAGGGAAGGGAGGCAGTGCCTGGCTGCCCTCCCTGCCGCCCACTGTGGGCACTGCCCTACTTCAGCCCCAGTTGCCAGGGAACCGCTGGGTTCCTCACTAACCTGGATTTCTCTATTGACTGGTGGCCTTTGTCTTCCTGTCTCGGGTGCGGCCACCGCCGAGGGAGGCCTGTGTCCAGCTGTGTTTCCAGGCAACCCAGCCTCTGGAGGCTGCAGAGAGGTCCACAGGCCCTAGAGCCTCTGGCTGGGGAGACAGAAGTACCTGCCTCCCACCTCTGTCCCAGTCCCACCTCACCTGGCCGGCAGCCTGGCGAGCCCTCTGAGACACAAATTGTTCCATCCTCTCCCTCCCCTGCTAACCCTTCAGGGCTCCTGCAGGCCCTGGGGGCAGTGCCAGCTTCTCAGCTGGCAGTCGAGGCTTGGCGTGACCTGGCCTTTGTCCACCAACCTTCCCAGACCCCTCTCCCTTCCTGCACGCTCCCGCCTCCCAGATTCTTACCGTGGCCAATCGGGCACCTCCTGGGTACCAGGCTCTGTGCCAGACATTGTAAATAAACAAAAGAGAATCGTATTTTACCTCACACCTGCCTTTCAAGTGTGTCATCCCCCTCCACAGTTTACACATGCGGAAACTGAGGCACAGTGAATACTTAACTGAGGGCTTATTCTGTGCCAGGCCCTGTGCTGAGTATTTAACGTGTATTCCCTCCTCTTACTCTCACAACAGCCCCCTGTGTAGGGGGGTCCACAGCCACAGAGCCGGTGAAGAGCAGAGCAGGCTGGTTCTCCCCAGGAAGCCCAGGGCGAATCCCCTGCCTAACACCCCCCCCCCCCCCCCCAGGCTCCTTAACCATCAGCCTGCTGTCAGGCCCTCTCAACCTTGGCAAAAGCTGGACCCTCTCCTGAGAGTGCCTTTTTTGATCCCTGCCCTCCTCCGCACCGTTCAGCACATACCTACCCACATCCAGAGGCAGCACGTGGGGAAGGGGCTGGGTAAACAGGATGGTCACGTGCCATTAATGCAGAAGGGGAGGTGGTGGTTAGGGGCTTCCAGGAGGCAATGACTTTGATCTGAGCTCTGAAGGAAGAGGAGGTGTTGGCAGGTGATGGCAGGGGTTTCTGGGCAAAGGAGCAGCAGGTACCAGTGCACGGATGAGAGAGGCAAGTGTAGGGGATCAGAAGAAGCTCAGAGTGGCTGGAGTTGGGGGTGGCAGGGGCCAGATCTCGGCGTCAAGACACCTGGGCTGCAGGTGGAGCTGAACTGGAGGCCAGGGGGCGGGGGATAGGCATGGGGCTCTGCGAGACCTTTGGGATTCAATGGAGCTTCAGTGGCCACCACACAGGCCAGAGTGAGGCTGGAGAGTGAGTGCGGGGAGGGGAGGGCCCAGGCTGGGCCCGGGTGACCCCGCCGAGCTTCAGTTCTGGGAAAGGGGAAGCTGCTGAGCCCGGGCCACAGCTTCCTCTTTGTCTGAGGCCTCTAGGGCTGCACCTCCCCAGGGCTCCGCTGCCTCCAGCTTGGGGCCCTGGTCATGGCTTTGCTAGTTGGCTTTCTTCCAGGGAATTTCTGTTCTGATTGTTTGGGCATTTTTTGGAGGGTGGGAGTGGGCTGTAAGGAAGCCTCCCCCCGCTCCCCCATCCCGCCATGAGCCTCCTGTTCCAGACACTGGCGGGGGCGGGTTTGTGGTGAATGAGACAGACATCCCTGCCTTCGCTGCTGTCTGGTTGGGGGGCAACGAGTACACAAGTAAGCAAACACTTAATTATAAAGCTGGGCGCGGGGGGCGGAGGGAAAGAAGGGGTGATGGGGAAGAAGTCCCACGACCTGCTTTTGGCTCGTTGCCTCATTTAAACCTCCCAACAACCTTGCCTTGGGAGGGAAACATCCCCATCTTGCAGGTGAGGTAACTGAGACCCGGCCAGGTGAAGCAGGGGCTCAGGGCCCACAGGGAGTGGTGTCAATGGGGCCTGGCCCCAGGCTGGGAGACTTCGGGAAGGAGTGGCCTCTAAGCTAACTTCCTTCTCTGCCTGGGCCCTGTGGGGTGGTTCTCCTCTGCCAGGAGCACCGGGGTGGGAGAGGAGGCTCCTGGCTGTGGGCTGAGGATGCTACTCTCCTCCAGGCCTTAGTCTGCCCATCTTTGACAGCCCTCCCTCCTCCAGGAAGCCCTCCGGGAGGTTCTGGGCTTTGGAAGGTCACTGACTGCCCGGCCTTCAGGACAAGGCAGAGGGGTAGGGATGGGGCCTTCACAGATCCCCAGCCAGCCAAGGGGCTTCGAGCTGAGCTTGCTTTTCCATCAGGGTTCTGGGGCTCAGGGCTTAGATGCTGGAGGCCTGGTGGGGAAGGGGGTTTAGGGGCGGGGGTTCACAGCAGCAGTTCTGTCCACGTGTGTGTGCAGGGTTCTGGGCGGCTGGCCATTGGCTGCCTGACCGGGCAGGTCTGTCGGGGGCTCAGTCGGGCCTGGGGAAGCAGCTGTAAGCAGAGACTCGGGCGGCCAGACTGGGGTAAGTGCCGGTTTGGGGTAATTAGAAGGCACATAATTAGAAGGCGTCAGGGCGCTTGGCGGCAGTGTCTGTGAATGGGCCTGAGTGGGCCCTCATTGGCTTCAGGTCGGGCCTTTGGACCCCCATTTTCTCCCTGGAAGTCTTGAGATCACAGCTCACGTCTGTCTGGAGGTGAGCATCTGCACAGCCCCTCCCTGTGGGCTCAGGTCACCCAGCAGGTGCTGGGCAGGGCCAGGGTGGGACTCGGCCCATCCCCTCTGTGGCTGTAGTTAGCCCCGCCCCAGCCCTCTGGGCCCACCCCAGGGACATGGAGGGGTGCTGCGTCTGGGGACTGGGCAGGGCTGCGGGGCCAGCCTGAGGCCTTGGGGCTCATGGTCAAGTCTAGGGGTGAGATCCTGTGAAGAACAGGGGAGGGAGCATGGGGAGGTGGACTTGAGTGGGAGCTGGGCCTGGGCAGGGGGAAGGGACACTTTGGGACAGGAATGAGAAAAGAAGACTTATGACCAAGTTAGAAGAGGGACAGGTGGGGGTGTGGATCAGAGGATGCCATCTGTTGGGTGCTGACGGCCAGGGTGTGACCTTCACTCTACTCTGTGGCCCGAACTTCTCCTGTCCCAGGTTTTCCCCTGAGCTGGCCTTGGGCCAAGAGCTGCTGCCAATGACCTGGAGAGTCCCGAGGATGGTGTGACCACTGCCCCTCCCCTCCCCTGTGGTGTAATTCAAACCCCTGGCCCGCCAAGGTCTGTGCCAGGCCAGGCCGCCTAGTGCGGGCGGATCGGTTTCCTCGGGCTTCTTTTCCAGGTGGGAAGTCTGGGCCACCTGTAGGCTGAGGGGCTCTCGTGTGACCTGGGGTTTCTGGGGCAGCGCTTCTCCTCCCAGGCTTGGCATCAGACAACTCGGGGCTCCAGGCAGGGTCCCCTCAACCTGCTGGGGCCCTGGGCCATGGCTTGGCTCTCTGAGGCCACCCCTCAGGAGTCTGTGGCTGAGGCCCGACAAACATGGCTTCCCTCACCCTCGGGAGCCTGAAGCTGGGCCTCCTGGAAGCACGCATCGAACTCCCTCGGTTGGCCTCAGTCCCTTTTGTTGTCTGATTCAAATCCCTCCTGCTGTTCCAACCTTGTCTACTGGCTGGAGACTTTTCTCCAGAGGAGGCCCCACTTTGAGCCTGGGGCTCAGCCTCGGGCCAGTGCCCATCACTCTCTGCTCTCACCCTGCCTTCTTTTGATTCTTGGCACTTCCCACTGTCTGTGGGGGGACACTCACTGTTCATCTGTTGGCCATTGGTCTCCCCTAGGGTGTGAGCTCCCCAAGGACAGGGACAGTGTGTGTCTTGTTCATACTATTTCCTGTGCTGAGGGCAGTGCCCAGCACACAGTAGGTGCCCGAAAGAGGATGGAAGGCTGAGTGCTGGCTGCCACGACTCCCCCCACCCCTTGGCCCCGGGTCTGCTCATGGCCCGAGAGATGCAGTCAGCAACATGCCAGCCCTCTGTGGAGAAGTTGGCCCAGCATGGACAGTGGGACACATGGGAGGACCAGGACTGTCATGGGGTGGGGGCGGGGGGACACGTGGGAGGACCAGGACTGTCATGAGGTGGGGGTGGGGAGACACGCAGGAGCTTTCGGGGCCAGACTCAGCTTTGGAGGAAGGGAAGTCTAGAGAAGATTCCAGAAAGAGAGGCTTTTGTGTTGGACTTTGAAGGGTAAGGGAAAGGGCCTTCCTTGGAGCAGACATAGCAAGAGTGAAGGCAGAGAAGCAGAGGCCCGGCATGCTCCTGGGCCTGCAGGGAGTTCTGAGTGGCCAGAGCCTGAGAGCTGGTGAGGCCGGGTGTGGGGAGACTGCCAGCCCTCTCACTGCCCCACCCCCAGGGCTGCAGCTTGGGATTTTCTGCCTCCCAGCCTCCCCTGCCCACGCCCCAGGGCACTTTGCTGTTTCTGGAAGGAAAAGGAAGCCTTTTGTCCTCCAGGAAGGCCCCCAAGCCTGGCAGGGCCCTCTGCCCCAATCCAGCTTGTGCTGCCCTGGAAGGCTGGAACCAGACAGGACACCCCCTTGCAGGCTGTTGGGGTGGGGACAGTGAGGGTAGGCCAGGCCACCCCACACTCTGTCCAGCAACACCTGTGAATTCCCTGTCCCGTCCTGTCCTGGAAGCAGTGCTGGGCGGGCAGCAGTGCCTGCCTGTTCCCGCTACCCACTGAGCCTGCCCTCCATCTGCCCCAGGCTGGGGACCCCCCGGGGCCTGAGGATGAAGCTGAGCCCGCTGCACTGGCCGCTGTCCTGCCTCCTGGTGGTGAGTTGGGGATGGGATGGTGGGGAAGCCAGAAGAGCCAAGTCCTGAGCCCTGCACCCCAGCCCTTGAGGGGTGGAGTGCAGATGTTGCTCAGGAACTCCAGGCCAGGACAGGGTGCTGGGGTTGGTCACTTAGCTCTTCCTTTGAAGAACCCAGGCCGTCTGACCCCAGGAAGCACCTCCTGGCCTCTGCCTCTCCTGGTGCGGGAGGCCTCTCAGCCCTTGGCAGGTGCTGGGAGCCAGGTCCAGGGCCTAAAGAGGTCCCTAGCCTCCTGTGTGACATTTCGTCTGCCCTCCAGGGCAGCTGGCTCTACTCTGCCTGCTATCCCCAAGATGGAGCCAAATCAGAGGACCAGGGTGTGGGCGGAGGGGTCTCCCCACAGCAGGAGAGATTATGGGCAGGCAACTGTACCTGGAATGGGAAGCAGAGGGAGCTCCCGGTGGAACAGGCTGTGGGACATGAATTGAGAAGATGCTTCCCTTGGGATGTGTCATGCCCTGTGTGAGTGTGAGGGGTGTGAGGAGGCTGGCCTTGTGTCATGGGGGGGTCACGGAGGAGGATGTGGTCCCAGAGACTCAGCTGAGGGCCCAGAATAGGAAGCACCAGCTGCAGACGTGGCCCCAGGGATGATGAACCGAGGCTGGTTACTGGCATGCCCAGCTGTGGTGGGGGCCAAGGCAGCAGGAAGGGGGGCGGAACTTGAGAGAGGAATTCGGAAGCATTTCCTCCTCACCATCCTGGTTAGCTAGAAGGGGTGTGACTCAGAGACCTAAGGGCTTGAGATCCTGATCTGGCCTGTCTGGGGCTTTCCAGCATTTTCTAGAAGTAGATGTGGTCTCTCCCTACCTAGGCAGTGGTGGTGCAGCAGGTCTGGGACAGGCAGGTTCTCCTTGCAGCATGAGGGATAGAGCTTAGAGAGTCTCCCTGAAGCCTGGGGGTGGCTCTGTGCAGTCAGCAGTCCCCGCCCATGGGGCATCACAAAGTTGGTGGTGGATAGATGGCCTCAAAGATGCCACGTCCAGTGCTTTCTGCTCTCTCAGTGTGTCCTGCCTGCTGTTCTTTCAGCTGCTGCCCTGGCCTCTGGCCACTCCAACATCAGTGACCCCTTGGCAGTGCCCACCCGGGGAGGAGCCCAACCTGGTGAGCTTGGCTTGCCCGTCTGCCCTGCCCTGGGAAGACTGTTGAGGGTCCGGGGTGGAGTCCCCAGGCCTGGCTTCCCAGGGGCCTCAGGCCTGGCTGCTGGCTTTGTTCTCACCCCTTCCCTCCCACAGGACCTGGAGCAGGGCACACTATGCAGGTCCTGTCCCCTGGGCACCTTCTCAGCCTCGTGGGGCTCTAGCCCATGCCAGCCCCACTCCCACTGCAGCCCTCGAGGGAGGCTAGAGGCCCAGGCAGGCACGGCGACTCGAGACACACTATGTGGAGACTGCCAGCCTGGGTGAGCCACGGGGTGGGGCATGGGGGCTCATGGCAGGGTGACCAGGACTTTGGATCCTGGGGTCCAAGCCTCACCCACCCCTCAGATGACCCCTGAGATGGGCCTCAGTCTTCCCATCTGCGAAGTGGAATGGGTCAGGACCAGTGAGGGTGCCCGGTAGGAAGGAGTCCAGCCTCCCTTAAGGATAGTTTTGGGGCCTCATGACGTCTTCCCTCCCTGTAGGTGGTTCGCCCCCTCAGAGGCGCCCGGCGTTCCCTGTCAGCCGTGCTCTTGGACACCCCTGGGTACTCACAGCTGTCATGGTGAGTGGCAGATGGGGCTAGGACTAGTTGGGGGGTGTGTGGGAGGGGCTCTGGCAAGCTTGAGCCCAGGGGCCCCTGCAGTGTCCATCCAGGAGAGTGGGGTCCTCATTCCCTCAGCCCGGGGCGGGGGCATGCAGCCAGAGTGTGTCCAGCAGGATGTGGTCAGTTGCTCCTCTGGCTGTGTCTGCCCATCTCACTTCTGAGTGGCAGAGACCATCCAGCAGTGGCAGCCACAGCTGGGGGCCTGGGAGCCTCACATCCTGACCAGTCTCCTGTCCTCACCCCCTCTAAGAGACCCATCAGATGAGTGTGAGCACACGCTCGCACATTCACACACACGCTCCTCTCACCTGTAGAGTCAGTCACCTTCTGAGGCAACTACCCCCGGGACCAGGTCCTGGGGAGGCAGGACCCAGTGTCCCCTCTGACCCAGCAGGCGGGGCGGACAAGGGCTGAGAGTCCTGAGGTCTGAGGACCGAGATCTGAGGATGTCTTGCTCAGGCTGACTGACCAGATGGCCACACAGGAGGAGGGGCTGGCTTTTGCTTCCCCAACATGGTGGGGAGTGGGCAGCTCTGGCCATGTCAGTACCCCCTACACACACACACACACCCCCGCCCTGACTCGGGCCCTGGGTCTTTCTGCCTCTGTCTTTCCTCCATGCTTCCATCCTCCATGGTGCTCAGAGTGGAGGCAGCGGGCCCGACGTGGCGTGGAGATGGCAGCAGGGGCTGGCGGCACTGGGGAGAGGCGGCAGCCAGACAACAGCACACGCGCAGGCAGCCCTGAGGAGACGGCTGCCCAGTACGCGGTTATTGCCATCGTACCTGTCTTCTGCCTCATGGGGCTGCTGGGCATCCTGGTGTGTAACCTGCTCAAGCGGAAGGGCTACCACTGCACAGCCCACAAGGAGGTCGGGCCTGGCTCTGGAGGTGGAGGCAGCGGTGAGGCCTGGGTCTGGGTGGGGAGGCCAGAAGGCACGGGCTGCCCAGCCCAGCTCAGCCTGGGGGCTGCCTGAGGAACCAACTTGGCCTGAAGGGTCTGACAGGGAAAGGCCTGCAGAGGACTAATCAGGAGGTCTTCCTGGAGGTGCTACACGTGGGCTGCAGAGGAGACACTGCAGACTGACAAAGTGGAAGGAAGGGAGAGGTGGCCCAAGGTGGCGACGGGGGCAGAGCAGGGGTCAAGTGGCTTCAGCAGGATTCCCACCCACAGTTCAGACCCCTCAGGGGCTAAGCTTGGTGTGTGGTTCAAGGGTTGGACTGCCTTTTCAGTACTCAAGGTGACCTCTGACCTCTGGCCTGAAGGGCTGGCAGGGCAGCTGTTCTGGGCAGGCACCACAAGAGGCTCAGGTTTCGGCTCCAGGCTGTGGTTTGAGTTACGAGTCCTGGAACCAGAGGGAGAGACAGGTTCCTCCCACCCCTACCCTAGGGCCCTGAGCCCCTTTCTTCTCCCCCTCACACTGTGCCCCTAAGGCCAGGAGGGCAGGCGCCCCACATGCTCACACACTGCTCACAGAGCCTGTGGCCAAGTCAAGATGGAAATGGCGCCTCCCTTGCCAGCGTCCCAGCTGCCTGGGGCTGGCCAGAGCCCTTCCCAACTCCTGACACTGCAGTCTGGACGGGCAGGAAGGGGACAGCTTTGGGCAGGCAGGAAAGTGGCAGCTTAGGCCATTTCACCTCAGGTCACACTTGTCTTCTTAGCCTAGGACTTCCTTTACCTGCTGGCTGCTGCCTGGGCACAAGTCCTAGGAGCTGTTTGCTGCCGGCCCAGCACTGATCATCACACGGCCCATTCTCGAGCCCTTCAGGTCTGGGCCCTAAGCTGACCAAGGGCCCTCAGTTAGTTACATAGACAGGGCGTTGTGCAGGGAGGTGACAAGCCTGGAATGGCAGAATTTGCTGGAGTTGTTGGGGGTTCTGGGCAGAGGCAGCCCATGGATCCCTGAGGCTGAGGAGTGGAGGGGGCAGGCCCCAGAAGAGGCTGACCCCCATCCCACACATTCACTCTGCAGGGACTGGAGTTCAGGTGGCCCTGAAACTGCTAGGACCTGGGGTTGTTGGTTTCCTGAGGGAGCAGTGACACTGAGTAGTGAGGGTGACACTGGGCTTCTCAGAATCAGAGCTGAGGCCTGGAGTGTCGCAGGTGCATAAACACTGAGGCTTGTAGCCCAACTCTTAGGAAAGCCTGAGGCACCCTCTGCCGCCATATCCTGGGGTAGCTCAAGAGTGTAGCTCCCCCACTTTCCCAGGATCATGGTCCTTTTCTCTTCGCCAGGGATCAACCCTGCCTACCGGGCTGAGGACGCTAATGAGGACACCATCGGGGTCCTGGTGCGCCTGATCACAGAAAAAAAAGGTGAGGGGAAGGTCTGACCCCATCCCTGTTCCCAGGAGAGGAGGATCTCCCAGAACCTGTGAGGCAGCTGCAGGGGTCAGAGTCCCGCCCTGCTCTGCCCCTCCTGCTGGGACACTGCTGGCCAGCCTGGCCCTCTCTGACCAGTGTGGCTGCTGCTGCTGCCCTTTCCCCCTGTTCTTGCCTGATGAGGGGTGGAGGAAAAGGCACATGGCCAGGCTGGGGAGGGGATGGTGGGTAGGTAGGGGGATTTGTGCTGGGCGGGGTGTCGGGGCGGTGCCCCTCACGGCCCAGGGCCGGGTTCTGACTACAGCTGCCCACAGAGAACGCGGCGGCCCTGGAGGAGCTCCTGAAGGAGTATCACAACAAACAGCTGGTGCAGACCAGCCACAGGCCTGTGCCCAGGTGAGTGGGCAGGTGGACAAGGAGGGCCCTAAACCACGGGTAATCAGCTTGCCTCCCAGTGGGACTCACCACTTGGGTATGTTTCCTCTCCCATCACCCGGATTCCCCTTCACTACCTCCTGGGGTCTCTTGGCCCTGGGCCTGGCCTGCCCTAGTGACCACTCCCACCTGTCCCCTTTGCAGGCTGCCACCGGGCCGCCCCAACATGCCGCACATCTGCCCGCATCGCCACCACCTCCACACCGTGCAGGGCCTGGCCTCAATCTCTGGCCCCTGCTGCTCCCGTTGTAGCCAGAAGAAGTGGCCTGAGGTGCTCCTGTCCCCTGAGGCCGCAGCTGCCACCACTCCCACTCCCAAACTCCTGCCCAACCCAGCCAGGACCCCCAAGGCTGGGGCCAAGGCAGGACGCCAGGGCGAGATCACCATCTTGTCTGTGGGCAGGTGAGGTGGGCAGAGACACAGCAGGGTCAGGGAGAGACAGGACAGCCAGGGGAAGGCAAGGCCCTCGGGTGAGCCCTGAACACCCTGTTCAGTGATGACCCCCACCCTTTCCAGCCTCTGTGGGAGTGGCCAGGGAGAAGTCAGGTCTTCCCAGCTATGCTGTGTTGCACTTAAGCCTGGGCCCCCCGGGCAGGGTCCTGGCCCCCATCACACCTGGGGCCCCTCAGGCCAAAGGCCTGTCCACTTGCAACCTAGGATTGAGGGGTGTTGGGGGCTCATCTGTGGGTGGGAGGGCGTGGGAAGGGCTCAGGCTCTGATCCATGAACTTGCTGAGTGATCCTGGCAGGTGCTGTCTTCTCTACTCCTGGGGTTCCCCCTCTAATGGGGGATTGATTGCACCACCTCTTCTCCCAGGTTCCGCGTGGCCCGAATTCCTGAGCAGCGGACAAGTTCAGCAGCCTCTGAGGTGAAGACCATCACGGAGGCTGGGCCATCAGGGGGTGATCTCCCCAACTCCCCGCAGCCTGGCCTCCCCACTGAGCAGCGAGCATTGCTGGGAAGTGGTGGAAGCCATACTAAGTGGCTGAAGCCCCCAGCAGAGAACAAGGCTGAGGTGAGGCCCAGAAGGGGAAGGTGTCTGTTCGTACCTGGGCCAACCCTCACTGTATGGGGCAGAGGTAGAGGTTCGGGGTCCCTGGGCCACTTTCTTGGAGCCCAGAAGCCCCGACTCAGCTCCAACCCCTCACCCCTGTCCCCCAGGAGAACCGCTATGTGGTCCGGCTAAGTGAGAGCAACCTGGTCATCTGAGGGGCTGTCTCATCTGAGGACACTGCAGCCCTGCCCTGGGAGGTTCCGAAGGCTTCCTGGAGGAGGTAGAGCTGCAGCTGGGCCTGTTAGGATCAAGCAGCTATGGCCCAGCCGACGAAACAGCAAAGGCCAAGGCCTGGAGGTGGGAATGTCCGCCCCAGTGAGGAGGCAGGCCGGCCAGTGAGTGCTGTGTGCAGGAGCAGGTTGAGAGCCCGTCCCCTTTCCCTGCCACCCAGTTCCTTCCCTGCAGGATGCCCCTGACCCTGTACCATGCCCTAGCCAGATCCTAGGAGCTCATAGTATCCTCTGTACCACCAGGGGGCTAGGCCTTAGCGATGGGGAGGGGCACCCTGCCTGGCCCGCCTGGCCCCAAGCCTTGGTAATTAGTGGCCGCCTGCCTCTGTACAGGGCCCTAGAGCACATGTACCTCCCCCTCCTCTTCCAGCAGGTCCTGTACAGGGAAGGGGCAACAAAAAGCCGTGGGCTGGGAGGCTGAGTTCCTGGGTTCTAATCCTGGGCAAGTCCCTGGTTATCACTGGGTCCCAATTTTTCTGTGAAGTGGGGAGAGAACGACATCTCAGTGCCAGGGCTCCTTGGGTCCCTTGCAGACTCTGGGCTGGGTTGTGTGTGGGGAGGGCTTGCCTCCTTGCCACCACTCCCATTAGTAGCTTTATCTGGCTCATTTTCGCTGCTTCTAGGGCCTCCACCTCCAAGGCCCCTATGGGGCTGCCTATCCACGGCTCTGTCTACAGAAGTGGCTTAATGCATGTGCCTGCCCCTGACCCTGCTGTTTTTATTGAAATTGAAAAAACAGACTTGACCTGGGCAGGGCTGTGGGACAGAGCCCCAGCCTGCCCAGCCACCCCCAGGATCTGAGGAGCCTTGGGGGAGAGGGATGTGTGATGGAGCTGGAGAGGCACCTCTGGCCTCGGTGGTTTTTGTGTCCCTGTGGTGTTGGTGTGTCTGTCTCCCAGCCTGGGCAGTGCAGGCAACTGCCCAGCCCCCATCTCCACTCACTCAGCAACCTGGTTATTTATGTGGGGCGGTGCAGGCACGGGCCCCACTGCCATCCCCATTTTATTTATTGGAACTTTGCTGTTGTCCTATCCTTGCGTCTCTATCCCCATCCAATTGTTGAATAATAAAAGGTGGGAAAGTGGTGTCATGAGGAGCTTCTTTTCCCTGTGCCTCTTCCCAGGTCATCTGTCCATTCGCCAAATAGGTCTTAGCTCTGTGTCGGGCACCATATGTGGGACGGGCCATCCCTCCCCTTGCAGTACCTGCTCTTGGGCAGGTGAGCACCGGGCAGCAAGTGAAATGGGGCCGAAAGAGGCTGTACCTCATCTGGTTTTCACTGAGGCCCCTAGAGGCAGTGCTGTGCAACGGAAATAGAGTCTGCGCCACGTAATTTAAAATTTTCTAATAGCCACATTTAAAAAAGAGAAACAGGTGGACTTAATTTTAACCCAGCATATCTAAAATATTTTCATTTCAACATAAAATCAGTGTAAAAATTATGAATGAGCCATTTATTTTTTGCTATGAAGCCTGGTGTGCATTTTACACTTACAGCACATCTTAATATGAGTTAGCATATTTCAAGGGCTCAATAGCCTCATGTGGCTAGTGGCTCCTGTATTGGACAGCACAGCTCTAAAGGAAGTGGAAGATGGAAGGGGTAGGTAAGACATTTTGGGGCTGGAGAAGGTGGGAAGGGGAAATGTGCTCCACAGAGGGAACAGCATGTGCAAAGGCCAGACATCAACCAAACTATGAGGAGCTGGAGAAGCTGGAAGTAGAGGGTGACTGAGGTGTGGAGACTGGGGAGAGGGTAGGCAGCAGAAGGCAGCCACATGGGCCCTCGGAAGCATGTCTTATGCCAAGGAGCCTCTAAAGCATTTGGGGAGGGGAAAAGCATGATTGGTCAGCTTGCTCTTGGCCACAGTATGGGGAGTGGAGGAGCTGTGGGAGCAGAGGTTCCACAAGGAAGCTGATGCAGCCATCCAGGCAAAAGATGGTGGAGGCTAGGCTACACGGGTGTGGTGGAGAGAAACAGGGACCCAAGAGATTCCTAGGACAGAACCACTAGGGTTTGGTAATGGGATGTGGGTCAAGGGATTAGGGACAGCTGGGCCAGTAGGGTGGGTAAATAGGAGGAGCAGTCCTGAGGGTACCTGTGATACAGCCCCATGGGATGTCCTAAGGTGTCTTGATGTGAAGGCCTGGAGCACTCAAGAAACAGACCTGGGCTATGGGACTATCTAGAAGTACTCAGGTGGGCCTTCGCACCAGGACTGGACTGAAGGGAACATGTTTCAGGGACAGGGCTCAGGACAGACCCCTGGGCTACTCCAGGGGCACTGCCAAGGAGGTGGGAAGGAAACCAAGACAGCACAGTGTCCGGGAAGCCACGGAAGGACGAGTGTGTGGGGAGCAGTGTGGGTCACAAAGCCAGGCATTGCTGCAGGGTCAGAACTGGAGCATCCCCTGCTTAGTGGACACAGGGACGTGGGAGGTGCAGGACCAGGATTGAGCTCCCTGTGGAAGCCAGACTGTGCCAGGTGACAGCTGGTGGGGCCTTACGCTCCAGGGAGAGAGAGTTTTTAGTTAATTCCAGGTTCTGTTTGTGTTTGGTATTTTTTTTAAGATGGAATGGGGGTGAGGCGGGGGACATTTAAACACGAATGGGAAAGAAGCCCAAGGAGAGGCTGAAGAACCAGAAAATGACGCTTGATGGAACCTGGGGAGGTGTGGAAAGCGACAGCCTGTGGGAGTCCCAGGCTTGCTGCAGCTAGGAGAGGGTGGCAGTCATGATGGGACAGCAGGAGGCCCAGCTTCACAGAAGCCATGGTAGGGCCTGGCCGAGTAGCTGCAGAGAAAACACCTGCCCTGAGAGGAAGCTGAGCAGACGTGCCTTGACATTCAACCTCTCCCTGCCTCTCACCTTTCTAGGGTACAAGCTTCTCTCTCGGTGGCTTCTCAGGTGAGCAGGAGAGGGAGGGTACCTCTGAGGACCCAGGAGACAAACCTTCACCTGCTCCAGGAGAGGGGAAGGAAGGACACAGAAGCTGGGCATTAGGAAGAGTTTTCTGGAACACCAAAGGTTGCCAGAGTCTAGAACAAGGTGTCTGTTGTAGGGGGCTAGGGGGCATCACCAGTGCACCCAAGGATGTCCTCCCTGGGGCTGCCAGGGTGCACTAGTGTCCCTATTTGCTGGCTGTTCAGTTGCATCTGAGAGTTTGCCTTTTCAAACTTGGCTGTCCTCAGCCATCCACTTGGATGACACAACGGGATGAGGAGACAGTGCCCAGGTGGGTGGGGTGGGAGGCTGAGCCCCTCCCATTCTGGCCTCCTTTCCCAGGGAAGGGTGGACTGTGGTCTCCAGATGCTCTCTCATCTGGGGTGAGGCACATACAGATGCCAGCCAGGGTGGTGACCGAGGCTGGGTCTGGGCTTCCCAGGCTGGGTAAGGGGCATCCCCATCTCCGTGCTGGGCCCTGGGGTAATAAGTACTGCCCCCCCTCCCTGCTCCTGCCCCATTTCCTGCTTGCTGGAAGGTAAGAGAAAGGTAAGGCTCTGGCCTCAGTTGCTTCACCTGTCCCTTGGGGATGTTGAGGCCAGTTCCCAAAAGTGTGGGATGAGGAGCTGAGGGATCAGGCAGGGGTGTGTCTGATGCCCTTGGCTTTCAAGGCCCCCACCTTCACCTAGAAGCTTCTGTGGCTTGTCCCAGGCTTGCCTGCTCTAAATGCTGGCAGTCTTGTCAGCTCTTGAGTTCAGGGTGGGCCCAGGCTGCTGGCAGGGGTGGGAGCTGGAAGACAGGGTAGGGCCCTGGGCTGACACCCGAGGAGAATTCTGAGCTTGACCGCTCCTCACTCCACCCACAGCCCCTCCCCCACAGGCCAGAATGGTGGGTGCTGGGGCCCAGGTCTGTTGCCTCCCTGCCTGCTCCTGGTCCTTTGCCCTGCCACTGTGACCTGGAGCTGAGTCCTGGGAAAAATCCCTTTCCTGTCCTGAAGACACTGCTGTGACACAGCCCAGCAGTCCCTGTGGCCAGAGGTGCCTTCCCCTCCCACACCTGACAGAGCTTCCCACTGCACCACAGAACGAGACCCATGTTAGGTGAGGACGGGAGGGAGAACTGAGGAGGGTGCTAGGGAGGCACAGGGTGCAGTGTGGTGAAAAGGGCTGGGGAGTTAGGAGTCCTGGGTTTTAATTACAGCTCTGGGTGAGCCGGGTCACTGAGGTGGGCCTCAGTTTTCTCTCCAGTGGAGGAGATTGAATACTTGGAGGCTGGGAGAGCATGGACCGTAGGGACCAGGCGGTGGGAGGGAATGGTACCCAGAATGACCAGACAGAACTTCACGCCTGGACTAGGGCAGTGGCTTTGCCCAGAGGGGAGACAGATGTTTAGGATATAAAACTGACAGCACTTGATGACCAACTGGATGGAGACCACATGACCTCCCTCGACTGTTGTTCAAACCACCAAGCTCTTCCCTTGGTTCCCCACCTGACAAATTTACCCTTTGGGCAAGCTCGGGGATTGCCTCCTCCGGGGTGGGCAGGAGAATGCGGGACTCGGTACCCCAGCTTTGGAGCCAGACCAATTGTGAGTTCCAACTCTGCCCTCACCAGCTCTGTAACCTTGGCCAAGGTACTTACCCTTCTTAGCTGCCCCGTCTCGAGGACGGGGCTAACAACAGGGCTCACCTCCCATCGTGCTGTGAGGTTTATGAGTTACCCAGCATAAAGCAGCGCGCCGGCCACATGGGGCACTTGGTAGACATCAGCCTTCATCATTCATGGCCTCCCTGTGCGCCTGTGTCACACACCTTAGGATCAAGTATCACACAAGTTTAGGATCAACTTGGGAAGAAGCCCAGGGGACTCACTGGCCCAGGAGGTGGTCTGTGTCTCCCTGCCCCAAGAACCACCAGTCTGGTCACCCTGGACTTTTTTTTTTGGAAACTTTTTTTTTAATAGTTATTGAATGTTCTACAGCTTACAGTAAATATCATAGTTACAAATTCTTGGCTTCAATCTTTCAGAGTGATCACTATCTGATCTTCAAAACAAAACGAAACAAAAACCCAAAAGAATCCAAAACAACAAAACAAAACCAGATTTACACTTCGTACACACAAGCGAGGCCATGGGGCTTTCCAATCTTTACACTCCAGGCTGTGTTTTGAAAACACCTATAAGTTCTTTGATCAAACTACTTGGAAGACACCAGTCAAAGGTTTATTATTATTATTATTATTTTGTTTTTCTTTTTAAAATGTGAGTTCCAATAAAATTTAAAAATTAGATTCCAACCTGTAGATTAAAAGGAATTAAAAAATACAAAATCATATACAACGCTCTCTCACAGGGATGTTACATGCCACGAGAACAGGTTTCTCTGTCATGTGATATGAAACAGGGATGCAGATGCCTTTTAGTCAGGAGATGGGGACAGGCCCTTGGGCCTTTAAAGGTCATTACAGACAACTCCAAGTTGCTAGAGGCCTGGCCTTACCTCCACATGGGTAAGGAGGAGCTTGAGTCCCACCATAGATCCAGACAATCTGGCTGACCCAAGAAGGTGGTCTCTGGGCAGTCCCACTCTTTCCTTGACACTCAGGCATGAGGAGGAAGGCTGGAGCCTGGAGATGCTGGTCTTGTTGGGGTCAGGCCCAAGATGATTTCACCCATTTGACTCCCATGGGCTGGTACTTATCTGCAAAGCTGTTGCATCTTCAGGAAGGAAAATAACCCCTCTACCAGGAGCTGGAATGGGTACCAGGCCTCACTGCAACAGCAAGGATGCCCAGGAACTACAGATGTAGCCATAGGGAAGCAACAGCTCTAGTTTCCCTTTCTGACTTTGTGGCAGCCAGTCCCAACTCCCATGTTCCTCACTTGGCCACTGGGCTGGACTGAACAGCATGCAAGATAGAAAGTACCCCTTGAAGAAACTGAGGGAGTGGGACCCAAGTCTGGCTCAGGCAAGGTTGGCTATGGAATGTTGAAGCTAGCCTGCCGGGAATTTTGAAGGCTGGGTCCTAGAACCATGTAATGCCTAATTTCAGAAACAAGTTTTCTAGGAGAGGGGAACATGGACACGTAAAGCATAAATCCTGCAGCTAGCCTGGCATGCCCATAGGAACCTGAGCTCTCAGAGGCTCAGGTGTGGAATCTGATGTCAGCCTGGCTGGGTTTCCTCTGCTGTGATCCTGCTTTCAGAGATGGGTTGGGCCTGGATCCCCCTGGGGTTGCATACCGGCATGGAGCCTGCTTCTCACCTGCCCACTCCACTGCCCAACCTGCCCTTCTCTGGATTCCCAAGCTTGGCAAGCAGCTGGGGACCGCATACCCTGTAATGATCCAGTGGAATACAGGATGGAAAAGCAGACCTTCCACCTACTTTCACTCAACTGCAATTGAGGAGAAATGCCGTGGTTACCCCTAATGAATGATCCAGCCAGAGTGCTGTGACCAAGACCACACCAAGACAAAGACCCATGCCCTCTAGGCCCTTCTTTGGCCACGGAGCAGAGTCAGGGAATCTGATATGCAGGGCTCCAGGCCTGGCTCGGTCAGTGCCTTGCTGGGACTCTGGCCGAGTTCTTCTGCACAATGAGGATGCCAGAACTTGGCGACCAAGGGCTCTGCCCTACTTTAATACTCCATGTGATTAATTTCTGAAGGCCACTCGTAACAAAGCAAGCCCCTCCAAAGCAGCACCCCCAGATCTCCGAGACTGGGATACCTCAAACTTGGAACAATCTGGGCATCCAGGGGTAAGAGTTGGGGTGAGGACTAAGGACTGTGCAGTGTCTCTCTAGGTCCTGGTTCTCACCCAGGGGAAAAGCAAGCACAGGGAATGGAGTCAGATCTGCTTTTGGCCATTCAGGGCTACAACCAGGTCCCCTGGAAGTGCCAACTCACTGGATCTGAGCAGTGGGAAGGCTCTCCAAGGCCAAAAAGCAAGTGTGGACAGGCCTCCCAGGGACATGGGTCTTTCAATGGACAGATTCCCAAGGCTGCCCTTGAACATGTCTTCAGTCCTAGGCATCATGACCCCAAAGTGTTTTGTTCAAGTTAGGCCTTTTGTTGCAAATGCTCATCCTCCTGGTGCTGCCTGCTGGATATGCCTCTGGGTCCCCAGGGCCCCTCTAAAAATCTGCTCAGCTGGGAGGACTGAGCTGCTCAGGTTTCCACAGAGTCTTCCTCTGTTTAAGGACAGAAAGGTAGCCCATCTCTTCTTCATGCCTGCCACTCAGACCCCACTAGGTGCCAGCAGAAAGAGCAGAGTGACCTTTGGCAAGTCTCTTAAGCCTTCTGAGACTTAGTTTTTTCCATCTATAAAATGGGGATTTTGGCAATCAATGTCAAAGTACTTTGTGCATGAAAAAAGCTCTGGCATGTGTGTGTGTCCTTGTTCAATATTTAGGGAGGGAGATATGCACTTTAGGGTCATTGCCAGGAGACAGAGAGAGGAGCAGCAGCAACTGTCCTGTCTCATGGGGAAGAAATAAAATTTTCAAAATGTGGTAGAAAGATTGTTTCAGGCTCTCACCACTTGAGGGCACTCCAGTTTCCAGACTCCAGCTTCCTAGGCCCCAGGCTAATGAGGAGAGGGAGTCAGGTAAACATGGGGGAAGCCAAGAGGGTTGGCTGGTGATTGGAACCATTTGTACCCCTAACCCTGGCCACCAAACTTGTGGTACTGGGAGAGGCAGTGGAGTGGGGTAGAGAGAGGAGTTTGCATGCTGGTGCCAGCGCTGCAGCTCACTATGTCTGGCTGGCACACTCCTTGTCCTCTCTGGCTTGCTGGCCTTCCTACAATGACAGGGCCCTTCCAGCTCTGACCCTCCGTCCAACTTGACCACTGGGCCATCTAGCATCTTTGGATGATACCTATTGTACCTCCCTACAGGCACGGTGATCCTACCAGGTATGTTCATCCCACCAGAGGCACACCACTGCCCCTGCTCTCCTGGGCTCAGTCCCTTTGCAGCGACTCCCCAAGCTTGGCCAGGCTTGTGGATGTCCATCAAAGCAAGAGGCTGAGGCCAGCTGAACTGGGGCTCCGGTGCTCCTACTGAAAAAGGGTGCTGGGCGTGGGCTCTTCTAGACCACAGCCTCTCTGTGCCTCGTTTTTGCCTTGGGGCCTGTCTTTGATCTTGAATGACATGCTAGGGCTAAGAAAGGGTGCAGAGCACAGATGGTTCAGTCCAAGAGCCTGTGTGTGGAGTCAGACTGGAGGGAAAGAGAGAGCAGACAGACTGGGATTCAAGTGGCTTAGCCACTTATGAGCAAGTCACTTTGCTTTACTGAGTCTCAGTTTCTTCATGGATCAAATGGGAGGAACAATCTATCTCACAAGGTTAAACCAGGGATGGATGTGAAATTGCTTCGTGAACTGTGAGGTACTAAATGTTAGTTTTTACTTACTGGTGTAGAAAGAACAACAGTCACAAGGTCATCCCTAGGTCTCCTCCTCTTCCCCTCCTCTCTGGTTCTACCCTAGCCCACCTGGAGGTAGCACAGTTCAGGGAAGCCTGTCGGGATACCAGCATTGTGCTCACTCTGAGGAAGTTCCCTTTCCTTCTAGAACCGATTTCCTCACTTGTCAAATGGGTGTAATAACACGGACCCCGTCTCTCTCTCAGAGCCAGTAAATTAAAGGCTGTGAAGTGCTCTGAAATCTATGAAGCACCTGACAAATGCAAAGGTTTCCTAATATAATTATTATTATCATTATTATTATTTTGGCATTTTCCAAACATGTATGACATAATCTAAAACAACCTTCACTCACTCTTACAAAACCAGAGAGTAGGAGGAGGTATTTGGACAAAATGGATTAACACTGGAAAACTTTCTGTTGTTTTAAAACAAAACCTCTTCAGCACCCCAGAGCAGACCACAGAACAGCTGGGTTTCTCCTTACTGGTCTTGCAGTTCCCTGGAAGGCCAAGAAGATGGGCCCCCAAGTCCTAGCTCTGGGCCAAGGATGCTGATGGTCTTTGACCTCCTGGGAACAGCCAGACAGGTCCTGCTGGCCCAAGGGTTTCCTGATTTTTTCCTCCTTTAGGGAGACATGGGAGGTAGGGGTAGGGGTATGTTTGCATGAATTTAAAATGAAAAGAGTTATTTAAAAGTCCCAAATATTATCAATGATCTCATTTTGTACAGTAAATGTTCCTGCATCCCCCAGAGGGGCTGCTGGCCCAGCCAAGCGGTGGGGCCAGGGGGGCAGTGCTCGGCAACCCAGCTCCTGGCTGAGACTAGGGGGCCTCCTGACCCAGGGGTCCTCCTTCTCCCAGGAGAGCCCATGTCTCCTGGGCCTCATCCTCATGCTCCTTTCCTCTCAAGACGAGGGGCTGCTGTCCTAACAGCATGGACTCTCCTTTTTAGCCAGCCCATCTGCTCCTTCTCCTAGGGCTGGAGTCAGGTATAGGACAAAAGTTTCAGATGTCTTCACAGAATTTCCAAATGTTATTTCTTCATTTGAAACTTCTGTTTCTGCCATCTGCCCCCATGTGACCTCTGCCTAGTCTTCAACCCCCACCTTTGAAGTGAGTGGAGGAAAAGAGCAGAAACCAAAGCCCAGAGCTCACCAGGTGGGGCGCTGCTGACTTAATTTTTACAAAACTAAGCCGATTCATCTGATCCATTCCTCAGTAAATTTTGGGCAACATGCCCCTAGGTAGGAAGGCTGCATTTAATGCTAATTTACTGCGAGGTCTAGGGAAGTCCTTTCCTGTTCTCTGGGCCTCAGCTTCCTCATCTGTCAAATAGGGGAATGGATGAGATGATTGCTAAGGTCCCTTCAGTTCCATGAGGCTATGAAATGTTTATTGCTATTGCTTTTCCTTCACTATCCTGACCCTCCGAGCTGCCAGCACCCACCTGGAATGTGGTTCCTTCACTTTGGCCATGAATGGCACAAGGTAACCAAGAGCTTGGCATGCCTGCCTGCCCACAGACAGACAGGTGAGCCCTGGCATTACGAAGGGCAGAGGGAAGGGAGAGAATACTATAGGTTCCCACTCTAATCAGGAGGAAGCTCCTCATCAGAGTGCGTCCATGAGGGCTCAGAAGCCAAGGTCTGGATTACACAGGGCACCTGGCCTTCCAAGGCTTTGGGAGGCTGGGAGCCCACCACCCTGCAGCTGCTTGGCAGGTCTGAGGTCAAAATCACCTTCTGAGGAAGTGCCAGGTCAGTTAACATCACCGTGCAAATCAGAGGGTCCAGGCCCAGACAGTTTGGCCAGAGACCTTACAAACCAAAGCCAGCAAGCAAGCACCTCTCTCCCCTCTTCTCTCTTCCTTCCCCCCCCCCGCCCCAAGTTTTCCCAAAGAAAGAATCTGGTTTTCCCAGGTTCTCACCTGGGGTATTAAGCTGCTATGAACACTCCTACCTAATCAGGGGGTTTGGTTCTTGGTCTGTTACGATGGTTCTCAGAAGACATTTCGTTTGTGTCAAGACACAATAATGTCCTAAACTAATCGTGCTTGAGAAAATCAAAAAAGAAACAATCCCCCAGAGATGTGGCCTGCTCAACAGTTCTGAGTTCCTACCCTGGACCCGAGGGCCACATCTGTTATGCTCTTCAAAGGAAATTGTGCCTTCAGCTGAACCACTGCAATAAACCCCACTCTCTGCCTGCAACTAGACTGGGATCCCCGGGGACTGGGTACTTTGGGACGGGAAGAGCAGAGAGGATGTGCCTGGTCAGGTAGGAGGAGGGGGTCGAGCCAGAGGGGCAGTGGCTAAGAGGGTGATAGTGGGGAGAGGCAGGAGATTAGAAAAAGCAGCTTTTACAAAAACCAAAAATAAAAACCAAAACCATTAAGATGCATAAAGTGACCCTTGCACTTCCGTTGTCTCTTCTTGCAAATAGAGGTGGTGCTGCTAGGGAACTGCTCCAGCACCTGTGTAAGACTTGAGTAGTTGCATACAATGTGTGACTCCAGATCTGGGGGAGGAATGGGAAAGCCGTTAGTCACAGTGATATTCCCGAGGCCACTTCAGGAAGCCACTGAACCCTTTCCCTCACTTTGGGAGCCCTAAGTGGAGCCCTGTGTGCCTTCTCACTGGAGCCACCTGCTTCCCTACCAGTGTGAAGAGACCCTGGCGGAGGTGGAGGGGCAGGGGTGATGAGGAGGTAGGGCAGAGGATTTCGAAGGGACATCTCCAGAGCCCTGTGGTTCACTGGCACTGCCTCAGGAGCTGCTGAAAGCAGTAAGGAAGCTGGGGGTGGGGGTCGGCCCAAGGTCTCCACCTGGCCCCAGTCAGAGCCAACATCTGATTGCGGTAAGATTTCATTTGAAGAATGGGGCCCACAGTTAAAAGAAGTCTGAAGACCATTCGGTAAAGAGCATAGAATTCAGTACCAGAGGACTGGAGGTCCAAGTCCCAGCTTAATTTTTACTGGTTTAAGTGACGCTCGTCACCTAATACCTAAATCTGATTAAATTAGCTGATCACTAAAATACAGCTAATGATTCTTATTTCACAGAGCTACTGTAAGGACTGAGATAACATATAAAGTATCTAGAATATATATAAAGTGTCAGCTATTATTAAGAGTGATATTACTGAACTTGGAGCAAGAAAGCAACTGGTATTGTCATCTGCCCCCTGCTGACACCTGTGCTTCAGACCAAGCCAGGGGCTTTGAGGCAGTTCCAGTATTCAGTGACCCTCTTACCTCTCCCGCCCCGGCCCCACTCACTTGCATGGGCTGCAGGCTTTACCAGTGCGGGGGCACGTAGCTGTACGCAGGGGTCCCTTGGGCCCTGTATGTTGGCATGGAGACAGGGTGTGCCCCAATCGCGGTGTGCTGGGGTGCAGTCAGCAGGGTTCCTGAGCAACCAGAAAGAGATTAAACCTGATGAGGCCGTCCCAAGGCGCTGGGACGAAAAGGATGAAGCCATGGTCTTGACAGCTGCTCCTCCCTGGGCCACACCTCCCCACCTGCTCATGAAATGCTGCCCACCCTTCCCCACCTTGCCAGGCTTCATCTCCTTCAGGAAAGGTTTTCTGATGCTCCAGGACAGAGTCAATCACGCTTCTTCAGTGGCCTCCTCCTAATCTTCTCTGTATGCTCCTCTTATTGCACAAACATCATACGGAGTGGTAATTGTTGGTTTATGTGGTCACGTTTCCCACCAACCTAGCTGTTCCTAAAGGCAGGGCTCTGGTCCGATCTATCGGTAACTGGTCCCCAGGACCTGAACAACAAAGCTGGCACGGAGCAGATGTTCAATACTTGCTGACCTTATCTGGGGAATGAGAAGCCTCAACAACCCCTTACATTAGGGGCAGATTAAAATCCCAACTCCCACCTCTCCCCCAACTCGATCTGCTTGTTCTCTCTTCTCTCAGAAGGTGACCCAGTGGATTCTCTAAAAGTTGGGTCTCTAAAGGTTATTCATAGCCCTCTTGCCTTCTCATGCTCTCTTTTTGAATGTCAGCTCATCCAAAGACTTCCCTAAACCTGCTCTTTCTCTGTTGTCTCTCCCCATCCCCAGCCTCAAGGTTCCTGAAGGGCAAGGCTCTGATTTCTGGAGTAAGCCAGAAACGGAGAAAGGGTCTTCCTGGACTCCTGCTTCTCCTATGCCTTACAATCACTGGACAGGTCCTTAAGCTCCTCCCTGCTAAATAAGATTGCCCAATGCCCTCCTTTCTGGAACCCTGCTGCTACCTGAGTCCTAGCATCATCATCTCTCCTCTAAACTATAGCCTCCCCACTGACCCCCCTGCTTCCAGCCTCTCCCTATCTGATCCTGCCTCCACTTGCAGCCAGAGAGAATGTTTAAACCAAACCTGATCCCTCTGCTTAAACCCCTTTGTTAGCTCCCCGTTACCTAAAGTTATTCACCACTCTTCACCACTTTATCTTTGTTGACTGCTCCGGCCACCCTTCCAACTCCATAGGCCTATTTTCTAAGTGTCTTGGACCATTTGCCTTCTGTGAACATGCCACACTCATGTCTGCCTGGACTGCCTTTTCCCTCTTTCATCTCTCTGGTTAGCCTCTGTTCACCCTTTATGGCCTAGCTCAATATGCCCTCCTTGGTGCAATCTTCCTCATACCCGTGGACAGATTTAGAGGGTACTTCCTCTGGGTTCCCAGAACCTCTTGGCACAGGATTTCTCATGCTGTGCTACAGCTGATTCCATGACTGTGTTCTCTACTCTGTTATGAGTTCCTGGAGGAGGCAGATGGACACTGACACAGATGCTGCCCTCACCTGCTGACATCGCCATGGTGGTGCCAGCCACCATGCCCATGGCCACGCCGTTGGTCCTGGGGGCAGCGACAGGCGCTGGGTAGATGGCAGAGGGAATGCTGTTGGGCTGGACGACCGTGGTGTGGTGGATGACGTGGGGTTGGGCAGCGTACACCGGCTGTGTATAGTAGGCTCCCTGGGGGAAAGAGGCTGAGGTCACACAGGCTTTTGGAAGAGGTGGGGTGGGATATGGAGAGGAGGAGAGGAGAGGGGAGCTTGTCCTTCCCAGACCCTAAGGGATGGGGTTAGAGAAGCACTGGCCCAGGGATACACGTCTGGGTGCCAGCTGGGACTCTGCTTCTCTCTTACTACATGACTGCATGGATAGTTCAGTGCTGGGCTCAGCTCTGGTCTGAAAAATAAGGCTCCAACCGTGTCCTGCCTTGGTCTTAGGGCTGCCATTATGATCTAATGGGGTAGGAGCTCTACTCCCTTAACCTTGATCCTAGCATTTTAAAATGTCTGTATCTGGGGCAGGCCCGGTGGCGCAGCAGTTAAGTGTGCACATTCTGCTTCAGTGGTCTGGAGTTTGCCAGTTCAGATCCCAGGTGCGGACATGGCACCGTTTGACAAGCCATGCTGTGGTAGGCGTCTCACGTATAAAGTAGAGGAAGATGGGCATGGATGTTAGCTCAGGGCCAGTCTTCCTCAGCAAAAAGAGGAGGATTGGCAGCAGATGTTAGCTCAGAGCTAATCTTCCTCAAAAAAAAAAAAAAAAAGTCTGTAGTCTGTATCTTATTGCAATGTGCTTCTATAAGCTGCCTAAAATGTAAAGGGAGTGACCACAATCAATAGTGAAGAAGGATGTGGATGGGGCTGGTGGACACTGAGTACCGTGTGCATATACATGGAGGATTGCTAGTGGGACTATCATAGTGGTGCGAATGCTTCCAGTCTACATACTGGAAAAACGTCACAAATGCAGAGCATTTCCCCACGTGTCTCTTAGTATCTATTTCCCTTTACGCAAAAAGGTTGAAGATGGAGTCAACAGTCTGAGGTGACTTCCCACTGCCTGCAGCACATGGCTGCTTCCTGCTGCCACAGCCCACAGGCCTGCTGACTTGGGACAGAGTAGACAGGGACCCCTGGATCATCTTAATCCAGAGCTTCTCAATGTTTCTCCTAACTAATGACAAGAACCTTAGAATGTCCATTTGTAACCTCAGAGGTCTGATAGCATAGTGCAAAACTACCTACCACGAACAAGAAAAACTTATCTCAAGCCTATTGTTTCATCTTTTAAAAGTTTTACATTCTACTCTACAATATAGCTGTTTTTTATTTTTTTAATTTATTTTTTAAATTTTTTTTTGAGGAAGATTAGCTCTGTGCTAACATCTGCTGCCAATCCTTCTCTTTTTGCTGAGGAAGACTGGCCCTGAGCTAACATCCTTGCCCATCTTCCTGAACTTTATATGTGGGACGCCTACCACAGCATGGCTTGACAAGGGGTGCCATGTCTGCCCCTGGGATCCGAACTGGTGAACCCCAGGCCACCGAAGTGGAACACACACACTTAACTGCTGCGCTACCGGGCTGGCCCCTATAGCTGTTTTTTAAACTAAAAAAGTATTCTCCTCACTACTTAAACTTCTCGTAAAATTGTCACTCCAGAAAAATGTGCCACATGTACCTGGAGCCTCATCTGGTCCCAGTCTCACAGCCATCCCCTCGGAGTCAGCACAGTCTCTAGTTGAAGGAGCCCAGATGGGGGCACGAAGGCACAGAGAGAGGAAATAACTTTGCCCAGGGTCATCCAGGGAACTGGTGGTAGAGCCTGGGCACTTACTCCTCCTTACTCAGCTCACAAACTTTAGGAAGGAAGGGTAGATGCCGCGGGTAGGGAGAGAAGCCCAAGACATATGGGGTCTCATCCTGACTCAACCAGTAGCTCCCTGTGTGATCTTGGACAAGTCACTCCCCTCTCTGGCTCTCAGCTTCCCCACTTGTATTAAAAGGAGTTGAGCTAGGTGATCTCCAGGGCCCCTGCCCCTCTGATGTTCTGGGCTCCGTTAACCAGAATGACTTTGTGTGTCACCCCTCCAGGGGCTGAGGTAGAGTAGGAGAATGTGTAGACTGCAGGGATATTGTTCCAGTGACATAACAGTGACAGCTGGCCAGATCCATGAACTCTCCTTCCCTCTCTTCCTCACCCACCCCCACCCCACCCAGGCTGGTGGCTCATTTACCTGCAGAAGAGGTGGGCCCAGGCTTCTATGTGCACCTACCTGGGCATACAGATTCTGCTGGGGGTAGGCACTTCTGATTGGATACATGGCCGTCTGATAGGGGTTGGGTGATGGGGAGTAGGGGGGCGGAGCAGTATTACTCTGGGTTGGCGGGACCTTGTATGGTGTCCCCGCAGTATATCCTGTACCAAGGCAATAAGAGAGACTTCCAGTTAGTTGGCAGAACAGCATTGTTGGAAGGTAGTAGGTCCCAGTCACGACTCCCTAGACAAGGATGGGCTGAATCCAGGCTGGAAACACAGATGAGAACAGACAGAGGACAGGGCTCCACCCAGAGAGCCCTGGCCCCAGAGGCAGCTCCCTCAGTCCTGGTGCACAGGGCTGCATGTGTGATTCTGGCATCTTTTATTTCTCTGGGTCTCAGGGCTCTGACCTATAAAATAAGAGGCTGGAACCAGATGATCTCTTAAGGGACCCTTGCAGCTTGGACAGTCTGGAAGTCCGAGCTATGTGCCATGACACAGGCAAGTACACACAGACAGGAGACCTTCAATCCGCTCGCTCTTTATCGCACTCCATCTTGCCTTTCTGTCTCTTCACTTAGCACCCCAGGGTATCTTCTGCTGCCATATCTGTCTTTCTGTCGTGCTTTTCCCCTTAGCCTCTCTTTCTTTTTCTCCTATTATCCTCCCTTTTTGACTCCCTTTACCATGTTCCCCTTCCTCCCTGACAAATTTTAAGGTGGAATCCCATAAAAGTCGTCATTCAGAGATCCTCATCTTTTGGGATGCTGAAAAGGTTTGCTCTACAGAGCTGGCTTTTCCTCCCCTCCTGGGGCTTGGGGGAGGCCACCACTGCCTGAGGGCCTGATGTCAGGGATCACAAAGGTTCACATTGACCTGGAATCCAGGCCAAGTCAGCACCTCAGCAGGATGGACAAAAGCTGGGGCTGGGGCTGAGAAGTCAGGCCCCAAGAAGTTCTCAATCAGCCATTCAAATAAATTGTGCTGCCTTTGAATCTTCTGGAAAAGAGAGTCAGATCTTATGTTCACAGGAAAAACTTGAAACATGAATCACTCAGGAACAAGACTGTGTCCTTACAGAATCACAAAATGGGATGATTCTATGGAACCCAAATATCATCAAGTGACCCCAACTCTCTCACTTTACACAAAGGGATCCTGGGGCCCAGAAAGGGCAAGTCTTTTTAGGAACTTCTCCTTCTTCCCGAGTTGAAGAGACAGTGCCTGAGGGGCCTGGCTTTGGAGTTCCAATGGAGTGTTGCTGGGCCTTCTTCCCTGTGGTCCTCATTCTGGCTTGGTCTGGCTGACACACCACCAGACTTCTCTGGGCCTCAGGTCTTTCATCTACAAGATGCTCACCAAGAACCCTTTCAGCAACATCGTGCTGTTTCTGCAAGAAGGGACCGAAGGCAGAGTGGAGAAGGTACTTTATTGGAAGAGAAGAGATCTTGGCTTCAGTCTGTGGTTTCCTCCAATTGCTATGACTATTGCTAAGTCTCTGGGCCTTAGTTTCTTATTTTGTAAAATCATAAGTCTAAGAATGAAGATTTCTTCTGAACTAAAATCTCATTGTTCTAAAGACCCTGAGTCTCTTCTACCGTAACCTTAAGCAAAAGAAAGCTGCCATATGGTCACAAATCTTTCTCACTCCACACCACAGCTTTGGCTTGGCACCTCTCTGCCCCTGATGAGGTACTCAGTAGGATATGAGAGCTGCTGTTTAGTCACCACAAAAGGCACCAAAAAGTGTCCTGTCCTCTCCCCTGGAATCATGTCATTTATCCTTCCACCTGCAGATCCATAGTTTATCCCAAGAGAAATTGGTTTGGTGGACAAATATGTTTGGGAAATAAGGAGCAATGAGGATAGAGTGAAAAGAATAATTGATAAGAACTAGAAACTAACTGGAAGTGGAGGTGCAAGTCAGTTGAGGGAGAAGTTTAGAGCAGACCCCTCCCAGTTTCTAGACTGTGGAGCTAAGCATGAGATGTGCTCATAGGAGGAGACGCAAACACTGTGGGGGAAGACACAGAGTCTAGGTTTGCAGACATCCAGAAGGAGCGGTCTGATGGGTACTCCACCTTGGAGACACAATTTACCTGTCTGTAAAACAAAGGGGGTTCTCACGATGGGAATGTCCTATGAGTGTTCAATAGACTATGATTCTGAGTAATCTTAATTGTTGTTGAGTCAACAGAAGCAGCAGCAGCAATGTAAAATCGAGACAAATAGGTTTGTCTGTTTTTTATTCTATGACCCTGAGAAGTTTTTAAATGATAGGACAAACTGTGAATCTCCAAGATAGGGATATGCAGGAAACTTTTTCCAAATTGAGTTTACCACAGAATCTTTCATTCACACTATTAACATTTAAAACAAAACAAACTACAGTTATGTGTAATTGCAGCTTGTTTTGGTAAATAAAGTTTTTTGTGTAACATGACCACACCCATTCATTTACATATTGACTATGGCAGCTTTCCTGGTACAATGGTAGTTAATGCCAGAGACCATATGGCCTGAAAAGCCTAAACTATTTATTATCTGGCCCTTTACAGGAAAAGCTTGCTGATTCCAGATTTAAAGGAATAAAGCAAGGTATGGGGAGTCCTGCCAGAGTGGAGAGCCTTTCTCTTCCAGGCAGGAGGGCAGGAGATCCTGAATGCCCAGATGCCTGTCTGTCAAAGCTAACCAGCACAGAGCAGTGGTTGTGAGTAGTCTGGAGCCCGAGCCTGCTGTTTCATAGCTGTAGAATCCATCAGTCTCCTCATCTGTAAAATGGGGATAATAACAGTACCTACTGCGTAGGGTCACTGTGATCAGTACATTAACTAATAAGTGCAAAGCCCTCAGAACAGTGCCTGACACATTAAAAGCACTTCACAAAGGTCAGCTATTATTTTTCTCTGTCTCTCACTGTACAGAGAGATAGGAAGCTTCCTGTCCTGGGGGTGTGCGAGCAGAGACTCGTCTGAAAGACTACAGTAGATAGTTTAAACTATGACTTCTATGATGCGATCCAACTCGGAGCACAGACTAGAGGATTCTAAGATTCTAAAATTCTATGTTTTAAAATGTCATAATTTTATGATTCTTTAAAGTTAACAAGTCAACAATGCTGGTGACTTTCCTTTATGCTCCCTAAGAATGTGCTCTGGAATTTTTAATCCCCTGGGAAGCCTGCACTACCCGCTCTATGCCACAAAGACAACCATCTTACAAAGTGTTGAGATCATCCCTCTGAGGAAAATCAAAAGCCTTCAAGAGACTGCAGTAGAATTTGGTTTCTACATCTAAGAATAACCCTGTCTGAGAATGTTTCCCTTTGTTCATGTTATGAAGTAAGACACACACATACTCAGCATACAAATCAGCAGCCAAAACACCCTGAGCAGCCAAAAAGATGATGCTGCAGAAGAAGGCCTTGTCTGCTTGAGAAGGAAGAAGTGGAGTTGCAGAGCTAGAATAGATCTCAGCAGTCATTAAGACCAACACACATATTGCACAGACAAGATAACGAATAGAGGGAGAGAGGGAGGGAGAGAGAGAAGGGGAGAGGGGGAGGGAGGGAGGGAGAGAGGGAGAGAGGGAGAGGGAGAGGGAGGGAGAGAGAGAGAGAGAGAGAGAGAGAGAGTCAGTGTTCCTTCCTCTAACTACAGGGCTTCTCAAGGTGACCATTTATGTCAGGAGGCTGAAAGGTGACCACTTATGTCAGGAGGCTGCAGGAGCTGCCCTGGGTCCCCATCCTGGGCTCTGTCAGTGAGTCAGGTCAATTCTCTCAAGGAATACCCTCATTTGGACTAGAAAATAACAAAGGACCTTTGCAGTCCTGAGATTCTAAGTCTCTTAGTATGTCAGTGAAACTTTTATGAGGAAATCATTGCAGAGGACTTTCCACAACTGACTGGTGGTCCTGTCCACACCCTTGAGGATCACTGCAAATTCCCCTGAGACTGTAGCCTGAGCTACCTTGGATGTCACAATATTCAGGGTTTATTACTTTGTGCATCTAAATAAAAGAAGCTGTTGAGCTTGATGCAAAAAAAAAAACAAACCCACTTGTGGATTTTGCTCAAACAAATTCAGACTCAACTCACTCACTGGAGGCCTGGCTCTCCTGAAAGGATTTCTACCTAGGTCTGATTCAGGACTTTGGAATGCTATGCTTTAAGGACCTTAGAGACTTGCACTGAACCTTCTCCATTTCAGATGAAGAACCTGGAGCCCAAAGGGGCAGCAACTTTCCCAAATTACACAGCAAATCAGTGCAGAGCTGGGCCCAGAGTTCAGGGCTTACTATGCCCTGGTTAGAGCTCCTTTGTGAGTTATGGGTCTCTGCAGTGCAATCTTGGGCATTTGGTATAGTGGCCTTTGTGTTCCCATTTCACTAAAGGCAATATCATGAGAGAAAAAAGGAATCCGATCACAGAAGTCCCAGCTCTGCCTTATGAAAGGAAGCTTTGTTTATGATGCGCTGTTCTTTCTCTCAGGTTCCTAACCATAATTTTAGGCTCCATCAAACAGGATAATAAAGAGAGTGTGTACATTAGCAAGATAAAATCTTTTCAGCCTTCTCTTCAATCCTTCTGCACCGTCATAAATCTTTTTCAGTTGTAGAGCCCCTACCACCTTCAAAGCCATTGATCCTCACATAAAGGATGCCTTTTAGACTAATTGGTTTATTGACCATCAGATTTATATGTCTCGACAAAGCTCTATGTCTGATTCTTGCCTTAACCCCTAAGTCTCCTTGTTGGTAGCCGAACAAGAAAGTGCTGAGTAAGTAGGAGGGAGACCTAATGACAAACAGGCTTAGCAAGTGTTGGTGAAATTGAACTGAATTTGTTAAAGTGCCCTGAATTTCTGTGGTATTAGAAGTGCCAAAATCTGTGTGTCTGGAAGCACCCTGGTGTACGTAGGAGGGTCAGTCGACCTCACATCTATGTAAAAATTGCACAGGTTCATACATTACTTGCTTAAAACAGACGGGGTACATTCTGGTCCTTTACAGGGACTGTAATAGCCTGTGAGAGGACAGTGGGATGTAGCTACTGGACATTTCAACAGGACTTCAAGGAGATTTCAACAGAGTAGAAGGTAAGGCCTTCTAATATTCAAACTTTCTCACTGTGGAAAGGGTTGCCTCTGGAGGGAATGAGTGCCCCACACCTGGAGATGTGTGAGCAAAGGCTAGTTGGCAAACTACTAGTCAAGGCAGCTAGAGAAGAGGTCCCTGCCAGGGTGGAGGACACTGAGTACACAGCACCAAGGTAAGAGAATCAGGAGTCTAATAGCTAGAGAGAACCTTAAAGATGACCTAGTCCAGCCCCCTCATTTTACAGTTGGAAAAACCAAGGTCCAAAGCATGGACATAAATTATCCAAGGTTACATAGAACCAAGTCTAGAATCCAACACTTTCGGTTTTCCACTCCAGGTCTCTTTCTGCTACGTTACAGTGGCTGTGTCTATAAGCATCTACATCCATATGTGTAGCTAAAAGAGAGAATATGCATGTATAAGTCCATTTACATATCTAATTCACAGGTATCTGGAAAAACTCCCTACTGCTGCCATCCCTCTCTTAAAGAAGAAATCTCATGAAAAAAGTCAGTAACAGAAACTTAACCTGGTGGTATCTTTTTCTAGTTGTGCTGCTTACTAGTTGCATGATAGTGGGTGCATTACCTTTTGAGCCCCAGCTTTCAAACTGGAATAAAAATTCACCCAAATCATAGGACTATAGTGTAGATTAAATGAGAAGGTAATTATGAAAACATATTCTCAAAAAGGTGAGAGTTATGTTGTATAAACATAAATTGATGTTGACATCTAGGGGCAATGATAACTAAGGAGAAAATAACATTGGGTATTTAAAAGAAAAGAAAAAACAATGTATTCTTCTAATCTACTTACTTAATAGATTAATAATTTGCTGAACCACACACCACTGGGCCTGGTCTGCAACATCCCTCTAAGGGCTTGTCCAGCCCCTGCTGGTACAACTTAAGAGACAGGCGCACATCACAGTCAAAGCCAGACATTCTCTTTTGGACAGCTCCAATAAAGTACAAGGTTTTTCCTTATACAGAGTCAAAATGCCATTCTAATTTCAAAACACTGGTCCTCATTTTACCCAGTGGAGCCATTTTGTGTTAAAAATCAGATGTGAAGGTGAAACCATTAGTCGCCCCACTCAAGATGAACCTCAAGATGAATGTCACCAATCTGACTGGGCAGATGGTTTCTCTCCTCCCTGAGGACTCCATGTACATACCTTGCTCCCATAGTGTAGCTTCCACTAGGGCAGTGTTTCTCACACTAGGGGCAATTTTGTCCCCCTGCCGGGGGATATTTAGCAATGTTTAGAGACATTTTTGACTGTCATAATGAGAGTTTGCTACTGGCATCCAGTGGGTAGAGGCCAGGGATGCTGCTAAGCATCCTACAATGCACAGGACAGCTCCCCACAACAAAAAATTATCTGGTCCAGATGTCCATAGTGCCAAGGCTGAGAAATCCTGTGCTAGCTGGAGGAGGTCTCTCTGTCCAAAGGTCCACAGGCCTTCAAATGTGTCCTCTGTCCTTTCCCTTGAATGCAGTAACAACCATTCCCTCATCCAACTTTTTGGCCAGGTGAGTACTTCCTTCTCCTTCCCTCACTGCTTTGTGTCTCCCCAAAGCTGGGTATATGATCAAAGAGGATGACCTTTCCGGAATGAGGAGGGCCAATTTTTTGCATGGGTAGGAGAACCTCTTAAAATAGTGTCTTGTAAATGTCAGTTTTACAAGTTCCCTTTCCTTTCTTCCTAAGAGACAAATAAGTCCCAACCAAGGGGAACAAGGAAAGGAGGAGACAGGCTGTATTTACTGAAAGCCGCAGAGGATGCTTGGTAAGTTCGGTTCTCGGTCCCGGTGTCCACTGGGAGGTGGAAGGTGCCTTCAGTGCCACAGGAAGACGAGTTCTGTGGCCAGGCCTGTTTCATCAGCAGAGTTGCTTAAGGGAAGACACAAGAATGGCATTAGGCAGAAATAAGAAGTGGGCACCACCAATCACAGACACAAAGCAAGGGTCTTGTGCTGGACGGAAACATATAACCCAAGGGGCCCTGTTCAGACACACAGGATGGTCCAGCCTTTCTGAGATGGGTGAGTGGTTGAGGGGAGTGCCAAAGTGAGGTTCCAAATGATTTGAAACTGAGGAAATCTGAGCTTATAATAATTAGGAGAGTCAGGATTTTCTACCCACTAATGAAACCACAAAGATGCCTATAAATACTGCCTTCTACTGCCTAACATTCTGGCCTAAGGCTCTGGGATGTTCCTTAGTCACTTTCTCATTAATGTGTAGCAACTTGGAGCCTTTGACTATTTATTGGGCCAGATCAACTGAGTACTCTTTTTTTATGCCTGAAATCTCATCTGGAGGTGTATTTAATAAGTTACTTGCAAAGAGAGACCCAAAAATAATTACCACATGACATGAACCTTGCTGGACTGCCATCTCTTCTAAAGGGACTGAGTTTTGGCAGCGCAGAAAGCACAGTGGGGTACTCCCTGCTAACTCCTTCTCCTGTACACCCAGCTGGGACCAGATAGACATACCTCTTGCACACCCTTTATACCTTCTGCTGAGGTGCTACTGGTGCCCCATCATGAGATATCTCCTCACGAATTAGAGATGATCTTTGGGCCATTAAGAAAGTAAATGTCAAACTTGGGGTAGGTGTGAAATGAGATGATGCTCAGTTTGAAGGAAATCTGCAGAGACTTCCCAGGCTGACTCACAGCTCAGCTTGAGAAATTTGAAGGATGATGCTTCATATGTTCTAGAAGTGGGGAGTGACTCAAAAAACTTACCTTCATGGTATCCTGCGGGGAAGGAGAGAGGAAATAGAGTTTCAAAGGGGGAAAATGCCTAACTTTTTAGCTATTTCCCTTGATATACTTCCAAACACTAGAGGAGAAACGTTCTTGACCCAAATTTCTACTTTTATGGTAAAAAGAATTACTTTAACAGTACCTTTTTCACTCAAATAAGGTCTTGGGAGTCATGGATATGGGGTGTTTTAAAGTATATAAGTAGGAGGTGGGTTGCATTGGCAATAGCCAGATATACGTGAAACATTTTAACAAGGGGCTAAGGTAAGACAGGGTGGTAGGAGAAGAAAGTATGCCTATACACTCTAATTCCACCAGGACAAGGATAGTCCACCTCCAGAGAGATCCCATAGCCCCCTCTGGCTGTCAGGCTAATAGGTAATACCTCTGGTTCCTTCAGTCATGGAAGTACAGGGGCCAGAGAAGGAGGTCAAGGACTCTGCTCTTTTTGCTGAACCACGGCTAGAAGTGTAGTTGTTCTGGACTGACCCTGTGCTTGCATTAATGGCCCGCAATACATACAGCAGATGCTGAGAAATGAGAAGGAAATCATGGGCAGGAAAGTGACACTAAAAGGAGAATTCTGGCAGAAGAAATGCAGACCCAGCAGAATTCCATGCAGAGTCCAGGGCCTTTGCTGGACATCCAGACATGGCTCTGCAGACAATGCAGGAGGAGGGCAATCTGTTTTAAACAATTATCTTGGGTTTCTTTTCCTGGGGAGGTAGGGGTAAGGGTGGGGATTAATAAACAATCCAATTAGCACTGAAAAATCTTATCAAGAGGTCTCCAAATTTAGAACCTGCCACTCCATGTGGCTGGAAAGCCCTGGCCACCCAAAACAACTCCCTAAAAAGTGAAACAAGTAGCTCTGAGAAGTCACATAGAGCAAGCCCATGCCCTCAAGACCCCATAGGGACTCCACCAGGAAGCAGGAGGCCTGAACTTGGCTGCAGAGAATTTGGAGGTCTTGTTCCGGTCCAGTTGTTTCCCCAAGTGGTGCATACTTTACCACAATTCTCATCATAGGCCAAAAGTCTGACATTAGCCTGAAGGACTGTGTGACAATTTAAGTAAGTAAATCAAAATTAACCAAAGAGTGACTGAGGCCTACACTGCGCTCAGCACTGAGGGGAGCGCCACGGTGGACAGGAACACACGTGGGTCATGGTCACCGCACACAAGGTACTCATGGTCTAGCTGGGGATGCAACACAGCCACACGCCAACCAGAGAGTGAACAAGACAGCATTGCACACAGTAAAATAAGGTTCCAGATTAACCAGGAAAGAAGCAAGTGCGACTGTGCCTTTGATTATGTCTTTCCCTAGATCAAGTGAACTAAACTATACATGTTCCTGAAGAAGTGGGTATTTTCTTTTGGTTTTATTATAAAGAAAACAAGTATTAGTATTTTCTATATTTCTCTGTATATATGAATACTTAGTAATTTAAATAACTGGGTAAATATGAAAACCCAAACCAAAAAACAACAAATATTAGCTGTCAACTTGACTTCCTCATTAAGTAGCTGTTCCATATGATCTTCCTCCTCCATGAAAAATTCTAAAGTCACCCATGCTGTTGGTGGTAGTGATTGAGAGCTCAGTTGTGGGATAAAGATAATCCAACTGATGCTTTTAGAGCAGGCTGCTCTGACAGATATGCCTGCCATGAAAGGTAGCAACTCCTAGAAACGTTCTACATTTTGAACTGGGTGGTAGTTAAATACAAGTGTATACATATATCAAATATTACTGAGCTGTACATTTGAAACTAGTGCACTTATGTACTACAGTATATGTGTTAGTCTTCAATTTAAAAAGGAGAGAGAGAGAGAACCCTTGGCAGTGAAGGGCCATGGCCCAGTCACAGCATGCTGCCCACATCCAGGTGCTGGGTTGTTCACTTCCCTGGATACGGGGCCCTCACGCCCTCTGACACTTGAACAATCTGTTAAGCACACTTACAAGGAGGAGAGGCAGCAAGGGACCATCATCCTGAACAATGTAGTAAGTCAGGAAATCTGAGTTCTAGCCTGGGCTGTGCCACTTATGAGCTGTGGGACCTTGGGCAAGTTGCTAAACCTTTCTAAGCTTCTGTTTTGCTGTCTGATAAAATGGCAATAATAATCACTCCCTGATCGGGGCTGGCCCTGTGGCCAAGTGGTTAAGTTCGCGCTCTCCGCTGCAGGTGGCCCAGTGTTTCGTTGGTTCGAATCCTGGGCACGGACATGGCACTGCTCATCAAATCACGCTGAGGCAGTGTCCCACATGCCACAACTAGAAGGACCCACAATGAAGAATATACAACTATGTACTGGGAAGCTTTGGGGAGAAAAAGGAAAAAAATAAAATCTTAAAAGAAAAAAAATAATCACTCCCTGATCACTTCATAGTGTTGACGTGAGGATCAAAAATAAAGTGTCATCCAGGGCCGGCCCCATGGCTGAGCGGTTAAGTTGGCACGCTCTGCTTCAACGGCCCAGGGTTTCGCTGGTTTGGATCCTGGGCACGGACGTGGCACCGCTCATCAGGCCACACTGAGGCGGCGTCCCACATGCCACAACTAGAAGGACCCACAACTAAAAATACACAACTATGTACCGGGGGGCCTTGGGGAGAAAAAGGAAAAGTAAAATTAAAAAAAAAAAAAAAAAGTGTCATCCAGTCTCATAGCTTCTAATTCTGGTATCTGTCCATCTTCCATCCCCACGGCCGTGGACAGCTCTAATTTAAATTCTCATCATCTCTCACCTGATCTATTCCAACTGCTTCTTCACTGTTCTGCTTGTGTTTAAACCCGCCAATTATAATCTCCAAGTTGCAATCAGAGTGATATTTCTAAGACCTAACCCTAATCACACAACCTTCTTAAAAACATTCTAAGGTTCTCCACAGCCTATAGGCTTAAGCCTGAACTCCCTGTGTGGCATTCAAGGCCCCTCATGACCTAGTCCTATGATCTCTCTATACTCTTTCATTGTCCTCACCCTCTAACCCTACACTACCGCCACACAAACTGTTTAGTATTCCCAGAATATGCCGAGGAGCATCACATCTCTGTATTTTTGCTCACACTGCTCACACTTCCTGGCATGTCTTTCCCCAAATGCCACCTGGTAAACATTATCAATCCATCAGTCATGAGCTGAGGACGCGCGTCTACTATGAAGTCTTTTCTTTTCCCCACCCCCGTCATGTATCCCATATGGTTCACTATCCCAGGCCCTGTGATTCTTAGAAGCCCCTGTACTTGCTGACTTGTCTGTCTCCCCCACTAAACTGTGAGCTCCTTGAGAACAGGGACCCTGTCTTACTGGTCTTTGTATCTTCAAAGGGTCAGCTTAGGGCCTGGCACAGGACACTCTGTCAAGAGAAGAGCTCCATTATGTATTCTTTAGTATTTCTATTTCAGATGCTATAACTGGAGGGGTGAGGAAGCATGAGAGTTTCTCTTACTTTTTATGGAGTCTTCTGTCCAAGTTCACATATCCTAAGGCAAACATAAAATGACTCTCCATAAATGGCAAGAGAAACAGGTTTGTGACTAGCAAAACTGAAATAATAAAATTATAAGAGGACATGCTGTTAGCATTTAAAGGGACCTCAGAGATCATCTGGAATAAAACACTTCATCTACGGCCTGGAGACATTAGTAAATTGCCCAAGATCACACAGCCCACAGCAGCAGCAAGGAGAAATTTTCACAGCTCATCTCCTGAAAGATGCGCCACACGCAAATTTAATATTCAACATCCAAATAACGTAAGGTTGAAAGTTGAGAAAGTGTGCAGACATTTTATGAAAACATTATCCTGAGCAGCCCAGGTGAGGGTGGCGAAAGCGGCAAGTCCCTCCTATGGTCCCTTCCTGTCTATGACAAAAAAGACCTAATCAAGTTACACTGCTGGGACCCTCACAGGTGCCCAAAAGTTCCCGTGGTGCCTTGGGCCTGGAGTCCACACTGCCCAGAGAACCCAGTTCTGGTCCCTCGCTCGTTAGCACACTTGGCCCTCACCTCTCACCATCCAGGAAAATGCCATGAAAATGAGCCAGAGCTCAACATCGGAGCTAAGGGAACAGATCGTATCTAATGTCAACCAGGTCTTCAAACATGTCAAACTGCTGATGGAGATGGAAAATCTGGTCCTGGGGCAGACTGGTTTTTTGGTTCTTATAAGCATAATCCAGGTACTCCTCCCTAGGGGCTGTCACAGAGCCAACAGAGGAGGCACACAGAGGCCCAGGAATTTTTGTTCACTTATTTGTTTGAATTCAGCAGCCAGGTTAGGGTGACAGCTTCTGACCTAGGTCAGATGGGACCCCGGAGGTGAGGAAGGGGAGAGACGCCTTTGAGTGCCACGATCCTTCACTGCTACCCTAGGGGACGGTTCATGTGTGTCTCCAACCCATGATTTTGCACCATCAGACATGTTCCTGCATGCTTTAGGAACTGCTGCTGAGCCACCTGGGGGAGCCCAAGCCTAGGGGATGGGATTTGGGGAGGAAAGGGGAGGGAATCTACCATTGTTACGAGATAACACATTCATAGGCCATAATACAGATGAGGAAAAATAGCTCTCCTACCATAAGCTGAATGCAGGAACTGAAACTCTGTTGGATAGAAATGTTAGTTGAAATTACCACTAAGAACTTTTGCAAAGCAGTATACATTGCAGTTACAAAAACAGACTTTGTCTCAAGATAGCAGTTTTCCCCGGGCTACACAAGAAACAGTGAATGCAGGGGATGCCAAGTGCCTCTACCCTGGAGGGGGGTGACAGACTTGCCATCCAGGAAAGCCCATTCATTGAGAAGGGGCACCTCCCTTGATGCCATGGTATCTCCTAGGCAGCTGGCCCAAGCTCCTGCTCTTTGCATGTCCATGCTAAGAATAAGTTCCAATTCTTCCAAGTACTGCAGAGGGACATCACATAAGATAGAGACTTCATGTGCTAGAGGAAGTGAAGGTTCAGGGAGAAAATCATCCTGTTTGGCCTCTAAAGAGCTCTCTGTAAAGCCCAGAGAGCTAGGACCAATGCAAGGGTACTTCATTCCCTAAGGCTGGGAGACGGGTAGAAGGAGTACAGGCTATGGGGTCAGACAGACTGGGTTTGAATCCCAGCTCCGCTGCTTTTTAGCCATGCAACTTTGGACAAGTTCTTTAACCTCTCTGAGCAAAATCGGAGGCAAGAAGCTCTAACCCACAAGGATAAGGTAAAAATTAATGTTTGTGACATCCCTTGCACAGTGTCTGGAACACGGCAGATGTTCAGAAAACACAAATTCCTTTCCCCTGCCCTTCTCTAGCTTTGTCATATGCAAAATGGGAATAATACATTGGTACTTTACAAAGCTAATATTAAATCAAGTGAGACAACAGAGGAAAATGATTTATAAAAAGATTTCTTGTGAGGAGGTATTTCATTTTTATCTATATTAGTTATCCTGTTTATCCTTTCCTTCATTTTCATCTATATTAGTTATCCTGTTTATCCTTTCCTTCATTTTCAAGTTAGATTACCATTAATATGACAGATCCTTTGGTCTCCAGATTCTGAAAACGAGTCTCAGTTGGCTCCTGCCTCCTGTGGGGCCAAATTGTTCTTAAATAAGATCTCTGAAGTCATTAAAAGCTTGGAAAAAAGTTCCAAGTACCCACATTGCTTTCAGAACCAATGAAAGAGTGAAATGTTTCCCTGCAGCCTGGACAGATGACATCTCAGGGTACTCAGAGCTGCTAAAAATAGCTTCCTCTGAAGCAACTTCTTGGTCTCCTTGAGGAAGCTGAGAGAAACGTAAACCTGAGAGTCTAGCTCCTGTGCAGGCTTCTACCCACAGGCATCGCTTGGCATCGCAAATGGCTGGCGCTGGCAGGAAGCTGAGAGTAACCTACACTGTCCTCTCTGTCCTTGACCCAGCTCCCCCAGTGCAATCAGGAGAACTGGTGAATGCAGAGGCCAGCCTCCCAACGTACGAAACAGACCAGCTGTGCATGTGTGTAACTCCAAAGGGAAGGGGATGTGCCCTATTCAAAATGAGCAGGAGAGTTAGCGCTAAAACCCCTCTCTTCCAACTCCCAGTTTGGGGCTTTCTGAGACAACGTGCTTAACACTACCTTCTCCAGTGGATTATGTGAGTTTCTGAGAAAATGGTCTGGGTTGGTTTAGTCAGGGCTTAAAAATATGTCGACTTTTCAAAACATAAAACTGAGAAAACTCAAGTTAGATGAGGGGTGATATTTTGTTTTAAAATTAAAACTTAATTGGTACTTTATGCATTCCAGGAGCTTTCCAATCTCTTCATTTTTTTTTTCCCAGTCTCAGAGTCCTCCTGTCTGCTCCCCCTTCCCTCTCTACTCTGGTTGCTTCAGTCTAACACCTCAATTTCTCTCTGTTCAACTGCAACTATAATGTAGTGGTTAAGAGTGCATGCAGGTGTGGTGGCAGGATGCCTGGGTTTGGATCTATGGGCTAGTTCCCTAACTTCTCTAAGTTTCAGTTTTCCCACTTGGAAAACTGAAATAACAATAGTACTGACCTCAAAGGTTTGTTGTGATATAAAATAAGTTAATGCCCATAAAAAGCTTAAAATAGTCCTTGGCACATAGGAACCATTCAACAAATATTAGCTATTTATTCCGTCCTCCCACTTTCTTGCCAAACTAATCCTAAAACAATTCCACAATCTATCAGCAGTTCTAAACATCATGAGAAAACATCCCAGAGCTGGGGATTAGAGCCTTTACAAATTCACAGCCTCCACCCTCAGCTGGGCCTCCTATGTACGCAGCTGTGTTACCTGTTGGTAGTTTCCTCTCCCACTCCTCCCAGTGAGGCTTCCACACCTTGACCTCTCTCCTTAAGAACCCTCCTCTGTCCCTGCTCACCTGTTTCAGCAACTCAAGATCATTAGACAGGAACTCTCCACTTTCTGCTGGGCAATTTATTCTAAGCACCACCACCTGACACCTTTCCTTTAGTTTGAGAAGAGCTGCTCTCCTGTGTGAGGCACCCCACTCCACCCGCTCCCCCAAACTAAGAAGAGAACTGACCTTTGGATTTCCCACCTCATCACAGCCTCCTTGGAGGCCTCGATCCACCTGGTACCCCTTCTCCTGCATCTCTGACTGGTCCTTCCCACTTGCTCCTTCCCATCAGTACTTATTTAATCATACTCATATCTGAAAAAAATCCCTCCTCTAACCCCACCTTCCCTTCTAGTCAACGCCTTCTTGTTCTCCTTTCCCTTGTAGCCAAGCCTTTTGTAAGAGGAGGCCCTATCTGCTAAATCTACTTCACTCCCAGCCTCACTGACTGCTTCCGCAGAGGTCACTGATGGCCTCCCAACTATAAAGACAACGCATCTTCTTCACTCCTGATCTCATCTGACCTTCTACAATACTCACCTCATCTTGTTTTAGACTGGATAGTTTACCAAGCCAATTCACAGATCGTATAGCATTTAGATTTAAATCATTTCTATATCTTGAGATACGTGATAATCAAAATCACCACAGTTTTTAAGATAGAACTTATCAAATTCGATTAAGTCTTTTATCAGAGAGAATTTCTGTGTCCTCTTACAGCTTTTTTTGAAATATATATTTTATTGATTAAAAGTGAAGATAGAATAAAATACCAATGCTGAGATACCATTATAGATTCTTTAGCCTGTGTGTCACTGATCCCCTCATAAACAATTCGTGGGCAATGACTACAGCTTCCTCAAGTTTGAATCACCTACAATGTCTTCCAGAGTGCCTCGGGCATAGCAGGGCCAAAATAAACATCTGTGGAATGACACACCTATGTAAGCACTTTAAGGATTAACATCACTTATCTGCAAAAAATAGTTCTTGTCTGCCAAAAAAAAGAGGGGGCTCATGATGTATATGTGTGTGTGTAATACAATTATGATAGGATTCCTACTTTAGAGAGAGGCGACTGAGGTTCAGAGAGGCCAGGTGACTTTAAGGTTGCTAATCTAGGAAGTGACAGAGTCAGAACTCATATCTAGGTCTTCCGACATAGCCCATGATCTTTTCTCATTTAGACCTCCCAGAAGAAAGGGAATGACAGTAGGAATGAGTACTGGATTGGCACAGGGAAGCATGAGACCAAGAGCCAGGAGATCTGTCAAGTGTTCTAGTCCCTAGGCTACTGCTGATTCATTGGGTAACTTGGACAAAACACTGCTTCTCTCTGCATCTCCCTTGTCAAGAGAAGGAGTTGAAGTGGAGTATCTCTAAGGTTTTCTCAAGCTTTCTAACTCTAGAATAATAATTACTAAACAACAAAATGAGGGTATTATCATGATATTCAAGGCCTTTCCAAATCCGGCCCTTGCACATCTGTAGTTCAGATTTACTTATAGCCCACCAAGAGTCTATGCTTAACCATTCTCACTACTTCCAGCTTCTTCACAGTGTCATGTCCTCATGTCCATGCCTTTGCCCAGGCGCTACTCTGCCTAGAATGCCTAACTCTTCCTTTGTGTGCTTACCAGAACACCTCCTGCTTCTCCCTCAAGTCTCTGCTGCTAGGCCCTCAGTGAAGCCTCCCCTACACTTCCAACCTCAGGCAGACTGTTGTTCCCTTCTCCCCTTCCTCTCTGCTTACACGTAGTCCTTTTACAATACTCATCACGCTGTACAGCAATCAATTTGTTTATATGCCAGCTCCCAAAAGGACTGTAAGCTACTTCAGGCAAAAATGGCATCCTTTCTTGTTTTATATTCCAGTATACAGGACATTCAACAAACAATCACTTGTTGGGTAATGACGAGGAACTTACATAAAATCATCTAAAACCCTGAGGTAGGTAGCACATTTCTCAGAGAGGTGGGGTAACTTGTCCAAGGCCTCCCAACTAGTGAGTTGAGCAATCAGGATTCAAACCCAAGACTCTAACTGCAGAGCCCACACACCTTCTCCCGTCTCTTGAGTGTTAAAGCACTGCTGAGCATAGGGGGTAAGATCAGCGGTAAGACCTCTGTACTGCTCCTAGCCCAAACTAGAACAAGCTTTTTCAACATTTTAAAATCTATTTCAACCTCTATCCAAGGGAGTGTTGGGCCTTTACTATTTTTGAAAAATAAGTTCCTTGCCTCAGCTTGAAAACTGGCTCTTCATCCTCTGGTGGCAAGTCTCTCACTCTCTTCCAGATCCACACCCAGGAAGTCTGCTGTGTGTGTGTGCTTGTGTGTGTGTGTCTCAATGGCAGCCTCAGGGGAAACTGAGCAAAGAATGGATTTGGACATTGTTTGGGAGAGCAGAAAAGGTCCTGTGAGGAGGATGCGTATCTCAGATATTCCAGCAGAGGAGAGATGGGCCAACCTTAAGTCCCAAAGAGAATGGAGGAGATTCTATTCCCACCCCAACTCGGAGGCTGAACTGCCCCAGCTCCCAGAGGGAACTCCCAGGAGAATCAGGCTTGGAAAGGCTGAGCCCAGAGCAATTAAGGACAGGGAAAGGTCAGCAGGTGGGTCTGTTTTTCCAAATAGAGCCCAACATCCCACCCCACTCACCACTGCTGTCTCCACTTTCTCCTTACCTGGAGCATAACTGGGGCTATTGGTGGGGTACAGGCTGGGATTGTAGGCAGGGGCTGCTGCCGGGTAGGCTGTGGGGTAACCTATGAAGAGACAAAAAAGCCCCATTTAGTCAGCAAGAATAAAAAGCAGATTTTTGAGGAAACAGATTCCAAGTCCCAGGCTTGGCCTTCAGCCTCATGGCCATTTCAGACAGTATTTATGTGACCAACTTTTAGCCTCTCAAGAAAAGTCACCAATACCACAATCCCAACACACGCAGATTTTTCTGTCCAGTTTTTAAAAGCAGTACAAGAAATATGTCTATATGCTCACTGTAAAAAAACTGAAACACTACAGAAGCGTATATGGTAAAAAGTGTAAATTTACTTTCACATTCCTGCCACACTACTCTCCTCCCCAGAGGCAGTAACAGTTTGGCATCTATCCTTCCAGCAAGTTTTTTGGAATGCATTTTTATACACATATATTCAGTGGTGTGCTGGTAAATATTTAACAAGTGGCTCAAGGGAATTGAGGTGGAGCCTTATCTGTAGCATTTGTCAAGTTCCACGGTGAAGATCCTCCCATCATGGCCCATCAAGCTACCAACATCACTGAATGAGCAGCTGGAAGGAGACACTCGCACTTGGCTCTAGAGAGCCCACACAAGCCAGATCCAACCCACCACTGTGTATAATCATAGGGGTTTTTTGGGGATATTTTTTGTTACAAAACATATACAACATAAAATTTCTGATTTTTTTTTTTAAAGATTTTATTTTTTCCTTTTTCTCCCCGAAGCCCCCCGGTTCATAGTTGTATATTCTTCGTTGTGGGTCCTTCTAGTTGTGGCATGTGGGACGCTGCCTCAGCGTGGTTTGATAAGCAGTGCCATGTCCGCGCCCAGGATTCGAACCAACGAAACACTGGGCCGCCTGCAGCGGAGCGCGCGAACTTAACCACTCGGCAACAGGGCCAGCCCCTAAAATTTCTGATTTTTAACCATTTTAAGTGTACAATTCAGTGGCATTAACTATATGCACTATGTTGTGTAACCATCCTCACTATCTGTTTCTAAAATTTTTTCATCACCCCAGACAGAAACTCTGTACCCATTAAGCAATAACACCCCATTCCCTCTTCTTGTAGCCCCTGTTAACCTCTATTGTACTTTCTGTCTCTATGAATTGCTTATTCTAGATATTTTATATAAGTGGAATCATACACCATTTATCCTTTTGTCAGGATTCTTTCACTTAGCATGTTTTCAAAGATTATCCGTGTTTTAACATCAGAATGTCATTCATTTTTATGGCTGAATAATATTCCACTGCACATTCTGTTCGCCCATTCATCTGCTGATGAACACTTGGGTTGTTTCCACCTTTTGCACATTGTGAATAACGCTGCTATGAACACTGGCATAAAAGTATCTGTTTGAGTCCACGTTTTCAGTTCTTTTGGGTATATACTTAGGAGTGGAATTGCTGGGTCATATGGTAATTATATATTTAGCTTTATGAGGAACCACCAAACTGTTTTTCACAGTAGCTACACCATTTTACATTCTTACCAGCAATGCATGAGGGTTCCAATTTTTCCATATCCTCACCAACACTTATTTTCTGCTTTTTTGATTATATCCATCCTACTATGTGTGAAGTAGTATCTCATTGTGGTTTTAATTTGCATTTCCCTAATGATTAATGATGTTGAGCATCTTTTCATGTGCTTATTGGCCATTTGTATATCTCTTTGGAGAAACGTCTATTTGAAACATTTGTCCATTTTAAAAATTGGTTTGAATAGTCATTTTAACATATTCTGGATATTAAATCCTTATCAGATATATGATTTGCAAATATTTTCTCCCATTCTCTGGGTTGTCTTTTCTCTTTCTTGATAACGCCTTTGATGCACAAAAATTTTTAATTTTGATAAAGTCTAATTTATTTTTTCTTTTGTTGCTCATGCTTTTGGTGTCATATATAAGAATCTATTGCCAAATCCAAGGCCATGAAGATGTATCCTTACATTTTCTTCTAAGAGGTTTGGGCTCTTATATTGAGATTATTGATCCATTTTTGTATATGGTGTGAGGTAGGGGTATACATAGTTTTATATTCTACTTTTTCACTTTAATATTATAAGGATTTTCTCATGTAATTACATATTCTTCAAAAACATTATTTTTAGTATCTTTATAATATTCCATTATGTATATATATCAAATCATTTAACCATTACTCTATTTTTAGATGTTTAAGTTGTTTGCAAATTTTCATTATTATAAGTAAAGATAGGAAAACAACCTAGATAAATCTTTTGTTGCATCTCTGATTATTTTTTTAGGAACGAGTTCTAGAAGTGAAATTTCTAGGTCAAAAGATAGTGCTCTTTTCAAAGTTCATCCATTCAACAAATATTTGAATATCTACTCTGTGCCATACACTGTGATCCCTGCCCCTATGGAGCTTATGTTTTAAGAAGGTGGGAGAAGGGAGTGGATAAATAGTAAATACAAACAAACACAGTCTTGAGTACTATGGAAAAGAGAAAAAGGGCAGAGTAACGGGCATAAGAAGTGCCAGAGTGTTGAGGGGAGGGCACTGCAATATTAAATAGAATTACCAGTATAAGCCACATTAAGAAGGTAAGATTTTCACAAAGACTTGAAGGAAATAGAGTTAACCAAGCAGACGGCTGAAAGAAGAGCATTTCAGATGAAGGAAACAGTCAGTGCAAAGGCCCCAGTTGGGAACACATGGGGCATGTCCAAGGAAAAGCGAAGAGAACAGTGTGGCTGAAGTGGAACAAATGAAGGAGACAGTAGTAGTAGAGGAAGTCAGAGAGATAAAAGGTTGGTCAGGTTATGTAGGGCCTTATAGGCTACTGAAAGGACTTCCACTTTTACTCTGAGTGAAATGAGAGGTCATCCGGGGTTTTGAGCAGAAGAATAACATATGACTTATGTTTTGAATAGGGTCTCTCTGCTGTGTTGAAAAGACTCTAAGAGGGGAAGGAGAGGGTAACACAGAGACCAGTTAGGAGGCTACTGCAAACTCCTGGTAATAGATGATGGGGCTCAGATCAGGGCAATAGGAGCAGAGGTGATTAGAAGTGATATGCTAAGAGTTTTCATTTACTTTGCCACACTGCTTTCTAAAAAGATTATCAATCTGTACGTGCACTAGCAGTGTGTAAGTGCCTGTCTCATTGCTCCCTGCAGTTTTTTAATGCTCATTGGTGTTCTGACTGACAATGGAAAGCTGATTTTAAAAGTCAAAGATTAAATCCCTAAATCCCTAAAAGCTTCTTTGGGATTTGTAAATATTGAGCTTTAATAATATATCTTTGTTAATATGCCTTTCCCTAAATCCTTTCCAACTCCAAAGAAAATTCATCTCACTTTACTCCCCAATCATCTTCTGATTACACAACTGAGACAGCCAACTTGTCACTTAATTAGCAATATGGAGGTCTGCCACTTCTTGAGAAGAAACTCGGGGGTTTAATCTGGGAGGCAAAGTGATCCAGTTTCATGGCTGAAATCTGTATTCAGGTTCACATGAGAGACCGTGCAGCCAAAGGTAATCACACCCTTGTTATGTCATTTCAGATGCCTGTTACTTTAGGGGTAATTATAGGATCTTCCTTCCATGTTTCCAAGTAGCATTATTTTTCATTCACTTGAATTTGGAAGGTATCATAGAATGGCAGCATTAGGAGGAGCTTTATTTGGTCCAACTCTCTTCATTTTTGTAGATGACATCCTCAGGGTGAGAAAAACGAAGGGACACAGGGTCACAGATTGCTGAGGTTAGAAAGCACCTTAGGGGCTGGCCCGGTGGCACAGCAGTTAAGTGCATACGTTCCACTTCGGCGGCCCAGGGTTCACCGGTTCAGATCCCGAGTGGAGACATGGCACTGCTTGGCAAGCCATGCTGTGGTAGGCGTCCCATATATAAAGTAGAGGAAGATGGGCACAGATGTGAACTCAGGGCCAGTCTTCCTCAGCAAAAAGAGGAGAATTGGCAGCAGTTAGCTCAGGGCTAATCTTCCTCAAAAAAAAAAAAAAATTAATAGAAAGCACCTTAAAGGTCATTTGGTCCACCTTCACATTTGCAGCTAGAGCCGCTTCTACAACACGTTCATGGGATCATTTACCCCAGCCCTTACATCTCTACTGACCATGAACTCCTTCCTTTCCAGGGACTCCCATTACACTATGAGACTGACTACCTGAAAGTAACTTCTCATACCTCACTGCACTTTATCTGTAGCTTCTACCCTTTAGAACAGAACAAATTTGAAGACACATGCATCCCCAATTACAGAACTTACACTGTACTTCAACGGCTTATTTGCATTTCCTGTCCTGTCCCCCTCTCCCCAAACTGTAAGCTCCTTGAAGGCACAGCTATGTCTCATTCGCCTATACACAATAGCTCTTGGTCAGTTCCTCCTTCCCACTCCCTGCCCTGTCAACACACCACCTCTCCCCTCCCCTCAGCCTGAACAGCAAGCATCTGAGCTTATCAAACACAGGGTGGTGATGAATAGTCTGTGTGGCCAGTAGAGATATCCCTTCCCTACCATCAACTTTCCCTGTCCAAAAATGGCAACACAGGTAAGTTGGGCTTTCTCCCTACAACTCTCCTCATTTTATTTTGTTTTCTTGTCCCCAACTGATATTATTCATCTTGATGCCTTTGTTGATGATGATGTTGGCATTTCTACTCCCTAGCACAGATAAGGCAGAGAATAGGTACTCAGTGAAGAGATTACCAGGGCAGCTGTATTCTGAAGCCATGAGAGGTTTAAAAACAAAATAAACAGATCCAACAGGGTCCTTGGCCTTGAGAGGGTCACTAACTAATGAGGAAGAAAGATGGATAAGTGGTCAGTTAGAATGCAGCCTGAAAAGTGTCATGATAAGGACAGAGAGTGGACAGAGAAAGGGCCTTCGTCAACCAACATTCATTTGGCACCTAGTGTCTGCCAGAGATTACACTGGGCACTAGATGTCCCTGGATGTGGACAAAAAAGGGGAGGAAAGACATTCCAGGCAGAAGCACAGAGGGTAACATTTTGGAAGCATCCATAAGTGGCTTTGCTTGCACCCTCCCTGGATCTAAAAAGCAGGACCAATAGGTTAACCACACCTGAGAAAACAGGTTGTCTTTTGGGGGCTTGATCTCATCATCTTGTCTTCCTGTGACCAAGTCTCCCTTTAAAGAGGGTGGCCTTAACTTACCTTTCTAGTTTCATCTGTCCATTAATTACACCTGAGTTTCATATTGCTAGACCGGACTTCTTTCCTGAACTCTTGGCTCATATAGTATCCAACCACCTACTCAACACCTCCACTTGGAAGTCTACTAGACATCAAGGCTATACAGTAGAGGGGTTAAGAGCATGGTCTCTGGAGCTAGATCTAATTTTAGGTTTGAATCCCAGCAACACCAGTAATTATTTGTGTGATCTTGGGCCACTTAACCTCTTTGTGCTTTAGTTCTCCCATCTGTAAAATGGTACTAATAATATTACTTATCTAATAGGTTGCTGTAAATATTAAATTAATGAAGACCTCAAAGTCCTAGGAGCTAGGCAAATAGTTAAAACTTCAAAAAGTTAGCTATTGTTTCAAATTTGGGATATTCAAAAATAAATTTTTACTTTCTATCCTCCCACTCTCTTCAAAACTTGTTTCTCCACAGTTTTCTCCACACCAGTAAATAACAACTTATTCTTCCAGCTCCTCAGGCCCAAAACCTTAGCATCATCCTTGACTCTATTCTTTCTCTCCTATTCACATCTAATCCATCAGCAAATTCTTTCGGTTCCACCTTCAGCATATGTTCAGAATCTGACCATATCTCACTGCCTACACTCTTTCGATCCTAGTCCAAGTCCTCATTATTTCTCACCTAGATTATTACAATAGCTTCATAACTGGTCTCCCTGCAGCTACCTTTGATCTCGTGCAGTCTATTTCCCACAGCAGCCAGAGCAATCCTGTTAAAACATTAAATCAGATAAGGACACTCTCTTTAAGGCCCACAGTAGCTCTCCATGAGAATCACAGTGAAATCCTTTTAACGACCCACCTAGGTTTCAGCTACCTTTCTAACCTTCTCTCCTACTCTTTGCCCCCATGGTAATCTACTCCAGCCACAACGGCCTCCTTGCTGTTATTCAAATGTGTCGAGCACTTTCTCACCTAAGTGCCTATGATCTTTCTGTTCCTTCTTCCTGGTACTCAGTTCAAAGGTCACTTTTACATTCTCTCTAAAATAGTACTCTCAACTTTCATTACTATGTTCCTTATCCTGCTTTTTTTCCCACAGTGGTTATTAACCTGATATACTATATATTTCTTTGTTTATGGGAGATTCTCTTCCACCACTATAATGTAAGCTTCAGGTAACAGAAGTACTTGCTAGTTTGTGGCTATTCCCTGCTGGAAGTCTCTTCCCAGCACACTCCAAAGACTCTCCAGACAGGCTCTGCCCCACTCAAGCCAGCAGAGTATGTTCCAGGTCCTGGTCCCTCAAGGCTGCCTGGATCTGTTGAAGCTCATCAAAGGTAAAAATATTGAGTTCAGATGGGATGTCAGCAACACGGCGGAGTGAGCTGTTCCCTTTATCTCTCCCTCTTCAAACTACAACTAAATGGACGTTCATTGATCAAAGGAGGATACTCACACAGTACAAGAGGACCCCTGAGAGACCTGTGCAGCTATACATCTGAAGGTGGAGAGACTACTCCTGGGGAAGTGGTGGAGATAGGTGAGCACTCTGCACGCATGTGACTGCTCTCCCGCTCGAGTGCCCATAGTCTGCTGTGGCCCCAAGGGTGGGAGTGCACCTTGGCGTGACCCATGGGAACAGGTGGCGGCAGACCTGAGCTCCAACATGATCACTTTCCCATCCAGTGGGAGAGCCCACAGTTCCACTGTGGTCCCAAGTAGTGGCGCAAGCTTGGACAGGCACAGCTGCCAGGGATTGTGGTGGGCTCAGAATACACAGTTCTTGCCCACCCCAGGAGTGGCAGGTGGAATATGCAACCAGATTCTACGACTATGAGAAGGCACAAATCCACCCCATCAAATAGTATGAAGAGGTATATTAATACTCCAGACCAGAATAAAAAAGACAAACATCCAGAAATCAATCCTGAAGGCACAGAAATTTACAATCTAAATGATGGAGAATTCAAAATGGCTATCATAAAAAAACTAAATGAGTTACAAGAAAACTCAGAAAGACAGTTCAATGAAATCAGGAACTAAATTAATGAACACAGGGCATTCTTCACAAAAGAGATTGAAACTATAAAGAAAAAGAAACTGTAAAGAAAAACCAATCAGAAATGTTGGAGACAAAAAACACAATGAAAGAGGTAAAGAAAAACCTTGAGTCCTTAAATAACAGAGCTGATATTATAGAGGACAAAATTAGCAATTAAGAAGACAGAAATATAGAAATGCTTCAGGTGGACGAGGAGAGAGAACAAGACTAAAAACAAATGAAGAAATTCTCCGAGAAATATCTGACTCAATTAGGAAATGCAACATAAGAATTATAGGTATTCCAGAGGGAGAAGTCGGGGAGAAAGGAGCAGAGAGGTTGTTCAAAGAAATACTAGCAGAGAACTTCCCAAACCTGGGGAAGGAGCTGGAATTACAAGTAAAAAAAGCTAATAGAACCCCTAATTACATCAATGTAAAAAGACTTTCTCCAAGACATAATATGAGTGAAACAGGCAAAAGTCAATGACAAAGAAAAAATATTAAGGGCAGCAAGGCAGAGAAAACAACCTACAAAGGAACCCCTATCAGGCTTTCAGCAGATTTCTCAGCAGAAACCTTACAGGCTGAGAGAGAGTGGAATGATATATTCAAAATTCTAAAAGACAAAAATCTTCAGCCAAGGATACTCTATCCAGTGAAAATATCCTTCAGATATGATGGAGACATAAAAATCTTTCCCAGATAAACAAAAGCTGAGGGAGTTCATCGCCACAAGACTCCCCTTACAAGAAAGGATCAGGAAGGCCCTCATACGTGAAAAAAAAGGAAAGGGTTTACAAAGCCTTAAGCAAGGAGACAAATAGGCAGACAAAATCAGAAGATTGCAGCTCTCTATCAGAACAGGTTAGCAAGTGTGTAATTATAACATTAAAGATAAAGGGAAGGAAAACACCAAGAATAACTATAATTACTTCATTTTAACCACAAACTGACAACACAAAACAGAATAAGCTGTGACAACAATAAGTTAGATGGGAAAGAGGAAAGGCATGGAACGTGCTTAGACTAAGGAAATAAGAGGCTATCAGAAAACAGACTATCTCATCTATGAGGTCTTTTATACAAACCTCATGATAACCAATAAACAAAAAATCAGAACAGAGACACAAGTGGTAAATAAAGAGAAAAATGAGAAAACCATCACAGAGAGCCACCAAACTGAATTGGCAGTCTGAAATACACAGGACAAGAAACAAGGGAAATACACAACAAGAAAACAAGTGATAAAATGGCAGCATCAGGCCCTCATATATCAATAATCACTCTAAATGTAAATGGGTTGAATTCTCCAATCAAAAGACACAGAGTGGTGGGATGGATTGAAAAACAAGACCCAACAATATGCTGCCTCCAGGAAACACATCTCAGCTCTAAAGACAAACACAGGTTCAGAGTGAAGGGATGGAAGACAATGATACTCCAAGCTAATGGCAAAGAAAAGAAGGCAAGTATTGCCATACTTACATCAGACAAGTAGACTTCAAGATAAAAAAGGCAATGAGAGACAAAGAGGGGCAGTATACAATGATAAAAGGGACACTCCACCAAGAGGACATAACACTTACAAATAGATATGCATCTAACACAGGAGCACCAAAGTACAGAAAGCAACTATTAACAGACCTAAAAGGAGATATTAACAGCAACACAATAATAGTAGGGGACCTTAACACTCCATTTTCATCAATGGATAGACCATCCAGACAGAAAGCCAACAAGGAAATAGTGGAATTAAACAAAAAACTAGACCAAATATAACAGATATATATAGAACACTCCACCACAAAACAGCAGAATACACACTCTTCTCAAGTGCACATGGCACATTCTCAAAGATAGACCATATGTTGGGAAATAAGGCAAGCCTCAATAAATTTAAGAAGATTGAAATCATATCAAGCATCTTTTCTGACCATAATGCTATGAAACTAGAAATCAACTACAAGAAAAAAGCTGGGAAAGAGACAAACATGTGGAGACTAAACAACATACTACTGAAAAACCAATGGATCATTGAAAAAATTAAAGGAGAAATAAAAAAATATCTGGAGACAAATGAAAAGGAAAAGACACCACACCAACTCATACAGGATGCAGCAAAAGGGGTCCTAAGAGAGAATTCATAGCAATACAGGCCCACCTTAACAAACAAGAAAAATCTCAAATAAGCAATTTTAAACTATAGCTAACAGAAACAGAAAAAGAAAACAAAGCCCAAAGTCAAGAGAAGAAGGAAAATAATAAAAATTGGAGCAGAAATAAATGAAACTGAAACAACAAAAAAATAGTAGAAAGGATCTATGAAACTAAGAGCTGGTTCTTTGAAAAGATAAACAAAATAGATAAACCCTTAGCCAGACTCACTAAGAAAAAAAGAGAGAAGGCTCAAATAAATAAAATTAGAAATGAAAGAGGAGAAATTAGAATGGATACCACAGAAATACAAAGGATTTTAAGAGAATAATACGAAAAGCTATATGCCAACAAAATGGACAAACTAGAAGAAATGGATAAATTCTCAGACTCAAACAACCTCCCAAAACTAACCAAGAAGAAATAGAGAATCTAGGGGCCAGCACTGTGGCCAAGTGGTTAAGTTCACGTGCTCTGCTGCGGTGGCCCAGTGTTTTGCCAGTTGGAATCCTGGGCACGGACATGGCACCGCTCATCAAGCCATGCTGAGGCAGCATCCCACATGCCACAACTAGAAGGATGCACAACTAAAATATACAACTATGTACCAGGGGGCTTTGGGGAAAAAAAGGAAAAATAAAATCTTAAAAAAGAAAAAAACAAAGAAATAGAGAATCTAAATAGACCCAACACAAGTAAAGAGATTGAAACTGTAATCAAAAACCTCCCCCAAAATAAAAGTCCAGGACCAGATGGCTTCTCTGCAGAATTCTACCAAACAGTCAAAGAACATTTAATATCTATTCTTCTCAAACTGTTCCAAAAAAACTAAAGAAGACAGAACACTTCCTAACACATTTTATGAGGCCAACAACACCATGATCCCAAACCAGACTGAGACAACACAAAGAAGGAAAATTACAGGCCAATATTGCTTATGAACACAGATGCAAAAATCCTCAACAAAGTATTGGCACACAAAATACAGCATTACATTAAAAAGGATCATACACCATGATCAAATGGGATTTATACCATGGACACAGGGATGGTTCAACATCCACAAATCAATCAATGTGATACACCACATTAACAAACTGAGGAATAAAAACCACATGATCATCTCAACAGATGCAGAGAAAGCATTTGAGAAGATTCAACATCCATTCATGATAAAAATTCTCAATAAAATAGGTATAGAAGGAAGGTACTTCAACCTAATAAAGGCCATACATGACAAACCCTCACCCAACATCATAATCAACAGGGAAAAACTGAAAGCCATCCCTCTGAAAACAGGAACAAGACAAGGGCGCCCCCTCTCACCACTCTTATTCAACATAGTACTGGAGGTTTTGGCCAGGGCAATTAGGCAAGAAAAAGAAATAAAAGGTATCTAAATTGGCAAAGAAGACGTGAAATTTTCACTGTTTGCAGATGACATTTTTTTTTTTAAAGCTTGGCACCTAAGCTAACAACTGTTGCCAATCTTCCCTTTTTTTTTCTTTTTCTCCCCAAATCCCCCCAGTACATAGTTGTATATCTTAGTTGTGGGTCCTTCCAGTTGTAGCATGTGGGATGTGGACTCAGCATGGCCTGATGAGCAGTGCCATGTCTGTGCCCAGGATACAAACCGGTGAAATCCCAGGCCACCGAAGCAGAGCATGCAAACTTAACCACTCAGCCATGGGGCCTGCCCCAACATTATTTTACATATAGAAAACCCTAAAGAATCCATCAGAAAACTATTAGAAATAATCAACAACTACAGTAAAGTTGCAGGGTACAAAATCAACTTACAGAAATCAGTTGCATTTCTATACTCTAATAATGAACTAACAGAAAGAGAACTCAAGAATATAATCCCATTTACATTCGCAACAAAAAGACTAAAATATCTAGGAATAAATTTAACCAAGGAGGTGAAAGACCTATACAATGAAAATTATAAGACATTACTGAAAGAAATTGAGGATGACATAAAGAAATGGAAAGATATTCCACACACACGGATTGGAAGAATAAACATAGTTAAAATGTCCATACTACCTAAAGCAGTCTACAGATTCAGTGCAATCCCAATCAGAATCCCAATGAAATTCTTCATGGAAATAGAGCAAAGAATCCTAAAATTCATATGGGGCAACAAAAGACCCCAAATAGCTAAAGCAATTCTGAGAAAAAAGAACAAACCTGGAGGCATCACAATCTATGACTTCAATGTATACTACACAGCTATAGTAATCAAAATAGCATAGTACTGGTACAAAAACAGACACACAGATCAATGGAACAGAACTGAAAGCCCAGAAATAAAACCACACATCTATGGAAGCTAATCTTTGACAAAGGAGCTAAGAACATACAGTGGAGAAAGGAAAGTCTCTTCAATAAATGATGTTGGGAAAACCAAACAGCCACAGGCAAAAGAAGGAAAGTAGACCATTATCTTTTACCATACACAAAAATAGACTCAAAAAGGATTAAAGACATTAAAGAGATTAAAGAAGGTAATATGTGAAACCATAAAACTCCTAGAAGAAAATAAAGGCAGTATACTCTTTGACATTGGTCTTAGAAGGATCTTTTCAAATACCATGTCTACTCGGGCAAGGGAAACAGAAGAAAAGATAAACAAATGGGACTTCATCAGACTAAAGAGCTTCTGCAAGGCAAAGGAAACCAGGAACAAAACCAAAAGACAATCCACCAACTGGCTAGAAAATGTTTGCAAATCATATATCCAACAGAGGGTTAATCACCAAATATATAAAGAACTCATACAACTCAACAACAACAAAAAGAAACAACTTGATCAAAAAATGGGCAGAGGCTATGAACAGACATTTTTCCAAAGAAGATATACAGATGGGCAACAGGCACATGAAAAGATGTTCAGTGTCACTAATCATTAGGGAAATGCAAATCAAAATTACAATGAGATATCACCTTACACCTGTTAGAATGGCTATAATTACCAAGACAAAATTAAACAACAAATGCTGGAGAGGATGTGGAGAAAGGGGAACCCTCATACACTGTTGGTGGGAATGCAAACTGGTGCAGCCACTATGGAAAACAGTATGGAGATTTCTCAAAAAATTAAAAATAGAAATACCATATGACCCAGCTATGCCACTACTGGGTATTTATCCAAAGCACTTGAAATCAACAATTCAAAGAGACTTATGCACCTCTATGTTCCTTGCAGCATTATTCACAATAGCCAAGAAGTGGAAGCAACCCAAGTACCCAAAGACTGATGACTGGATAAAGATGTGGTATATATATACAATGGAATACAACTCAGCCATAAGAAAAGACAAAATCGGGGCTGGCCCTGTGACTGAGTGGTTAAGTCTGCGAGCTCCACTTTGGTGGCCCAGGGTTTCGCCAGTTCGGATCCTAGGCATGGATGTGGCACTGCTCATCAAGCCATGCTGAGGCAGCATCCCATGTAGCACAACCAGAAGGACCTAAAACTAGAATATACAACTATGTACTGGGGGGCTTTGGGAAGAAGAAGGGAAAAAAAAAAGAAGCCTGGCAACAGATGTTAGCTCAGGTGCCAATCTTTAAAAAAAAGACAGAAAAGACAAAATCGTCCCATTTGCAACAACATGGATGGACCTTAAGGGTATTTTACGTTAAGTGAAATAAGCCAGACAGAGAAAGACAAACATTATATGATTTCACTCATATGTGGAAGATAAACAAGTACATGGACAAAGAGAACAGATTAGTGGTTACCAGAGAGGAAGTGGGCTGAGGGTAGGCATAAGGGGTAAAGTGGCACATATAATACGGTGACTGATAAACAATAACATACAACTAAAATTTCACAATGTTATAAACAATTATGACATCAATAAAACAAAAAAGAATATTGAATTCAAATAATACACCATGTATATTTCACACATTGCTCATACAAAAGATATTTTCACATCTGCTATTTCATTTGAGCCTTAAAACACCACCAACGTTATTTCTCCCACTTTGTAGATAAGGAAACAGAGGATCAGAGAGGTGAAGTGACTTTTTGGCTAAGATTATTCAGCAAGTCAGTGGTGGAACTGAAAAGGGAATCCTGAAAGCAATGCCTTTTCCACACCTGATAAATAACTATGACTTGGTCCTTGGAAACAAGTGTGCTCCTTCTGTATTTATATTCTTTGAAAGTCAAGAGTGAAGAGAATAAATGGACACAAGTGAGCTTTTCTGCTTGGTATCCCAAAGACTATGGTAGTGATCAGGTCTTGGGATTCTGATGTGTACATTTCAATTGCTTTATAGATGTCAATACAATCTAATCCCTTTTTCTTGTTACTAGGATTAGGGCTGAAGAAGTGTAAAGCTATTTTTTGATTAATATGGAAATTAGAAATTACTTTCAAGAGAAATCACAGGACTATTTCTGAAACAACCTGATCTTTAGGAAGTAAAAAAGCAGAGTATCAAAAGGCTAGTGGAAGACTAACTCTCTGGCTCAGGAAGACAGAGGATTACTCCTTTGTGAGCAGGGGGACACTTATGCAATGAAGACATTTTCAGTCTGATGCTCATGATTAAAAAGAAGAAAACTGCTCCCCTCCCCGACCCCAAGGCCAGGGTGACCAAAACCAAACAAGCAAAAAGTATCTTTATTCTTGCAAAATAAAAAAGAAGAAAGCAAGAGGAAGGATATAATTTTGATTCTATAGTATGTTCTGAGCACTCTGCCAGGCACTTCTTTATGTGATATAATCTTCACCCTAACTCTATGAAATACATTATTAGTTCCATTTTAGAGATGAGGATATTGAAGCTTAGACTTATCTTACACAGTCAGTAAACAGAGGGTAGAGATAGAGCCCAGGCCTGCTGAGTAAGACCAAGTCCATTCCTACCAACCTCCCTACCTCTCCTCAAAAGATGAGACTCAGCCTAAACCTCTGGATTTGGCTGCTGTTTTCTTTGCCAGGATTCTTTTATTTCAGCTTCAAAACCTGGGAAAACAGGAAATTGCTCTGGAAAGTCAATTTGGTCAAAGATGGTTCAGTTACAAATAAAAAAACGCTATTCCATTCCCACTCAGTGTCCTAATATAGGTCATGCTCATGTCATTGAGAGGCATCACACAGGCACTGAATTACAGAGTTCGAAGAGGCATCAGAGGAGATTGAGTCCAATCTACCACTCAGCACAGTAATATTCTTTAATAGTGGCCCACACAGGTGGCCACATGGCCTCGGCCAGCACACCCTTCTGATCATGATGTGCTCAGAACCTCTTTAGGCAGTCACAGCTCCTGCTGGAGAAGAAATTCTTCACTCTGAGCTAATAATCTGCCATATAAGGAATCTAACCCTGAACACCTTCCCAGCCACTGGTCCTGGTTCTACCCTCACAGAACATGTCTGTTCCCTCAGCTCCAGGACAACCCTCCAGACATATGAGGATATCAGTTATTCTTCCCGAATATTCTCTTATCCAAATCCAACAGACTCAATTCCTTTAACCCTTTCCCATCCTGGTTGCCCACCTTTGGCCAGACTTCAATTTACAAATTCCTTTTCCTTAAAACAATTCAATTTTCCTCCTGCCTTGTTCACTGTTCTGCTGATGTTTTTTTCCCCGATTTTTAAAAAAAGTTGAATTGACATAACAAGACTCTGGTGATAGGTGGTCGGTGAAGGCCTAAAGTGGTTAATATAGATTTCTTCATCATTATCTGTCAGCATAGTTAGCATCTAGCAAATGCTTACTCTGTACTGAGCAGGTGCTAGGTTCTTTACATAGGAGCTTACAGTCTAATGGGGGAAATAAGATAGCTATTTATATTAACCTATAGGCAATATATATGACATATAATCATAGAATGTCAGGGTATTATCCGAATGCTGAGGAGGGAGTGAAGAACAGATCTGGGAGAGCTGGGAATGGCTTTTCATAAGGAGAAACATTTTAGTTGGCCTTGAACAATGAGTGAGAGGAGTTTGTCAGAGGTTTGTGGGGTGGGGACAAAGATATATGTATTCGTTTCATGCATGAAGGCATGAAATTGTATGTCATATTAGGGAAATGGCAAATAGTTCTGTATGGTTGGAGTTTACAGTGTGTAGGGAAAAGTAGCAAGAAATGAAGATAAAAAGGTAGACTGGAGACAGATTGTGAAGGTTTAAATGTCAGGCTAAGGGATGGAATTTATCAATCAATAACAGGAAACCACTGGAGGATTTTAAACTGGGGAGTTTCAGATTTGTGTTTTTCCTACTCCAATAGCAGTTGTGGACAAGGGTTCAGAGTGGGTGCGATCAGAGAAGGAGGGACCGGAGAGGAAGTCACTGCAGTAGCCCAAAGGCAAAGCTAAAACAGTTAACAACCGGATAAAGAAGGGAAACTACAAAGATATGTAGGAGACAGAGCCTACAAAACTTCATCCTGATAGCAAAATCCTATTTTTACTGCTGTGAGCTAAACGGCTGCAGAGCAAGATGGGAAACATTCTAACTGCAGGGTTTGTAGGCTTTTTTCTTCCTTTTTTCTTTAATGGGCAGAAGGAAAGAAAATAAATTAAACAGACCCTTGAATCTGAACCCTTTCAGGGTCCAGAAAAAAGTCTGAATCTGAATCCCTCTTACTAGCTGGGAGGCCTGGCTGCTGACAGTACTGTACTGGCGAGAATGTAGGTCGGCCCAGGCGGGCAGGCCTTCTGCAGTGCTGCCTCTGGACCTGCCCACTAGAGCTGAATCTGAGGTAGCCTGTATACTGGATTCAAGGCCCACCCAGACAGCCTCCCACTAGTGAGCCCCTTGGACAGGCCTAAGTGAAGCACTGTTCTCAGTCAGGGCAAGGCTACTCTCCCAAGGTCACAAGGAACGGGGAACTATCTAGTAATCAGTTGTGCTCCGAGTACTGTTGCATCTTCGGGGAGAACTCACCCATCCAGATAAAAGGCCAGCAATCTGTGGGTCATTCATCTTAGCTGAGCCCTAGAAGAGGAGGACTGCTGTTTCCAGAGAAAGCTTAACTTGCTATGTCTTTGGTGTAAAAACAGTATCATCAACAAAAAAAGATAAGAAAACAGGCTACATTAAAGCTAATAATAAAACTGCTCCTAGGTAAGCACATAGGCCTAGTGTGCACTGTTCCTCAGGGCAAAAAATTCTTTTACAAATCTAAAAATATCTCCAAAGTTCCCTATCTGCCGGTATGGGAGAAATTTTAATGGAAAGCAGATGGCCTATTCTGCCCCAATCTCCACTCCAGGAGTGTGCTGCTGCAGCTGCTGCTGCTTTTCTTGTTTTCTGCACCTACAGGGCAGATGGGAGGTACTTAGCACTTTACAGATTGTTTGGGGAATGATTTCTGCCCTCCCTGTATTTATCTTCTAAAAAGAAATAAACGAGGAAGATGAAACTTTGCAAATTGATGATTTGGTCCACGAATCCCTTTTCGTCCCAGGTCAATTCAGTCTTTTATTCCATTATTCTGTTTAAAGAGATCTGGTAAAGGGAAGAATCTCTTTCCGATTCAATACAACTTAGTGAGATATTGGTTTTCTATGTGAAGAAAAAAAATTAGATCCCCACCTCACACTTCTCCAATTCCAGAAAGACCAAAGACCTAAATATAAAAAAAATAAAACTTTAAAACTATCAGGGGGACGAAAAAGGGAGACTATTAGTCTGACCTTGGTACAGAACGTATTTCTTAGATGAGAGACCAAAAGGGAAAACCAGAAAAGGTTGATAAATTTAACTCATCAGAATTCAAATCTATATGACAAGATGCCATAAACAAAGTTTAACAACAAGCACAGAGTGAGAAAACATTTGTAACACATAACAAAGGGCTAGTATCCAGAATAAAGAACTCATATTAACTAATAAGAAAATGAAAATAAGCCAATAGAATCTAATCATGCAATTCACAGAAGAAATCACTCAAATGATAGGGAGAAGAAGGAAAAAAAAGATGTTCAACCATATTAGTAATCAGCAAAATGCAAATAAACAGAAGAAATGATCACTTCACACCTATCAGACTGACAAAAATTTTAAAGTTTGACGATATCAAGTGTTGGGAAGGATCTGAAACAATGGGAATTAGTAAAAGCATGTTGAAGGGCAATTATGCAATACCAAACAAAGATACACAACTTAACAATTCTGTTCTAGGTATATATACTTGGGAAACTGGAATTTGAGTTGGGCCTTGTGGGGTGGGCAGAATTCTGACAGGCAAAGATAAAAGGATTGGCATTCCCAAATAAAAAGAAGAGTATAAGCAAAGTCACAGAGACGGGAAACCATCTGAGGAGCGGCCAGACTGTTTTCCAAAGTAGGTACATCATTTTTATACTCCCACCAGCAGTGTATGAGAGTTTCAATTTCTCCACGTCCTTGTCAACACTTGTTATTATATGACTTTTTGATTATAGCCATCATAGGGGTGTAAAGTGATATCTCACTGTGGTTTTGATTTACATTTCCCTGATGATTATCTTGAGTATCTTTTCATGAGCTTATTAGCCTTTTGTATATCTTCTTTGGAGAAGTGTCTATCCAGATTTTTTGCATATTTCTTAACTGCATTGTCTTTTTATTATTGAGTTGTAAGACTTCTTGATACATTCTAGATACAAGTCCCTTATCAGACAGATGATTTGCAAATATTTTATCCCATTCTGTGGGTTGTCTTTTTCCTTTCTTGATGGTGTCCTTTGAAGCACAAAAGTTTTTAATTTTGATGAAGTCCAATTTATCTATTTTTTCCTTTGGCTGCTTCTGCTATTTGTGTCACATCTAAGAAACCATTGCTAAATCTAAGGTCATGAAGATTTACCTCCACGTCTTCCTGTAAGAGTTTTATAGTTTTAGCTCTTACATTTAGTCTTTAATCCATTCTCAGTTAATACTTGCATACGGTGTGAAGTAGGGGCCCTATTTCATTCTTTCATATGTGGATATCCAGTTGTTCCAGAATAATTTGTTGAAAATTATTGACTGTAAATATGAGGGTTGGTTTCTGAATACTCAATTTCTATATTCCATGAATCCGTATGTCTATCCTTATGCCAGAATCACACTGTTGTGATTTCTGTAGCTTTCTAACAAGCTTTGAAATCAGGAAGTGTGGGTCTTCCAACTTTGCTTTTTTCAAGATTGTTTTGGCCAATATGGGTCCTTTGAATTTCCAGTCAATTTTAGGAACAGCTTGTCAAAATCTGCAAACAAGCCAGCTGGGATTTTGATAGGGATTGTATTGAATTTGTAGATCAATTTGGTAAATATTACCATCTTAAAAATATTAAGTCTTGCATTCCATGAACATGGGATGTTTTTCTGATCATTCAGATCTTTAATTTCTTTCAACATTTTGTAGTTTTCAGAGCATAAGTTTTGCACTTCTTTTGTTAAATTTATTTCTAAGTATTTCATTCATTTGGATGCTATTGTAAACATAACTGTTTTCTTAATTTCATGTTTGGGTTGTTTATTACAACTGTATAGAAATACAATTAATTTTTGTATACTGATCTTGTATCCTGTAACCTTGCTGAACTCACTCATTAGTTCTAATAGTTTTTTTGTGGATTTCTCAGAATTTTCTATATACAAGATCATGTTATGTGCAAATACAGATAGTTTTACCTCTTCCTTTCCAATCTGGATGACTTTTTGTTTCATTTTCTCGCCCAAGTGCCCTGGTTAGAACCTCTAGTACAAAGTTCAATAGAAGTGGTGCGATGGACATCCTTGCCTTGTTACCAATATTAGGGGGAAAGCATTCAGTCTTTTTCTATTAAGTATGAGGCTAGTCATGGGTTTTTCATCAATGTTCTTTATGTGGATTGGAGAGGCTGCTGCAACTCCAAGTTAGTTACAAAAGAGACAGTAAGTAGAATGTTACTTGTGCTCAGGCTATGTACCTTCCCCTACTGTTGATTCAAACAAGGAACACTGCTGTGGACATTGAGAGCAGGTGTCAACCTGAGACAAACTGTCCCATGTTACAGAAACAGCAAGAGCTTCATTTATAGGCAGACCTAGATTAAAGTCCCTGCTCTTTTACTTATTAGCTCTGTGACTTTAGGAAAATCACTTCAACTCTCAGAGTCTCAGTTTTGGTATTTTGAAAAATAGACACAATCATTAATGTATTTGTTTGGTAAACATTTTTTGAGTACTCACTCTATGTCAGGACCAGTGCCTCTTTTTCTTTCTCCTGCATGTGGGCTGGCTAGGGATGTAAGCAGGGCAGTCCTGAACCTGCTTTGTAGAGACTCATCTAAACATTCCTACTGAGAGTCAAGAGGAGTTTCCTGCTCTGGCCATCCTGTGGGAGCCATCATAATCCAGTAGGAAGAATAGAGGCTCTCAAGGCAGGCAAATGTGGATTCAAAAGTCAGCTGCACTACTTACTAGGCATGAAGTCTTAGGCAAATCCCTTTATCTGAGCCTCAGGAACACAGGGATATCCTATACTGTAGGCTAGAAAATTAAATGAGGTAGCATGCAAAATACCTAGAATAAAGACTTGGCACAGATAGGGAAGCACTTCAATAAATGTTAGTCCCCCACCCCTTGCCCTTTCTTTAAAAGTTCCCTTTTGGAAACTGTTGTGTTTGCCCAAAGATTTTAAGACTACTTAATGAAAATCTTCTAGATCCTCAATCATATCTCTTATCTCCTGCCTTTCCCTCTCCCTTACATGGCTGTAGGAGATTAGGCCTATTGTCACTTGGCCAAGCACAGCAGGACAAAGGTAAGCTCCTAGTCAGCATGGTTTTTTGTGGAAACACTGAATGAGTCACTATGCTTTGAATATTAGTAATTTTTGTATACAGTTGTGTGTATATGGGTATTTACAATCTTTTATTTATTTTAAAACATTTTTGTTCCTTTTAAAAATTTGTAAATAAAAGTGTCCCCATATTTTTGCATTTTTATTTCTCATTTATTTTCAGTCTATTACTTCTGCTTTGTGCTACTGGTTAATAGTGAAAGTTACAGCAACCTAAATGTCTAGTAACAGGGCATTATCTGAAACAAATCTAAATGACCCAACAACTCATAATTCCTTAAATAAATTAAGGTGTTACAGGATAGTATATAGCATACAATCTCATTTTTGTTGAAAAATGTGTATACATCTTCATTTAAAAAGATCTAGAAGAAAAGATATACGAAAGTATTAACAACGATTGTCTCTGGATCAGGGGACTTATGGATGTTTTTTATGTTTTCCTTATATCTAGTATTTTCTGGTTTTTCTAAAATGAGCACATATTGTTTTGGAAATGAGGAACAACAACAAAAGAAACCATAAAATGGTATTATTGGACACTCAGGTAGGTTCAATTAATCTCCTATGTTAGACATTTTCCCTGTTCCAAATAACTGCCACTCATCCTTCAGGCAGAGCCAGGATTAGAATCCAGATACCCAGATTTTCTACTTGTATGAAAAAATGTGCTAAAAACTCTTTTGAGGCCCTACAAATTTCAAGAGCTGATGTTACAAGAGATTTGTAAGCCCACTGGTAAGGTCCTAAGGGAAAGAGGTGGGAAACGGGTATGACATGCACACCAGGACTGGGTTTTTAAATAAACTGAAATATGGAACATGTCTTAGGTCAAAGAACCCCAGAAAATGCTTCCATTTCAACACATTTTTTTGTATAGATCTGCCACTAGGTTACCGTGTGACCTGGGCAAGACTCTTAAAATCCTTATCAAATTCCAAGTCTCCGTTTCTGTGTTTGCAAAATAATAATAACAGCTACTGCTAAACGAACATCTCCCATATTTTTACAGGAGAAAACTGAGGCTCTGCAAGGTTAAGTAATTTGCTCACGATTATATAAGAGACAGTTAAAGTTGAAACCAGATTATCTGATAAAGAAGAATAAGGGTGGGGGGGTGGATTCTATTTCTATGAGTTACTTAATTTTTTTCTTTTAATACTAAGGAGGTGTCAGTAGCGCTTTCTTGGTATAATGCAAATGATGCTGTACACTCTGTTGGATTGAATTAGGTGCACTGAATTACGATTAACTCATGGCCCCATCTTAACAGCTGAGTAATTAGATCAATCTAATCTTCTGAATTTTATTGCTTGTTTTATTATAGCCTATAATCAGTTGAAATTACAACAGGAAGTTCAAGAGTCTTACACAAAGGCAACATGTTGTAGAGGAAAGAAGATCTCCGCGCTCTGAGTAGCTGGATGATCCCAGGCAAGTTACGTAACTATTCTGCACCTGTTTCCAAACCTGTAAAATGGGAATCGTATTATCTTGCCCCCTAATTACCAAGATGTACTAAGTTTAGAAATCTCAGCTCTAGGAAAAAGGGGGATTCCCCAAGGATTATGAGAAAATTACCTGAGAAACATAAAAGGAAAGCTCCTTGACACATGCTGGTCTCAAAACTCAGTAAAAGGCATAATCAAGCAACCTGTCACCTAAGCCAGAGGAAGCCTAGGATAAGTCCAGATCATTCCTTCTCTCTCACTCCTCAAATCCAACATCAAGTCTTCACTTATTCACTCAGATTCCACAAATATTGAATGTCTACTGTATACTAGACACATCTCTCTCTCATAATGTCTCAAATATGTCCTCTCCTCTCCATCCCAAACACCATCTCTAGTTCAGGGATCTTGACTGAAATACATTAACTCCTAACTTGTCTTCTGACCTCCATTTTCTCGCTCTCCAATCCATTCTCCTCAAACGCCCAGAGAGATCTTTCAAAAACGCCAATCTATCCATTATGCCTAAAAGTCTCTGGTGGCCAAGGATAAAGTTCAAAACAAGTATCCAAACAAGGATAAAGGTTACTGCCAAGGACAAAGTTCCAAATTTCTTAGCATGGCATTAAGGACCCTCTAAGTCTGAGCTCCTAGCCATCTAGATGTCCTATTTCCTCTCTTGCCAATCCTGGCCTGGTGTTTTACACTTCACCAACCCCAAACACACAGCTGTTCTAGCATACTCCATTCAACATTCGGTTTCCCTGTCACTGTTCAGGCTGTCCTCAATGCTTGGATTGCCCTTCCCTTGCTCTTCACTTCATTTCCTTCTCCCAAATGTCTTCCTTGACCTTCCTCCTTCCAAGCTAGATTAGGGGTCCCTTCTGATTACTCCCATAACTGGCTTCTCTTATAGTTCTTATCAAATTATATTTCCATTTTTCTCAAATACTCATCTCCCAATTTGGTAGATCTAGTATCAGTCCAGCGATGCCTCCTTAAGCTGTGTTTCTCTTTGTCCTTATATGTCCTAGACAGGGGCTTCTCACTGTCCAAACCTATTGTTTTTAATCTCCTTCCTTCCCTAATCACTAAGCCTGTGGCTGATACTCTGGGTCTGGCCAAGACAGACTAACCAGCTAATCACCATTCCCCTGCTAACTCAACTCCCAGTGCAGAAAAAGGAGCATGGATTTTGGATTCGGATATAGGCTCTAATTCCAGTTTTGCCATTTCAAACTCTGTGAATTCAAGCAAGTTATCACCTCCACTCACTAAGCTTCAGCTTCCTCTTACGTAAAATGAGATAACACTAACTTTGCAGGGTTGAGATAATAATGCTGGTAATAAAAACAATATTACTACTTATTATGTGTCAAGTATTATGCTAAACACTTTACATTGATTTCATTTAATCCTCATACCCCTTCATGAAATAGCTTCTACTATTATGGTTATTTTACAGATGAGGAAACCAAAAAGAAGCTAATATACTCACCCAGGTCACGGTGATAGACCATGGGCTGGCTAACCCAAAGCTCATTCCCAACCCTCTCTGCCCTTGGACTATTAAGGCTGGAAAAGCTAAATACTCACTTTCCCAGCCCTCCTAGCACTCAGGAGTAGCCAGGTGGCCCAGTTCTGACCAATGAGATACACACAGAAGCCTGCTGGGGGAATCTGAGAAAGCCCTGCTTTCCTAGTAAAAGGACAAATGTTACTGATGTTGTCCTACACCCTCTTTTTCCTACCTCGATCACAGACATGATGCTTACAGCTGTGGCGGGCATCTTAGATTAACAGGGAAAGGCCAAAAGAGTCAGGGGATACTGGCCTTGAAATCACTGACCTAACAGATCAATGCCACCTGTCCCTGACCGCCAGACTTCTTTTTATTTGAAAAAAATACCCATCCTATTTGTTTAAGCTACCATTAGTCAAGTCTTCCAGTAGCATCTTCAGGCATTTATAAGTGATACACAGTAATCAAATGATGGAGCTAAAATTCAAAACTAGGCAGACTGAACCACTAAGCTATATGAGAAACACCTCGCACTGGACATGTTGTAGGGAATGCATACTCAAATGATGAAAATGATTATAATCACTCAGCCTACCTCCTCAAGGCCCCAAGCTCCCCTGGAAACTCAGGATTGCCAGTAAGCTAAATCATAACACAGCTGCTCAGGAACAGGCCACCCCTTTTGGACACTGTGCCCAGCCCTCTTGTCTGCATTGCTGAATTCAGTTCTCCCAGCTCAGGGTCCACCCTAAGAAGGGAAGAGGGAAAGAAGGTCTGGAGTCAGGTCTGGGCTGCTCACCCCTACCTATCTTAAGGTATCACAAAGATTCCAGGCCTCCTGCCATGCAGGCCCAAGACAACCGAGTTCAAGAAATTCAGCATAAACTTACAATTGTGACAGCACTTGTGGTGACAGTGAAGGCCCAAGCTCCTCCCTGGCAGCCAGAGACCTTTGGAGGTAACAAGAAGCATGGTTTGGTAGCTTAAACAAGATCAAGTACTATTGATTTTTCTGCCTCTTCTCCTGCTGAGAGCAGTAATAGCAAAAATCTGATTTAGACACTTAAATTCAAGTACTTTCCCCACCAGCTGAGCTATTTTCAAGTAATCACACTTTTAACCTCACCCAACATGAGTCCTTTTAAAGCCAATTTTTGGCGCCAATTATTTAGTTTTTATAAGATGTGCAAGGAAAATGATAGGATTATTGGCTATCTTCCTGAAAACTGTAGCTTCTATTCTCGTGTCTAGGGTGTAGAGCTGCCTGCTCTCAGACCTCCCAATCTCTCTGAGAAGAGGCCAGCTACCCCTCTGTCAGAGCTGACACACATGTCATAGCTGACACATGACCTCTGTTTCTAAAGCTGTTTGTAACTCAAAGGCTATTTCCCAGAGGAATTATGACATTCACGATGGCAAGATTCCTAGAGAAGCTCACAGAATTGGGAGAGAAGAGAAGGCCTATTACTGAACATAGACTAAATGGCAGATACGAGAATCAGAATCATCTAGGGAGCTTGTGAAGACACAGACTGCGAGGAACCACCTCCAGCGTTTCTGATTCAGCAGGTCTGGGGTCGGGCCCAAGAATTTGCATCTCTAACACATTCCTAAGCCTGGAGACAACACTTAGAAGACACTGCGATGGGGCCAGCCCGGTAGCGTAGTGGTTGACTTCGTGCACTCCGCTTTGGTGGCCTGGGGTTCATGGGTTCAGATCCTGGGTAAGGACCTACACACTGCTCATCAGGCCATGCTGTGGTGGCATACCACATACAAAATAGAGGAAGATTGGCACAGGTGTTAGCTCAAGGACAATCTTCCTCAAGCAAAAAGAGGAAGATTGACAATAAATGTTAGCTCAGGGCCAATATTCCTCACCAAAAAGAAGAAGAAGAAGAAGAAGAAGACAACGACGACACTGCTATAATGTATAAATCAATCAGTCAGGGAGACTTTGAAAACCCACAACTGGCCACCTTCAAATGTTGAAAAAATCTCTCCAACCCTAAGAAGAGATTTGCTATATCAGGATATTCATCTTGTATATAGCCTCTTTTTTAAAAAACAAAAATAAAAACAACCCTCCCTCACCTGTCCCCCTGCCACCCCACAAAAACCTCTAAAAGCCAATAGTGACAGGTTTCTACAGGTTTCTTTTCTTTTCTTTTTTTTTTTTAAACATTGGCACCTGCACTAACATCTGTTGCCAATCTTTTTTTTTCTTCTTCTCCCCAAAGCCCCCCAGTACATAGGTGTATACTCGTGCGTGCCTCTGGCTGCACTATATGGGACGCCACCCCAACATGACCTGATGAGCAGTGCCATGTCCACATCCAGGATCCGAACCAGCCAAACCCCGGACCACCAAAGCGGAGCACGCGAACCCAACTGCTTGGCCATGGGGCCGGCCCCCAGGTTTCTCTTTAACCAAGGACCAGATTCCAAATGCCTCAGGCCACTGGGCAATGCCTGTGAGTTTTCAGAAGAGCAATTCTCCTAGAAGCTCCAGGTAACACACTCTGGAAGACAGGACAAGTCTGCAGTGGAGGTTCACCGGTCTCCCAAAGTGTGCACAGACTACTTACCACCAGCTGCTATGAAGAAAAAAAAACCTTTAAAAGAATCACTCTCAGTGTTTTCCATAACACACCTGTGCTCATAACAGTAATATCAGAGGTGAATGATACAAGTATATATATAGAGAGAGTAGTGGCTAAGTGTATTCTGGGGGGATGGGGAGACAAAGATCAGATAATTCCAAGACACCATCCATGGTAGCTTAGGAGCTGTCAATGGGCTACAGGTGAATTGAGACACTGATTCTTTAAGCATTTAGGGTGTCTGGGAAGGAAGCGGGGCACAGGAGCTCCTGGGCAGCCTTGTCAGTTTATCCAGAGTTCTCTGCAAATATCACCACTGTGATATCTGTGTGGAAGCACTGGCTTAGAACTAACTGTGAATCACTGCTTTAGAGAAGGGTCTCAGGACAAAACACATTTATTCCAAACTCTGAGGTCAATTTGCCAGGGACTTATGGGCCCCTGAAAAGGCTTCATTTTTAGGGCTTGATCATCTAGTCATTTATTCATTCAACCAATCAATATTCATGGAGAGTTTATTTTGTGTTAGGCACTGTGTTAAGCACTGAGGACAGTAACTACCTGCAAAAGCAATGAGCGTTACAGAAATATGAACAATTACAAGGCGGTAAATAATATAGTTGAATGGTTAAGAGCTTGGAGCATCCAAATTTAGACCTGATTCTGGCTCCGCTACTTTCTGGCTCTGTGACAGGGACAAGTCTTTCCATCTTTCTTAACTTGTGTCTATATCTATTAAAACTCAGATAATAAGGATTAAGTAAGATAATGGTGACACAGTTCTCAAACTGGGTACAGGAACCCCTGTGGGCATTCAACAACATGCTAGAGTGTACATGAACGCACTGAACAAATATGGTGCACTGTGACAGAATGTTAATGTTACCAGATGGTAAACCCTTTAAGTATTTGTTTTATAGAAAACAATCATGAACTATATAATGGAGACTTAAGGTAAAATTCATATGAATTCTGAAGATAAGACATAGACTCCAAATAAATTTTAACCTTGGAGTACTTGCTCTGGGCTATTCCCTTATTGATCCAGGGATGAATTCATTCACCTCTGATGTCATGTACACTTGGGTAGGAAAGTTTCCAAAACACTGCATACCGATAATGGATGCTCAACAAATAGCAACCATTATTGTTACTAACAGATAGCTGTGATTATTAATCCATCCACAGGAGAAACAAACTTACTCTGTAGTGTTTGGAGCATAAGAGGGTGTCCTCTCTACCCAGGTATCCTTTTTTTCCCCAAGCTCTGAACTTCTTCAGTTCCTGCCCAGAAACCCTGTGATTCCTTCAGAAGTAGAACTCCAGGAAGCAAGCCAATTCTGCCCCCACATGCCAGGAGTTCTCCTCAAAACACAGAAAAAAGAAAATTTCAGCACTAGCAAAGTAGCTAATCTCATCAACCTCTGGGACTCCCCTGGGGCCTCAGCCTGCCCTAACCTCCAGGATAAGAAAAGTCTATCCAATCCTTGACCCAGCTCCATTCCCCACTAGCTCTGTCTCATTTAAAAAGCTCTCATAGATCAATTATCTACTTCAAATCTCACAAGTGACAGGGTAGGTGCTATTATTCCTACGTTATAGAGGAGGAAACTGAGGTCATCAGAAGTAAAGTGACTTGTTCAAGTTTTTAGTTAAGAGGCAGAGCCCGGGGTCAAACTCAGGTCTCTGACTTAAAGCAGGGGGTCTCCCAGTACATTAAGCAACAGAAGTCATTCCAATGAGAATCTACACAGCATAGCCAAAAGCTCTTCTAGTCCTTTATCAACATCCCACCAATTTTCAGCTGTATTCAGTACCACAAAATTATATTTCCATTGACTAAGAACCTTAAGTAACTAACGGAAAACTAAATTAAATTGCATGAACTTAATTAGCAGGAAAAGGGAACTCACTGGTGGTGGCTATGGCTACCCCTGACCTTTCATAGGATGAAACTTGTGAAAAGACTTTCATGGTTTCCTATTGATCTTGTTCAAGAATGTCAGGAGCTATAGGGCAAGAAGCCCTGGGCTGCTAGAAGGTACTGCCACGAGAGGAGAGGGTTTTGAGCTCACCTCATCTTCCCTGTTTCTGAACCCTTCATTAACACCAGGGATTCCAAGAAGGGGCAGAGAAAACTGTGTTCAAGAAGAGGCAAACAAAATAGATTAAGGGAATGGGTTAGCCAGCTGTTTTGTAATGAAAGAGATCTGACAAAAATTTATAGATTAATGCCTAGAATTTTAAAGCTGGAAAAGAAATTGCTAAACAGCTCACGTAAGCCCCTCATAGCCTGGATGAGAAAGTGAAGGCAATAGAGATGGGCAGGACTTACCCAATGTCTTGCAGTCATTAGTAGCAGAACCAGACCAGAAACTCACAACTCCGCCTCGTGCTTCAAGATCTAGTTCCATGCTTGACTTCTCAGGAGCCTTTCCTGACACCAATCTCTGACAGTGTTGTGGCCCATATCCCCATGCCCACCATGTTTCCACAGCAATATGTACATCTACTTATTATGTTAGGTCCTTGGAACACAGTGGCACATCCCTTTGAGATAGTATTTGTCTCAGTGTACTGTAATTGTCTCCTCACATTTCTGTGTCTTCCCCCTTCTTACAGATCTGTGCTGGTTAAGGTAGGGAGTCTACGGAGAGGCAATACGTACAAAGGATACACAGTCACTGTGGGTGTGTGTCTTCACAAAAGTGATAATCTTACAATTTAAAGAAAAGAGTATGTAAGAAAACTGGACAGTGAGAGTTCATCCTGACCAGTTCACTCAGGCCTCCTCCTGTGGCAGCAGAATCCTTTGCATCAAACAAAATCTCTCCTGGAGGTCTAACATATAAAATAGGCATGAACAGATACCCACCAGAGGGGAAGGGAGCACCTATTTGGCTTACCCTTCCCCTTTAATAGCTCCTAAGGCATCTTGAGGAGCAACCTTCTCATTTTTTGAAGAGGAAACTGAGCCAAAATAAAGGAACTTTTTTATTCTAGGCCTTCCCCTTATTCAGCATGGGATAAAGGTCAGACTAAGGTCTTTGGAGCCCAGCAAAACTGTAATGAAATCCTCTGTGACCTTGAAAAGTAATTTTAATCTCCCTGTATCAGTTTTTCCATCTATAAAACTCAGTAATAATACAGTCATGCACCGCAAAATGACATTTTGGTCAACAATGGACCACATATGACAGTGGTCCCATAAGATTAGTACCATACATCCTGGGTGTGCAGTAGGCTATCCCATCTAGTTTTGTGTAAGTACACTCGACGATTTTCACACGATGATGAAATCACCTAATGATGCATTTCTCAGAATGTATCCCTGTCACTAAGTGATGCATGATGCATGACTATATCTTGTGGGGATGTTATTATGAGGATTAAATGAGAGGAACTATATAAAGCATCCAGTTCACGTCTGGTATAACTTGGTGCTCAATAAATGGTCACTATAGAACTACTATTACTAGAATCAGGGCTGGAATCTGGTGTTCCTCAGAGCTCTGTTAGCAAACCTGCTGCCAATCAAAGAATGTCTTCCCAGAGAAAAGATGTGAGAGCTAGCACCCTGGAGGGTGGCAAGGTAAGTTTGAAATATCTTAATGCAAAACCTTAAAGAAAATCTCTCCAGGCATAAGCAAGCACTTAAATCTTAATTCAAACCTCTTTGCATGGCAATAAGTAAAGATTTTTTTTCACCAAAACAGAAGACAAGGAATAAGGTAAGCTATAGGATAATATTTCCATCATTTTATAGAAATATGCCAATGACTGAATACACTGTTGGGGACTTCAGTTAATTCTGGAAATCTGTCACTATGAACAAATACATGGAAAGCACGTTTCCCACCATCAAGCAGGATGATGGCTATTTTTCATTTGCAAAGAATACTGTGATATATCAAGACCTTACCCAGAAAAAAAATCCCGAGCTGATACTTTGTTTTATACAATGGCAACAAACCTTTTTCTTTATGACTCCAAAGGTTTTTTTTAAAAGGATATCTATATTGGGAGTGACGTCATGGAAGATGGCAGAATAGCACACTCCAGAAATCCGTCTCTCTACCAAAGCTGAGCTGGCAGAAACTGTCTGAAGTAACTCTTTTGGAACACTAGAGTCTAGTCAGAAAATCTGCAGCATCAAGGGGAAGCCTGACAACGAGGCTGGTAAATTTCAGTTAATTTCAGTCTTCTGACCAGCAGCTACCATGCCCCATCAGAGAAGCCAGCAACAGTGTGGGTGGAGGCTCAAGTTCCTGGTACCTACTGCTGGCTAGCGTCGGCAATAAGGACTGTCCTCCAAATATCCGGTTTATATGTTTGATTGCTGATTACTGCTTTTGATGGCTGAGGGACAGCACAGAGGATGGCAGCCATGATTCAACCTCCATGGGCTGAAGTTTATTCCAGAGGATTTAAGGAAACAGATGAGTGGATAAACAAAATGTGGCATATACATACAAGGGAATATTATTCAGCCACAAAAGGAATGAAGTTTTGATACATGCTACAACATGGATGAACTTTGAAAACATTATGCTAAGTGGAATAAGCCAAATAAAAGGACAAATATTGTATGATTCCACTTATATGAAATATCTAAAATAGGCAAATTGATAGAGACAGAAAGTAAATTAGAGGTTACTAGGTGCTGGAGGGAGGGAGAAAGGGGAAATTATTGTTTCATGGTCACAGAATTTTTATTTGGGCTGATGAAAAAGTTCTGGAAATAGTGGGGATGGTTACACAACATTGTGAAGTTGCTTAATGCCACTAAACTGTATACTTAAAAATGGTTAAAATGGTAAATTTTATGTATATTTTGCCACAATAAATGAAGCAAAAAAAAATTTTTTAAGTATATCTATATTTCACTTGGGGTGACACTTACAAGCTATATAACCCTGGGAAAGTTATGTACTGTAGTTGAACATGATTCCGTCATACACAAAATAATAACAGCTCTCCTTTATATGGTTATCATGAGAACTGGAGATAATGTTTGTAAACTGCGTGGCAGTCCACTGACAGCCATTAATGGTGGTTACTATTATAATAATTATCAACAGCAACACTAATATTGTAGTTAATATAAACATAATGATAAATTAATTCAATGCATATTTAATGAGTTACTGCCTACTCTGTTCTAGGCACAGGCGGTACCTGACTTCTACCCTCAAGGAGCTCACAGTCTAAAAAGACAAGAAATAAATGAACAACTCCTACAGAGAATAGGAAGCCAAGAAGGAGCAGGGGAATAATAACTCAATATGACCAATATTTCTTTCTTTGGGGGAAAAGGTTAGTCTTTTCTACAGAAAAAGGCACCTTCTTCTTTTATTCTAATACCAGTTCTCAAGTAATTAAAATTTCTTCTTCAGAGTTCAAAAAATTCTTGGGGCCAGCCCCGTGGCCGAGTGGTTAAGTTCACACGCTCCGCTTTGGTGGCCCAGGGTTTCGCTGGATCCGATCCCGGACGCGGACATGGCACTACTCATCAAGCCATAGTGAGGTGGCGTCCCACATAGCACAACCAGAGGCACTCACAATTAGGAGTTACAACTACTTACTGGAGGGCCTTGGGGAGAAGAAAAAGAAGAAGAAAAGAAAAGCAGACTGGCAACAGATGTTAGCTGAGGTGCCAATCTTTAAAAAAAAAAAAAAAAAAAATTCTACAAGAAGCATTCCAAAGTTTTCATCAGCTCTCCGGGCATCAATTCTTGGATGCAACTGTAGAAAGCTAATGGCCATTAAGATTAGGCTGTACAAGCTAATTCCTCCTGTAGAAACTTCATTCAAGTCCCTCTGCAGGAGGAACTGTTTCAATACTAAAATCAAGTAAGGCAGCAGTGAATATTTTTCATACAGTTTTGTGGGAAATCATTTTGTGATCTAGAAAAGTAAACCAGTCACAAGCAAACAGAAAATCAGTTTAATGCACATGATTCTTGCCCAGACAAGATTTAATCCATCTGCTTTTTTATACTGCCATCACACACCATGTATCAGAGGCAGACACACTCACTCCTTGTGTGTTCTCCAAAACCCAGAGAGGCCTTGCATGCCAGCTTGGTGGAGGGGGGAGGGCATTGGGTTTGGATTTAGAGTCCAATAAACCTAAGCTCTAGTCTTAGCTTTGCCATTTACTAGCAGTATAAACTTGTACACATTTATTAACCTTTCTGTGTCTTTCTTCATCTGTAAAATGGATGTTCTAATAAAAATTTCTACCTCACAGTACTGTTCTAAGTATTCAATGAAATCACAAATGGTAAAGAATTTTGTAAATTGTAAAGTATTATATTTCTTTTTTTTTTTTGAGATTAGCCCTGAGCTAAATACTGCCAGTCCTCCTCTTTTTGCTGAGGAAGCCTGGCCCTGAGCTAACATCCATGCCCATCTTCCTCTACGTTATATGTGGGATGCCTACCACAGCACGGCATGCCAAGCGGCGCCATGTCCGTCCCCAGGATCTGAACCGGTGAACCCGGGGCTGCTGAGAAGTGGAACTTGTGCACTTAACTGCTGCACCACCGGGCCGGCCCCTGTATTTCTTACCTATTATTACATGGGGTTTTTTGGGCCTTGTTTTCTCATGCTCCACAGAAAATTTGTCATAGGAGAGTCAATTTTTGTTTTTAAAAGTCGAATCTAGGGTGTGGCCTGGTGGCGTAGTGGTTAACTTCGTGTGCTCATCTTCGGCGGCCCAGGGTTTACCAGTTCGTATCCTGGGCAGGGACCTATGCACTACTTATCAAGCCATGCTGTGGCAGGTGTCCCATATATAGAGCAGAGGAAGATGGGCATGGATGTTAGCTCAGGGCTAATCTTCCTCAAAAAAAAAAAAGAGTCAAATCTGTCTTTTTTAGCAAAGAAGTCAAGACTCAAAGTGAGCCAGTCCAAGGCTGACTACATAGATAATAAAGGAAGTTGGAGGACAGCTCTTCCTTGCTAAGAAGCTCAAAGTAATTGTCAGATTTCAACTATCATTGTTCTAAAAAAGAAAATTTGCCATAAACCAAGTGGGCTAGGGGAGAAGTTCCCCTTCTGTTTTCTCTGATGATCTCTGCTATCTCTACATAACTCATAAGCAGCAAAATCTCCCTGTTCTATCTGGTCCCTCCAGAGAGGCTGACCGTCACAACAGATATCCAAATTAAATTTTTCTGGACCTGAGTTCATTTACCTACAAGCAAGAACAATCTTTCCCACACTGGCTATTTGTCCCAGGCTCTCCTTGCCATGGCAGAGGACTACTCATTAGGCAAGGGCAGTCAAATCAAAGAAGTCTTTCCTTCAATCCCACCTCATACTTCTTTGATGTGACCTCCTTCACTCATTAGATTCCCATCTTCCTTCCTTCCTTCTTTCCTTCCTGCCTGCCTGCCTTCCTTCCTCCCTTCAAAATTTACTGAGAGTTTACTCTGTACCAGTCCCTGTGCTAGGTGATGGGAATATAATAATGACTAATAACAAAACGATGGCTACTAATTCTTTAGTACTACTCTACTCTACTTAGTACTTTAGTACTACTTAGTACTCTACTAAGAGGCTAACTACATACTAGATGCTTTATACGTAAGTGTCTTGGAAATAAAACAGCAGCATAAAGTGAGCAGAAAGAGAACTAGCTTGGCTACCAAGGTTTCGGGTTCTACTTCCAACTTTGACATCTATCTACTTGTCTAAAAAAATACTTAGTCAATATTCATGGCATGCCAGGGGCTGAGCTGGGCACTAGAGATACAGAAGAAATCAGATACTGAATTCATCATGAAGCATAATAAGTGCTTTCCTTAGTTACTTATAAGACCTCAAGTTCCTTACCTGGGAAGAGGATTGGACTTGATGATCTCTAATGAAATTATAGCTCTAAGTAAAAACATAATACCAGTCACCATCTGGACTAAGAATATAGACATACAAGATGAGCAGGAGACGAGCTGGAGAGATCTGAATAGTCGGGTTATAAACACCTCCTATTGTAAGCTAAGGAGTTTGGACTTTATCTAAAGGACAGTGAAGAATCATTAAACGATTTTAAGCACTGGAGTGATGTGGTCAAACTTTCAAATGAGAAAAATGATTTTGGTTGCTATGTAAAGAATGCACTAGGGAGAAGCTATGTGAAAGGAGTCAGGAAGACCAGTTAGGGGGCAATGTAAATAATCAAAGAAAGAGTAATAATGGCCTGCTTGATCAGGGAGGGAAGGATGGAGAAGAAAGGTCCAATCTGAGAAATGTGAAGAGGTTTTAAAAAAAAAAAGACATATTACACCCATTAGGATGGCTGTTACCAAAACAAACAAACAAACAAAAACAGAAAAAAACAAGTGTTGGCAAGGATGTGAAGAAATTGGAACTCTTATGCACTGCGGGTGGAGTGTAAAATGGTGCAGTTGAGGTTCCTCAAAAAAAAAAAAGAATTATGATACGATCCAGCAATTCTATTTCTGAATATATACTCAAAAGGAATGAAAGCAAGATCTTGAAGAGATATTTGTACACTCATGTTCATAGCAGCATATTCATAATAGCCAAAAGGTGGAAGCAATCCAAGTGTCCATTGACAGAAAAATGGATTAAAAAAAATGTGGCATATAGAGATAATGGAATATTATTCAGCCTAAAAAAGGAAGGAAATGCTGACACATGCTACAATATGGACCAACCTTGAGGATATCATGTTGAATGAAATAAACCAGCCATAAAAGCACAAATACTGTATGATTCCATTTATATGAAGTAGATAGAATAGCCAAAGTCATAGAGACAAAAAGTAGAATAGGGGTTGCCAGAGGCTGGAAGAAGGGGAAAATGAGAAGTTACTGTTTAACGGGTACTGAGTTTCAGTTGTGCAACATGAAAAGAGTCCTATGGATGGATGGTGGTGATGGCTGCACAATTCGTACTTAATGCCACTGCACTGTACACTTAAAGATGGTTAAGATGGTATATAATTTTATGTTATATGTATTTGACCACAATTTAAAAAAAAAGACAGGACTTAGGTACTAGCTTTAGAAAGCAAAAGAAAAAGGTGTATCAAGGATCACTCCTATGTTTCTGATTTGAGGGAATAGGTGGTTGACGGTACCAGTCACAAATTGATAAAAGGAAAAATGGATTACAGGGAAAAAGTAAGATAAGCTCAGTTTTAGACATGATGCATCTGAGCAAAGTGTGAGATATTCATGGAGAAGATGTTCAGAAGACAGCTGGATAAACTGTAGGAAGCTGGGAAGAGAAGTTTGCTGCAGAGCTGGAGTTTATGAATCATCAGCCTACAGACAGTAGCTGAAACTTAAGGAAGAAGAGAAATTAGGTCCTTGGGCAAAACCAACTTTTTTTTTCTATTTTATTTTTTATTGAGATTATGATAGTTCACAACCTTGTGAAATTTCAGTTGTACATTATTTGTCAGTCATATTATAGGTGCACCACTTCATCCTTTGTGCTCACCCCTCCACCCCCTGGTAACCACTAATCTGTTCTCTTTGTCCATGTGTTTGTTTATCTTCCACATACGAGTGGAGTCATATAGAAATTGTCTTTCTCTGTCTGTCTTATTTAGCTTAACTAATACCCTCAAGGTCCATCCACGTTGTTGTGGATGATTTTATCCTTTTTATGGCTGAGTAGTATTCCATTGTATATATATATACCATATCTTCTTTATCCAATCATCAGTCAATGGGTACTTAAGGTTGCTTCCACGTCTTGGCTATTGTGAATAATGCTGCAATGAACAGAGGGGTGCATGAAGCTCTTTGAATTGCTGATTTCAAGTTCTCTGGATAGATACCCAGTAGTGGGATGGCTGGGTCATGTGGTATTTCTATTTTTAATTTTTGGAGAAATCTCCATACTGTTTTCCATAGCGGCTGTACCAGTTTGCATTTCCACCAGCAGTGTATGAGGGTTCCCTTTTCTCCACACCCTCTCCAACATTTATTATTTCTTGTTTTGATTATTTTACTTGGGCAACACAAACTTTCAATGGGTGAGTAGGGGAAGAAAAACCTGAAAGGAGACTGAGTTTCAGGAACATCCAGAGAGGAAGAAAGGAAGAACAAATGGAAAAATAAACAGAAAAATTATGGTAGAATCAATGAAAAGAAAGGAAAGAGAAAACATCAAGAAGGGAGGAATCAGGAATGTCAACTGATGTAGAGATGTCAAATTAGGATGAGGAGTGACTGAGGGTCCATTGGATTTAACAAGGAGATTACCAGTAACTACAGTGAGAAGAGTTACTAAGAATTTTCCTTAGAGGCTCTTCTTCAACCATAGCTGAGCAAGTAATTAAGTGACCTGAGAAGTCTTTTCTGAGCAGAGATCAGTTTGAACACCGGAAGGGGGTTTTGTGGAGCAGTTTCAGGAATCAGAATCCATTTCTCAGGCTCATCTAAGATCCTAATCACTGCGGTATCCAAGACACAGCCATGTGCACCAGAGCAGTAAAAGCACTTGCTTTGTAATGCAGAAAGCCTGGAGTTTGGGCTCTGCTATACAGTGTGACCTTGGGAAAGCTGATCCCCAGCCATTTCAACTGGAAAATGAGGGCTATCTTCTCAGACTTGTTACAAGAAATGAATACAAGGGAAAAAACCCATAAAAGTTATTTGCAAAGAACAAAGCACAAACATTAGCTCATCTTAAAAGCTCCACCAGATGATCCTTAGAAACGAGGATGAAGGGTGCAGGGCTTGGGTCATTGCAGAGGAAGATTTTCTTTTTTAATCTTGCTGATATACCAGATTATTCATTGTATCTGCAGGCTGTCAGCTTACTTATCAAGGTCCTCTAGCTGATAAACTGCTGTATCAAATATAAATCTTTCTTAAATTGACAATATTTAAGCAAAAGCAGCATTCTAGGGGGGGAAATGGTGAAAAATAATAGTGACGTCTTTGAGCAGTTCAATTTCCTAGCTTTTCATCTTTGAAGGTCATGTCTTTTGTTAGGGTATTTGAAGTATTTGAACACATTTGCTGCAGGCTAAAACCAGGAAATTCACTGAGGGCCCAGCACAGGAGGGGGACAGCACATGAGCTAGTATGGGCCAGCAGAGGACTGGGAAGTGGCCAGGACAGGAGGTAGACAAGGAAGGCTGAAACCGTGGTTGCTATTTTGTAGTAGAGACAATGAATACACAGACCCAGAATGAGGAGACTCAGGTTCCAGACCAGCTCCAAGGCTTTTTGGAAAACACTCCCCATCTTCTCATCTGTATAATGATGGGTTAGTTTAAGGGGTTCATCTGTTCTCATATTCCAGAATTCTTTTCTAACTGGAAACTTTACCATGAGTCAATGGCCGGCCCTGTTACATTTATTACTCTCAGCTATCTTGTGAAAAAGGAATTCCTAATCCTTTTTCACATATATATAATATGAAAATCCTATATACATATCTGCAGATAATATACTGAGGCCCAGAAAGTTTTATAACGTACCTGATGTCACATAGTTTTTAAGTGGCAGAATCAGGTCTAGAATCTAAGTCACTAACTCTATATTTCATACTCTTTTCCCTACAGAGGTATACTCATCACTGTGCATTATAACAACCATTAACTGAGCATCACCTATGAGCTAGGCATGATGCTAGAAGCTTTATAAGCATTTTCATAGACCCATGAACCAACTATCTGTAAAGATCATTATCCCATTTTACAGTTGAGGAAACTGATATTCAGAAAGGTTATAATAATTCATCCAAGGTCCCACAGCTAATAAGTGGCACAGCCTAGATTTTAGCCAAAATCTGACAGACTCCAAAAACCTGTCCTCTTTTCAGCACATATATCAGACCTCTGGATGAAGCTTGGACATTGACACCATCAGAACATTTTAAGAAGAGAAAAGGAAAGGAAAGAAAAGAGGAGAATCTTTAGGTCTTGATTATATTTCAAACTTCTAGCAGAGAAACATTTCCAAGGTCTTTTGGAAAAAGAAATGCCCTAGTTTGTAAAGCGCCCATTGTCATACTGAATCTCGAGGAAGGGTATTCAAGTATTCACTGTACTTACATCTTATTAGTCAGCTCAGGCTGCCACAACAAAATACCATAGACCGGGTAGCCCAAACAACAGAAATTTACTTTTCACAGTTCTGGAGGCTGGAAGTATCAGATTAGGGCGCCAGCTGGGCTGGGTTCTAGTGAGGACTCTCTTCCTGGCTTGCTGACAGCAGCCTTCTTGCTGTGTCCTCACACAGCAAAAGAGGGCTCTGGTGTCTCTTCCTCTTCTTATAAGGACATTAATCCCATCATGAGGGCCCCACCCTCATGGTCACATATAAACCTAATTACCTCCCAAAGGCCCCATCTCCAAATACCATCACATTGAGGGGGTTAGAGTTTCACCATATGAATTTGGGGGGATACAAACATTCAGTCTATAACACTATCTATGCTTTAAGTATTTTAAAGCAGATGAACATATAATATTCTCAGTTTACTTTTCCAAGATTTACAAGGAGCTGGTTATAACCACTATTATATAACATAATCCTCATAGGATTGCTGCAAGTATAAAAATAAATATTGTCTATAAAACACTGAGCTCACCTTTTGGCACATATGAAGTGCTCAGTATAGGAGCTTTAAAAAGTAAAGAGAGAGAGAACACTCAATTGGCTAGAAGATAGCTGTTCATGAGAATACACTGCATTGCAGTAATATCGTGATTTACAATAAGAAATATATATTTGGTTTTCGTCCCCTTTCCTGGCACAGAGCTCCTAAAATCCCTGGAATTTCCTAAGTAATAAGACGATAAAGTTGTCTTGATATTCATAACAAACCCCTTTCATCCTTTCATCCACTCCTGAGTTTATGTTAATGAGGTGACTTTTGGAAAGCACCTAAGGATGGGGGCTGATTGCCAGGGGAATCAACCATGTAACTGGAGAGTTGAAACTTGCAGTCTCAACCCCTCGACTTCCAGGAAGGGGAGAGGGGCTGGAAGTTGAATCAACCACCAATGACCAATGATTTAATCAATCATGCCTATGTAATGAAGCCTCCATAAAAAAACAAAAAGAACATGGTTTGGAGAGCTTCCAGGTTGGTGAACACGAGGAGGTGCTGGAAGAGCGGTGTGCCTGGAGATGGCATGGAAGCTCTGCATCCTTTCCACACACTTTTGCCCGATGCATCTCTTCCACCTGGCTGTTTCTGAGTTATATCCTTTTACGATAAACTGGTAATTTAGTGAGTAAACTGGTTTCCTGAGTACGGTGGGCCGCTCTAGCAAATTAACTGAACTCAAGGAGAGGTTTGTGGAAACCTCTGATTTATAAGCCAATCAATCAAAAGCACAGGTAACAACTTGGAATTGCAACTGGCATCTGAAGTGGAGACAATCTTTTGGGACTTAGCCCCTAACCTGTGGAATCTGATGCTATTGCCAGACGGATAGTGTCAAAATCGAGCTGAATTGTAGGACACCCAGCTGGTGTCAGAGAATTGCTTGGTGTGGGGAAAACGACCCACACATCGGAATTGGTGCCAGAATCATAATTACAAAGCTGTATTTTATTTCCCCCTTAGACTTCAGAGAGAATTTCAAATCGGGAGTTTTTCTGACCTCTCTGTTCCTTGTAGCTACCACCCCATTACCTCTGAAGCAGACCATACCACAATGGACCTGATCCTCCACTTTTGCTGCTTCTGCACCCCTAGCCTACCCCAAACTCTCTAGAGGAGGCATCTAGCTTCTCAAAGGCAAGGCTCCCTAGTCCTAGAAACTAAAAAAACAACCCTCTCCCCTAGCTTATCACTGGGAGCAATGAAAGGAGTACAGAAAGGACACACACTTTAAAATCATAAAGACCTGAGTTCAAATCTTTCCTCGCCCTTTAGAATCTATATACACTGGCCAAGTCATATGACCTGAATTAAATTACCACAGTTTCAGGGCCAGCCCCATGGCCGAGTGGTTAAGTTTGTGCACTCCATTTGGGTGCCCCAGGGTTTCACTGGTTCAGATCCTGGGCGCAGACATGGCACTGCTCATCAGGCCATGCTGAGGCAGCATCCCAGAGCCTCAGCGTTCTCACATATAACATGAGGGCAATAGTATTACCCTCTTTCATAGGGCTGCTGTAAGGGTGAAATGAGCACTCAGGCACTCAGTATGTACTATAATATATATAATAGCATATAATAGCTCAGCATAGAATATTTGGGACAAAGTAAGTGCTTAATAATGGTTTTTATTATTTACAAATAATTAGAGATGGGGAGGTAATGGGTAGTGAATGAGAAAATTTATGTAGTTGTTTAACATGGTGCTTTAGCATATCATGAGCCTTCAAAAATATAATGAATATAAATCTAAGGCGAAGGTAACACTGTGACAAACACATGGAGGTAAAAGCGTATGCTATGGTCAGTGTCTGTTAGTACTTGAGAGTAGCTGGAGTAAAGAGTAGAAAAGGGGGGAAAAGTGGGAAATGAAGCTCAAAAAGTAGGTTAAGAATTGTCTTGTTTTGCCCCAGAAGGGAGCCATTGGCAGTGAGTGCAATATACCATTTTCTTCTTATAACTTTGCACTTTACTGTGTATGCTATACTGTAGCCTCCTAGACAGAAAATGGAGGGATCTCAGAGAACTCTTCGTCTGATTGTTCTAAACTTTGTTCTGTAAGAACAGTAGGGAAGTGCTTCAGAGATTCCTCAAATATTTGACTTGATTTAAAAAAAAAATTTAGAACCATTTTTATAAAGCGTGTATACACATAAGATGATCAGTGTGTTAACTTAAGTTTCTAAGAATGCATGCTAAGGGTCGGCCTGGGGCGCAGCAGTTAAGTGCGCATGTTCCACTTCGGCAGCCCAAGGTTTGCAGTTAGGATCCCGGGTGTGGACATGGCACCACTTGGCACGCCATGCTGTGGTAGGTGTCCCACATATAAAGTAGAGAAAGATGGGCATGGATGTTAGCTCAGGGCCAGTCTTCCTCAGGGAAAAGAGGAGGATTGGCAGCAGTTAGCTCAGGGCTAATCTTCCTCAAAAGAAAAAAAAATGCATGTTAATTAAAAAAAAAGACTGCTAACATTTGCAGCTACTTATGTTTGTAAATCAGGATTTTCTCAATTCTATGCAAACCAAAAAACATTCAGAAATATATTGGAGGGTGAGCCTGATATGACTATAAATGTCACCACTAACTTTCAGTTTCATATATTTGTGTTTATTACAACAGCTTTATTATCCTTATTATTTAACCTTAATAGTAAATATTTTGTTTGAACTTCTATTATATATTTATTCTAATAAAATTAATTCCAGTAACCAGGACCCATTGGCCAGTGTCCTATGCGCCACTAGCTCAGGAAGCCTGTTGCTTTTTCCTTTCCAGTTCAGAGTGTTCCAGCAACCTAAGTTCCTTTGCCAGACGGGACTGAGCTGCTTTGGCAGACAGAGCCCAGGGGAATCCTGCGGGTTTCCTGTGATCCTCCTTGCCTTCATTCTTACTGAGTTGCTAAACTTGAGAAAGAGGAAAACAGTTGCATTTACCTATCAGTTTGCACAAAGAAGATTAGGCAGTGTTTGGAAAGGGAGCAGACCTTGTCTCTCTGCTTGGCACATGGTAGAACCTGGTAAACGTGTTTTGAGTGAATGAACAACGAGGTTCAAAGCCCTGTTCTGTCAGATAATAGCTAGGTGACTTTGGACAAGTTGCTTAACCTCCCTAAATTTAAATGTCTTTTATAGGCTGGGATAATATTATCTATTGCACAGGACAGTTGTGAGAATCAAATGAGATAATTAGCACTCCTCCAGAGGGAGGGAGGGAAGTAAGGAGGATTGTCTTTGTTTCTACTAATCACCAAGGAATATCATCAGCTGGGAACTATATTTTAAGTTAATTTCTTCACTGGAGATTCTAGGACCACACAGGTAGTATAAACTCCACACAAGCAGAATAATTCTGACTTCACACAGGCCAAGGTTTCAAATTTTGGGGGAACTTTCTTTTTTAACCTAAGCTTCCTGTTGTCTCTCTATACTTTTGAGTCAAATTTTTTTTTCACTGACAATATGACTTCTCTAAGGTCCTAGCTTCATGCAGGGGAATTTGAGTTCCGGCGCACGGCTTCTCCAGGGCCTCATCTCCCAAACCACCTGCACCCATCGGCGGCTGTGAAAAGGCAAGCCCTTTGATTGCCCAAACCAGAAACCTTCACGCAGCAGTCCAACATCAGCTCACTGAGTTTTAGTTTCCTTTTCATTTTTTTTGACCCCTGGAGATTTCTTTTTCTTTCTTTAAATCTCAACTCTGCCTGTGTTTGTTATATAACACAAAATTATTTTTTATATTGTATCCAGCTTAACAAACATAAGAGGTTAGTTATACTTTATCCAGCTTTTCTAGGTATTCTGAAGTAGGCAGATTTTCAGCTTATCTTTGCTATATTTGTGTTTATTACAACAGCTTTATTATCCTTATTATTTAAATTAAATTATGGAAAAAACTTGCCTAAGGCCAAGTAAGGGAGAGAATGCTTCCTGGAAAAGTGCTGTCTGAGCTCAGAGCTGAGTTATTAAAGAATAAGGTGAAGTTGTCAGGGGACAATGGCATTCCAGACAGAGGGACAACATACACAAAGGCAGAGAAGTTGGAAACAGCTTGGTATGCAGTTCAGGAAAGAAAATCAGAAGAGCTGGGTTCAAATATCTACTTTTGTTTTGGGCTTCTTACTGTGACTATGGTTTTCTCCTCTGTGAAATGATAATAAGCTGCACTGTGTAGAACTGCTTTAAGATTAAGTGAAATATGGTATGTGTAAGTGCCTAGCACAGGGTCAGGCCCATGGTAAGTACTCAATAAATAAATGTTACCTCCCTTCCTTCCCCCTAGTTGATAACTCAATAATCCTTAGTCTCACGAACATCATTTCCATCCCCACTAGACCCCAGACACGTCACCCTTCTCCAAGTTCCCAGGCTTCCCCAAGGCTTTTGGAGGTGCAGTATGCCAAAAGTCATTCCACAAGTTATTTGCTCATGTCCTTAACCACCTTTTCTCAAAATCAGAGCCATTCTCACACCACTCACCTGTATAGGCCATGTTTTTAGGGTTGCCATAAGGAGCCCCAGGCTGCACGGGGCTGTAAACAGGGTTCATTGTGGAAGACTGCGGATCCTACAGAGAAGCAAAGAAAACAGCATTGATTTACTGATTGCTCATTCTCCCTGACATCAGCTTCCCCTCTATAATCTTCAGTTTATGCTCACAGAGAAGCAACAAGAAGCAATGGTATAGTAGAAAGAGTACTAAACAAAAAACTGTTTATTTGTACTTGGCCCTATGCTAGACACTTTTCCCGTTATACCAATGAAGATACTGAGAAGCAGAGAGGTGGTACCTAATGTTGACCCAAGCCTTTTGGCTCTCAGTTCAGTGTTGGTCCAACTATCCCACAGACGACTCTTCCATTAGCATACTGTATGGCATTGACCAAGTCACTTCTCCTCTCTGGACTTTAATATCCTGATGTAAAATCAATTAGTTTAGGCTCTCTGAGGTCCTTTCTAATTCTAATGATCCTAGTTCAGGAGCTGGGAAAGGATTCACTTCTACTGTTCACCAGAGGAGCCTGGGTGCTGGTGATGGGCACACTGGCTGCTGGAAGGGAAAGCAGAAAGCGTATTACTCACCCCTTGCACCTGCAGAGGACAACATACCAGTTACTAGCAGCTTTTAAAAAAAGGGAAACTTACTGCCATTGATCATTTTAATGCAAACAAGGAAACACAGCCAAGATCTCTTCCAAAATTTATTCAAGGGAAAGAAAGAAACTTGGAAATTTGCATGCAGTAAGTACCACCTGCACAAGTGCTCTGTTAATTATCTTAATGAAGCACATTCTCCATTCTGATTAATGGAAAATCTGTCATTAAGCTCTATTAGCCAGCCAATTTGTCCCACTTTCTTTAGGGAACCATCTCTGACACATAGGCTGACACATGTTTGAAAATGTGTCTCCAAACATATTATTTACACTTCATAAAAATCAAACAATTCCCTCCTAACTAGGCTCACATGATACATGGGCAATTTTTTAGGTCATTAACTTCTTCCTGTAGCACCTCAAGATAGGAAACAAGTCAAATGTTGAAGACAAGCAGTCAACAGCTGACTTGATGACAACTGCTCTGAGATTAATTAGTCTGTCCAGGGTTCTGGAATGAGAAGTGGAAAAAAGAGGAGTTCCCAAGGAGAGGAAGCTGGGGCAGTCAGACAAAAAAGGAAAATGCCACTGGTCAATTTCAGAGGATAGACCTTCCTGAAATGTACCCATTGTGCAGCCCTGGCAAAACACCCCAGGGCAACAGGCTAGATTAAACTACCACCAGTTAACAACCTGAAACTAGAAGAACTTGAGGATGAGAGTAAGGAGACATATATTTCAGCACAACTTCAGGAAAAAATACTCTTGCAGCCAGAATTATCCAAGAATACAGCCAAGTAACACTCTTTCTCTAAATACAGTCATTCGTCACTTGATGACGGGGATACGTTCTGAGAAATGCGTTGCTGGGGATTTCATCACCGTGTGAACATCATAGAGTATACTTACACAAACTTAGATGGTACACACCTAGGCTATGTGGTACTAATCTTATGGAACAACCGTCATAATGTCCGTCATTGACTGAAACAACGTTATGCAGCACACGACTATAGTATAAGTACTCTCCTGACAGGGTACTGCGAGAATTAAGACAGATCAGAGACATTAAAATACACTGCAAACGGTAAAGTGGCATGCAGATGTAAATGATGACGGTGATGATGTGACAACAACAACAATACAGAAGGCTCCTTGTACATTTTCTCTGCTTGGATCTCTCTTCTACCCAACTAGTTCTCTGCTAAATAAGCCGGGGGAAGGAAGACTGTTAAAGTGCTAAGCAGCACAACTGGCCCTGTAAACATCGGAGCACCCTCCTACAGAGCAGGTACTTGTGCTGCCGATTGGACAAAGTACGAAATTACTTTTCATAACCAAAGAAACTCATCAGCTTTGAAACTGGTCTCCCGCTGCTCCAAAATGAAGGCCACAGCCTCAGAAGAAGATCATGCCTGGGCAGCACTCAACAACAGCATCAACTCCAATCCCAACTAACGACTGATAGAAATGAGATCTGCCAGGAGTTCAAAATTTGGAATAAGAATATGAGCTACTTCTGGGGAGCTGCTCACAGGCAGACAGTGTTCCTGGCTTTCAAGGGAAGGTTGGCCTTTTACAACAGAATCCATACACTGTCAATACTTTCAGGGACAGGCTGAAAATGAGTAGGAAGATCACAAGCTCTATGATCAGGCAGATTTAGGTTCAAACTCTGGAACTGCCACACATCAAATGTGGGTCACAGGCAAGTTCCCTAACTTTTCTGAGCCTCAATTTCCTCTAGCCTCAAAATGGAAAAGAACAACATATACTTTGTAGAGTTGATTTAAGGTTTTTTTTTAAAAGACAGGTTTATTGAGGTATAATTTACGTATACTAAAACATATCCCTTCTAGGCATACCTATGAACCCTGAAAAATGTATATGGTTGTACAAACACCACAATTAAGATATTAAGTATTTTCATCACCCCAAAAAGTTCTCTCATCTTTGTAGTCAATACCCTCCCCCAACTCACAGCCCATGGCAACCAGTGATCTGTTTTCTGTTGTTGTTTATTTATACACACACACATCAGCTTTCATTTTACAAATTAAAAACAATGAGGCTGAGGAAAGGCAAATGAACACTACAAGATCACAAAGCAAGTAAGGGAGAGGATCAAGATTAGCACCTCAAATGGATCAAAGACTTAAATGAAAGAGGTAAAAATATAAAACTCTTAGAAGAAAGAAGAAAAATACAGCATTAACCTTTGTGACCTTGGATTTGGCAATCTTAAATATGATACCAATAGCACAGACAACCAAAGGAAAAAATAAACTGGATTTATCAAAACTAAAAACTTTGTGCTTTAAAGGACATCATCAAGAAAACGAAAAGGCAACCCACAGAATGGGAGAAAATTTTTTCAGATCATATATATGACGTGTGATTTGTATTTAAAATATATAAAGAACTCAGCTCAATAGTTAAAAGGCCAATAACCCAATCAAAAAATGGGCAAAAGATCTGAAGATAGTTCTTCAAAGAAGTTATATAAATGGCCAATGAGCACATGAAAAGATGCAAGTGAAAACCACAATGAGATACCACTAGGATGGTGTATATGAATCAAAAAGACCGATAATAAATAGAAAGTGTTGGCAAGGATGTGGAGAAACTGGAACCCCTATACAGCGCTGGTGGGAATGTAAAATGATGCAGCTTCTTTGGGAAAAAGTCTGACAGTTCCTCAAATAGTTAAACATAAGAGTTGCCATATGATCCAGCAATGCCATTCCTAGGTATATACCAAAGAGAAATGAAAATGTATGTCCACATGAATGTTCACAGCAGCATTATTCATAATAGTCAAAAGGTGGAAACAACCCAATTTATGTTCAACTGATGAATGGATCCATACAATGGAATATTTGGCAATAAAAAGGAATGAAGTATTGATACATGCTACGACATGGATGAACTTTGAAAACATCATGCAAAAGCAAAATAAGTCAGACACAAAAGACCAGAAATTGTATGATTCCATTTATAAGGAATGTCCAGAATAGGCAAATCTATAGACAGAGAAAGTAGACTAGTGGTTGCCTAGTGTTGGGTGGGAGTGGATGAGAAGATCGGAGAGGTGATAGCTAAGGGGTATGGCTTTTTGCGGGAAAGGTAAAGAAAATGTAAAATTGATTGTCGTGATGGATAACAACTCACAGAATACACTAAAAACCATTGAATTGCACATTTTAAATCACTGAATTGTAGGGTATATGAATTATATACAGCTTTTTATAAAAAGGGAATGAAGTACTGATGCATGCTACAACATGGATGAACCTTGAAAACATATTAAGTGAAAGCAGCAGTCACAGAAGGCCACATATTATATGATACAATTTACATGAAATACCCAGAATAGGCAAATCTATAGAGACAGAAAGTAGATTAGTGGTTGTCTAGATTAGTTCATGATACATGAAACCTAATAACTTCCAAATTCACATCTTTCTCAAAATAATTATCACAACACTACACTCACACAAACATCCACACCCACATACACCTACTTCCTGAACATTTCTTCCTGATAACTCATTCAAACTCATCATGTCCAAAAGTAAACCCACCATCTTTCCCCAAGCCCGTTCTTCCATCCTGTATTGCCTGTCTCAGAGTTACTGACAATCCATCCACCTAGCACCTAAGCCAAAAACCTGGAAGTCATCCCAATTTCCTCCCACTCTTTCACACCCAATCAATCACCAAGTTCTGACAACCCTACCTTTCTCATTGCTACTGCCCTCTAGTTTAAGCTTCATCTCGTCTGAATTATTACAACAGTCCCAAGAGGTCTCTTTTTCCCATTCTAATCCACTCTGGTTTTTTTCCCTTCTTCTTCCAAAGCCCCCCATTACATGGTTGTATATTTTAGTTGTGGATCCTTCTAGCTGTGGCACGTGGGACACCGCCTTAGCATGGCTTGATGAGTGGTGCCATGTCCACGCCCAGGATGCGAACTGGCGAAACCCTGGGCCACCGAAGCGGAGGGCGAGAACTTTACTCGGCCACGGGCAGTCCCCTAGTCCACTCTAATTCATCCTTGATATTCTTTCATAAAACACAGGTTGGATAAGGGCATTACTCTCCTCAAAAGCCTTGGGAATAAAATCCAAACTCCTTCACATGGTATACAAGATCCTCTATGCTCTATTTGGGATGGGGCTCAGGAATCTATGTGTTTATGTTCCCAAGGAGATTTTGATGCCCAAAAGGTAGCTGAGGATGTTGCTAGAGACTTTCTTTCCCAAATGCCATTGGTCTCACATAAGCTTGACAGAGGAACTGAGACACAGCAGTGAACAAGAACAACATAAATTCCTCATATTCTAGTTGGGGGGGTGGGTAGAAAGAGACAAAAGTTTTTTAAAGTAAAATATATATTGTATATCAGATGGCAATAAATGCTACAGAAAATCTACTGAGGGTGAGTAGAGGGCACCAAGGGGTGGGGGTAGAATTCTACATAAGATGTTTAGAGAAAGTGACATTTAAGCAAATACTTGAATAAGTTGAGGGAGCAAGCCTTCCAGGTCTCTGAGACGAAACTATCCAAGTAAGGAAATAGCAAATGCAAATGCCCTGAAGCGGAAGCATGTTTGAGAAATAGCATGGGGCCCAGTTTAGCTGGAGTGCAGAGAATGGAAGAGAAAAGAGCAGGCAGTCAGATCACACAGGTAATGAGGGGCAAACCTTTCAGGGCTTTGTAGGCCACTATAAGGACTTTGGTTTTTGTTCTAAATGAGATGGGAAGTCACTGGAGTGTTCTGAGCGAAGAATGACATGATTTGACTTCATTTTAAGAAGATTACTGTGACTGTTGAACTGAGATCAGATGGCAGGAAGGCAAGAGGAGAAGCAGATCAGTTAGGATGCTATTGAAATAATTCAGATGAAGGGTAATAGTGGCTTGAAATAGGGTAGTAGCAGTGGTGGAGGTGGTGGTGGTGGGAAGTCATATTTTGGATATATTTTGAAGATCAACCCAACAGGAATTACTAATGGATTCAATATGGAGTATGAGAGGAAGAAAGACGTTAACAATGACTCCAAAGCTAACCTGAGAAACTCGAATAATAAAAATGCTGTCTACTGTGATGAAAACTATGAAAGGAGCATGTTTTGAGTGAAGAATAGAAATTTGGATTTGGATTTAAATTTGAGATGCCTACGAACTCTGCTTATAACAATGCATAATATACAACGAGCATTCTGTACGGGTTAACCATTATCACTATTATAAATACTACCTCTATTACTAGCAGCTACTATTTATTTAATATCTACCATGTGACAGCTACTGTGCTAGAGACTTACCTTATTAAGTCTCTTTAAGTTTAATAAGGTCACAGTGATTTGGCAAAATAGGTATTATTTTCACTATATTATAGGTAAATAAACTAAAGTCCAGACATGAAGTGATTTGCCCAAAATCTCATAACTAAGAACTGAGAAAAGTCAGTTACATATCCAGGTCTGTCTGATTCGAAGGTCCAAGATACTTCCACTGTGCACGCGAATTTCCCAGTCTTCCTAGTCTCCCAATCCAGCACTGGATTCTCCTCTGGAATAGCAGGCTCTGAACCCCCCTTTAACTGGGGGTCCCTTGTGCTCTGTTTGCACTCTGATAGATCCCACCATGAAGGCAATTCATATCTACCTGCTGGGTTCCTGCTGGGCACACATGGGCAGTTATAAGAGAATAAAAGCACTGACTGTCTGACTTCTATTCCGGCCAGCTGCCTAGAATTCTTAGACGCCATATCCTACCTATCCAACCTGATTTCACTTCTTCACTAAGACAAGTAGGACAAGCACCCACTGTGCAAGTCCTGCCTAGTTCTCTCTCCAGAGCCAAGTATGGCTCCTGGGCTCCCTGGGCTAAACCACAGTATGTCTACACTACTTGTACCAGCAAACACAACTCTGCAATAGCTTCTCGTCATATTCCGAATAAAATCCAAAGTCCTTATAAAAGTATACAAGACCTTATATGATTTGACCTCACAAATTCATCTCTCTGGTGAACTCCTTCCACTATCCCCTTGCTTTCTCCACTCCAGTCATAATGACCTCCTTGTTCCCTGAATACACCATGTGTGCTTATGCTTCAGGGTCTTTGCACTTGCTTTTTCCCACCTAGAATGCCTTTCCCCCAGATATCCAAATGGCATATTCCCTTACTCCATTCATGTCACCTTATCAAAAATGACTTCCTTAATCAACCTATCTAAAATAGCTGCTCCACATGCTCTGTCTCCTCATCCTGCTTTACTTTTCCTACTGTCATCTATCACTACCTGACATATTTTCTTGCCTATCTGTTTAGTGTCCACCCCCATTAGAGTAAATTCCACAAGAACAAGATTCTGTTTATTTTGTCTTGTACCCCCAGTACTCGGAATATTACCTAGCACATAACGGGCACTAAATACATAGTAGTTGAATGAATAATGAACCATCCTTCATGCTTCCCCAGAACACAACAAAAAAGCTTCAAGGTGCTTGGCAATTCTTGGCATATCCCCGTCAACTATTTGGCTCCACATCTCTCCAGCATGTATTTTGAATGTCCAGAGAAGCCTCCACTGAGAGCTCATCTTGGGCAGAACACACAGTGGTGACATGTGACAGGAAAAACAGACCAAGGTGCTAAAGACTTCCCCACTGGTAGAGCAGGTTTTCATTCCAAGACTGTTCTGCAAGTGACCTGCTGCTGTCCTCAGAAACACCGGGCCATTTCTTTCAAATCAACAGCAAAATCTATGAGCATAAAATGTCAGGGAAAGAAAAAAAAGACCAGGGACTAAGGATGAATACTTGGAAGTACCATATGCACAAGAGGTTGCAGTGTTTAAAATTAGTGTCATTGGGGCTGGCCCCGTGGCTGAGTGGTTAAGTTCGCGTGCTCTGCTGCAGGCGGCCCAGTGTTTTGTTGGTTTGAATCCTGGGTGTGGACATGGCACTGCTCGTCAGGCCACGCTGAGGCAGCGTCCCACATGCCACAGCTAGAAGGACCCACAACGAAGAATATACAACTATGTACCAGGGGGCTCTGGGGAGAAAAAGGAAAAAATAAAATCTTTAAAATTAGTGTTGTAGTTTGCAAACTACTTTAAAATTTTCAAGGAATTTTACCATTTACAAAGTGCTTATAGTTTACAATGAGATTTTAACCATTATTTCACTTGATCCTTTGAAGTAATCAATGCAAGGATTACTAATGTTATTTGACAGATAAAGCTCAAAGGTTTAATGCATATTGAGATGGATACTACAGGGAAAATAGAAAGATAGTATCTGCCCAAAGGAGGTCATGGTCTAGTTGCAGGGATTTTAAAAATTAAAAATAGGGGCTGGCCCCATAGCCTCGAGGTTAAGTTTGGTGCACTCTGCTTTGGTGGCCCAGGTTCAGATGTTGGGTGCAGACCTACACCACTCGTAGGTGGCCATGCTGTGGTGGCAACCCACATACAAAATAGAGGAAGACTGGCACAGATGTTAGCCTAGGGCAAATCTTCCTCCAGCAAAAAAAGAGGACGATGGCAACAGATGTTAGCTCAGGGAAAATCTTCCTCAGGAAAAAAAAAACAATTAAAAATTAAAGTGCCAAAAATAATACAAAGAGGCAGAACTTCTAGAACACCTAAACTACTAAACAAATCCTCTCTCCAAAAAGCAACAATAAAACTGGATAAGACTGTCCAAAACAACCATTTCAGGCCTCTGAAAATTAACTAAAGGCATACATCAAATTGAGAAATGTTTATTCAAGAAAAATTACTGAACCATAGTAAGAACAGTGAGAATCTATGGCATTTTAGCCAGAGGCTGCCCCTATCCCTCCACCCCCAGCTCCCTGGGGGTAATTCCATCAGAGCAGGCTAGGCCAAGAGGATGACTGCTGCCAGAATGGGCTGATTTAATTTGAAGCTGAGCATAGAAAATCCAACGCCCAGAGTCACTGTCAAGAACAATAGAGGGACAATCTAGGGAACAATGGTAAACAATCCAGGAAGGCCACTACTGCAGCTAGCCTAAGGTCATAATACTAGTTAGGGAAGGCAACAGACCTGCAGATAAGCTAGAGATTTAAAAGGGAGTTCTGGGGAACAAAACAGCCATAGTGGGTCTTGATAAGATAAGACCCGCTAAGGGATCCCTGATGGTCTGTAAGGCTTCACACTTGCTAAGGAGAAACTGGAAAGGGTCTTAGCCATCTACTGACCCTCTGTGAATATAAGGCCTTGAACACACTGAAAGTAAAGGTTGGAGGAGAAATATAAATTGCCCTAACTTTGAATGCATTCCCCAAATGACAAATAGATCCATTAGCAAAGGGTAGAAGCTTTCCTGACCCAGGGTTTAGACCAATCATTGGCTGACTACTAATCTATGCTGATGCAAGGGTGACCTCTAGAAAGCCAAGTTTAAAAATTAAAACAGTAATTTAAAAAATATGACTGGGGGGTTGGCCTGGTGGCATAGTGGTTAAGTTCATGCACTCTGCTTTGGTGGCCTGGGGTTTGCGGGCTCAGATCCTGGGTGCAGACCTACCACCACTGGTCAAGGCATCCCACATACAAAATAGAGGAACACTGGCACAGATGTTAGTCCAGTAACAATCTTCCTCAAGGAAAAATAAAGAGAAAGATTGGCAACGAATGTTAGCTCAGGTCCAATCTTCCTCACCAAGAAAAAAAAAAAGGCCAGAATAAACTACTTGTGTGTTAAATAAATAATTAAATAAATATACATTGTTAAAAAAAAAAAAGACCACAGAAATTAGCAGTCACACATTGCAAAGGGGACAGACTCTCTACTCTAAGCAAGTCACTAAATAAACCAAAAAAAACCTCAGCAGGGGCTGGCCCCGTGGCCGAGAGGTTAAGTTCGCGTGCTCCGCTGCAGGTGGCCCAGTGTTTCGTTGGTTCGAATCCTGGGTGTGGACACGGCACTGTTCATCAAACCACGCTGAGGCAGCATCCCACATGCTACAAGTAGAAGGACCCACAATGAAGAATATACAACTATGTACCGGGGGGGGGCTTGGCGGAGAAAAAGGAAAAAATAAAATCTTTAAAAAAAACCTCAGCAAATGCACGCTCCTCCTCCTCCGAGAGGTGGGCGGAGAGGATCTGAATCAAGAGTTGCTACAATATATTATCTAAAACATGCAGTTTTCAACAACAACAACAACAAAAATAATAAAACATGCAAAGAAACAGTGAAGTGTAACGCATTTACCAGGGCGAAAAAAAAGTAAACTATGGCAACCCAGATGTCAGAATCAGCACATAAATGTTTCAAAGCAGCTATTATAATGTTGAAAAGAACTAAAGGAAATCATGTTTAAAGAATTAAATGAAAATATGATGATAATGAGCCATCATATAGAAAATATCAATAAATAGAAACTATAAAAATAAAAAGAACCAAAAGGAAATTGTATTTTGAAATGGAACATTCAAGAGACTCAACAACAAATCTGAGCCTGAAGAAGAATGAATCACAGAACTTGAGAACAGCTGAATACAGATCACGCAATCTGAAAAACAACAAGAAAAAAGGAAGAAAAACAGAGCCAGTGACCTGTGGGAAACTATCAAACAAACCAACATACAAGTAATGGGAATTCCAGAAAGAGGAAAGGAAAGAAATGGACAGAAAAAATATATGAACACATAACGGCCAGAAGATTCCCAAATTTAATTTAAAATAAACAAACTACACATCCAAGACAAACAATGAAGTCCACGTTTCTAAACATAAAAAGATTCACACCTGTACACATCATAGTAAAAACTGCTGAAAGCCAAGGAGAAATGTTCAAAAGTGGCAAGAGGAAACAATTTATCAGATAAAGGGAAACAACAATAAGGACTAACAGCTCACTTCTCATCAAAAATAATGGAGGCCAGAGGCAGTGAAATGATATCTAAAACATGCTGAAAGAAAAAAACAAAAAACGTGTCTACCAAGATTTCTAACCCCAGCAAAACTACTGTTAGAAATTGAAAGCAAAAATAAAGACATTCCCATATAAATAACGACTGAGATAACTCATCTCTAGCAACCTGCCTTTAAGAAAATGCTAAAGAAATACTAAAACTATCAGGCTAAAAGAAATGGTACTAACGAGTAATTCAAATACAGGTTTTGAAAAAATAGAGTACCAGTAAAGGTGATTATGTAGGTAAATATAAAAGACAGTATAAATATTTTTCTCTTTTTTTCCCTCTTAATAGATTTAAAAGACAGCCATATGAAGACAAGACATGGAAACAATCAAGTGCCCACTGACTGATAATCAGATAAAGAAGACGTGGTATATATACACAATGGAATACTACTCAGCCAGAAAAAAGACAAAATCATCCCATTTGCAACAATACAGAAGGACCTGGAGGGAATTATGCTAAGCGAAATACGACAAACTGAGAAAGACAAACACAAGATGATTTCACTCATGTGTAGAATATAAACAAGCACATGGACAAAGCAAACAGTTCAGTGGTTACCAGGGGAAGGGGGTTGGGTGGTGGGCATAGGGGGTGAAGGGCAGCACCTATGTGGTGACAGACAAGAAATAATGTACAACTGAAATTTCACAATGATGTAAACTATTATGAACTAAAAAAAAAAAAGAAGACAGCTATATAAAACATAACTTTAAAACCATATTGTTGGGAGTTGGTATCAAGATGGCAGCATAAGCAGAGTCTGAACTCACCTCCTCCCATGGACACAACCGATTCTCAGAATGATTACGCCTGAGGGAGAACTGAAAACTGGATAAAAAAGAACCCCCATGACAAGGGACAGACCTGACTGAGGTGGAAGAGGCAGAAATTCCTTTTTGGAAAGAAAAAAAGCCACCTAAAAGCCACCTTTGCAGAGCCGCAGAGATTCACGGCCGGTCAGGAGCAATCCTAAGGTATGCAGCCTTCCCTGGAGGAGCAGAGGATCTGAGTGGGGGAGTGTTACCACTATAAGCACCCTTCGGACTCAGTACAACTGGGACAAGTCTCAAAATATCTCGCTTTGCTGGCTATTAACTACAACAGGGAATACCCCTAGAAAAGCTATTGGACATAAGCGGAAAAAGCCAGCTCTTAAAGGGCCCACACACAAATTCACCTGTTTTGGAAAGCAATCTAAAATTACCAGAAACAAAGATGCACAGTCCTTTCTTACAAAGAAACTCATCCTGGGCTGGCCCCGTGGCCGAGTGGTTAAGTTCGCGCGCTCCGCTGCAGGCGGCCCAGTGTTTCGTCGGTTCGAATCCTGGGCACGGACATGGCACTGCTCGTCAGACCACGCTGAGGCAGCGTCCCACATGCCACAACTAGAGGAACCCACAACGAAGAATACACAACTATGTACCGGGGGGCTTTGGGGAGAAAAAGGAAAAAATAAAATCTTTAAAAAAAAAAAAAAAAAAGAAACTCATCCGATAGGCTCTGGGTACATCTCGGTGAGAGGTGAGACCTGTCCAGGGACTGAGAGATTGGCAGCAGCCATTACTGTGACCTAGTACAGGCATGCTGACACAGACGGTGGCAGATGCTATTGGATTTGTCCCCTGGCCTATTAGCCCAGGGGTCTGCCACACCTACTAGAGAGCTGATTTAATCCAGCTCAGCCAGGGCAGGAAGTCCATCCTAGGGACTGGCCCTACCCAACAGCAAGCCCTCAGACAACTTGTGGGTCTGCATAGACTAGGCACCTGGGTCCTCTGCAGCTGGGTGAGTGGGTCCACCTCCACAAGGCAGGCATGCATGACGAGTGGGTGGAGTGTGTGGGACACTGGTGCGGTGTGTGGGGGCCTCTGCAGTGGGGCAACTGGGTCCACTTCAGGGGGTTGGGATGTGCACATCAGCCAGGACGGTGTTGACAGTGAGTGTGGACCTGTGGGCTGTGGAGCTAGTCAGCTGCAGAAGACTTGTACTTCTCAAACAGCCACATAGGAGATCAGCCCCACCTTCCAAAGCCTGAAAAATTTGGGTGCTCCTATGCCTGGGCCAGCCCCACTCTGCTGCATCCTGAGAGAGCTAACGACAGACTCGTAGGCCAGAGGCCTACAGCAGTTGTAAGCCCCTGAGCCTAGCAACCTCCCACACTTGGGGCCTACTCATTTAACAGAAAAACTGCAAGAGGAATGTGCTATTAGACCCTGACGCCAACTGTGCTAGGGCTCCCCAAACCTGATAAAGTGACTGAAGGGTTCAGGCTGAAGGGTCTCAGCCACACGCAGTTGAGAACTACAACCAACAGGCCAGGGGGATAGCCTAGCCTCCCAGGGCGCTTTCAGCAAGAGCAATCCTGCCACCACAGAAGGACACATGCAGCCCACACAGGCATCACTCCTGAACATTTGGAACTGGTGACGAGAGGGAAGCACACTGCCAGGCCTCATAAGGCATCTCTTACATAAGGCCACCTCTCCAGGATACACACCAACAAATTGGATAATCTAAAAGAAATGGATAAATTATGGAATCATACAATCTTCCAAAACTAAATCGAGAAGAAAACAGAATTTGAATAGACCAATCACCAGTAAGGAGATCAAAACAGTAATCAAAAATCTCCTGAAAAATAAAAGTCCAGGACCAGAGGGCTTCCCTGGTGAATTCTACTAAACATTCGAAGAAGACTTAATACCTATCCTTCTCAAACTCTTCCAAAAAATTGAAGAGGAGGGGAAGCTTCCTAACTCATTCTACGAAGCCAACATTACCCTGATACAAAAACCAGACAAGGACAACACAAAAAAAGAAAATTACAGGCCAATATCACTGATGAACATTGATATAAAAATCCTCAACAAAATACTAGCAAATCAAACACAACAATACATTAAAAAGACCATATACCATGATCAAGTGGGATTTATTCCAGGGACGCAGGGATGGTTCAACATCCGCAAATCAATCAACACGATACATCACATTAACAAAATGAAGAATAAAAATCACATGATCATCTCAATGACACAGAGAAAGCATCTCAGAAGATACAGCTCCATTTGTGATAAAAACTCTGAGTAAAATGGGTATAGAAGGAAAGTAGCTCAACATAATAAAGTCCATATATGACAAACCCAGAGCTAATACCATTCTCAATGGAGAAAAACTGAAAGCTAGCCCTCTAAGAACAGGAACCAGACAAAGATGCCCACTTCCACCACTCTTATGTAAGATAATATTGGAAGACTTAGCCAGAGCAAACAAGCAATAAAAAGAAATAAAAGGGTTCCAAATTGGAAATGAAGAAGTGAAACTGTCACTATTTGCAAATGATTTTATATATAGAAAACCCTAAAGAATCCACCAAAAAACTTTTAGAAATAATAAATGAATACAGTCAAGTTGCAGGACATAAAATCAACAGACAAAAATCAGTTGTGTTTCTATACACTAACAACAAAGTAGCAGAAAGATAAATTAAGAATACAATCCCATTTACAACTGTAACGAAAAGAATAAAATACCTAGAGGTGAAAGACTTTAAATCAAGAGGTGAAAGATCCGTACACTGAAAACTATAACACATTGTTGAAAGAAATTGAAGAAGACAGAAAGAAATGGAAAGATATTCCATGCTCTTGGATTGGAAGAATTAACATAGTTAAAATGTCCAGACTTCCTAAAGCAATCTATATATCCAATGCATTCCCCATTAAAGCTCCAACAACATTTTTTCACAAAATAGAACAAAAAATCCTAAAATTTATATGGAACATCAAAAGACCCCAAATAGCTAAAGGAATCCTGAGAAAAAAGAACAAAGCTGGAGGTATCACACTCCTTGATTTCAAAATATACTACAAAGCTATAGGAACCAAAACAGTATGGTACTGGCACAAAAACAGATACACAGATCAATGGAACAGAATCAAGAGCCCAGAAATAAACCCATACAGCTATGGACAACTAATTTTTGACCAGGGAGCCAAGAACATACAACGGAAAAAGGAAAGTCTTTTCAATAAATGGTGTTGGGAAAACTGGACAGCCACATGCAAAAGAATGAAAGTAGACCATTATCTTATACCATACACAAAAACTAACTCAAAATGGATTAAAGACTTGAAAGTAGGATCTGAAACCATGAAACTTCTACAAGAAAACATGACAGTACATGCTTTGACATGGGTCTTAGTAGCATATTTTCAAGTCCCACGTCTGACCAGGCAAGGGAAACAATAGAAAAAATAAACAGATGGGACTGTATCAAACTAAAAATCTTCTACACAGCAAAGGAAACCATCAACAAAACGAAAAAACCTAACAACTGGGAGACGATATCTGCAAACCATATATCTGATAAAGGGTTAATATCCAAAATATACAAAAAATTCATACATCTCAACAACAAAAAAACTAACAACCCAATTAAAAAATGGGGAAAAGATCTGAACAAACATTTCTCCAAAAAAGATATGGCCAACAAGCACACGAAAAAATGTTCAACATCATTAAGCATCAGGGAAATGCAAATCAAAACGACAATGAGATATCACTTCACTCGAGTCAGAATAGCTATAATTAACAAGACAGGAAACAACAAGTGTTGGAGAGGATGTGGAGAGAAGGGAACTCTCATACAATGCTGGCCGGAGTGCAAACTGGTGCACCCACTATGGAAAACAGTATGGAGATTCTTCAGAAAATTAAGAATAGAACTACCATATGATCCAGCTATTCCACTGCTGGGTATTTATCCAAAGAACATGAAAACACAAACACATAAAGATACACGCATCCCTATGTTCACTGCAGCATTATTCACAATAGCCAAGACTTGGAAGCAACCTAGATGCCCATCAAAGGACGAATGGATAAAGAAGATGTGGGATAATACACAAGGGAATACTACTCAGCTATAAGAAACGATGAAATCTGGCCACTTGTGACAACATGGATGGACCCTGAGGGTATTATACTAAGTGAAATAAGTCAGAGGGAGAAAGTCAAATACCGTATGATCTCACTTATAAGTAGAAGATAAAAATGACAAACAAACACACAGTCACAGAGATTGGATTGGCGGTTACCAGAGGGGAATGGGGGAGGGAAGAGGGAGGAGGGTGAAAGCGATGATTAGGCACAGGCATGTGGTGATGGATTGTAATTAGTCTTTGGGTGGTGAACATAATATAATCTACACAGAAATCGAAATATGATGACACCTGATATTTATATAATGTTATTAAACCATTACTGCAATAAAAAAAGTAAAATAAATAAATAAATAAAGATATCAAATAAAAAAACTATATTGGTGGGCATTTAATACATAAAGACTTAACTTATATTTAAAAAAGAGCCCAAGTAAAGGAGAGGGGCAATGGAGTGACACTGGAATAAAGTTTCTATATTTTACTAAAATTAAGTTAGTTTGTAGCTGAAATAGATTGTATGAGAAGATTATAATAAATACAATAATTTGTGATAAATTATGATACATATTTAATCCTTAAAGCAATCATTAAGAAAATAACTTTTAAAATTTAACTAAAAGATCAACAAATATTAGCAATAAAAAGGAACAAACCACTGATATATATCACAACATCAATTAACCTCAAAAATATAATGCTATGTGAAAGAAGCCAGAGCAAAAGGCCACACATTGTATGATTCCATTTATATGAAATGTTCAGAAAAGGCAAATCTGAGGCAGACAGTAGATATTTGGTCACCTGGGACTTGGAGTAGGAATGGGGACTGACAACAGATGACTGCAAGAGTTCTCTCTGGGGTAATACAAATGGCCTGAAACTGGATTTTGGTGATAGTTGCCCAACTCTAAATTTACTAAAAAGCATTGAGTTGTACACTTAAAATGGGTTCTTAAAATGTTGTTATATATAAATTATACTTCAATAAAGCTGTTACAAAATACAAATTGGTGATTCAAGAAATAATTATAGACTTTTCATTAGCTAAAAGCAATTAAGTCATTTAGTTTGACACCCTCGTTTTGTACACATAAACTGATACCTCTTGTGCCAGGCTCTGTGCAAAGTATTACAGATTCAGAGATAACAGGATACAATTTCTGTGCCTGGGGTGCTTATACACAGGAAATAGACAATAGCAATATAGTACTGTTACACTGAATGCTAGAATTTAAAGAAAGAACAAGTAACCAAAGGGCGGACGGGAAGGGAGAGGAAGGATGTTATCATCGCCACAAGGTGACAATATGCTCAGTTAAAGGATTTCTATTTCTCAACCTCTCTTGTAGTTAGGTGTGGCTATGTGATTAGTTCTGCTCAGTGAGATATAATTGAAATATTGTGTAGGACTTCTGCTTAAAGGCTGCTGAAAGGGAACAGTGTTAGCTAGGGGAGGTGTCTTTCCTTCTTCCTTTACTCCTTCCTGCTATCCAGAATCAGGACATTGATGACTGGAGCTCATCAGCCTTCTTTTCCATGAAATGACCTTGAGAATGGAAGTCTCAAACCAAGGATGGCGGAGGAGCCTGAGTCTTTCTTGATTTCATGGAACAACCATTTCAGCCCTGGACTACTTAGCTTTGTACTTCCTTTACATGAGAGAATAAAACCCTATATTTTTAAACCACTGTTATTTTAGATTTCTGTTACATGTAGCTGAACCTAATCCTATTTAATTGGGGGGAGAGAGACAGAAGATTTCAAAAGAATGTGTCATTTGATCTGTTTTGAAGGATGACAGGAATTCTACAGAGGGAAAAGGGGAAGGAAAGGCCGTTCGTGAAATTTACACCATGAAAGAGCAAGGTACATTTAGAGAATACTGAGTAGTTCTGAGAGGCTGGAGCACAGAATCTTAGGGAAAACATGGCAGGGATATTATCATCCTGACCCCATTTCTCAAATTTGTCCAGTCAGCTCTTATGAAGGATCTCAGAAAGCAGTTTGGGCATGGCTACAGGCCATTTTATGCTCCCAGAGCTCTCTGAACTTCTTTGTTATAAATAGTCATTGCAGCTGTAATTTGCTTGCCCAATTCTTTTCTTCCTGCTACATTTCAGGCACCATGAGGTCAAGGGACAATATCTGTTTTATTCACTACTGATTTTCCAGAGAAGGGCCTGGTATAAAGCAGGGTGCTCAATAAACATTTATTGACTAGATGAATTAATTAATGGGTAAATAAAAAAGAAACCTTTTATTGGGATTCAACAGCTTAATATCACATTAATTTCTTTTTATGAAACAAATTTAAGAAAACTTAGTTTCAGTGGGTTTTTTCATCATTTTAACAGTATGATATGTAAGGAAGCCCAGTTTTAATAGTAGCTATCTGCTTCTTTATACTATCTGCCAAATGTAATCAAACTGCACATTAGATTTATGCATTTTACAGTCCTGTATATCTCATTTCATCTCAGAAGATGTTTCAATTTAAAGATGAAATGGAGGAGAACTCTGATTTCTAGGAAACTGCCAAGAGGATCTCAATATCAAAAAGGTTTCCACAGTTAACAGAAAGATCTTTTCATGTAAAAGCTCAAGAACCACCTCTTGTGCTTGCCTGTAAATGAGACGCTCATCTGCAAAATGCTACATTCCAACCACTAGAGCATTCAGACCATTAAAATAGCTTTAAGAAAACGGCTTTTTGCCGATCAAAAACGCAACAAAATTGTCTCTCAAGCCAAATGCTTGCAAATAATACAAAATTTCTTCTGAAGGTTTTTGCTTTTGTTTTTTTTAAAGGGCAAACAAATTTCAGCAGCAATCTTCCTTACTATAGAATCCAAATATTCATTAAACCTCACAAGTACTTGGGACTTACTATGTGTCATTTCTCTGCCCTTAACAGACCTTATCTTTTAGTGGGGAAACAGTAGTGTATAAGAATGACTTTAATGAAAGTGCTACATTAACACAAAGTGCTTGAAACAGAAAGGGGACGTCATTTTGTTTGGCAGAAGGGAGGAAAGAAAGCTTTCATAGTGCAGCACTTTTATAGCTTGTAAGGATGGTGCAAGAGTGAACAATTACCTTTTGCAGATAAACACAATCAGAGAAGTTAAGTGATTTGTTCAAGATCCCATAAAAGGTTAGTAGAAAGCCAGAGACTAAAACCTGGGTCTTTAGATTCCAAATCCAGTGTCCTTTCCATGACATCTTGCTGTTTCACAATCTACATGTGATACTTAAAATGGCTGTAATTTCAAAACAGCATTTTCCTGCCTTCAAACTTTACAATCCAGCAGATTTTATCTCCTTTGAGTTCCCCTGAACAGGCCATACTCTGTTACCTCTGCGTCTTTACACATGCTGACCTCTTTGCCTGAAATACCACCCTTCTCCATCATTTGGGGGTTCTTCCCCATTTCCCTATCTCTTAGTCTGCAAAATTCCTACACTTCTTTTCAGGGCTCAATTAGATGCTACTTTCATTGAGAAGCTTCTCTAGTATTTACCACACTATACTATATTTGTACCTCACTCCAGCTCCTGCCAAGCCCACGAAGGCAGAGATTTGTCTTATCAGAGTTTTATTCCTAACACCTAGTACAAAGCCAGGCACACAGTATATGCTTGGAAAATATTTGCTTAATAAATTGATTACATACCACAGTTTCACAACTACATAACATAATGACCTTAAATTATCACACACCTCTGAAGCAAAGTTATAATTCGCTGGAAATGGATTGCTGCAGGCAGACTTGCTATACCATCCCAAGCAATAGTGATCAGGCATTTCTAGAAAGACTATAAATCAGCAATCCTCAGAGTCCATCTTTAATGGCTACTTAGAACAGGCTAGATTTGCAATGCAAATATAGTCATGTATTGCTTAACACATTCTGAGAAATACGTAGTTAAGTGATTTCATCATTGTATCAACACCATAGAGTGTACTTACATAAACCTAGATGATATAGCCTACTACAAACCTAGGCTATATGGTACTAATCTTATGGGAGCACTGTCATATACACAGTCCGTGGACCAAAATGTCATTACATGGTACATGACTGTATACAAGCCATATCCTTTTCAAAAGTACAACTGCCATACTACCTATCACATCTAGTTGCAGAGAGTGAGTAGCTGGAAGAGGTCTATGGTCATGGCATCTAATAGTTTTATTTATTTTTGTTTAGAAGAAAAAACTGTGTGCAGAGAAAGGAAAGGACCACCCTAGAACTACATGGCAAGTCAGAGTCACGGACAGGACCCTTAACAAAACCCAGGTCTCCTGACTTTAGACTGGAGGTCTTCCATTGTATCACCTTGATACTACCCCTGACTAGACAGATAAACAGACAATTAGATGGAAAGACAAATGAACAAATTAGCTGTAAGAAAATACAGTCCTAGGAAAGTCCCTCTCTCCCATTTGCTGGTCAGAAGACTTCCTTGGCATTTTAGATTCATCTGTCATGGGACATAGGATATTAAGGGAATATAAAGAAAAGTAGGGGGGCTAGCCCTGTGGCCAAGTGGTTAAGTTTGCACTTCCACTTCGGCAGCCCAGGATTTCGCCGGTTCAGATCCTGGGTGTGGACATGGCACCGCTCCACAAGTCATGCTGAGGTGGCATCCCACATGCTGCAACTAGAAAGACTCACAACTAAAAATACACAACTATGTACCGGGGGCTTTGGGAAGAAAAAGGAAAAATAAAATCTTTAAAGAAAAGTAGGTATTTGTTGAAGAACCCATTCAAAATGTTCTACCAGAACACGTTAGTTCTCTGAAGCAAACCCATGAAGCCCACCAGCCTGGAAATTCCCAAAGCAAGTTTACAGCACACAAAGTCATCATCTTTCCTAGGGAAGCAAGGTGCAAAGTGCTCCCTAGAAACTTCATATAATGGTTAAGAACATAGGTTTTTAAGTCACAGCAGCTGTGAGGGCTTGGATAGTTTACTTAATTTCAGTTTCCTCTTCTGTATAGTGGAAATACTAGTGGTAACTACATCCTAGGATTGTTGGGAGGATTAAACGAGACGATACAGGTTTTGCCAGAGTCCATGTAAACACTTAACAAATGGTGGTTTTATCATTATTTCATCCTGGGGAAACATCCTCATGAGATGTTCAATGGCCCAGACCTACAATGTCCACAGGAACACCCAGGACTTTGGACTGTTCTCTTCCCAGGCCTAGGGTTTTAGAAGGGTAATTAAACAGTCTCAAAAGAATAAGAGCAGTGTTGATTTCACCTTGAAGCTATCTGCTACAGGAAAGCAATTATCTCCTCATCTACAACATGGAAATACAACCATTTAATCTAAAGAATTGTTGTGAAGGTGAATAGGGAGCAATAAAGGATTAAAATAAGAAAGTGACATAATCATATCTCTGTTTTAGAATGATATTTCATGAGAAGATGGAGGATGGACTGGCAGAAGACAAAAAGGTCTGAACTAGAAAGGAACAGCTGAAATAGAAAAGAGCAGAAATAGAAAAAAAGGAAAGAATATAGGAAATATTTTGGAGTCAGAACTGATAGGATTTAGAAACTAGGATTTAGAAACTCTCTGTGTGCAGGACTTTATGAGGGGAAAGTGGGGGTTTCTAGGGTAAGCACTGAAAGACGGCATTCATTTTTTAACAAGCAGAGGCAAAGATGACCAATGAAAGAACTGGGAATCTGGAAATATTGATCTGAGATGATGACTACTGTAAACTAACTACCCACCAACCATTGTGTTCACTCGCTTAGCGATTAGCAGAAGGAGTCCAGCAAGGGTATAAAGGCAGTAAGGAATGAAGGAACGTGAAGGAAGAGTAACAGCACAGCAGAATACAGAGCCAACTAGGGCCTCCCAGAAAGCATGTCTTTGGAACCTTCTCAATCACTAAAGAAGCAAGGCTGCTTGGCTCCCAATATGCTTCTTTGCTTCCTTCCTTCAGTCAACAAAACCTTCACTCGGTGTTATTTTATACCAGGCCCAGTAACAGCACAGGGATATGGAGATGAATAAATTATGGTACATGCCTTTAAGGACCTTAGAGCTGGCAGAGAAGACAAATACTAAAGAGTCCACGTGCTACAGCAGAGATGAACACAGGGGTCTAAAGAACCTAATGCCATGCACCCCTTTTCCAGGATGTCTTCCCTGAATATTATTATTAGCTAACATTTATGGAATGCTTACTATGAGCCAGGCATTTTCTTTTAGGGTTTTACATATGTTAAGTCCTTTAATTTTCACAACAACTCTATGAAGTAGGTACTATTTATTATCCCCATTTTACCAATGAGGAAACTGAATAGCCTGGTCTAGATGAACTCTTTCCTCTGAGTTCTCATAGTTCTCACAAAGCATTTTGTATCATCACGCAGAACTTTGTATCATTGGTTTTTAAAAACTACCCCTGGAGGATAAAGCCATGATTTATTCATATCTTTATGTCCTACAGGGTCCAGCACAGGACCAAGCATATACTACAGGTATTCAGTATTTGCTGAATATTAAAATGACTGTTATGAAGTGATTCCATTGATCAAGTTTTATATCAGATCCTAAAAAAGCAATCACTTCTTATTCATTCAGCAAATCCATAGTAAGTATTCAGTCTGAGCCAATCACTGGTGCCAACCACGGGCTAAACAGAAATAAGCCAGACACAGATCCTACCATCAAGTTTATTGCGATGACCACTAATGTCTTTTTTTTTTTTTTGAGGAAGATTAGCCCTGAGCTAACTTCTGCTGCCAATCCTCCTCTTTTTGCTGAGGAAGACTGGCCCTGAGCTAACATCCGTGCCCATCTTCCTCTACTCTATATGTGGGACACCTGCCACATCATGGCTTGACAAGCAGTGCACAGGTCCGCACCCAGGATCTGAACCAGCAAACCCCAGGCCACCAAAGTGGAACACGCAAATTTAACTGCTGCACCACTAGGCTGGCCCCAGTAATGTCTATTTTTTAAGATGAGCTCTACTTTCTTCAGACATCAGAGCCAGAGATCTATGTATGTCTTCTGACTCTTCAAACACTTCATAGGAATAAGCTATCAGCTGAAATAATAAATAAATGAACGATGGACACTCTGAATCAGATGTATGTATGTCTTTTGACTCTTCAAACACAATAGGAATAAACTATCAGCTGAAATAATAAACAAATAAATGATGGACACTCTGAATCTTGGATCAGGTCTTGCTCTGGCCACTAGGAAGCTCAGAGGTGAATTTGCTACCAAACTTTAAGCAATAAGAACTTCTGGTACTAAATTTACCCTGGCTTCATTTATTCTGTTAACCTTATTTTTCTCTTCCCTGTGAATCTCTTTATTTACTTTTGATCCTATTATATTATGCATATTTTAAAAACTAATTCCCTCTAGGAAAAAAAAAGATGAGTATACAGAATTTAATCAAACTGTAGATGGTGTGATCAGTCTTCTTACTTTGCCCAGATGCTCTGCTGAAGGTCTGGAAACAAAGTAGGCCCCATGGACAAGTCAGCAATGTAGATCTCAACTGTTCTGCCTCTCAGCGCTAACAAAGGAGGTCTCTGCTGGGGGAACTACATTGCTTCAGAGAAGCCAGGGCTCTATTCTTAAAGCCTCCCACTTTAAGTTTTCAGTCTCTGCATTTATGGCTAGGGAGGTTCTGGAACTAGACCATGCTGGACTAGATACTTATCTCTGTCCTTGACCAACTAGTAGCAAGTCTCTTAGAATCTATTTCCTCACCTGTTCCTATTTATCTACTTCTCAAGGCTGTTCTGAAGATCCAAAGAGAAAGCAGACATGAAAACACTTACTTAACTGTAGAGTACCACACAAATGTAAGGCGTTGAGAAAAAAAGGGTTTCATTATTTGTAATACAGTCTTCAGGCAACAGTCTTGTAGGCAGTGGACATTCAAAACACTGGAGGTTTTTTGTTTGTGGTGGTAAAATAAATATACATCATAAAATTTACCATTTTAACCACTTTTTTTTAAATTACACTAAACTTTTTTTTTTTTGAGGAAGATTAGCCCTGAGATAACATCTGCTGCCAATCCTCCTCTTTTTGCTGAGGAAGACTGGGCCTGAGCTAACATCCATGCCCATCTTCCTCTACTTTATATGTGGGACGCCTACCACAGCATGGCTTGCCAAGCGGTGCCATGTCTGCACCTGGGATCCAAACCGGCGAACCCCGGGGCTGCCAAAGTGGAATGTGTGAACTTAACCACTGTGCCACCGGGCTGGCCCCTAACCACTTTTAAGCATACAGTTATACGGCATTAAGTATATTCAAATTGTTGTGCAATCAACACACTATTTCCAGAACTTTTTCATCTTTCCCAACTGAAATTCTGTACCCTTAAACACTAACTCCTCATTCCCCACCCCTGCCACCCACCTCAGCAACCACCATTCTACTTTCCATCTCTATGAATTTATGTATTCTAGGAACCTCATATAAGAGGAATCACACAACATTTGTCCTTTGTGACTGGCTTATTTCACTTAGCATAATGTTTTCAAGGTTTAACCATGTTGTAGCATGAAAACACGGGTTTTTAAAACATTCCAGACTTCCTATTTCAAATAAAGATGATCACAAACTATAAGTCTGACCACCATTAGCTTTTCAAGATAAAATCAAAAGCTCACTGTAGGATTTTTTCCCTTCCAGAGCCACTGAGATTTCCAAATTGATTTGCAACCTGGAACGACTATTTCTAAATAGATCCTTCAGATGGAGCAAACTGCTACTCTGAAAATAAATTCCAACATGTTCATTAGGAAGCAAAATGACCCTCAATAAAAAAGACAACGTGGCATCAACGTTTGAATAAAGAAGATTAATGCTCAGAACAAGATAGTGATCTACTCTGATATTGCCAAACGTTTTCCTGCAAGAGAACAAGCGAGAATCTGTCTGGGTTTTATAATACATCTATAAATGTTTCCTACTCCAAAGTAGTATGCTTTTAAAATCTTCAAATAAATGTATATTATCCACACTGATTTATATTAGTCACATGAATAATTTTTTTTAAAGATTTTATTTTTCCTTATTTCTCCCCAAAGCCCCCCGCTACATAGTTGTATATTTTTAGTTGTGGGTCTTTCTAGTTGTGGCATGTGGGATGCTGTCTCAGCACGGCTTGATGAGTGGTGCCATGTCCGTGCCCAGGATCCAAACCGGCGAACCCCAGGCTGCCAAAGCAGAGCACGCGAACTTAACCACTCAGCCACAGGGCCAGCCCCTGAATAATTTTTTTAACCAGCAAATCATATCTTACTCCAAATGTCACTGGAAGACCAATGTGAATAATCGTACTATAAACAATTAGAAAAGACCTCCTCCTCAGTTGGGAGTGTTATTTGTGCCTCCCTCCAGTCCCCCGCCTGGCCACCCAGGCCATCCCTCATCTCCCAGACTTTAATTCTATGTGGATCTGTACATCGCGTTTTCTTGCCCTCATCTCTCCCACCTCTTCTTCTCCTGACCTTTTCCACCGTACCCTCTGGATCTCCAGGTTAGCATAATCTCTCTATCTTCTGACCTCTTCTGTGAACATCTCCCTCACCTTCTTACTCTAAGTGAAATCTGGCAGTTCCTGATAATATTTCCTCTGCAGCCCTCTCAAATGGGGGCTGCTTTTCTCTCTCTCCTCATCCACCATTGTTGCTTCCAGAACCTCCTGCATACAAACATCCAGGTTTGAATTTGACATCACCAGATTCAACATCACCCTTCCTTGTAGCCATTTACCACCCCCAAATTACTCCCACTCGTGGCTTAAGGATTGTGGCTGCTAGCAAACTGTTATTCTTTCCAACATCATTCTTGCCATAATTCTTTGTAATTTTAACAACCGTATAAATAATGGTTACAACATCTTGCCCTCCCATTTACTTGACCTCCTCTCCTCTATTGATCTTGACTTTCACCCTACCTCAGCCTCTCATTCCCAGGGTTATACTCCTGAACTTGTTATCACCAATAACTGCCAATCTTCTACAATCTTACTTCCAAATATCTCATTCTCCAATCACTATCTCTTATCTTTCCACGTCACTCACTGTAATGTCCCAACTCTAACAATCCTTCAGGCTATCAGGACATTTAATCCACTGATCCATCCTACATTCCATTTCCACCACACTTCCTCATATCCTCACTTCTCTCCTAATCCTGGCTAGTTTAAATTCCTTGGTCATTTTTTTATCATCACTCCCTTGGCCCTCTGTCACTTGTATTAACACAAGTTTGATTAAACAACAGCCCTGGCTAAATCCAGTTCACCATCTACTCTCTGCCTACATTGGCACTGGTCTTGGGAGGAGGAAAACATACACAGCTATGCTTACTAAAGTTAAACTTTAAACCCATGATGACTATTTTCATGTGGGCTCTAAATGCAATCTGATGATCATTCTATATTTGCCAAGACCATTTACTTTCCTAGACTATTTCATGCTTTCTCTGCTTTTAATCTCACTCTCACCTAGGGATTTTGCTTATTCATCTAGATAAAATCAATCATCTAGAAGAGAACTTTCCCTAGCTCCCACCACATTTACCTACCAAACTGCATCTGTGCACATACACTCTATTTTCTCTCCTACTACGATGGATAACAGCCCACGTCCACCCTCCATTGATATACTAGCTTCCATCCCCTCATCAACCGAAGGACATTACTCTGGACATTTCCCCTCTCTCTCACCTGCATTATTAGGATTTTCCTTTTCTGCAGGATTATTCCTATTAACATCCTGCTACGTTCTCATCTAAAAAATAAATAAATACAAACTTTCTTTTTTCCTTCTAACAGACAAGCTACCAATCCATTTCTCTCCTTCCCTTCACGACAAAGCTTCTAGAAAGAGGTATTTACTTTTGTTTTCTCATCTTCTCTGCCATTCTTTTGAACCCACTCTAATCAGATTTTCATTCTCATCATACCACCACAACTGTTCTCATCAAAGTCACTAATGACTTCCATCATGCTAAAACTAGTGATCAATCTTCAGCTCTCATCTTTCTTAACATGTCACCACCATGTGACCCAGCTAATCTCCCTCTTCCCTCTTTTAAACATTTTCTTCACCTGGCTTTCAGACATGACACTGAGAGTTTCGGTGAGGTTTTTGGTTTTGTTTTTCCCTCATCATTCTGGCAGCTCGTTCTTGATTTCTAAACTTTGTGGTGACCTAAGCTCAAGTCTTGGGCCTCTCTTCTCTTTTCTATCTCCACACACTTCCAAGGTCAGCTCATTTAATCTCATGACTCTAAATATCATCTGTATTTTTATATTCACTCGCTCTCAGCCCTGAAATCTGTTTCTCCTGAAGTCTTTTCCCAGTTCAGTTAATGGCAACTCCATCCTTCCAACTGCAAGGTCAATATTTTAGTGCCTGCCTTGACTTTTCTTTTTCTTATACCTCAGAACTAGTCTGTTGGCAAATGTTTTTCGGTTCTACCTCTAAACTCAATTCTCATTACCCCCACTTCCACCATCTTAATCTAAGCCACTATCATCTCTCATCAGGATTAATGCAACTGTCTCCTAACTGGTTTCTATGCTTTCACATTTATCCCTTTTTCTGTCTATTCTCAACAGAGCAGTCAGAATGAGTCTATGAGAATGTATGAAAAAGTCACATCAGGTCACTCTTCTGATCAAAATCCTCAATGACTTCCCATCTCACTCAACAGAAAAGCCGTCTTCACTAGGATCTAGAGACCCAACAAGATTTGCTCCCACCACAACCTTCTCACCTCTTCTATTACTCTCCCCTTTGATCACTTCACTTCGCTCACCCTGGCCTCCTGCTATTCCTTGAAACAAACCAGGTCTGGCTTCAGAGCCTTGGTATTTGCTGTTCCCTATGCCTGGAATGCTTTTCTTCCAGTTCATTCTTTCACTTTCTTCAGGTCTTAGTCAAAGCCACTTTCTCAAGTGAGGCCTTCTTTGGCTCCCTATTTAAAAGTTCAAACCTTCATCCCCAACACTGGTTTTCCCTCCCTTGCTTTATTTTTCCACTTTCCTCTTATCTATCATACTTAATACTCGACTTTTTATCTTGTTATTTGTGTGTCTTCCTTAATAAAACGTAAGCTCCACAATAGTAGGGATTTTCATCTGTTTTGTTCACTGTTGTACCTCTAATGCCTAGAACAGTACCAAGGAACATGGCAGTTAATTTGAGAGGCTCCCCTTGTTCTGTGACTTGGAGGACACAGAGATCACGGATAATGAAAGTTCCCATTAGTATCTGCCTAGTGTGTGTCAGATGCTAATTCCAGTTGACCTCACTGATAACACATTTACTCCTCTTATAATCTTGAGCTCTCAGGGACTAGCTGTTGATAAAGAACACACACACAACTCCCAGAGTGAGACAGGAAGGGAGGATCAGAAACAGAAAGGAGATATGATGAGACACTACTTACGGTTAATACCATGCCAGTGGGAAGCAGCCCTATGTATGATTACCATGGTGGAAGCCCGCATGTTTATATAGCACTCATAATCAAGGGATGCTCTGACATGGCTTCTATTTCACACTCTTACATGGCACAATTCTTCCCACTAGACAGAGAGTTCCTGGGAGACTGTCCTCTCACTTCTGCAATCTCAGAATCCAGCTAGCACAGAGTAGACTCCCATAAATGTTTGTTAAATTGAATTGAATAATTATTTGAGGCATTTATTCTGTTTTTACTCATGACAAAACTGAGCTTTCAGCAGCATTATACAACGTGCTCAAGGATGCATATCCTCAAAATGATAGACTAGAGATTTGAACTCGAGTTCCCTATTCCTTCTCCTGCACCACACTGTTGTTGTTATATAAAAATGATAAATGATTGAACCCTGACCCTCTCTCTAACTTCATATCAAAAGTGGGATGCAGATCCTTTACTCCAGCTATACAGAGAAAAGATACCATAGATAGGCTCTTCACAAGGGAAGCCAAGTCCCCAAACCGAAATCCACAAACCGGCAAGTCCCACATTCAGACATTTTCCCCAATTCTTTTCCCCAACCACCCTCTTTGTTCACTCCTTTGATTCTTTGTGTTCATACCTGCCTGCCCAATTAGCTTGTAAAGTCCTCGGAGGGCAAAGGCCATATCTGATACCTCCTTCTATTTCTTTAGCACAGGTCTTGGCAGATAAAAGGAACTTTGCGAATGTTTGTTAAATTAAAAATGCTAAAAGTCAAAGACATAAAAAGATTGATTTTTGACTTTCTAAAGCATTTCTGTAGTCATCTAACAACTCAATAGGGAATCAGGGCTAGAATTAGCCTCTATTTTACAAATGAGAAAAGCCTCAAAAAAGAGAAGCAACTTGCCTAGACTTTACCCTGACTCCTCACACTCCAAAGCCCAATGTTCCTTCCATCCTATCACAATGCTCACTATACTTCTTAGAGCCAAGAATCTTACAGCCAAGAAGAGGTTGAGGCAAGAAAGAAGGACCAAGATTGACAAAAAGATTGTTACACATTACCAGTTAATCATTTAACAACATAAATAGCACATCCTGAATAAATAAGCAAATATGATATCCATTATCAGCACCAAGAGACTTGTTTTAAAATAAACAAATCCACATTTAATGATACTCCACTCTGGGTTATTTGCTATGTAAATCATTTGGAAGAGGAATAGACTAGACAGGAGAATAAGATATATTATTTGCCCATCTGGAGCTCATAGCCTAGTAACAAAAATGAGATCCAAACACTTAGAGCTTAAAATCCTGGTGGCAGACAAAATGAGACAAGTAGCTTGAACTCAGAGTTCCAAATAATAAAAGAAGGGTAAGACAATAACAGCTAAAGGAATTTTACACCTATACAACTATTGCAGGAGTTTGGAAAAGGGAGGAAAGGATTTCTGTGACTGTGTGTATGTGTTTTTAGGTTTTTGGGGGTTTTTTTAATGGAGGAACAGGATTTACCACGAAAACTGTGGCAGAGTTTAAGAAGGGAATGGGCTTGGGGACTCTTATGGGGATGAGGAGAAGGAAGAGCAACAGAATAAAGGTGAAAACAGGACCAAAGGCTCAAATACTCTCTCTAACATGAAGCTTCTCAGATCCTTCCAGCTAGAACTAATCACTGTCCTCTGTTCCAAACACACTCGGTGACAGCCCCATCCTAGACCTGCTTCAAGTTAGATCTGGTCGTTTACATGACTGCTTCCCATGTGGGCTATAAGCTTTGTGAAAGCAGAGGCTATCTTGTTAACCTATGGAGTTCCCCACTGGCTAAGACAGAGCCAAGCACACCTAAGCACACAGTTTGATTAAACCAAAGAATGTTAGAGCTTGGTAGGAACTGGAAGATCATTTAATTCAAGCCCCTTATTTTGTAACAGAAACCAAGTGATTTTCTCAAAGTCACAGAGCAAGTCAGTAACAGATCCAGGCCTGGACCTCAGGCCTCCAGATTCCTAGCCAGAACAGTGACAGTGAGGCTGCTTTTCTACTCAAAGCACAGGAGATCTCAGCTTACTGGTTAGTTCAAAGACTACTGGGCCCTTGCAATGGGAGGTCTAAGACTGAATCAGGAACTGCTGCATTCCAAACAGTTGAGACTCTGAATATCAGGCCAAATCCTTTGTCTCAAGACAGAAGGGCTCAGAAAAACCTGGCAGAACCACCCTTGTTCGATGCAAAGGCCCCAGAAAGCTCTGGGCTACAGGCCTGGGCACAGGATCAGGAAGAGTTTTATTGTGATGAAGCTGAAGAAAAACTGGAAAAAAAATGGAGGATGGGAGCAATGGAGAGTCAGATTCCTGCCCAGCAGCATTAACATTGAGAAAGTACTCGAGAAAAAGGAGAGATTGTATTAGAAGAAGCTAAAGGCTCAGGAAATAGAAGACAGGGTAATTTTAGGACACAGTGAAGACTCCCCAGGGAAGTACCTGTCTAATTTGAGGCTTAATGGTATAGACATGACAGAAAAATCAAACTGGAGATATTGTGTGATGCCAAGAATAACCCAATCAAGAATAATGCTTGAATGATCCCAGCCTCCTCACTCTCCATCACAGCTGCTGGCCCACTCGCTACCGCCCTCCATCAGAATCACCCAGGGTACTGATTCAAAACATAGAGTTTTACAAATAATTCAATTAAAAAATGGGCAAAGAACTTGAAATAGACATTTCTCCAAAGAAGACACACAAATGGCCAAGATGCATATGAAAAGATGCTCAGCAACACAAATCATCAGGGAAATGCAAATCAAAACCATAATGAGATATCACCTCACATCTGTGAGGATGGCCATTATAAAAAAAAAAAAAAAAAAAAAACAGAAAACAAGTGTTGGTAGGGATGTAGAGAAATTAGAACTCTTATGCATTATTTGTAGGAATGTAAAATGGTGTAGCCACTATAGAAAACAGTTTGGAGGCTCCCCAAAATTTTTAAACAGAATTTCTATATGATCTAGCAATGCCACTTATGGATTTAGATCCAAAAGAATCAAAAATAGGATCTTGAAGAGATATTTGCACACCCAGGTCCGCTCCAGCACTATTCACAATAGCCAAGAGGTGGAAGCAACCTAAACGTCCATCGACAAATGAATGAATAAAGAAAATGTGGTGTATATATATACACAATATACTGTGATTAAGCCCTAAAGAAGAAGAAAATCCTGAGGCCAGCCCGGTGGCGCAGCGGTTAAGTTCACATGTTCCGCTTCAGCGGCCCAGGGTTCACCAGTTGGGATCCTGGGTACAGACCTACGCACCACTTGACAAGCCATGCTGTGGCAGGCGTCCCACATACAAAGTAGAGGAAGATGGGCACGGATGTTAGCTCGGGGCCTTCCTCAGCAAAAAGAGGAGGATTGGTGGCAGACGTTAGCTCAAGGTTAATCTTCCTCACAAAAAAAAAAAAGAAGAAAATCCTGTCATGCTACAACATGGATTAACCTTGAGGACATTATGCTAAGTGAAATAAGCCAGTCACAAAAAGACAAATACTGCATGATTCCACTTACATGAGGTCTCTAAAGTAGTCAAACTCTTAGAAACAGAAAGTAGAATGGCAGTTGCCAGAGGCTGGTGGGGGATGGTGAGTTGTTGTTTAATGGGTATGGTTTTAGTTTTGCAAGAGGAAAAGTACTAGAGATCTGTTGCACAACAAGGTGCATAGAGTTAACACCACTGCACTGCACACTGAAAAATGGTTAAGATGCTAAAGTTTATGTTACGTGTTATTTACCATACACACACAAACATAAGAGTTTTAGGTCCCACACCAAAACTACCAAATCAGACCACCTGGGAATCAGAATATTAAACAAGCTCTCCCAGTACGTCTGATACTTGGCCAAATTCAGAAGCCACTGGCTTCAAAATAAATTCCAGACTTTATTTTGGCATCCAAAGCCCTCCATGAGCCAATCCCTCTCTCTCTCTCCATTCTCACCACTTGCTCCTCTTCAAGCCTCACTCTATTTGCCCTCTGGCCTAGGCCCCCAGCAGGTACTAGAGAAGCGCTGTCCTAACTGAACTTTCTACCGTGGTAGAAATGTTCTACATCTGTGCTGTCCAATACAGTGGCTATTAGGCACATATGACTACTGAGCACCTGCAATGTGGCCATCGGCTACCATATCAAACAGCACAGGACTAAAGCAACGGTTAGGACCCTACAAGATACAGAGGGGCTAAGGTAAAAACTCAAAACAACTCTATTTAGCTTTTTTTCTCACGTGTTATCAATGTGCATTCATTCATTCAACAAATATTCACTGCTTACTATATGCCAGGCACTATTCTAGGTACTGGGGAAACGGCAGTGAAGAAAAAGACGAACATCCCTGTCCTCAAGAAGTTTATGTTCTAATGAGGCAGTGGCTAAAAGCAAGGACTCTGGGGCCAGAGGGCTTAGGTTCAGATTCTGGCTCTACTGCTAACCACTTACGTGTTCTTTGAAAATCACAACTTCTCCATGCCTCAGTTTTTTAATCTATAAAATGAGGATAATAATGGTACTACCTAATAGGGTTTCTATAGGATTAAATTAGTTAAACATATGTAAAGTGCTTAGAACAGTGCCCAACATATAAGAACTAGTTGTTACTATTATTACTGTATTTTGTTATTATTATTATGAATGGGGAGCAAGACGATTAACAAATAGCAAAAAAGATGGCCAATTAGTGAAGGGGCAGAGAAATAAAGCAGGGTTACGGGAACAGGGAGTGTCAGAATAAGGACTACAACTTTTAAGAGGATAGTCACAGAAAGCCACAGTGAGAAGGCAGTACCTGAGAAAACACCTGAAAGAGGAGGAGAAGGAACAAGCCACGAAGATATCTGGGGAAGACTTCAATCCCCTTGTGAGGTAGCTGGTATTACTAAGACCAGTTTACAGATGAGAGAACTGAGGTTCAGACTAAGGAACCCATCCAAGGTCACACGGCTTATAAATGACTGAGCCTAGAGTCAAGTCCAGGACTGCTGATTCCAGTTCCTTCTCCACTACTGGACCCTGCTTGACCTCCATTCCTTTCTGCAGTGAAACAGGACCCATGGATCATTTTCACACCAGTTTCCCCTTCTGGAACCGAGACTTATAGATTCATTATGACTAGACAAGCTCTCCAGGCTAATGAGTTAACCAACGAAGCTAAAGGCACAGGCCATTAACCCACCCTGCCCACTCTCACCTACTACTTCCTAAGCTGCTCCACCCCAGGACCCCCATGTTAACTGCAGGCTGTGCGTGGAAAACAGGCATTTATCAAGACCAACAAGCCTCAAACACCAGGGAGGTGAGGTAAATTATACATCAAAAATAAAGGCCACTGCTTCCAACCAGGCCTTTGAGGGAAAAAGCTCTCCTAGATGTGCACTGTGGGAAAACCAGGATCACAAGTTAGGTTCAACCTACTGAACCTTTCTAATCTAAACCTGGCACACAAGATATATAGAAATAAAAAGAACAAAACAAACCTCCATATTCTCACTTTAAAGAAGTCAGTGATTCAAAAACACTTTCAACAATATTTTCTCTGTATGCTTTACCCGTGGTCATGAAATCTCTGTAAAAATATTAGCAATTTATTCTAGAAAATGATTAGTGCTGCCACGAGCAGTGGATTTTAGTCCTCCTCTACAACTTACTAGAAGTCACTTCTATTTTCTGGGCCCCAGTTTTCTCATCAGTTAGAAGTAGAGGGCAGACTAGACATTCTTCAAAGGTTCCATTTTTAGCCCTTTATAACACATCATAATAACGACACAGTACCTCTTTACTTTCAGAATCAGACCTAAATTTCATTCACTTAATAAACATTTATGTAAGCTAGGCAATGAAAATGCAAATGTACTAAATGATAAATTCACAAAAATTTCACATATATTGCTTTTCCCACTCACATATATAAATATTTCAGAGTTGTGTTCCTACTAAAAACAAAACTTGGCTCCAAAATTCTGTAGTTTTGGTTTTTTCTAATCACACTTAAGAGGTTTGTGGGTCTTTTATTATCACCTACTATACTTAACAGCCTTCACCAGAACAAAAACAACAAAACTCTCCCTAATAAATTGTAATTCAAACTTATATCCCTTCTTTAAATCACTCATATCTGAACTACTCATTTAGGGTTTTTTCTCCCCACTGACTATATGGTGAGAGCACCTCTAATTCTGCACATGTCTTTTTCTTACAACCAACCATTAGTTCCCTGAGAACAAACCCAATATCTTATTTTTCTTTGCATCCCCAGTAAGACCTTTTTATAATTTATTTATAATCCATACCAAGACTAATCCAAAAGAATGTGAAGTCATTCTTCTTATTAAGATAGAAAAATAAGACAGTTAAAAATAAAAATGAGTAAAAACCAGCCAGGATATAGAGACTAAATCAAATGATTAAAATTCAGGCCTTTATCACAAACATGCCATGTGATTATTGGCAAGTTACAACCTCTCTAGTCAGCTTGCTCATCCATAAATGAAGATGCAATGCCATATCTCAGAGAGCCAATAAAGCACAGAAGTTAACAGAACCAGCTGTGGAGCCAGGCACTGCTGCCTGGATTCAAATCATCCAATATTAACTGTGTGATCTTGGGCACCTTACTTAACCTCTTTGGGTCTTAATGTCTTCATCTGTTTCAAATGGTGATATTACCGCTTTTACAGCTGATTTGAGAGTTAAATGAAACAATACATGTAGAGCACTTAGCACATAGTGTCAGGCACAGAGTAAGCACTCAATAAAAATTACTCATAGTAAGCATCATCTCTAGGTTGTCTATGAAGGTGTGTTATATAAGGGGGAGAAAGGCTCTGAACTTCGAAGTGCTATGAAATATTTGGAATGCTTATTACTATTACTCATATCCAAAATTATGGAGCAAATTAATAAAAATGAGAAAAAAACGTGTCCAAAGGCAGTTGTCTTAAACAAGATTTTTTTAAATATAGTTCCTTATAGCTCTCTCTTTTGCATTTCTGGCCTCCTTCCAAACATCTTTAATACTGCAGTTAAGCAGGAGTGGAAATGCAAGCTACACACTTGCAACTGACAGGAAAGGTGAGGCCTGGGGTTTTTCCATCAAGTAGGGACAAAATTGCCATGTCTCCTCGTTCTAGACCTGCAGGTTGCCTGTGCAAGAACTGATCATCTGGAGCTGGCAGGAAGGCCAGTTTAAACTGAAGCAGCTGGTTCAATTTCAACTGTGTTTTTTCGTTGTGGTTTTTTCTATTTTTTGGCTTCTTCTGACAGTACTAGAACACAGCGGTGTCTCTGGGTCTGTGGCCTGCTCTGCAAGATGACAGAAGGTATAACCAGAATATGAAGGCATGAGAGGGACAGGACACAAGAAAAATACTCCAAAAGCCAGTGTAGCATGATCACCAAGGGGAACCGTTTCGTGTGCATGTGTTGAATAAGCCATACGTGCGTAGTCACTATAATTGTTTTAATGCATTATGATCTATGTGCACAGAGTGTCCAAAAACAAAGCTGATCTGTGTCCCATATACAGAATCCTCAAATATCAGAACCAGAAGAGCCTTCAGAGATTATCCAGTTCAGCATCACTGTTATTATGGAGGCAGGAACTAAGGGAAAGAGATTTCTCTATGGTTACACAGGCAAGTCAAGGAGCAGGCCTGGGATCAGAACCAAGACTAGGCTGACTGTGGACTTGAGCATAAAGTATACAGGAAGGGGAATATGTTAAAAACCATTTGTTATTTGTGATGAAATCTCCAGGGATGGCTTAAGAATCCCCAAACTTACAAATGCCACTAACCGTAAGCGGGAGACATTCCTTAGCTAAGCAAATCACTCTCATCCACCACGGCCTCATCAAATGCTTTTCACATGCTCACCTCAGGAAAATGGGAAATTACGACATGTCATGGACCTTTGTGGCTGCTCAAGAATAGCCAGAGCTGCATATGGTAAGTTCATCAAAGTGAAATGTCTAAAATAAAGCCCCAATTTGTAAGGCGTAAAAAGGCAGAGAGTTCACAACCAAGCTGCTGTCCAGGGTTCCCACAACTCCTCTTTGAAGTGGAAGCACATCTGCAGTGATATTAATAGAAATGAAAATTAAATCCTCAAATCTAGAATTCTGTGTTTGTTAAAAGCTAGCCCTAACCTCCACTCTCCAGCACTCCTCTCCTCAGCAATGCTGTAGGCAAACTAGACAGGTGCTCGGCTTTCCAACTTTGTCTGAAGAGGAAGAGAAGTGTGTGCTCACTTTTCTCCACAAACCTTGTGCCATCTCTGTAAATGCAAATCCTAACCATCCTTCAGGCCCAGCTCAAGGCTCCCAACTCCAGGAGGCTTTCTTTGAAAAGCCCATAGTAAAGTGATCTGTCTTCTTTGGCTCTGAACCTTCTCTACCTTTTTTTCCCCAGTTTTTCTCACTGCCTTCCCCCTAATCTCCCTTAATTCAACTTGTGCTCGGGCCACATTGGTCTAGTTGCTTCTCTCCAAGTGCAGCCAACACTCACAGCCTCTGGAGCTTCGCTCTGTTGGACTGTTTTCCCCTGTCAAAATCACCTCAATCCAGTTACAGTTTACTAGAAAGAAGACTGGACAACTTGGAGTCAGAATATTGGAGTTGGAACCCCAACTCCATTGATTTCCATCCAAGTCTACCTAGCTCTTTCTACTAGGCAACACATCCTCCATATGTAAAATCAGATAATAATACATCTGAGAGGTTATTAGGCACACATAATAATTGGGCTTTCTGTCTAAGGAATATAAAGGTACTTAAGGCATGATCTCTGCCCCCTAAGAGCTTGTGATCTTACGTGGGTGAGAAAATAGGAGGTAGTAGAGCCTGATGGGGGAAAAACTGTCCTGGAATCAAGGCAACAGGGGAATGGTCTCACTTCTGCCACAGAATCTGTGGGATCTGGATAAATATCTTCTTTTTATTGGGTCTCAGGCTTTCTCTCTCTGCAAAATGAGCAGGAGTTAATCAGGGATTTTTAAGGGCTTTGACATTCTGTGGAAAATAGCCACACTACTAGCCCGTTCATGAGGTAAGCCAAAAGGGCAGTACAGATAATGCCTAATGTAACCAGAAACAAGCTTCTGGATTCAATGGAAGCTGCTTTGTGACTGGCAGATCCAAAGGAACCTCAAAGGGGGGATGGGAAAGTTGAAGCCAAATGATGAATGCATCTGCTGCCAGGAGGTCATGGCTAATCACAGGAACACTTCTCATTCACAGGAAGTTCTACACAAACCCTCCATTCAGGTCCCAAGGTCCCTGCCCACAAAAAGGAGCCTCACTGCCCAGAGAAGGAAAGGTACCAGTCGGGAGCCTGGCAGGATAGACAATGGACAAAGCCAAGTTGGGCACAGCCCATCCTGCCCAGAGCTAAGGCCATATCTTGGGCCTTCTCAGTCTTCAAGTTTTTTCTTGCCAGAGCAGGTAAATAGAGCAATAGAACAGCAGGGCTCCAGTAGTTGAATATTTCAGAATACATACTACATCTCAAGCTCTTTTAGCCAAAAACATAGTTTTTGCCTTGTAGGACTTACAAATTCCATAGAAATAGCAGCAATTTCTGTTTGGAAGCATCAGAAATAGTAAAAACTGGCTTTGCAATCAGTCAGATTCAGATTCAAATCCCAGCTTAACTACTTGTTATCTACATGAGCCTCGGCAAGTTATTCAACATTGCTGAGCCTCAGTTTCCTCATCTATAGTAATATGACTAGGAATCCTCACCTCACAGGGTTAGCCTGAGAATTAAATGAGAAGCACACTGCAGTTACTCAGCATGAATTCCTCTTTCCTTCCTGTTCCCATATCACACTATTTACTTCCTGTATAGCACTAACCCCACTTTACTGTCCTTATACACCTCTTTATATATATATATAACATTAGCTTATTGATATACTCCTCATATAGCTGTCTCTGCTATGAGCCTATGAACAGCTTGAGACAGGGACAGTATTTCAATCCATATTTGAGATCTCCTAAAACAATGTCTAGCACATAGTAGGGGCCTTAGGAAATTGGATGAATGTGCCTACCATGCATCCAGTCCTATGCTAGGTGCTAAAAAGGAACAAAATAATGATCACAATAATGTTGGACATAATAAAAAAACATAACAAACACATAGCATTTACTATGTGTCAGGCACAATTCTAAGCCCTTTAAATTAACTTTTTTCCTGTTCCCATATCATACTTATAACAACCTGATGAGGTAAGTATTATTGTCCCCACTTTGTTGACGAGAAAACTTAGGTAAAGAAAGGTTAAACAAGTTTCCCAGGTCTAGAACAGGCAAGTCCATAGAGAAAGAAAGTGGTTTAGTGTCTGCCAGGGGCTGAGGGGAGGGGAAAATGAGAAGTGACTGCTAATAGGTACAAGGTTTCTTTTGGGATCATGAAAATGTTCTAAAACTAGATAGAGACAGTGGTTGCACAAGTCTGTGAATATACTAAAAACTACAAATTGTATACTTTAAAAGGGTGAATTTTATAGTATATGAATTACATCTTAATAAAGCTATTAAAATAAAGCTTGCATAAAGTCAGAGAGTTAGGAAGTGGCAGACCCCGAATTCTAACCCTTCAACTCTGTGCAACTGACCACTGTTCTACACTGCCCTCAAGAAACCTAAAATCTAGTACTATATAGTTATTACTTTCATATAACACAGTAGATACTGGAAAGAAAACAAGGCCTAGAATTTCAGGTGTTCAATAATGTTTAATTGAATTGAACTGAAAAATAAGTTCACTTACTAATTTAACTCCTGACCTCATGGCACTCACAGTATAAAATGTGGCCCAGACATGTTAACAAACTATCCCTAATGTAAGCTAGAAGGACATGTACTATGTAAAAATAATTCCCCTTAGGAAGCATCTATTATGAAGTGGTCTGGCACAAATATTCACTATTCACTGAATATCCATGAGTTTCCTCAGTTCCTAGACCTCCTGCAGTTAGGCAGCACTAATGATCCGTGAACAGAAGTGACAGGTCTCACTTTCAGGCAGAAGTATTCTAGAGCTGGTGTACGACTGTCCAGCTCTCTCTCTTCTGCAAAGGTACCTTGAAAGTCTCGTGTTGAGATGGTGGCTGAGTCTTGAGATCACAAGACTGAAGCAGCATAAATACCCTAGTCATCACTTCCTGGAGGACAACTGCCCTCATGAGTCACCTGGTCTGCACTGGAATTCAAGGGAGCAAGAATTCAACAACTCTTTGTTACATTAAGCTACTGAAATCTTGTGGCCAATTTGTTACCACAGCATAATTCTGCCTACCCTGACTCATATAAATTTAACAAGAAATGAACCCAGAATATGTGAATCCAAATCTGTATTCAGCACTTACTATTTTGGCTAAGTTATTTGAACTTACTGGCCCTTGATTTATTCATCTTTAACATGGAGGTAGCAACGCCATCCTCTTAGAGTTGCTATGATAATTAAATAATATATATGAAAGCACCTGGCATAACGCAACTGTCTTTGGGGAAAAAAAGGTGAGACTAAATGTGATGGTTGGCTGACACATTCTAATAGAAGTCTATGTCGTCAAAAGCAAGAAAAGGCATAGTGTTTGGGGGAAGAATTGTGCTTTAGCTAGTTCAGAAAGAGCACTTACTTGTTTCTCTGAGGGCAAAAAAGCCCGTACTCCTGTCTGCACAGCACTTTATACGTGCAAATGACTTCCTACATACTGCTACATTTGACCTTCACGAGATGCCGCTAAGATAAGGTCCTTATCAAAGAAAGATTAATACAAGCCCCCAAAGCTTAATCTACACCTACCTATGGACCAGTGGGAAGGCAAGAGTGTCCTTTTAAAGCAACAGAATGAAAAGGTACTCACCTATGAGCGACCAACCACCACCTCCAGGTGTGATGAAGAGGTACCATAATTCACTCTGCCTCAAAATAGCTCCCTCTGGCCAATTAGAGTACCCAAATTTCTTCATTAAGACATGTACTCCAGGAAGAGATAGCACATCAACAGTTACACCCGTTCTTATAAACCAAAGAAAACAACTATCTAACAATTAACAAAAGAAGGAAAAGAGAAAGTGCCATTCTCAATCTACTTAATTAACAAAAGAATTCCAGTGAAGGTATGAAAAACTATAATCACTTGTGGTATATAAACTATAAAATTCCACGAGCTCATACAGGGGTTCTATGAGTATGTGTTGACTGATTAATACAAAAACATGCAGAACAACTGTCCTGCCCTCAAGAGATTCATAAGTAGGAGAAAGGATAAAAACAGGGCACACATAGCTGTTATAGAACGGAAAAAATTAAAATGCCAGAAGAATATTAATTAAGTACCACAGAAGAAATGAGGCTGAAAAAACTACTTCTCACAGGAAAGGCATCATAAATGGTGGCATTTTGGCTGAGTTCCAAGAATTAGACTCTTAGAAAACTCCTGAAAAACACCAGGAATTCTGGTCCTTTAGGGGAACATCTCAGAACTCTATAAAATGAACCTATAATCTAATACAAAGAGCTCTGAACTTGTAATCAAAAGACTTAAATGGGTCCTGACTCTTTCTTTTACCAGCTGTGTTACCCTAAGAAAGTTATTTAACCTCTCTGATCTCAATTTCTTCATCTTTAATATAGGGAACAGTACTACTTACCTTACTGGACTGTTGAATGAATTAAATAATGGATAATTGGTTAGATAAATGTTTGAGAAAGTGCCTGATAAACAGATTGTTAGTAACACATCTCAAAATGAATATCCTCGGGATTAACATCTCTCCATTCCTATACCATGATAAAACAAACAAGGAATTTTCAATTTTTAAATTACTGCTGGAATTAAATACTGTTACATCCCCAATAAATATGCTTTAAACTCTAAGCCCCAGTAAGTTTTACTTTTAAATGTAGATCCCTCACATCCTTCTCTAGGCAATTCAGGTCTAAGTCAGTGCCTATCAGTAAATGTCTGTTGAGTCTATAAATGAATCAATAGGCCTGTAGTACTTTAAAGAATGTCTGTATGGTAGAAAACACTTGATTCATTCATCCAAAAATATTTATTAAGTGCCTTCGATGTGCCTGGCAATCCCTGCCTTCATGGACTTTACTGTCTAGTGGGGAAGACATATATGCAACAAATAATTACAAGTATGCTGATAAATTATTTTCTAAAAATACAGATTGCTATGGGAACTTAGAAGAGGCAAGAGTATGTGGTAACAGAAAATTTAGAGTGTAAATCACCTTCAAGATCACTGAGTCTACTTTTTTTTTTTTTTAAAGCAACTGAGTAGTAAACAATCTCTCCCCATCCCAATTTCTGCACCCTCACCCTTCATGCAACTAGTCCAGAACCCAGGTCACCTGCTCGCTAGAGGCTGCTGCTCTTTTACTATTCCAACTCAGAGATTTCTAAACCCAGTGGAAACAGATGCTATATATTAACAGTTAAAGGACAGTGTTTATTTAGGGAGGAAAAAAGTCTTATATATGTTATGATGGATTGAAGAAGAAAATAAATGGAGAGCTATTCCATGTTCATGGATAGGAAGACTCAATATTGTCAAGATGTCAGGTGTTACCTACTTGATCTATAGTTTCAACGCAATCTCAAAAAAAATTCCAGCAAGTTATTTTATGAATATTGACAAATTAATTCTAAAGTTTATATGGAGAGGCAAAAGACTCAGAATAATCAATACAATATTGAAGGAGAAAAACAAAGTTGGAGGACTGATGCTACTCAATTTCAAGACTTATTGTGGTAAGACTGTGGTACTGGTGAAAGAACATACAAATAGATCAGTGGAAGAGAATAGAGAGCCCAGAATAGATCCACATAAATATAGTCAACTGATCTTTGATGAAGGAACAAACGCAATACAATGGAGCAAAGACAGTCTCTTCAGCAAATGGTGCTGGAACAACTTGACATCCACATGCAAAAAAATGAATCTAGACACAGACCTTAAACTTTCACAAAAATTAACTCAAAATGCATCATAATGCCACAACTAGAAGGACCCACAACTAAGAATATACAACTATGTACTAAGGGGCTTTGGGGAGAAAAAGGAAAAAAATAAAAAAAATCTCAAAAAAAAAATGCATCATAGACTTACACATAAAACACAAAACCATAAAACTCCTGGAAGATAACACAGGAGAAAACCTAGTTGACCTTGGGTATAGTGTTGCCTTTTTAGACACAATACCAAAGACAAGATCCATGAAAGAAATAAGCTTCATTAAAATTAAAAGCTTCTGCTCTGCAAAAGACAATATCAAAAAATTAGAAGACAAGCCACAGACTGGGAGAAAATTTATTTGCAAAAGACACACCTGACAAAGTACTATTATCCAAAATATACAAATAACTCTTAAAATTCAACTATAATAAAACAAACAACCCATTTAATAAATAGGCCAAAGACCTTAACAGACATCTCACCAAAGAAGATACACAGATGGCAGATAAGCACATGAAAAGATGTTCCACATGATTAGTCATCAGAGAAATGCAAATTAAAACAACAACAAGACACTACACTAAAGCTATTAGAATGGCCAAACTCCAGAACACTGACAATACCAAATGCTAGCGAGGATGTGGAGCAACAGGAACTCTCACATATTGCTTTTGGGATGCAAAATGGTACAGCCACTTTGGAAGACAGTTTGGTGGTTTCTTAAAAAACTAAACACATTCTTACCATGCGATCCAGCAATTACACTCCTTGGTATTTTATCCAACGGAGCTGAAAACTTACGTCCACAAAAAAAACCTGCACAAGGATTTATAAGCAGCTTTATTCATAATTGCCAAAACTTTTACACAACCAAATATCTTTCAGTAGATGAATGGATAAATAAACTGTAGTCCATCCAGACAACGGAATATTATCCAGTGCTAAAAACAAATGAGCTATTGAGCCATGAAAAGACATAAAGGAAACTTAAATGTATATTACTAAGTGAAAGAAGCCAATCTTAAGAGGCTTCATACTGTATGATTCCAACTATATGACATTTTAGAAAAGGCAAAGCTATGGAGACTATAAAAAGATCAGTGGTTGCCAGGCGTAGGGGAGGAGTAGGATGAATAGACACAAGATTTTTAGGGCAGTGAAATACTCTGTATGATATTATAATGATGCATACATGCCATTATGTTGTCCAAACCCACAGAATGTACAATACCAAGAGTGAATCCTAAGATAAACTATGAACTTTGGGTGATTATGATATGTCAACCTAAGTTCATCCTTGGTAAAAAAAAAAAAAAAAATGTACCACTCCGGTGAGTGATATTGATAATGGGGAAGACTAGCATGTGTGGGAACAGGAGTATACGAGAAATCTCTGTACCTCCCTCTCAATTTTGTTGTAAACCTAAAACTGCTCTAAGAAAATAATCTTTAAAAGAAAGGCAGTGGCATTTAGGGGAAAGAGTGGGGAGTCCCAGTGATTCCACTTACTGACTGTGTGCTTTGTGGGCAGTAGCAAAGGCTATCTGGTTTGCTATTCCATTCTCAGTGCCTAAGATAATGTCCAAGTCTTGATGCAAAGTACTCAAAATACATTGTTGAAAGCCTGATGAAGGAAGGAACCACTTAAATTTTTTGATAGATTTTCTTTCTCTATCACTAATAGGTGACAGAACCAGGATCTCAACCTCTGCCTCTTTATACTCCAGGGTGTCTATCCAGGGATATTAGAGAGTAGTATACACGCCTATAAAAGAGCTGCATCCATTTCTCAGAGAAGAGATCTTGTACTCAGCTAGGACCAATCTCTGTGACAGACTGTATTTTCCAAAGATTGCCACAACTCCATCAAGAGACAGAGCCTAATTTTCCTTCGCATGAATCTGAGCTGGACTGGCCCAACCACAGGATGCACTGAACTGCTGTGTACTTCCAAAGCTAAGTCAAAAATGGCCATCCAGCTTTTGCCTGGTTCTCTTGGATGCTTCCTAGAAAGAAGAGGCTCCTTCATTCATTCAAGCTTTCAAAAAATATTTGTTATGAATTCCCACTATGTGTCAGGCCCTAGACATTGTGTTAGACACTGAGAATGCAATAGTGAACCAGTTAGCCACTGCCCCTTGTCCTCACAGAGTTTATACTCTAGACAAAGAAAGAGATGAAGGGCAAGTGGGACAGACTAATACATACTATAATTACAACTTCTAAGAGATACTCATAAAAAAGCAAACAGACTTGCTCAAGAATGGCAAGTCAAGAAAGAACAAGCCAAGGTGGTGACATTTAAATGAGCCATAAGAGAGGAGCAGTTAGCCATGTTTGAGGGAGAAGCAGGGAAACATTTTAGGGAAAGGAATAGCATGGGCAAAGGCAGTGAAGCAGAAAAGAGCTAGACATGCTCTCAGGGGCACGAAGAGACAATGAGTGTGGCTGGAACAGAGCAAAAAAGGTAGAGGATGGCACAAAGACCAGAGCACAGATTTTTGAAGCAATACTGTTAGGTTAATCATAGATCAGTGAGTGCAGCATATCAATAGATTCACCTCTTAACATTATAATTTAAATATTACTTTAAACCTTGCTTTACATAATTTCAGATATAAAACAAAAGAACTTAAGCAATAAGTGCTGATACTGAATACTGTATGACTAGATGTAGTCACATAGCAAGCATATTATGCAAAAATGGGAATGTTTCCAAGACAAAGGAACATATGGTTTGAAGACCTTCCTGTAATTAACCTCTTTAGAATTTCAGGACAGAGAGAGAACTGACTTTCTCATTGCCTCATTAATGGTGTATTTCATAAATCATACCTGATTTGACCTAGTTTCTTCAGCAGTCATCTCAAAATGTTTCACTGAAACCATAATCCTTAAAGGGGGAGGATGATCAAGCCTGTCACCAAAGGACACCCTGTCTAAGAAGAAACAGCCCCTTTAAGAACTCAGAACATCAATGGGGCTCCCTACATACCCTGCCCAAAGGCTTTGCCCTCTTATCAGGTGTCAGCCCACAAAAAAGAAGAGATGGGTTTACAAATTATTTCACAGTACTGTCAAACAACTGCCCTGCCCAACTGCCCAACCCCCACTCCAACTTCCGCACCATACTCAAAGACAACTAAAATAATCAGCTGAAAAAACTATTACTGGCAATAGTTGCCAAGAAAACACCTCATGGGCCTGGGACTTCCCTGTAAACTCTAACTTATAGCAAGGTCCCTTGGTCTAGAAGGCTGTTTCTTACATTGGTTCAAACCAGTAAGTTCCAAGTTATAAATGAGCTAATAAAATTTTATTATGGTACAGTAGTTTCAGGAAATATATGTGCCATTATTTTAATAAGATTGATTTTAGTCTTATAATCTGAAAGGATTAGTGGCTTTTCCTGCATGTGCAACCTAGCCTATGAATGTTGATTGTGGCTCTCAGTAAGAGCCATAAAAGAAGGAGCCCTTTGGCCCCCTCTCCAGGGCAGTCTGAATACCAGGACAGACACCCTATACTCTTGCCTGTACCACTGTTTCATTACCTGTGGAACCCTCTGAAGGTACTGCTCCTCGGGGACAAGAGAGCTGACACACACCTATCCCTACCCACCTTCTGCTCATGAGCACTTAACCAGGTTAAGAGACCCCTTTTCCTCACCACTGAGCCCGGGGGTGGCAGAAGATAAAAATAAAGCTCTGCTCTTGTTTTGCTCATAGCTGGCCACGACATTTGCTCTGGTGGTGAATAACAGCTCTTATTTTCACCTTCAGAACTAGAAAATTAGTCTTAACTGGATAAAACCACCACAGAGCAGCCTCACTAGTAAGCAAAGAAAACCAAGGGGGCTTGCAGCTAATGCCTGTGGATAAGCATGTTTTAATGGTAATAACAGTGGGGAAGGGGATAACCTAGTATTTGAAGTAAACCACTAGGGCAGTGACTCATTCTGAGGCCTTCACTCTGGCTTGACTCTTATAGTTGGCAAATGAGAGAAAGAATGATTCCCTAGCACCAGACAATGGGATTCCTCACTGAGAATAAAATTCTCATGCATGATGGATGAGCAATAAATCATTTGAAGAAGTGACCCAAAGAACTATCTGGGGCACAGGATATGGGAATTCTCAGTGACATCAGCATCATGGCAGAGTGAGTTGTTCCCTTTGTCTCTCTCTTCTAAGTTACAACTAAAGAGACAACCATTAACCAGCAGATGATTCTACATAGTACAAGAGGACGCCTAAGAGATCCAGGCAGCTATACATCTGAAGGTGGGTGGACTGGACCCCAAGGAGACAGTGGAACTAGGGTAGCAGCTCCTTCCCCGTCTCTGGTGGCAGCAATCCAGGTTGCTGTTCCTCACACAGTGGCCAGCACAACTCTGAGTGGAGGCTGGGGCAGCCTGGCCTGCCTATGAACACTTGCAGAGTGATGGGCTACAGCCTGCGGGAACACCTACCATGCTGCAGTGGCCTGGCCCGTGCAAACACACAGCAGCCAACTGGCACAATTACGAGCAGTCAGGCCAAGAACAGAAAAGACAGCCCTCGCCCCCTCAATAGTGGCAGGGGGCATCTGTGACCAGAAGTAACAGGAACCAAAGCAGAACCAGTGACCTAGCCCCGCAATGGGAGCAACCCCAACAACAGCTCCACCCGCAGTGGGGGCTGTATACAAGTCCCCAGGTCCCCAGGCCCCCACCAGCGACAGTGACACCCATGAACCCAGTTCCTCTGCCTGGTGCAAGCCCCAAGACAACCTGGAAACAGCAGCACAGGTAGTGCACAGAAGTGCAGCATCCAAGCCCACAGAGAGTCAGTGGAGGAACATGAAACCCAGGTGACCAGAAACAAAGTGACCAAAGCTGTTCCCAAATGAGAAAAGGTGGTTACTACCACAAATGTGCCAGCAGAGGACCAATTCATCAAACACCATGAAGAACTACAGTAACACTGCAGAGCAGAAGAAAAATGACAATTCTCCAGAAACCAAACCTGAAGTCACAAACGACTACAATCTAACTGACAGAGAATTCAAAATAGCTATCATAAAGAAACTCAACAAGTTACAAGAAACTAGGAAAGACAGTTCAATGAGCTCAGGAATAAAATTAATGGACAGAAGGAATACTTCACTAAAAACATTGAAACTCTAAAAAAAAAAAAACCAAACAGAAATTCTGGACATGAAGAACACAATTAATGAGATAAAAAATAATGTAGAAATCATAAAAAATAGAGTAGACCTCATGGAGCAGAGAATTAGTGATCTCGAAGATAGACACCTAGAAATGCTTCTGATGGAGGAGGAGAGAGAACTAAGATTTTTTTTTTTTTAATGAAGAAATTCTTCTAGAAATATCCAACTCAATTAGGAAAAGTAACATAAGGATTATAGGTATCCCAGAGGGAGAAAGCACCAGAGAGCTTCTTCAAAGAAATAATAGCTGAGAACTTTTCAGATCTGGGGAAGCAACTGGACATACAAGTACATGAAGCCAACAGAACTCCTAATTATAGCAATGCAAAAAGACCTTCTCCAAGGCATATAATTTTAAAACTGTGAGTCAATGACAAAAAGGGAATTCTCAAGGAAGCTAAAATTGCAGCTCAGGAAAGAAGGAATCTTACTTTGCTAAAGGAGAAAAAAAACCCAAAGTAATGGAGCAACAGCTTATATTCAAGTTCTCTGATTCCCAAACTTAGGCTGTGACTTCCCTCTCTTATGACAGGTGTATTTTGCCAGGGGCCAACAATTGATTTTCAAACCAAAAAAAGAAAAGAAAAATGGGTCCATGAAATTTCTATAAAAGGACTTCCTTAGTCCATCAAAAGAAAAAAAAATGGACATGGCTGCCGAGTTGGCATTTCAGAGTAGTTTTATGGTAATTTATTACTCCAGCATCAGCTACTTAGGAACTGGGTCACTAGGACTCTGCCATGTCAGGCACTTTGCAGTGTCCTAGATGCAGAGAATATAATGACCAATATAAAAAATACTGAGGGGGCTCTGTTGGTAGCACAAGCCGTCACTTATAGGAACATCATCAGCAAATGCTCCAAGGCAGGGTGGAGAAGAAAGGGCACTGGTGAGAGTCTGAGAGCCAGAGCTGGAGTCTCAGCTTCCCTAATCAGTCATTCTAAAACCCTGGGTTCCTAAGTCTCTGGGTCTTATTTCCATGTATGGTAATAACCCTTTACTACATATGTATGTAGTACCATGAGGCTTATAACAAAAAAGCAGCAGTCCTCTATCTTACTCCTGATCTCTGCTTCCCAAAGGCAATCACTTTCAACTTTTAGCTCTTTTTTAGTATTTATCTCTTTATTTCCAAAAAGCATGCTTATCCTGGCTTTTTTTTTCAATTTTAGTCACTATCATCTTTCTGAGGATTTGCTCTTTTATATCATGATCATCAGCCCCACAACCACTAACACATGTACACACACTTTCCTTCCACTAACACAATCACATCACAACTTTTAGTTAAGTTAATATTTAGGATACGCCATACCACGGAATACTACTCAGCAATCAAAAGGAATGAACTATTGACGCACACAACCACTTGGATGGATCTCAAGGGCATTATGCTGAATGAAAAAAAGGTCACATATTGTATGATTCCATTTATATATTTATCTTGAAATGACAAAATTATACAGATGGAAAACAAATTAGTGGTTGCCAGGAGTTAGGGATGGGAGGGTGTTGTGACCATATAGGGATAGTATGAGGGAAATCTCTGTGGTAATAGATATTCTCTGTCTTTATTGCAGTGCTGGTTACAGAAACCTACATGTGATAAAATGGAACAGAACTATACACAAATGTTGCACCAATGTTGTTTTCCTGGTTTTGATACTATACTATTGTTACACAAGATCTAACCATTGAGGAAAACTGGGTAAAGGGTATACAGGACCTCTTTGTACTATCTTTGTAACTTCCTGTAAATCTATAATTATTTCAAAATAAAATGTTTTTAAAAATTAATATTCAGGGGCCGGCCTGGTGGCGCAGGAGTTAAGTTTGCACTTTCCGCTTCTCGGTGGCCCAGGGTTCACCGGTTCAGATCCCAGGTGCAGACATGGCACCGCTTGGCAGAAGCCATGCTGTGGTAGGTGTCCCATGTATAAAGCAGAGGAAGATGGGCATGGATGTTAGCTCAGGGCCAGTCTTCCTCAGCAAAAAGAGGAGGAGCAGCAGTAGTTAGCTCAGGGCTAATCTTCCTCAAAAAAAAAAATTAATATTCAGAGTTTACATTATTATAATAATTTTCACAGCTAAGCCACATAGTGTATTATGACTACACTGCCTTTCTTAGACAGTTAGAATTCTAATTTTTCCTAGAATTAATAGTTACCTCATTTTTAATTTGCTTGGTTTCAATGTCCTTTTCCCCAATTCATCTCCAAATTCTCCAAAATAACTTTAAGGTTCCTTTTAATATGGTCAAATATCTCAGACAATTTATTGGTTTCATTTTATCTTTTCTTTAAAACATCCTCCTTGGAGACTTCCAACCCCCTGTTGTTCCAGTCTGGTAACTCTCTCTAGCCGCTAGCACTCCTGCAAAGCTGTGGCCCTGGAATACCCCTAAACCATCATTTTGGGGTTTCTACTCTTTTCTCCTCTATATTGGATTCCCCCATTTCCTGGATCCATGCCTTCCTCTTTCTTTTCTATCTCATTATGATATATCAAATTACTAAGTTTCTTGAGATAGCACACATGGGAAATAAATCTTTTAAGATGTTGCATGTCTGAAAACGTCTTTTTTTCTCCCACCTTCATATTTCATTGTTAGTTTTGATTGGGTATAGTATTCTAGGTTGAAAAGTCATTTCATCTCAGAATGTAAGGCAATTCCTCCACTTTCTTCTAGCTTCCAATATTGCTTTTGAGAAGTCTCATGCCTTTGCATGTGACTTGTTAATTCCCTCTGGAAGTTTCTACAATATTATCATTCTACCCAGTGTTCTGAAATGATGATGTGTTTCTGTTCTTATTCATTGTACTGAGCACTTGATGAGGTTTTGAATTTAAACATGTGTGTTTAAGTTCTGGGAAACTATTATTATTTTTTGATGATTTCCTTCACCCTATGATCCAACACCTAACCATTAGGAGACCTAGAGATCTAAAGGGGAGAAACTAGAGCAATTGCAGAGAAGGAAATCATCAAAATAATTAAATCAATTTTTTTAAATTTAAATAACTTTCACATTTAAAGAAATCTTAAACTGATCCTCTAATTTATTTTCTTCTCCTATTTTCTACTTGTTTTTATTCTTTATTTCTGCTATATTTTTAAGTGTCCAAAAGTTTTCTTGTTCTCTATTCTTTTTTTTTATAGGACCCTATTCTTGTTTCACTGAGGCAATATCTTCTCTGATCTGAGTTTTTCTCAAATTTTCTTTTGCTCCCTAGATTCTCTCTCTTGTGTTCCCCGCGCCCCCCCCCACTCTTTTTTGGGGGTGAAGTTCCTTTTATTGGTTTGCTTTCATTTCTGTTATTCACATTAGAAGTTTTCTCAAATATCAGGTGATCTTTGCCTATTCTTTCATATTTAAGAGTAAGGCACACACAGATACACTGTATGAGCAGTAGGGCATGTTAACTTTTAGGCTTCACTATAATAAAAGAAAACATCAAGCCAATTTTTTACTGGGGAGGCCCTCAAATATCTGTGAGTCAGTTTCTCAGAGAGGAATCCTCCAGTCTCTCACCAAAGGAGAACACACCTGACCACCTATGTCTGGGAGCTAATAACCAGATGGAAATCTTCACTTAATCCTTGCTTTTACAATATCACCTCTCTTTTACTCTCAGCTAAATTTGGTATTCCCAAATCCAAGGCCTCCCTGATCTCATTTCTCCAGAGAATAAACCTCCAATGTTCTGCTGAAACAGAGAAAAGATCTGGGGGTTTAATTGTTCTTTATATAACCTTCGAACTCTTGTTTTCAGCTCCACCTCTCAACCTACCATTCAAGATGCCAAGAACCTCCAATATCTAGGGGTTTCTAAGGTTCCATGCCACAAATGGCTCTGTTCATATTCACATTCCCTCTGGAGCCTTAGCTTTCCACTTTCCCTAATCTGCTAAATCAGCATCCCTTGTGCCTCTTCTCCTATTCTCCTAGCCTTGTGAGTTAACACTAGTTTTATTCCCTTTCAATTGACTTTTTAAAAGGAGAGAAAACATACATGTGCAATTCATCTGATTGTAATCACAAGGCCCCTCATGAAGTTCTTAAAAGGACAAAAGACAGAAAGAATATGAAAGTTCCTGGAAAAGTTACAAATGTTCCATAGTAGTGGTAGGGTAGTACTAGTATGCTATTTTTTTTTAAGGTATGCTTTTTTGGTGAGGAAGCTTTAACACCTGTTGCCAATCTTCCTCTTTTTTTTCCTCCCCAAAGCCCCAGCACTTCGTTGTATATCATAGTTGTAAGTCCATCCAGTTCTTCTATGTGGGACGCCACCACAGCATGGCTTGATGAGTAGTGTATAGGTCCACACCCAGGATCTGAACCAGCAAACCCAACCATTATGCCACCACACTGGCCCCAGCAGCACGTTATTTTTAATAGTTATTCCAATATAAAGGACTTTTTTCTTTGGTGCTCTAGGGAAGCACCAAGTTTCATAAATAAAATATCAAAAATACTTGCAGCCTACATATCAAAAGATGAATTCCCTTGATATACAAAGAACCCTCCTGCAAAATTGATAAGACAAAGAACCTAGCAGAAAATGTGCAATAAATGACACAAAATTCACAGAACAACTACAAATAGCCAATAAACATGAAAAAATGTTTAACTTCACTAGTCATTAGGGAGACAAAATTTAAAACAATGAGGTATTTTTCTCTCGTCAGATTGGCAAAGATGGTAGAGAGTGATAATATCCCGGGTTGCAAGGTGTGACAACAGTACCGGTGATAATAAAAAAACGTGAAAATAAAAGGGCCTTCTTGCACCTGAGATCTAATTCTAACCCAACCATTGACTCACTATGTTTCTCTGAATAAGTCACCTCCCCTCTCTGGGCGTCAATTTCCTCATCAGTTTTTTAAAAAAACAAGAACAAAATCAAAAATCATTAAGAGTGTCTGACTTGCTTACCTCATAAGAGTGTTGTGAAGAAAAAAGCAACACTTCCCGTGAAAGGATTTTGTAATCTTTACAGCTCAATACAATCCTGTAGCATTTATGATAAGGAAAACCAGAGAGTATTCCCAAAAATAAACCGCTTATTGTTGGTTAGACATCCTATGAAATAAACAGTTTATATTCCCAAAGAACTACTGGAAGAGAACTAAAAGGAAGAAATCTAGGTTTTGGTTTTACCATATGACTTTAAACAAGTACTCTAATCTCTATGTTTCAGCTTTTGAAGATCTCTAAGGATTCCATAACTCTGTGACAAAAAGAGAAATGAAACCCTTGAACTGAAACAGTTCCAATTCATACTTGCCAGTCTCATGCCTGAAGAGGCTAAGTACATCACAGCCCAGCTGTGCAGAGACATCCAGTTTACTGGTGCATAAAACATTTTTTTACTGACCAGTCCTCCTTCTTGGCTTATACTAAAGAATTAGCAAAATAATAGCATGATCACAGCTCCTTAAAGGCCTCTGACAAACCCTCTTCAGTCTTGTGCACAAAACACTGGACCCAGAAATACAAGCTACTGGAAGTTGTGAACCACAGTTCAGCCTTTGTATTTCACTTTCTCTATAGAGAACAACTTGGAATAGCAACATCAGGACTACAGCTTGGGTAGGAAACTCTCAGGGGAAACAACTCCATGGTTCTGTCTGGAGACATAATGGTAGGAGAAAGAACACCAGCAGATCTAGTAAAACTGTCCCTAAAGGAAATGACAAGGGTTCACCAGTGAAAGAATTAATCAATGAGTATTTATTAATCCCTGACCATCCCACAGGAACTATCCTACCCTCAGGGATTTTTTCCTTCAGCTCTCCTAAGAACAGTCATAGCCAGTTATTTAGCACTTAGCATACGCAAATACCATGTGCCACTCCACTAGACACTTCCATTTACACCAGTCAATTTCTTTCTTGAACCAAACTTATTATTGCAGAATTAGTGCCTCCATTTTACAGATAAACAAATTGAGGTTCAGAGAAATTAACAGACTTACTCAAAATCGTGGATCACCATCATTGTCATTATTTGTCATTATTCTCATTTTAATGAGAAAACTGAAGCTCAGACAGGATAAATAACTATTAAGTTATTAAATAGCAGAATGGGGTTTTGCCAGGGTGGTTCTCCTATTAAAGCCCATACTAATTCCACTGCATTGTCTTTCTTGTTCGATGCTAAACCACAAAATGAAAGCATACAGTCAAAAGATTTCAACTCTAATGAGCATGCTGTTAAAAATAAATGACATGTACAGACTCTTTGTTCAGTTCCTTCCAAAGAATAAATGTCATCACTTCTGAAAGGCAGTTAGGCAGCAGCGTTTACCGCCAGGAAAATCAAAGAGGAAGGTAACTATCCTAAGATTGCCTAGTCAATGGTAGTACCAAAGAAACCAAAGAAAGGTGACATTGGTCCAAGGGCTTCTCAGCGTCATGATGAAATCACACTGCTATGTCAGCCAATCTCAGTGTCCATCCCAGTGGATAATCAAAAAATAACCAGCTGAATAATTTGATTAGCAAATCCTGACATTACTGGCTTCTTCCAATGCTTTTATATGGAAAGCTTTTCCTGTAACAGCTTTTTCTCTCTCAGGCCATATGCACTACTCTGACCCTTCAAGCAAGGAGACAGGCATCAGAGTTCCCAACTCTGCCTGGCTGATGACCTGAGAAAGGAATAACTGACTCTCAACCCTAAATAATTTACTTAAAGGCTTTGGGTGTGCTGGCCCAGAAGCAACAAACACACCAGCCTCATAAATTCTGCTTCTATATTCTAGATAATAAGTATTCTATCTAGTTTCAGGCCCCAGAAAAGAAAAGAAACCTGTAGGAACAAAAGAGAAGCTTAATGTTGCAGGGAATGCATCATATCTCTCTTGTGAGCTGCAACTGTGGGATTAAAAAAAAAGAAGACGACCTGGCTGCCAGATAGTAACTACTTCACAAATCTGGTGTCTGAAGCTCAGGCTCAAATTGCCTTATTTAAAAGGCCAATTATTAGCAAACACTATCATTGCAGGCTTACAAGTGCTGCTATTCTGCTCTGTTGTTACTTGCCCAGCCCCAAATAGCCAGAAAGAGAAATCAATTCCACTGATTTCTATTGCCATCAGCTAACAAACTCTGTGCTTGCCCTCATAAGCTGGGAGAAAGGAGAGAGAGTTGCTCTGTTCAAATTTCAGAGCAGCCAAACCTCAGCTCATAGCCTAGCTTTGCCACTTTCCAGCTGTGTAACTTCGGTCATGTCCCTCAACCTTTCTGAGCCTGTTTCTCCATCTTTAAAATGGGAATAATACAATGGGCTGTAGGGATGAAATGAACGAAACTGCAAATGACACCTAATATGTTAGCCTCCTTGGCCTTCTGAGGAATATACTTATGTGCAAAGTACCTACCCTACATTTCAGATTGTCACCCTTTAGGAAAGGGGATATGTTTAATGTCATAGAATATATGAATATTAACAGTAGAATGTTCTCCTTGTCCTCACTCTAGCATCTAATGCAAGCTATGCACTTGACAGGCCTAAGACAAATGGTATTCAATAAGGTTTTAACTGTTAGAAAGAATGCCTAGCCCCACTCCCTTCCAAGATAATCAGACTTAAGTCAACCTAGAGAAACACCTAGTTTTCTCTATTTTACAGAGAATTTCCTTCATTCAAACAGTATTTACTGAGCAATTCTTTAGTGCCAAGCCCCTTCTAGGACAATGCAGATACAGAAACAAATATGACACTACCAAGAGCATGGTACAATGAGGAAGACAAATATTGAAACAGATTATTATAATATAGAAATTATTATTATTTTTGTGTGTGAGGTAGATTGGCCCTGAGCTAACATCTGTGGCCAGTGTTCCTCTTTTTGCTTGAGGAAGACTGTTACTGAGCTAACATCTGTGCCAATCTGCCTCGATTTTACGCGGGATGCTGTTACAGCATCACTTGATGAGCGGTGCTAGGTCCACACCCAGGATCCAAACCTGCGAACCTCGGGCCACCAAAGCGGAGTGTGCGAATTTAACCACTACACCACCAGGCCAGCCCCATAGAAATTATTAACTTTTGCCTTATAGTTCCAAACCAGTTCTTCGTTGTCCTGCTCTGTGATACTGGACTGGACTCTGCAGACTACATTTCTCCCCTCCCAGCTGGCTCATGTCAGCTTATGCCAACAGAGGGTGCTCAAAGGAGACTACAAGACTAAGGGAGAAAGAAGGGACTTTTTCCAGTGTTTGGTTTTTCTACAAGGCAGCAAGTAGATCAGCAGTGTTGGGAGACAGATTTCAACACAGTGGCTCTCCAGGTTCGGAGGCGAGTGCCCTCCAGTCAGTTTCTTCTTCACCACAGCAACATGCAGCACATTCCTATGACAGCCATACACTCTCCTCAGAGGCCTGAATCTCAGCCTTGTAGAGCTCTCTTTTCTTAAGCTTCTAAGTTCCCTCCTTGCTTACTTTTTCCTCAGTCCTAGAGATGGTAGTCGTTTTCTGGAGTTACTACCTCTATTACACCTTAGAGTTCTCTTTTATCTCTTTTAGTAGTAATCACTTTTTACATAGTTAATAATTCTTTATATTACATTGTACTTGCTCAAATTATTGGTGTGGCTTCTCCCTCTTCAACTGGACCCTGACTGCTGTAAGTAGGACAGATGCTATGATACTGGTCATGGAGTCCAACCTCCATATTTTACAGATAAGAAAACTGGAGTTTCAAAGATTGAAAGTGGCCTTCCCAAGGTCACACAGCGGGAGAAGTGGAACTAGAACTCCTGTATCCTAACTCTCAATAAACATGTACCAAACACTTATTCTGTGTCCATGCTCTATGCTGGCTGCCAAAAACACAAGAGATGAACTACACCAAATCCCTGTCCTCAGGAGGCCCACTATCTAGTAGGGGAGACAGACACTAAAAAGAGAGTTCTAGGGCAGGGTGACAAGTACCAAGACAAAATGAAAAGGAATTACTAGCTCTGGGAACATCAGAGAAGGCTTCCTAGAGGGTCTCATTTCACCAAACTTTATAAACTGAAGGATCCCTGAGCTGAATAGAAGATTAAACAGCCTCAAAATAAATCTATAACCAAGGCTTCAAAAATGCAAGTAACCAAACAATAAACTTCCACTCCAGACATAACCAGAAATATTGGGGCTGGCCCGGTGGCATACTGGTTAAGTTCGTGTGCTCTGCTTCGGCGGCCCAGGGTTCATGGGTTTGGATCCCGGGCATGGACCTACACACCATTCATCAAGCCGTGCTGTGGTGGCATCCCACATACAAAATAGAGGAAGACTGGTACAGATGTTAGCTCAGGGCCAATCTTCCTCACAAAAAAAAAAAAAAAATATTATTAATGGTAAATCCTTCCAAAATAGAAAGAAATACAGAAACAAATTATGATGAACGCTTGTCAGTATTAACTTAGGAGGGAATTGCACTGGCTTACAAAGGGCAACAGGAATTTGGAAAAGATGTACCAGGTAATAGCCTGGAAAGCTTTTTAGAGAAGAGTATAATTGTACCAAGCTCTGAAGAAAGACTAGCAAGACTGAAGAGGAGATGCAGCCCGCCTCAGAGAATACTTGCTATAAGGAGGACTATACCTATGGTGAGCAGATGCTGGCACAGCATTACCAGGAAGAGGCCCTGAAAGCCCCACCACAGAGAGGAGGCCTAGTTTACCTGACCCTCCAGTTCTAGCTGAATTAAGTTTCTCACGGCTTCCCTCATACAACAAGCTCTTTCACATTTCTCAGATTTTTGCACATACTGTTTCCTATGCCTACAATGCCCTTCATTCCCTTTCTGTCCACAGATCTGACCCATCCTGCAAGACAATAATCAACCATCATTTTCAGTGTAAAGTTTTCTCCAATCCCATCCTTGATCTGGGCAGAATTAACCATTCTTGGTTCAGCGCTCTTCGTACATCTCTCAATTATAGTACTTTCTTACACCATAATGTAACTATTTACTTGTGTGTCTCTTCCCAACCAGACCATGAGATTCCTAAGCAAGACATTCCCCATTGTCTATTATTGTTCCTAGTACACAGCAAGAGCTCAATAAAGGTATACAGAATTGCTCTACTAATTGTCTACACAAACTCAGCCTTTAAGCCTAAGAATAAATGGATCCTAGAGCCCTAACATTCCCTGATTCACGATGAATCCTTCCTGGGGTCCAGAATATTAGGCTGTACTAGAAATTCAGTAAGTATTTCTACTTGAGTTTAAGTATTTCCTTGTGCCAAAGGGGCGCTGTAACTGTGTATCTTTAGTGCTTCCACTAAAGGAATTAAAGTTTGTTGCAAGTCCAAACACAACAGTTCTTTATCCTCCTCCTTTACATAAATTGGGGAAATAGATTCAGAATTCCAATCAGCTGAAAACTTCCCAGGGACGAGGACTTGGTTGTTTACTAAAAGTTCAAACCACGGCTGTCTAATATCCATGTGGCTGGCATATTTTCTCTTTTGGCAGCTTCTTCAGATTTAGGGAGGAAGCATCATGCACTGCAATCAAAGAGTAGGATTCGGAGTCAAAAGAAGAAAATAAGTCCCAGTTCTGCCACGTTTTACTTTGCCAGGTGACCTTGAACAAGCCATTTAATCTCTCTGAGCTTCAATTTCCCCAGGTGGGAAATGGGAATAATATTGCCTGTCCCACTGGGCTACCATAAGGATTATTCCTTACTGCATTAAACTCCAATCTTATGAATTTGACCCTCTCCGTAGAAGGCCACATACAAAGGGACAGAACACAGAAGAGACAGAGCACTAGGGTTTGAGTCAGACAACCCGAGATTAGGCCCAGCTCTACTGCTCAATTATGTGATATGAACAAGTCATTTAATCTCTCTGAACCTCAAACTGCCCTATCTACATAATGGGAATAATCCTACCTGCCTACTACCTTGTAGAATCACTATGAAGCTTAAAATAAAAAGGAGATGACATGGATGAAAGTAATTTACTTGATAAGCCATGAAGTCTTATTATAATACCTCACTTGTATGGAATTCAGCAATCTGATAATCTTGTCTTTCTAACTTAGAGAACTAGGAAGTAGGCAAAAACGCGTCTTCAAAGCCAAAATAACTGTCTTTAATTCTTCACACTTCTTACCTAGGGCCTCACTTTTCCTTTAAAAACACATCTAAGAAACTGAGTAATTTGGGAGTACCACATATAGTGGGTGAGAAGTGACAAAGTAAGAAAGGAAAACAATGCTGTCTGTTGTGTTTCACAAACAGCAAGGAGAAAATGAGAAAAATAATTCCAAAACAACCATAAGTATGCAAAAAGTATAGTACTCACCGAAAAGTGGCCCTTAGTGTTTGTTGTTTTAAAGTATAGCATTAGTGTAGTTAGTGTAGAATGCAATAGCTCCCATGGGCTTCAACGCAACACAAAAAGACAGAATAACTGATGTTCAAAATAATGAACTTGAATCTCAAGAAAGATTAAATAATATTCGGTCTATTTTGAAGAGGGCAGTATATATTTTAGACCCTACTTCTGGATTTTTTCATATGGCATAAAACCATAAAAACAAACAGAAACAGAGAAGAGCAATAGCCACAAAATATTGAAAGCAAGAAAGCAGACTGATGAACAGTAACTAACTTATCAGACCCAAGAAAGATGAATACTAAGCCATCAATGGAAAAAGTCAAAAAGTAATTTGATTTAACTCCACAAGGTTCAGAAACTGGTAGCACCACATTCGGGTTTTCTTTTCCCTCTGGAAAGGGTAAAACAGAGGGTCTCTAGACAAGGGAATAGCAGGCACAGTTGAAGGCAGGGTTACTATCCTCAAAATAAGAGAGTAAGTAAACTGACTATTGAGGACCTCCCCAGAGCCTTCCTCTCCCACTCAGCCTCCAGACCACCAGCCGCCAGGCCTATAACCTCTAGGAAGGAGACTAGAGGATGCTTCCAGAGAATCTGACCAGCCCTAGTGGAAAGAACTAAAGATACTGATATTGTAGTTGCCCCACAAACAACCCAGACAGATCACCATACAGTGAGGTCAACAATCAATAAGCCCTACCCAAGTATTTAAAATTTCAGTCAGCTTTTTAGTATCCCATTTTAAAATATGAACAACCAAGGATCACCAGACAGCTGGGGAAAGCTCCAACATGAAAAACTGATCTCAGATCCTATTTACACCAGGAGAAATTTGAGGATCCAAACAAAAACTTATTTGAAAGAAAATATAATAATTATGCTTGTCTTGGCCAAAGTTTGTCAATGATTAAAAAATCAGACCAAATGAACCTATGCCATCAACCTGATAATAAATAGCTCTTTTGAAACCTAATGGTTCATTTTACTGATGGCTATTCACTTCATCAGGGATAAGAGGTATAACAAAACACAATTTGCTAAGTCTTGCAAGGTGCTGTATTGTATCTGCATTTATTCTTCTAATTCTAAAAATATCTGTTGTGAATGGATCTACATATGGATAAATTGAGTAGTATTCAGCTTTCTTGGGTCTGATAAGTTAGTTACTGTTCATCAGTCTGCTTTCTTGCTTTCAATATTTTGTGGCTATTGTTCTTCTCTGCTTCTGTTTGTTTTTATGGTTTTATTGAGCATCCCAATGAAGGCACTAAAATAAAGAAGTCAATGGGTCGTAAACAAAAGCACTAAGAGACATCACTGTGTGTACTAATCAGTGATGCTACAACATGTAGTTAGATTTTTGTATGTACAAAATTCTAGATGAACCTAGAAGAGGAAAGTCTCTCATCCCATGGCACCTCACCTTCAGAAGTCAGAGAGGGGGGTCGGCCAGGTGGCATAGTGGTTAAGTTCACACACTCTGCTTTGGCATTCCCGGGTTTGTGGGTTCAGATCCCAGGCACAGACCTACACACCGCTCATCAAGCCATGCTGTGGTGGTGTCCCATATACAAAATAGAAGAAGACTGGCACAGATGTTAGCTCAGGGACAATCTTCCTCAAGCAAAAAGAGGATGATTGGCAACAGACATTAGCTCAGGGCCAATCCTCCTCACCGAAAAAGAAAAAGAAGTCAGAGAGGACTTCACAGAAAATACAGTACTTGAGAAGAGTTTTAAAGAAATAGTATAATTTTGTCAAGTAAACAGAGGAATTGGACACAGGGGAAGCACGGCATAGCAGAAAGTCTATCACGGGCCAGAACATACAAGAGGGTGGAGGGGTTGGGAAGCTCAATGTCGTGTTGCTGGAGCATAGGCAAGGGCAGTGGGAGATGAGGGTAGGCAGAGATCAGATCAAGGAAGACTTTGCATGTCACAGAAGGAATCTGGATTCTAACCTGAAGGCAACTGGGAGCCAATGAAAACTTTTAAAGCAAATCAAGATGACTAGATTTGGATATTGGAAAAGATCATTCTGATGATGATATCACAGATTTTCGGGGTGGGAAGGGAAAAGGTTGTGGCTACAACCTTCCAAGCTATGTACTAACTGTTCCCAAAAGGCAGTTCTCACACTTACAAACCATAGGTTCTTCTCTCAGCTTACTGCAACGCAGATTATCTATCTCTAAGAGATCAGTAGCTACCATAGAAACAGTAATGGTCCCCCTGAGGAAACCAGCATCTCAAGGCCTCCACTGCCAGGTTCTTTCTTTTTCCCTCCTAAGGTCTTCTTTAAAGGCACAAAGACTGTGTCATGTTACTTTGTCGGAGTATATCTCTCAGCCTGGTTTCAAGGAAGACGTGCAGCTGCTCCAAGCCCTCACCTCCCAATTCCCAATGACTGTGGCAAATTCCAGCCACTTCTCAGAGGTATACATATATATTTTTTTTCCTTCTTCTTCTTCTTCCCAAAGCCCCCCTGGTACATAGTTGTATATTCTGGCTGTGCGTACCTCTGGTTGTGCTATGTGGGACGCCTATCACAGCACGGCTTGACGAGTGGTGCCATGTCCGCACCCAGGATCTGAACCAGCAAAACCCTGGGCCGCCGAAGCAGAACGTGTGAACATAACCACTCGGCCACGGGGCTGGCCCCTCAAAGGTATATTAAATGCACACATAAACACACAAACACACATACACACAATCACTTGTATACATATCTGATTTCCTTATGTATACTCCTTAAGGAGACGGGAAGAAAGAAAGAAGGAAATATTTAACAAACACCAACTTAAAACTTGATTCTTTCCTATACATTCTCTCATTTAATCCTCACCAAAACCATGAGCAAGGCAGATATTTATATTCCCATTCTCAGAGATGAAGAAACTATGGCTCAAAGAGTTTAAATGATTTACTGAAGATCACAGAGCCAGCGTAAGGTAAAGCTGAGATTTGAGGTCACACGTCTATGGGTTTACCAAGGCTTTTCCACTACCTCACACTAGGTTTCCCTGTATCTTATTTTATTCATTACTGAATCTCCATTTAACTCAGTCTGTTGAATTGCATTATACTGAGCCACTCACTGAACAGATCAACAATCCAGAAAAACAACCAAACAGAAAAACAAACTGCAGATGGAAAACTTGGACAATAGATGCAGGTACTAAAAAAAAAAAGAAGCAGAAGCAGCAGCAGCATCAATCCCAAAAAGCTCTCTGGAGCCCTAACTGATACTGGCAAGGAGAGAAATAGCCAAAACCCATGCTGACAGACCTCCATTCCAAAATTTTATCTCCTCCTCAGCCAGCCCCAGCAGAGTCCCTGGTAAAAAACTGCCTAGTCAGGCACACATCACAAATGAATTCCAATAAGCAGATGTAATCTCCCCCTGAGGCCTTCCCACTCTTACAAAACCACCAGGAGCTGGAGAAAGCTTTTGTTCTCCATCTGAACAACTGCCTGCAAGCCCTTGGTGGTAAAGGGAAACTGGGTGTGAGAACCAGATGGCTTGTCAAAGAGCCTAAAACCTAAGGTGAAAAAGAAGCAGTTTACTAAAACCAAACATTCCAAAAAGAGAAACCAAGCTTCTCTGAGGTGACAAAGAGTGCTGTCATAGTTATGATTTGCCCTCCAAATAGAAGGTCTCCAAAGCACCTTGCAGCAGAGGCAGAAGCCAAGACTCACAGACTAGCTCTAGCTACATTGGTCCATAGCTAACAGCACAGGGTCATACTAACATTCTAGAGTTTTGTAAAAGTAATCATAACTTGTTTGCAACAACTGTGACTGGTTATAGAGATCTGACTATGAAAGGATTTTGTCATGGAAAAAAAGTACTAATATACCAACTAGACTCTCAATGTAACAAGGGAAGAGAGAAAGAAACTTAAAGGCTAAACAAGATAATGTAAGTAAAGAGCCTAGAAATTGAGCCAGCACAAGGTAGATGCTTAATTGATGTTTGCTCAAGTGAACTGAAGAAGAGAAGATATTAGCAGTTGTTTAGTACCTTCTGATTATCAACAATGACCTAGCAGCTTTCATATAGTACTTTATCTCATTTAATCCTCAAATCAATTCAGAACAAGTGTTAATTATCCTCAATTTATATAAAAGAAGAGAAGTTCAAAAAAATTAAGCCACTTGCTTGGTCATTCAGTTATTAAGGGGCAAAAAGTTGTGATTTGTTCCCAGCATCAGCAAGCTATAACTGGGCAAAAATAATAATGTCATTTCATATTTGGATAACGCTTTAAAGTTTTTCATTGCACAACAAAACATGTGGAGGTGAGCACTGGGCTGGAAACTGGAATACCTGAGTTCTAGTCTTAGCTGTGCCACACTGCTATGCAGCTTAAACTAAGTCCTTTCCCCCTCTAGATTTTAATTTCCTCACTTAACTCAACAGTGGTACAATACTTAAAGATGACTTAAATTATCTTGAAACTCCAGAAATACAGGATGCACAATCAAGACTTGTTACTGGACAAGAAATTATCCCTTGTTTATTGCCCAGTGTTCACTCTGCTCGTCCTCTGGCTACACTCTCAGGACTGACAGCTTACTTCCATCTGTCCATCAGCCATTTCTAAGCCAGAAGCATCCTTTACAGTACAGCTCACCACCTGTGCTGGATGCTTCATTAAGCGTAAAACTGATACTGTACTTTGTTGGAAGCCTGGTGCACAAATGTTACCTGGAGATGAATAAATCATTCCAGTTGTGTTGGGTTGCAATTGTAGGGGCAGCAGCTGTGGGTTTGAAAACAGATGGTCTTATAAGGATGGAGGACCTGGCTCCTATCTGATTATCCTAAGGCAAGCAAGCCTGGGTCAGCAGGAAGCCTGGCTGGAAGTGCCTGAGTAGAGCTAGTATCCAGTGATAAGGAAAGATGACAGAAATGCACAGGCAGTTTCTTCCCATAATAAATGAATATATCAAAGGCTGCAATTACCAGAATCCCAACCCCTTATTTTTGTACCTACTCATCAACTTCTAAATCATTTTCTTTTCAGTCCAACACCTCCTTCCTTGATTTTAACACACAGGTGAGCTCAGGGAGAGTACCTAGCACAGGCCAGGCATAAAAACAGAACTTTAAGATCTGCTGACTAAAACAAACTGAAAAAACAGAGAAAAACAAACTGAACTTACTGGATGACAGTGGAATGAGTGCCTAGGACACAGTCGATAATAGAAGGTATGCAGCAAACGTGTGTTTAATAATGTGCTGGGTACCATTCTAGGTGTTTTACAGATATTCTCTCATTTAATTCTCAAGACAGTCTTTATTTTATTATCCCCACTTTATAGATAAGGAAATTAAAACTCAGAAAAGTCAGATACTCTGCCCAGAGTCACATGGTAAATTAAGTGATGGGAGTCACAACTGACCCCCCAGGGCTAAAGAACTCCAGAGCTCTATGCATTTTGTTTGTCACCCTCCTGTCCTACCAATGGCCTTCTTGCTGGTCCTCAAACACATCTAGCTCATTCCTGCCTCTGGATCTTTCTGCTCGCTGTTTCCTCTATCACATCTTCTCCTGGCTTTCTACTTGAGGTCATCAGGGCTCTGCTCAAATGCCATCCCAGAGAGGCTTCTCTTGATCATCCCCCCAACACATCCTGTGCCCTCAACCTTGATTATTTTTTATTTTGACACTGACATTATATTATTTATTAGATAGTTAATTTGTCTGTTTTCTGTCAGTCTCCCCTACTAGAATGAAAGACCTATGAGGGCAAGGACTTTGTCTTGATCATAATATCCTCAGCACTTAAAATAGTGAATAAATGAATGAATTCTGTATGCTCAAAATCACAGAGCTCTAGAAGATTAGCATAAAAAGGTGGTTGTTACAGAGCATAAACAGCTTTGAGATCAGGCAGAACTGACTGACTGTGACTTTGGACAAGTCTCTAAACTTCTTTAATCTTCTCATTTGTAAAATGGGTATAAAAATATAAGTCCCATAAGCTTGTTCTGATAATTAATTGCTATAAACACATGAAAATGCTTTGTGCAAACCATAAAGAGATATATAAATATGTTTATTATGATGATGGGGAAAAGTTTAGAGACAATCTAATCAAGCCTTTCACTTTAGAGAACTCCAAGGCCCAAAAAGGTAAAGTGAACTGTCCAGTGTCCCATGGTTATTCAGAACCACACCATGATTAGATTTATCTATGGCACTTACTCATAAAAGCTATGAATTAATAAACCAAGGACTAAGGGATCATAAGAACACATCTTTATAATCACAGATTAAGAAAATGATTACCAAATCTGTATACCATAAAATCCAATATCCCTTTTTTTTTTTTAAAGGAAGATTAGCCCTGAGCTAACATCTGCCACCAATCCTCCTCTTTTTGCTGAGGAAGACTGGCTAGCATCTGTGCCCATCTTCCTCCATTTTATATGTGGGATGCCTGTCACAGCACGGCTTGATAAGCAGTGCATAGGTCCACGCCCAGGATCCAAGAGGGTGAACCCCAGGCCACAAAAGGACAGCATGCGAATTTAACTGCTGTGCCACCAGGCCAGCCCAATCCCCACATTTAATTACTTGGTCAGCAGTGCTCTGCTATATAAACAGAGGGGGGTTATGGGGCCGGCCCCAGGGCCTAGTGGTTAAGTTTGCCATGCTCCAATTCAGCAGCCCAGGTTCGGTTCCCAGGTGCGGACCTACACCACTCAGCAGCAGCCATGCTGTGGCAGCAACCTACATACAAAATAGAGGAAGATGCGCACGGATGTTAGCTCAGGGCAAATCTTCCTCAGCAAAAAGAGGTAGATTGGCACAGATGTTAGCTCAGGACAAATCTTCCTCAAGCAAAAAAGAGGAAGACTAGCAATGGATGTTTGCTCAGGATGAATCTTTCTCAGAAAAAAAAAAAAAAAGAGGGGGCTAGGTCTGATTCCCAAGGTCACCTGTGTGAAGAAAAAAAGAGAGAGAGAGAGAAAGAAAGAAAAAACAAGTACACAGCATTCCCCAGCAAACCAGTATAGAACCATAGCACTTCAGATTAGTTTGCAACTGACCCTGGCCATTTTTGAAATAAGATAGCTTCTCAATAACACTACTGAAAAGCACCTATTAAAAAGCTAGCTGTGATGAGAAAGTTTTTTTGGGTGAAGGAACTGTTCTATGTCTTGACTGTGGTAGTGGTTCCACAAATCGATACATGTGTTAAAATTCATAGAATTTTATGACACAAAAAAGGGCAATTCCAAGGCCGGCCTGGTGGCACAGCAGTTAAGTTAGTATACTCCACTTCAGCGGCCCGGGGTTCACTGGTTTGGATGCCGGGTGCAGACATGGCACTGCTCATCAAGCCATGCTGTGGTAGGCATCCCACATATAAAGTAGAGGAAGATGGGCATGGATGTTAGCTCAGGGCCAGTCTTCCTCAGCAAAAAGAGGATGATTGGCAGCAGATGTTAGCTCAGGGCTAATCTTCCTCAAAAAAAAAAGGGGGCAATTTTATTGTTAATTTAAAAGAAAACAAGAAAAACTGCATACTAAAAAATACGCTTTTGTACATAAAAGACATTATCAACAGAGTAAAAAGGTACCCCACAGAATGGGAGAAGATATTTGCAAATCATATACTGATAAGGGATTAACATCCAGAACATACAGAGAACTCCTAACACTCAACAATAAAAAAAATCTGATTCAAAAATGAGCAAAGAACTTGGACAGACATTTCTCCAAAGAAGATATACAAATGGCCGATAAGCACATGAAAAGATGCTGAACATCACTAATCATTAGGGAAATGCAAATCAAAACCACAATGAGGGGGCTGGCCTCGTGGTGGAGTGGCTAAAGTTCTGCCCACTCCTCTGCTTTGGTGGCCCCAGGTTCAGATCTTGGGTGTGGACCTCCTCCACTCATCAGCCATGCTCTCGAGGCATCCCACATACAAAGAAGAGGAAGATTGGTGCAGATGTTAGCTCAGGGCTAATCTTCCTCAAGCGAAAAAAAAAAAAGAGGAAGATAGGCAACAGATGTTAGCTCAGGATGAATCTTCCTCACCAAAGGAAGAAAAACAAAAAAACGTAGAATGGTGATTGCCAGGGTTTGAGGGGAAGAGCAATGGGGAATTGTTGTACAATGAGTATAGAGTTTCAGTCTTGCAAGATGAAAAGAGTTCTGGAGATGGAAGGTTGCAAAAAAATATGAATGTACTTAACGTCAATAAACTGTACACTTAAAAACAATTAAGATGGTAAATTTTATGTGTTTTTTACCACTATTTATTTAAAGATAAATAAATAAGGTGGGCATACATGGTAATGCAACTTGAGGTAAAATGATAATAACAGCTAATGTTTATTGAGTGCTTACTATGAGCAAGCACATTATCTCACCCAACTCTGCCCATAATCCTATAAGGTGGGGACTATTATTATCTCTCACAAATGAGAAGTCTGAGCCTAGGAAAGTCAAGTCACCTGCTCAAGATTCCATAGCTAGTAACTGAGACTAAATTCAAACTCAGGCAGTCTGACTCCAAAGCCCAGGCGCTTAACCTCTATCCTACAACATAAAATACTATATTAAATCCTGCAGACAGAAGATGATAAAGGTACTTACTCAGGCCACTCCTGACAACCTAAGCTTTCAGTTGAAGAGACCCACATTAGACGGAGACATACTGTACAACCAACAGAGCAGATTAGAAACATGAAAACATCAAGATTGCTCTTGTAAAAAAATGTAGATACGGAAATTTAGCTGGCCCCACAGTCTCTCCCTTCGGAACCATGCCCCAAACCAGTCTATAAAAGAAAGAGCAAAATAATAACAGTTCTAGGTCATTACAGGTGGGACGCGCACACACACACACACACACACACACACACACACACAAACACACATATCTACTAAGACCTCAGCCTCCACCACCCTAATTTCAATACTGCTCTCCAATACTGTCAGATTCAAGTGTCACCAGCCTCCTCTGCTGGTACTTGGAACTTCTCAATAGTTTTCATATTTGCTCTAGGCCAAGGACTCTCCCCTTTAGCCCAAGGCTCCATGGAACAAACAGCACCCTCCATACCTCCACCCCACAAATGGATGCTAGGACTTAGTCCATGCCCCACACTAAGCAAATCTCCCTTGTTTCTACTTAAATTCTTTATTCCCTCATACCTCACAGGTTATGGAGCTTATTTATTATTCTCTGAAAAGAAGAAACTTTAAAAAAAAAAAAAAAAAGGCAGCACAATAAGTGGTTAGTACCACAAACTAAAGTACCAACAGCATGACTAGTGGGCCTAGGGAGGAGGCTGAATACGGAAAAGGCCAGGCTATTAACTCTACATGATCAGTCCCTACTACCCAAGGAAGTCAGTGAAGGTGCCTCAGCCCGTGAGTTCCTTTCTCTCCTGTAGCTTCTATCAAATAAATATAATATATAATAAATATACTTGTTAGGTATATATATTAAACCCTAAGCCACATTTCTTAATTCTCCATTATTTCTTTGTAAAATTTTCTTAGTCTTTGCAGGAATTTTAATCCTTCCTTTAAAAGGAATCCGTGATTAAGCAAAGAAGCAAGAGGCTCACATTCAACCAAACTTAACTGAGTACCTACTATGTTTCTGAATTAGATTTTTTTTTTTTAAAGATTGGCACCTGAGCTAACATCTGTTGCCAATCTTTTTTTTTCTTCTTCTTCTTCTTCTTCTTCTCCCCAAAGCCCCCCAGTACATGCCTGTATATTCTAGTTGTGAGTGCTGCTGGTCGTGCTATGTGGGACATCGCCTCAGCATGGCCTGATGAGCGGTGCCATGTCCATGCCCAGGATCCGAACCAGCAAAACCCTGGGCCACTGAAGTGGAATGCACGAACTTAACTGCTTGGCCACGGAGCCGGCCCCTGAATTAGATTTTTTTCATAGGAAGTCTCTCATTTAATCCTCAAAAAGAATTCTTTGACTAAAGTATTATTGTCAACCTTTCCCTTTTTTTAACCACCAAGTAAAATGAGAATCTCATAGCTAAAATAACTTACTAAGATCTCACAACTAAAAAGAAAAAAAAGCAGAGGAGCCAGGATTCAAATCTAGACCTTCTATCTCACCTCTCTTAACCTCAATTTCCTCATCTGCAAAATGGAAACAATATTATCCTCTTCAAAGGCTCATGTAGGAATTACTACATGCGAAGCACTCAGATCAGTGCCTGCTCCTCAAAAGACATTAGTTCTTTTCCTTTCTTCCTTCATGTTCGCATTACCTGGTGTGTTAGCTTATTCCAAACAAATAGTTTTAAAGTTGACTCTCTATTTTTCTCAGCTATCTTATTAACTAGCTTTGTCTTGGTTTCACATGGATGTTCATAACATGATGTGATGGGGTAGCTGGAGCAGCTCTGGCTCACCTGGCAGTTGGAATGCTTGCAGCAGAGCTCTTTATGCTCAGAGACTTGCATAAGGACTACCTCCTCTCCTCTTCTCCCTTAGACAAACAGACGCATTTGTAGGTGGAAATTTTTTAAAAGCCATAATTAACTTAATTAACACAGAGTAACAGAAAAAGCCACAGTGTTCTAGCCAGGCAGCAGGCTGCAGGGGAAGCAAGAATTCTCTGGCTGGTGAAGGGAGGGGAGAAATAAGCATCCATTCAGGAGGAAAAGGAGTCACGGCCATGTGGGAGGGACTAGGAAATGTCTAAAATGGATGGTCAGCCACCTCCTTTCACCATCCACCAGCCCTTCCTTTCACATCTCTAGGCGGGGTTTGGTGCCCCTGATCTATCAAACAAAAACTTACACCAGACAAAAGTCTGATTACGAGCTCCTTGAGGGCTGAAACTATAACTTATATCTAGATCTCCACGGCACAGAACTGGGTACAGACAGGCACTCATATTTGTTGAATGTACAGATGAATGGGTAAATGAATAAATTCAGATTAAAAGGGTTTCTCCATCTTTTCCACAGGGTACTAACACTACACAAGGAGGGTTCCTATCATCATCTATCACGCAATCCACGATAACTCCTCATAAATACCACACACACAAAAGCACAGTGCATCTGCAGGCCACTTCCCCAAGAATTCTAGATAACCCACAACTGCTTCTGAAAGAAAGTTACAGAAAATCCCAAATAAAACCTTCAGACAGCTCCCCACTACCTTCAGAATAAAGTCTGTACACCTTAACTAGGATGTAAGGCCCTTTTGCAAACTGGCCCTTGCCTTTCTTTCCAAATACACCTTTTCAAGAACTCTGAGCACCTGCCAAACACGAAGCCACTGCCCCTTATACATGCCCTGCAGTCTTGCTTCAGCACCGTTGTTGCCACAGTTCCCATGTGACCTGCCACCACCCAAACTGGGTTTACTTAAGTTCCGTCCACCTTTCATGGAACAAGTCAGGTCCCATCCATTTCACAAAATCTTACAACTCTTCCAGACCACAGTGTTCATTTCCTTTCCTGACTTAAGGTAGTCATGTCTATAGCAGTCATCCTACATTCAAAAATACCCTGCTGTCATTTTTATATAGAGGACACACATCCACATACAGATTAATAGAGAGTATGGTATGCTCTTCCAACCAGTAAATCTCATAACAGCAAGAACATACTTATGCTACTCCATTGCCAGTAGCTACAAAACTAGTCTATATCTAGCAAGCGTTGCTGTTCATGAAAAATTGAACACTTTTTCATTTTGAAGTGCAAGTGCCAACTACTATCAATAATTATTATTACTATTTAAAAAAGGAATTCTCAACTTACCAGCTTCCTCATCAATTTTATACAATAAGTGCTCTAATAATAATAACCAGAAACATTTACAAATCCCTACATTTCTTTCGGAATCAAAGATAAGATTATATTGTGTATAGTGAGGTTTTAGGATTAACTATATTTTATTATATCTTTTTTGTTTGTTTTGTTTTTGTTTATATATTCAACATATTTACATTTTCCGCCTTTACTGAGATATAATTAACATAAAACACTATGTAAGTTTAAGGTGTATAACACATTGATTTGACACACTTACACATTGCAATGTGATTACCACCATAGCATTACTAACACTTCCATCACATAATAACCATATAATTACCACTTTTTTTGTGTGGTGAGAACATTTAAGATCTACTCTTCACAACTTGCAAGTGTATAATACAGAACTATTAACTATACTCATAATGCTGTGTATTAGATCCCCAGAACATCTTCTAACTAGAAGTCTGTACCTTATTATATATTGATTCTTAGAAAACTGATAACCTATGAATGCTCTAAGACAGTGGTAATTCTTAAGCTAGCATATGTGACAACCAGGTATATGCACTCATCTTTTAAGACTTACAAAAGTCGCAGCCTTTTCTTGAGTCCCTCTTCCCACTCCCAGAACTCCTAATCTGCTTCTTTCTTTGGGATGCCACTTTATCCCAGATAAACCTGACCCAACTCCAGACAGAACCCTAGATATATTTCTATCATAGTACCTATTACACCTAATTGCACTTCCTTATTTACATGTCTGTCTCCCTACTGATTTGCCCCTCTAGATCTGTGCTTTCTAATACAATAGCCACTAGCCACATATAGTTACTTAAATTCAAATCTAGGTTAATTAAATTAAATAAAATTTAAAACTCAGTTCCTCAGTCTCACTAGCCACATTTCAAGCACTCAAGAGCCACATGTGGCTGGTGACTACCATACTGGATAACACAGATAGAGAACATTTCCATCATCACAGAAAGTTCTCTGGGACAGTGTTGTTTCTAGATTGTGTATTTTCTCTGAGCCACACACAGTCCAGCAGGTAGTTTGGCAGGAGCTATGCCCAATTCACTTTGGTATCCCAGCAAGCAGTCCTTAGTAAATGCCTAGTAAATGTTTCATAGGAATGTCATTGGGTAACAGAAAGCTTGTTCCACCTTTCAAATTATCACACACCAAAAGGGCCTCTGTTCCATAAGTTCAATGTCCCTTAGAGGCTAGAATCAGGATAGTAACTCACCATCATCCCAACTTGTGGAAAGAGGTAGAAATCACAAGAGTTAGAGGTAATCAGAAAGCCTTTGGTCAGTCCCTCAACCAGAACCAAAGCTCCACTATTTAATGTGAGACTTGAAGAAGAAGGCTTATTCCTTGTTTCAGGTTTGGCATGTAATTAAACTGCAGGTGATTCTGAAAAGAATTCTTTTCAAATATTGGAACAATCGCACAACTCAGCAGAAATAAAAATAGGGAGACACTTCGAAATTTATCATACTTTTTGGCCATGAATTAATATATCCTCAGGATCTCTTTATATTTAAAAAAATAGTCATTTGGCACACATTTTCTGAGGACTTATTAAGGGCTGGGGATTAAAGAAAGAGAAATTCTGATGGCAGACAGAGACTTAAATTAGAATAACACAAAGTGGTAAGTGCTCTATGATAAGAGGAAGTACCAGGAACTGCGAAGAGCAAACAGAAAAGACTCAGAACCCAGTGGCAAAATGTGGTAGAGGGTGGGAGAACCACAAGGGAGGCTGTTCAGAAATGAGCCCAAGCTACAATTTAAAGGGTAATTAGGAGGTTTGAGATGAAGAGAGGGTGGGAGAGTGTCACAAATAGAGACAACGACATTGATGAAGATACAGGAACGTAACTTGAACAGCAAATGTCAAGTAGTTCAGTCTGGCTGGAACAACACGAGAAAGAAGTCAGATTTGAGGCTAATGAGGCAGACAGGCCAAATCATGAAAAAAAAACTTTGCCAGCTAATCTAAAGGGTTTGAATTTTATCCTCAAAGCTATGGGAAACCTCTGAAGGTTTTAAAGCAGGAAAGAGGAGTGCAACGTATATTTAACAAAGCTCACAGAGAAGCAGGAAGGAGGATGATTTAGGGGAGGTGAGAAAGGAGCAAGGAGACCAGTCAGGAAGTTGCTGCAAAAAGTGAAGAGACAGTATATTTTACCACCAAAAAAAAAGGGGGTGAGACAGGGCCCATTTGATGCAAATAGTTTTAAATACAACCTATTTTAAAGGGGTCTTGGTCTCTATTAGTCTATGCCTTTCAAAGCCATAACATCATGATCCAATTATACAGCACAACTACAAAAGCAACTGTTAAAGTCAATTACATAAACTCTAAAAAATTACACTGCACTCTTTTATTCAATAGCCATTCTGGACTTCGAACTAAAACTGCACATTTTTCTCTTTTCCACTGTACACAATTTTGGAAAAACATTTCAGCCAGCTGAGCACATCTGTGCAATGTGCAACAAGTGCAAACAACTTAACAGGAGTTTAATGAAACATTTCCTATTCTTTATTGGAGGAAAAAAAAATTAAAAACTCTAACATGGCAACATCAGGTTGCAAATTGACATTTTTAAATTAGGTGTGTTTTTTTTATATGAACATGTCAATTTTAAAACCCATCTGGTAGCAGGGTGCAGATGTCCTGAATGAACACAGCATCTTCAGTTATTAGGTACTTGGTGGAAGCATTCAGAACTGCCATGTGCCAGCAACAGCAACAGCCACAAATGCAGTACCAAGAAGTACCTACATACTCATGCCAGTAGGAGAGGATTTCTTAGTCTGTCCCAGAAAGGAGGACACATACAGGGAAAGGGAATTGACAATCTCACAATTTTAAGACAGTATCTTTCAGTTTCACCTCCTATTCTCTTAAAAGGCAATGGACAGATATCTTTGATCCCACAGTTCTTTAGCCTAGAGAGTTTTACCCACCCTCCTGCCTTGTATGAACAAAATCTTAAGAACCAACAGAATCTTAAGACTTTGGAATTGGACTAAAGCTGGGTTAAATTCCAACTCTACCTCTTACAAACTATATAAACTTAACATATTTCTTTCCTTTTTTTTAAAGATTTTATTTTTTTCCTTTTTCTCCCCAAAGCACCCCAGTACATAGTTGTGTATATTTTAGTTATGGGTCCTTCTAGTTGTGGCACGTGGGACGCCACCTCAGCATGGCTTGATGAGCCATGTCATTCCCGCACCCACGATCCGAACTGGCAAAACCCTGGGCCACTGCAGTGGAGGATGCGAACTTAACCACTCAGGCACAGGGCGGGCCCCACACATTTCTTAATCTTCCTGAGACTCTATTTCCTCATGTGTAAAATAATAATACCTAACCTTGCAGAGCTGTGGTAAGGATGAAAGCAAATGTACATAAGATATCTATAGAACATCTGGCTCATGTGGGCATTCAATAAATGATAACTATTTTTACACCTCCTTTGTACCTCACTATGATTTGTATATTAACAGTAATTATGCACCTACCTTAAAAGTTTACTGTGAGGATTAAATGAATTAATACAGGTAAAGGGTTTAGAATAGTGCCTGGCACACAGTAGTATGCAATCATGAAGTGTTAGCTGCAGTTGTTGTTACTATTACATATCAATATCATAGCATGTTCCACACTGAATTGCAATTCCTTTATTTGCTATCTCCCTCTCCACCTAAGACTTAGCATAAAAATATCTGTTGACCAGTTGAATAAATAAAGGATGAATGGTTGAATGAATGAACTGAAGATATAGTTCAGTGACAAGAGTAACACCTCTCTGAATTTATCACACAACCTTCACACAGCATGGCTTGACAGCAGCCATTCAGTGAGAATGTATTGTTTTGTGAATTGATTAATCCTATCAAGCCTGTGTGGTACGTAGGGGAAGTATTATTATAGGCCTATTTTATAGATAAGATAAGAAACAGAGTCCTAGAGAGTTTAAAGGTCAAAATAGCTTAGCTAGGGTAGGAACTAAAATCCCCTTTTGTCTCCCAGAAACTAGTTCTAGACTTTTTTCTACCAGAGTTTGCTCTCTCCATGTTTTAAACATTACCTACGGGATCAGTCAAGTTTTTCCAAATCTCTGTAGTTGCAGGAAGAGACCTCTGATCAGAAAATACTACCAATGAATGATGGAAGGGTGAAGAAGAAACCTGACCAAATGAGGAGAAACTCAGTGTCTCTTCTCCAAGAGAGAAAGAGCAAAGACCTGAATTTACTTGGCCTGAGCATACAGAAAACAATCAAGTCTGAAACTAACAAAAGGATAAAGCCCCAACTGTGAACAATTAAGGACAGAAGGCATTTAGAGGGTCGATTATGAAAGGTGTACAGGGGTTACAGGCACTCATCTCCTGTAGAAAGCATGACTAGGTACAGTCTCTCTGGGGAGTACTCATTCTTTTATTTAACAAATACTTACTGAGCCTCTGCAATGAACTAGGAGAACAACTCAACAGCATGTAGCAAGAGCCTTAAAAAATTTACACCTTTACTCCGATCACCATATTGCTAAATGTTTATCAGAAGAAAGCTATAAAAAAATACAGATCAAAATTGATGACCAAAGATGCTTATCACAGTGTTATTTATAATATCCAAAAAATGGAAAGTAACTTAAATATCCAACAATAAGGTTATGACTAAATAAATTGTATCATGCAATGCAACAGCATACAGTCATTAAAACTGATGCTTAACAAACAATTTTAATGACACTGGAAAATGCTTATGATCTAATGTTAAAATAAAAAGTACTCCACAAAACTGTAGCCATAGTATGATCTTTATATATAATAAATAGGAAAAAAACATTTAAAAAAACAAACCAAATGCTCAAAGCTTTAAAAGTTAATCTCTGCGTGGTAGAATGTAAAGGAGGATAGGATATAGGGAGAAATTTGCCAAGATTTCAAGTTTTCCATAATAGGCATTTTTCAGAAAAACCACAGAGTGGAGGAGATTTACAAAAGAAAAATGAGGATATTAAATGCCATCAGGATTGACCAAGATCTCTGGAATCTCTGCTAGGTGAGAAGGATATAAAAGGCATATTATTTTTACAAAAGGATTATGTTAATCCTAGTGAGAAGTGACACAACTGCATGGGTCAAACACAATGGGAGAGCAGTAAAGAGGAAATCCAATCAGATGCCAAGGAGGTCACTTTCATTCCAGAATGTCTGTCATCAGGAAAGCCAAGTTTAATGAGTGATGTGAGGAATGAAGCTTGATGGGTAAAGAAGACGGCAGAAAGCTAGCTAAGACCTAGTGCTGAAATCTGAGTTCCTTGACAGCATGGAACATGAGAATTACCATACAGTACGAGAAAGACTGGCAGAAGGCAGCAGCAAGAATGTGGCAAAAGAGAGAGGATCCTGGAAGGCTTTGTGGAAAATGAATGATTTAAAGGAAAAAGGCATGAACCTGGAGAAAGAGGAGAAAGGCATTCTAGGAAAAATGGACAGCCTAGAGAACAGAAACAATTTAACATGCCTGGGGAAATGACATTCGTTTCCGTGTTGCTAGAGTACAAAGTGCAAGGCAGGCTGTGGTGAAAGATGTGGTTGCCTCAAGTGTTCAGGGGCCTGTCCCAGAGGACCTGAATGCCTGATGTACCGTTAGCCAAGCAGCTGCACATGAGTCAATCAACAAGGGCACCAGCCCAGAAGGAGCTCGCTCCAGCAGAAGAGACAGTTAGGCAGTATTTTGGTAAAACTAAATGAAGGGTGGTTAGCATAGAGGAGCAACCAATCCAGCCTCAGGGCTCATAAAAGGCCTCTGAGAGAAGGTGTCAAAGTTGAGGCACAAAGGAACAATGAGGTTAAGGGCAGTGACATACAAGATGGTAGCACACTGTTGATACCTGGCCTGACACAAACTCCACAAATCAGGGAACCAGCCCCTGCAAGGCTTCCAAAGACGGAACCATTCTCATCATCAGATTGTAAGCTCCAATCACCTTGTTTGTCTTGTTCACTGCCATGTCTCCAATACTAAAAATAGTGAGCACAAAGAAGCTGCTCTATAAATATGTGTGAAGAAAAATAAAAAGGGAGGGGGCTGGTTGTTATCTTAAAAAGCAATGGGGAATTCATAACAGCCAAAAGGTAGAAGCAACTCAAGCACTCATCAACAGATGAATGAATTTTTAAAATGTGGTCTATACATCCAATGGAATATTATTCAGCCTTAAAGAGGAAGGAAATTCTGACACACGCTACAATAAGGATGAACCTTGACGACATTATGCTAAGTGAAAAAAGCCAGTTATAAAAGGACAAATATTGTATGATTCTACTTACATAAGGTACTTAGAGTAGTCAAATTCATAGTGGACAGTAAGTAGAATAGTGGTTGCTAGGGGCTGAAGGAGAGGGAAATGGGGAGTTATTGTTTAATGAGTACGAAGTTTCAGTTGTGTGACATGAAAAAAGTTGTGGAGATGGATGGATGGTGGTGATGGTTGCACAACAATGTGAATGTACTTAATGTCACTAAACTGTACACTTTAAAATGGTTAAAATGGTAAAATCTACATTTATATATATTTTACAATTTTTAAAAAATTACAAAACACACACAAAAATAGTACTTAGAAAGTTATGGGGAAAATAAAAGAAATGGAAAAAAGAATAAAGATGTAAGAGTATAACTCTGAAGACAAAGGCCAATCCTTAGGAGCTGGGAGCCAAAAGCAAATAGCAATGTCTCCTCCAGCCCTCTCTTCAACTGCCATTTCCATCCACATCCAATTTAGTAATTTTACATGCAAATGAGTCTCAATTAAAACAAATACTAAGCATAGAACCCCTAAGGGGTCACAAACAAGTAAATCCATGAGTAATGTGAGAGGTGTTATGAAAGCAGTCCCACTGATTTTATCTCGTTATTGTCAGTAACAGTAAAACAACTATCATTTACTTGAGCACCTAATATGTGTGAGGCACTATGACTAGAGCTTTATAAACATCATCTCTAATCATAACAGTAACCTTGAAAGGTAAATGTTACAATTCTATTTTCATACTGACTTATCTAGGATGATACAGATATAAACAGTAAAGTTGAAATTTGAATCTAGGTCTATCTGATTCCAAAACCCTTGAGGAGTGACCAATTGTCTCAAAAGAACTGGCTACCTTCCTCCTCACCAGCTACCTCTCTGTGCTACTCCTAGGGCCTAGGCCCCTGACTTGTCCTCCCCTCCAGCTCTGCTAGAAGTTATCAGCTGGGAGTACCTAGACTGAGTCATTAACAAATACCTTTCTAGGCAATCCCCAATGGCCAGAGATGGGGATGCTCTGGGCACTCAGCCACTGGAGGAGGAAAGAGGAGTGTGGCTCACCACAGGTCTTTCAGACCCCAAATTGACCAAGCAAGACACAGACACTTATCACATTTGTAACAATGTTTCCTCCAGGAGGGCAAACACTCCACTGGCACTGCCTAAGATACTACTGATGCTTCACAATGTTTCACTGCTTAATAGCCCTCACTCCCTTTCCTCCTCCAGACCAGCCCTAGAAATCATTACCAGCTCCAGTCTCCTGGCCCATCTGCCCTCAGCCTCTCCTACTCCCATCACCACTAAGTTCAAGGCTAATCTAAGGAAGATCTTTTCTTCCTCCACGTACCTTTCAAAACATTCCCATCCTGTTGCCCATTCCTTTACCTAGCTCTGCTGGGTGACAGCTACTATCCAATGAATGAACTAACATCTGTACAGTTCTCAGATACTTCTAAACATATTAAATCATTTACTCCTTACAACAATTGTGAGAGACAGGTATTAATATCTCCATTTGATCAAACTAGCTCAGTTTAGTCTAAGCAAATAAATTAGTGGAAAATATCCACCAGAAAACAGGTCACCTTTCTTGTATCTTTTCTTTTTGAGCCAAGATCCTTTCTCAAAATCCTCCAGTAGCACTCCTGTCCTGTCTCACTGGCCAGTCTTTTGGGCACATACCTATTCCTAAATCATTCACTGGCAAGGGGCATGAGATTACCATGACTAACGGACTTAAACTAATTCCTTGGGGTGGAATGGAAGTTGGCAAACACACAACCACCACAGTGTCTAACACTTCTAGGACACAGACATGAAACAATGAGGGAAGCAGATTACCTCCAGACCCCATTTAGTACGTTTCTTTCATGTCATAGGGCCTGAAGACTCAAGGGAAAGAGTCTTTTCCCTTTGCTGGCCTGGGAAACAAAGAACTGACATTCCGTAGAGCCCAGAGTCTGTGGAGAGTGCATGTAGAATGCCTACACCATGTCTGGCCTATAGAAAGTATGCAGTAAACTGTAGCTGCTATTGTCACCAGTAATAAGTATTATGAATGCCCACTATTCTTCCAACATTGTGCTAAGCACCAGGGGGAAACAATAGGTATAGATCCAGTCCCACTCTTAGAGGGTTTACAATCTAGTTAAGAGAAAATAAATTAATATTATATATAATTATATAATTAAATGGTGAATTGTTTGGCAGAGACTAAGTACTAAAGGAGACCAGAAAGCGTTTCCTTCTATTAATTCACAAAAACTCTTCTGCGTCAGGCAGGGCAGAAATTATTATTCTCATTTTATAGAAAAAGAGACTGAGACTAAGAAAGAAAAATTCCTGTTCGTGTTCACAGAGATCATTTATGCATTTAACAAATTCTAGGCCATGCACTATGCTAGGTGCAGAAAAGGAATAGATCAGTTAGGACTCTTTCCATTGTAAATGACAGAAAACTTAATCCAAACTAGTTTAAGCAAACAGTCTAATTACTGGCTTAATTAATTAAAGCCCAGGATTAGGGAAGACTAGGGAGGGGCCTCAGTTCAGAGCTCAAAGTCACCATCTCCATCTCTTTACTCTCACTTCCTCAGTGTTAGTTCTATCATGAGCCAGAGCCTCCTCTTATGCAAAACAGTTTAGCAGCTTCTAGTCTGTCTAGAAGCTAACACCCTTCTAGTCTAGCAGGATTGGGAAAGGGTCTTCTGTAGTGGCTTCCGCGAAAGTCCTGAACAAGCAGTTTAGACCAGCTCAGAAGACATATTCACCCCTAAACCAATCACTGTGGCTAGAGGAATGTGATGTGCTGGTTAGATTGGGCCTTGGGTACAACACAGCTAAGAGGTTCCTACCTAAACCACATGGGACAAAACAGGGAGGAGGGGTTCCTCAAACCGACATCTGAGGCCATTACTGAGATAAGGGGGAAGTTAAGGAAGCAAACTACAGCTGTCCACCACAAGGAACCCAGTGACTGTGCTCTCATGGAATACAGAGTTTAGGGCAATGATTCAAAAGTGCAGGGCCAGACCTGTGACCAACTGGTTAAAGTTCTGTGTGCTCTGCTTCAGCAGCCCAGGTTTGGAACCAAGGCACAGACCTACTCCACTCGCCAGCCATGCTATGGAGGCATCCCACATACAAACCACAGGAAGACTGGCACGTTAGCTCAAGGTTAATCTTCCTCAAGTGAAAAAGAGAAAGATTGGCAACAGACGTTAAGCTCAGGGCAAATCTGCCTCACAAAAAAGAAAAGAAAAAAAGAGGCTCTTGGGGCCAGTCTGGTGGCGTAGTGGCTAAGTTCACATGCTCTGCTTCAGCAGCCTGGGGTTTGCAGGTTCAGATCCCGGGTGCAGACCTAGCACCACTCGTCAAGCCATGCTGTGGCAGCATCCCACATAAGACAGAGGAAGATTGGCACAGATGTTGCCTCAGTGACGATCTTCCTGAAGCAAAAATAGGAAGACTGGAAATAGATGTTAGCTCAGAGCCAATCTCCCTCACCCCCCCAAAAAAAAAAAAAGTGCAGACGTCTGGCAAAGAAAAAGGGTTAGAGGTATGGTTCTGGTGGGAAAGACAGAAACACAATTGCAGTACAAAGGAGTAAGTGTTACAGTGGATATGTTAACAAAGTGTCATAGCATCCAGAAACAAAAAGGCACTAAGGCCACCTAGGGTACTGAGGGAAGTCTTATCAGAGGTGGTAATGACCAAACTTAGTCCTGAAGAGAACAGGTCAGGTAGTACATCACCCAGCGACAACAGCAGAACCAAGGTTTCCTGATTCCCTGTCAAGAGCTCTTTCCAGAGCCAGCCATAATGGCCTAGTGGTTAAAGTTCAACGTGCTCTGCTTTGGTGGCCCAGGTTCAGTTCCCGGGTGCTGAACCACATCACTCATCTGTGAGTAGCCATGCTGTGGCAGCGGCTCACACAGAAGAACTAGAAGGACCTACAACTAGAATATACAACTACATACTGGGGCTTTGAGGAAGGGAGAACAAAAAAAAGAGCTCTTTCCACTACTAGGTCTTAGTGGTGGGAGAGAAAGATGGGTACCGGGGCATCAAAGGAGGTAACTGCCACAGAAGCTCATTTTCACCATCTGTCAAAACTGCTCAGCACTTAAATACACTGTAAAGGCCTTGTCCGCACAAGTAGCAGGACCACAAAGACGCTGCCAACCCTACAGAAAGATGTTTCAGCTAGACACAGCCATGACCAAAACATGGAACTGGACAAGCCTGCATTTCCCAGCACTTTGGCTTCTTCACCTACCACCATGCTGCCTCTTTCCACTACACGTGTAAGGGTTGAAAGCTACAAGAAAAAGCACCAAACACACTCACCTAAGTTGAGACCACATTATCATAAGACAAAAGAAGTTACAAGAAAAACCCACAGAACTGACATTTCCACACATGCAGTTTATGCTCATTGAGACAGCATGATGTACCAAAAAGGAGGTAGGCTTCGGGGTCTACATCGGTCCCCATCACTTATGAATTACATAACCTTGAGCAAGTCACTTTTCTGATACTCAGTTTCCTCACCTGTAAAATGGGAAACATGAGTAGAACATCTTTCTTCAGGCAGCTATTATAGGAAAAAACAATATAAAGCAAGAGAAAGAAGTTGGTCAAACTGTAAAGCACTATGTAAACACTAGTTACATTCTTTAACTGTTTGCAGAAGGATATTCAAAGTATTATATGACTTCTACCTTTATAAAGAGCATACCCCTCAATGCTCCAAAACATAGGGACTACAATTCTTTTTGGACTTGAAGAAAATCAAAATTGTTTCCAGGGAAGGCTTATAAAAACAATACCACATTAAACATTGGTGATTTGTTTTAAGAGCTATTTTGCAATTAAGAGGATTCCACTGTTTCACCAGGCTCTTGTGGCATCCAATTAAGTAATAATATGAGAGAGGAGCTCTTAATTATGGAGGAAAACTTCCACAAGCCAGTGACAGGTGTGCGGGGTTCAAGCTGAGATCAAAATAGTCAACTACAACATTAATCCGCCCCTTTCCTTTTTCCCAAAGACATTTAAGTTTGCATGCAATTAGTTGAAAAGTAAACCAGACCAAATGACTGCCATATTTCAAGCTTTATTACCCTTTATCACGTTAACATCCACCAACTGCGTTTTAAAGGATTAACACCAAAACAGACGGTTTAAATTCACAAGAAATGAGCTTTAGTGATCAGAAACGATAATAACTGAGTTGAATTTACACTCATCACCAAGATGTTATCATGTTTCCCTAAGTTGTGACCATTATAAATTGAAGTTATTCCTTTTTAATTTTCATATGCTTTATAAATAACCTTAAGAATAATTCCATCTTTAAGTGGATGCATTTTTTTTCTAATTTGCCTACCTTTCTTCCAAAATGCACAGCAAACCTCTTTTGTCCCTTGATTTAATCAACAAAATTTAAAGTCAAGCATCAACATTTATTTTGCAGGTTACAAATGGTTTAAGCAGGACCTGCATAAAAAGCCAAATAAAGCCCAAGCCCAAAATCCAAATGGAAAAATAATTTTCCCATAAGTTTGATTATGCTAAGGTCAAAGTGTGACCTTTCAAACAGAAGGACTCCTACAAATTAAAGTGTTTATGTGAACGTTAAAGCAGTGACAGGGCAATGATGTGTCACAACAGCACCCATTTGTTGAAATAGCCCTGTTCAAGCAGAGTTACTCCTGACTGCCAGAGAAATGAGCTCCTGGAAGGTCAGATCTCCAAATGCGGTGCTGGGAAGCAACTCCCAAAAAATACGTACACACTCACAGAGGATGAGTCATTGTGAGGAAAACACAGGATTTGGATTCAAGTACCAGTCTGTCAGATACTCCATTCATTCAAGCAATTATTAATTCAAGCTCTCTACCAGGCATAACACTGACTGCTGATGGTACAAGGAAGACACATAACAAATTAGTATTACAGGTTCCATGACAGGCACAGGAGAAGCATGAAGTGAACAGTCAGTTCTACCTGGAAAAGACAGCAACAGCTTTATAGAGGAAATGATGTTGGTGCTAGATTTTTAAAAATAAAGTAAGGCTGTCTTGGCCAAGTTGAGAAGAGAAGAAAGACCATTTGAGCAGAAGAAACAACATAAGTGAAGGCTGGGCAGTATAACGGCACATGATAAAATCTCGGGTATTGCAAGTGGTTTGGCAGGGTCAGGCTGAGAAGACAGTGTCACTACAGGTGACCCTGACAGCAGAGTGAAAAATGGAGGCTCCTGTCTGGGCAAGAGATGCTGAGAGTCTGAGCTGAGGCAACAGCTGTGGGGATGGAGAGAAAAGCATAGATTTGAGAAATGTTTAGGTGATAATATCTATGCAGCTTAGTGACTGCAGGAGTATGGGAAGATAAGGAAATCCCAAATTTCTAGCTTGGGTGACAGAGAATGGTGGTGTCATTCACTGAGATAAGAAACACAAGAGAAGAAGGTATGGGGAAGAAGATAATGAGTTCAATTTTGAGCCAACCATGTGACTTTAAACCAGTCACTTAATATCTCAAAATCAGTTTCCTGGTTAGCAAAATGGTTAAAATGCCACCCACCTCAAAGATTGTGGTGAGTACTAAATAGAACAATGGATGGAAGAAAGGCTCTATTTTTATTACCCTCAGTGGAAGAGATTGTTAACAGTATCCATTTTCCCTTTCTCCCTTGTAGTACAGACACCACCCCCCCAACTCTCACTCTCTGCCAAGATTTAACTGAGGCACATGCAACCCAGCTGGAAACTACATTTCTCGGTGTTACTTACAACTAGGTATGCTGTGAGGCATAGGTATAATGAATGAGATGCCAGCAGAAGTGATGTACACAATTTCCAGTCTTTTTGGTTTTTGTTTTGTTTTTTAAGGCAACTATGTGCCCTCTTTTCTCTCTTCTGCCTTCTCATGACTAGAAAGTGGATGTGTTAATAAGCTGTCTTTAAGCGTGAGATGAGGACATCATCCTGGGAGAGGAATGAGACAAACGGAATCTCAATCCCTGGATGATTTCATGGAGCAGAACCTCTGCCCACCCTAGTCATAACAGACCTACCTCTTAACTGTTACATAAGAAATAAATGTCTACCTTGTTTGAGCCACTGAACTTTTGAGTCTGTTTCAGCAGCTACCCTGTGTTCTAACTATATACCCTCCAAGCTTACAAAACTCACAAGGAAACTGTGAAAGACACAATTCAGGGCCCTAAAAATCTACTAGATATTGGTTGTACCTTCAAGATTGGAGACGGGAACACTCATGAGTACATATGCACATGTGTAACTCAGAAAGTGAGAAAAGAGATAGACTGATGTGTGCCAAGTGACAGCAGGACCAGGTCTGCAGCCAACTAATCAAGACTGAAAATTCTAATTTTTGATCTCATACAGTTTCCACATTAAAATAATGAACTGTTAAAAGATCCAGTAATATGCAGATTACTGCCTGACACTCAAATCTACAATCTGGAACAATGGAATCAATTATGACATTCTTAGGTAAGGGGTAATTTACATGAATATAACAACCATGTCAGACTGAAATAAGAAGAGGGGCTTACGAATTCTCAAACATTTTGAACTATACTCATACACAAAAATAATGCAGGGCAATGTACATGGACAACCAAGTAGCTAGACTATGACATGACTATATCTGAACGTGATATTGCCTAGAAGCTAAACGAAGCAAAACCAGCAGCTTCTCAAGGACCTGGAAGAAGGCTATTAGTAGAACTAGCTCCTTGATCTGTTTGTTACTATTGGAATGTTCCTATCAAAAGCCACACTATCTATCTATCTGCAGGTGAGCAGATAAGCCAAAATACTTGAGTCTGTGACTCTGGCCATGTGACATCACCTTTAAGGCATGATCTGGCTTCAAAACTGCCAAAGTAAGAAAACAGTTTTCCAAGGAAAAAGAGTTTGCTGTGGCAAAAATTGAAAAACCTAGGTTCCAGTGACAGGTTCTCCATTTTCAAACTGTATTATCTTGAACAAATCAATTGAGTCCCCTGTGCTTCCAGTTCCTTGCCTGTGATATAGGAGAGGGTGAGAGTGGAGCACATGATGATCTCTTCCAGCTTTATGCAGTTCCAAAGTTTGCAAATACTCTAATGATCTACTACAGAAGTTAGCGTCCTATTATTTTTTTTCTTTTTCTTTTTTTTTGAGGAAGATTAGCCCTGAGGTACTATCTGCTGCCAATCCTCCTCTTTTTGCTGAGGAAGACTGGCCCTGAGCTAACATCCATGCCCATCTTCCTCTACTTTATATGTGGGACGCCTACCACAGCATGGCGTGCCAAGCCGTGCCATGTCCACACCCAGGATCGAAACCAGCGAACCCCGGGCTGCCAAAGCAGAACGTGCGCACTTAACCACTGCACCACCGTGCCAGCCCCAGCCTCCTATTATTTTAAAGTCAGTATTTCAATGTAAAAAAGAGAAGTCACAATATAATACTACTTCAATTTATTTAAAATGCATACTTAAGCAAAAAAAAAAATTGGAAAACTAATTTGCCACTGTCTTATCTTCTTCAGGGAAAATAACCAAAAAAATCTGACAAGGCAATCAAAAAGAGTCTAGTACAATTAAGTTCATCCAGACATCAGAAAAATTGCTTCTTCACATATATTACAAATGCATAACTGCAATCTCTCTCACACATGAAGGCTCTGTTGCAGGCAGTTACTATATACTAGCTCAACTATATTAAATGCCACTATAATTAGGGTTACTGTAATTCTCAAACATAATCAAATAGTGACCAAGAATGGAGCAATCAGAAGAAAGCATAGGATACAAAAGTAAACTAGCAATCTTAGCATCATTACTCTTCAATAATACTAGACTCAGCATAAATTCTTTCAATCATGCTTTCCCTCAGCAACTTTTACAGAAAAGATGCTCTGTGCCAGGTACTAGGAAAACAGAGTTCACACACAAACACAAACACACACACACACAGTTGTCCTATCTACCCTCAAGGAGCTCTGGCAGTCTATCCACCAAGGAATTTTGCTCCTTGGATTCGAAAAAGAAAGGCAAACAGAAAGATTTTTTAAGGCTGCCTCTTACCAGTCAGTAGTCTACATAAGGGAATCTATTTTCTATATCTAAAAAGATTATTGTGCATTCCCAAGAAAATATATGTGTAGCTCTAACCAACAGCTGTAGTATAATAGAGGGGGAAAAAATATGAGAGGTGGAGTCAGGAGACCTGGGATTTGGAGCTCAGATTCTGCCACTCAACAAATGCATTATCCTCTATAATTAATTCACTTCACTTTTCCTCACCTTAAAATGGATACAGCATAATGTCTGCTTCATAGAGTTTCAAGGCTCAAATAAGCCAAATATATATATTTCATATACACCTACATACTCTTACAAGCTGTTTCTGAGAAAATATAGTGTAAGGGTTAAGTACGTAGGCTCTGAAGTCAAACTGCTTGGGTTCCAACCACAGCTGCACCCCTTCATCAGTTCTGGGACTGAGAAATTACTTCCTTTCTGAGTCTTAATTTTCTCTTCTATAAAATGGGGATAATGAAAAGTAAACAAATATTGCACTTGGCACAGTGACAGACATACAGAACAGTGTTAGCTAGCACCATCATCATTATCAGATCTGTGCTGAATACAGTGACTACAAAGATGAAAAAATACATGATCCTGCTGCCAAAGAGCTATCAGTTTAGTGCAAGAAACAGATGAGTAAAAAGAAAAGTTTTAAATAACACAAAATACTTTACAAAGAAAGAATTATGCAAATATCAGTTGACATTATTATATATGAAGTTAATATGATAAAGCAACTCACACTGATTCTGAGTGAGGCCTATGGAAATCCATCTCCCACCTAATCACTGCAACACCTTCATACGAGCAGACAAAAGAGGTAAAGAAGCCTAAATGCGTTCTTACAATCAAATAAAATGGACACTTTGAAGCTGTCCTGTACAACAACTATTCTACCCCAGTACTCAATAGAGAAGGCAAGGATCCAGACAACATAATGCAGTCACTTGTAGTAAAGAAAAACCAACATCCTCCTCAAAGATAACCGAATAAAACTGGCATAGCACCAAAATCCAGAGCCAGAAGGCTTTCTTCATATGAAAAAATCTTCAACCAATACACTGCAGCATTCAGATACATCAATAATTAAACACATTAAAAATTTTGGTTGATGTTCCACTTAGGAAAAATACCATCTGCATTACTGAAACGCTATAAACAGAACCAATTTTCAGAGAAGAGATAACCTGAATATGACTGCATAAAATTAAGCTTTCTAGTCTCGGAAAGCAGATCCCCCACCTGCCAGCCACCTGCACCTCTTTAAATGAAAATATGCCCAAGTGCTCACCTGAGAGCCACCAATCGATTCATGTACAATAAGTACACGATTCACTTGAAACTTTCCCCCCAAAATGGACACACTTAGTTATTGGGGGATGGGGGGGCTAAGAATAAAACAAAATCTATTTTAACTTCTGTACAATTCCTGGAAGACTTAAAACTGGGATTTCAACTTGCGTCCTCATGAGAGAAGCTCTAGCTGTTGCCTCCATTCCCTACTCTTTCAACCAATTCTCCACACACTGCCCAGTTTTCAGTGTTTTAAGTTTTTCTAATCAAGGAGATTCCCTCTTCCTTGCTTTATGGATCAAGATTAGACCAAGATCCAAACCTCATATCTAAGTTCCTCCGTAAGTCCCCCTGGCCTTCCTCACAGTTGTACTCCCATCTCCACCCCATTCTCACTTCCACATCCAGTTATATTCACTCAATACATTCTCTATGCAGGACCTTGTCTGGCCTCTTCTCTTCAGCTGTCTCCAAGAGCTAACATAAAACTCATCAAAATGTCTCCTTGGGAGCTGGCCCGGTGGCACAGTGGTTAAGTTCCCATGTTCCGCTTCGGTGGCCCAGGTTTCACTGGTTCAGATCCCAGGTGCGGACATGGCACCGCTTGGCAAAAGCCATGCTGTGGGTAGGCATCCCACATATAAAGTAGAGGAAGATTGGAGCTGGCCCCATGGCAGAGTGGTTAAGTTCCCGCACTCTGCTTCGGCGGCCCAGGGTTTCACAGGTTCAAATCCTGGGCATGGACATGGCACCGCTCACCAAGCCGTGCTGAAGTGGCATCCCACATGCCACAACCAAAAGGACCCACAACTGAAAAATGCACAACTGTGTACCAGAGGGCTTTGGGAGAAAAAAGGAAAAAAATAAAATCTTTAAAAAATAAATAAAAATAAAGTAGATGAAGATGGGCACGGATGTTAGCTCAGGGCCAGTCTTCCTCAGCAAAAAGACGAGGATTGGCAGCAGATGTTAGCTCAGGGCTAATCTTCCTCAAAAAAAAAAAAGGTCTCTTGGGGCTGGCCCCGTGGCCAAGCGGTTAAGTTCACACGCTCCTCTCGGCAGCCCAGGATTTCGCTGGTTCGGATCCAGGGTGCGGGCATGGCACCACTCATCAGGCCACGCTGAAGCGGTATCCCACATGCCACAACTAGAAGGACCCACAGCTAAGAATATACAACTATGTACCGGGGGGCTTTGGGGAGAAAAAGGAAAAAATTAAATCTTTAAAAAAAAAAAAACTCTCCTTTACATAGTTTGAGTAAAATTTAAAATTTCTCTCTTAAAATGGTAGTAAATTCTCACTAAGCCCCACCTAATCTAACTATGAAAGTCAAGTACTGATTACTATCTCACCTAGCATTTTTCAATTTAAAAGGCATTTTCACATCCATTATCTGATTTGATCCTCACAATGGATGAGAAGGTCCGCTATTACTATCCCCATCCCCAGTTCCAGCCAGAGAAAGTCAGCTGTCCCAAGAAACTCAGCTAGTAAGCAGCCAAGCTGGAACTTCGACCAAATTTGTAAGATCAAAATCCAATGCCCTTCCACATAGGCACTCACTCTCTTGACCGAGAGAGTGCAAACAATGACCCAGCTGCCTAAATGTCCCTTAAACCAATTACCTAGTTTGGGCACCAAGTTCCTAGAGAAAAATGAACTGTCAATTTAAGAGCATCAACATGAAATGCAAATAATGGCACTAAAAGCTGGCCATCTTTTATTACATCTTGTGGACAATGACGGAAAAAAAGCATCAAATTATCCCAATAGTTCAGTGGTAGTAGAGTTAGTCAAGAAGAAAGGAAACCAGTATTTATTGAGCCCCTACTATGTTACAGGCATATAGTAGGACTGTCACACACATTAATGCTAACATCCCTGTAAAGTGGGTGTCATCCCTATTTTGCAGATGAGTAAAATGAGGCTGATCCAAGGGCTAAGGGTTAGCCAATGAAGGCTAAGATGTTTATCCAAGATCACCCAATATGTGGCAGTGCCAAGATTTTAAAACCCAGTGCCCAATCTCCAAGTCTGAGGCTATTTCCAGTGACTATATCACGCTTTGGTGCCTTTTAAAGAATTCTTAAAACGGTGCATCTGAAAGGCCTTTAATTTTGGTAAGATAATCAAAATACTCTATGTACCTTACTGCTGTAATACAAGATTAGATGACAGGAGAACAATGAGATACATGCATCTGATGATAGGTACTAATTCATGTACAATATATTACTGAGCCAATCACAGAAATACCTAAGAGCTTAACAGAAACTTTAGTATCTTCGAAATATCTTATACCATAATTGAAAACCTAGCATGAGCTCTGAATGTGGTAAACTGCCCACTACTTATTAGGTGAGATACCTTAATTTGGTTATTTAACTTCTCTGAATTTGTTTCTGCATATGTAAATGGAAACAATACCTACCTCTCAGGGTTCTAATTAAGATTTAGAGATAATGTATTTAAAACACCTAGGGCAATGTCTAGCACATGACAACTATTACCGTCTCTGCCCTCTGTAGATATTCCCAGCAAAAACATGTACATGAAAACTAAAAACTCAAACATAGGAGTTCCCAAATATAATGGGATGTTTGGTACTATGGAAAATAAATACTCAGATGATTTAAATTTTTTATTTTCATCCAGATATTTTGGCACTGAATAGATAAAACCTTTAAAAAAAAATCCCAGATAACAATCAAAACCAAACTCACAGCTATTTTGCCTCAAATCCCTAAGCAGAATTTCTTCCCTGTTCAGAAGATCCTCTAGTTACCTAGTAACCACCTGCCAGCCCCAAACTAAAGAAAATTGGCTCTGCACTGGGCTAATTACCCAACCAGCCTGAACAATCTAAAACGAAGTCTGGAATAAAGGGAATTGTCAGCCAGAATGTTAGTGAAATTATCCACAACAGGAGACCTGAGAATCCAAAGACCGCTGGGCAGTTATTTCCATGAGAATAAAATCACAATTTATGAGCCCTGCAAATTATACCATTATTAAAACAAACATCCCATTGAGGCTACAGCCATCAGATAAATGGTTTTATTGTCCCCATTGTTTCATCCACTGCAGCAAAGAGGTGCAAACTGAATGAGCAGTTACCAGAAGCAGCAATTTCTAGGAAATTACAATGCAGACCTCCATCTTAAAGCTCCTTTGTGTTGGGCTGTAAAGGCTCTTGGAGGGGAAGGGGTCGGAGAATCAACTTCTTCTCCACCACTCCCAAACTCAAAGACCCTGACAACTTTACAATCAGAACTCACCAGTTACCCCACATTCTCCTATTTGTTTTTCCCCCAAGTAGGTAGTTCCTGGGCTCGCCTGGGAGGAAGAATCTGAACTCAGCATATTCACTTTATTCACTAAGGAACCTTTAGACAATTCTCCAATCCAAATAAACACAGACAGAAGAGACCAAAAAATGGCCCCCAGTTTCCCTAGCTCCCACAATACAAAGTACCTCCAGCTATAGCAATGAGAATTAATGAGAAAGTACAAAAGCATGGCATCGGCTCCTCCATTATTAGGGAAAAATAACTGCTGCCATCATAAACCTCAAATTGCATTTTCACACTTAAGTGGGAAATCTGAGACACTACCTAATGGCTATCCTGGGCCAAACTGCATCACAGAATGGGGAAGGCAAAAGTAATCCCTTCAGTTATAGTTCACTGAACTCCACAAATCTACCAATTCTGGAAATGGAAGGAAGGAAACTAGCATCACTGGGTATCTGCTATATGCCAACCACTGTACACACATTATTTCTAATCCTCACAACAATCCTCAGAGGCACTCTAGATATCCCTTACTGATAGGTAAGAATTTAAGGCTCAGAGACATTAAATAACTTGCCCAAGGTCACACAGCTGCTAAACTAAAATTTCAGCTAAAGTTTCTCTGACTTTAAATTCTAAGCACTTTTAACCTTCAGTTTTTGCTTTTTTGTGCTACCTATTAGGAAAACCTAATAAAATATACTTTTAAAAAAAAACTCTAAGATATCAAATTTAAATGCTACCTGAACCTTTTACAAATTTCTAATACTTCGAGGTAGGCATGGGATGAGCAATGTGGATGAATTATGACTTCATCGTACAATTCATTTTCAAAATTCTCCTTGAACCTTCTCAACAAGCTTGTGTGATATGATCCTCCACAACTTTATCTGTGAGAAAACTGAGGCTCAGAAAGGTTTTATGATTTGCCCAGGGAAGCATGGAAACTAAAACCCAGAACTTTGACTACAAGTTCATTGCTCATGCAGCTTTATCACAATGCCAGACTTAAACACACGCATAAGGAACTCAAAAATCTGCTGTGGAGTTCTTCGCTTATTTATGAAGAACATCTGTTCATAATTAATAGCATGTGGAACACTGGGCATGGAGAAGAGAAGGAAGGAGTACCAGAAAGCCCTTTAGGGCCTCAAGCTGCCTAAATCTAAACTTTCCTGTTTCGAGAACACTAAAAGCTCATTCAGTGGGAGGGGACACGAAGTCTAGGTGATAGAGAAGCATTTTGGGAGCTCTGAACTCCTAAATGTACTCTGGACCACCAACAGAAAGCTGAGCTGGTAATACTGACTTCTAGGATTGAAGGCCTGCTATGTTTTAGGCACCATGCTAGGCTCTTTCCGCACCCCGTTCCTATCTTCCTCATGGTCCTTTGGGCACGTAATAGAATCCCTATTTTACAGATGAGTAAATTAGGCTGAGAGATGAAATGACTTCTTCAAATCCTCCAAGTGATACAGCGGCAGACTAGGGATGTGAATCCTGATTGGGGTGACTTCAAGACCATTGTTTAATCTATAGTAATAGAAAGCAGATCAATGGTTGCTTCAATGAGGGACCGGGGACAGCAGGAAGAAGGGCTGACACAGGAGCACTGGGAAACTTGGGAGCTGATGGATATATTCACTATCTGAATAGTGGTGATGGTTTCACAGGTGTGTATGTATGTCAAAACTTAGCAAACTCATTAAATTTGCGTCATTTATTACCAATTTTACCTCAATAAAGCAGTTTAGGAGGGGAAAAAACACATTGTTCTTTTTACTAACCACTGACCATGACCCCAGAATATCTGTCCTCACAGTATGTCTCATCACAGGGAAACCAGGCCAAACAGTTCTTTCCCTAACCAATTTAGTTCTGAGTTTATGCACACTATTAGTAAAACATCACTGAACGAAGTTTTAAGTATCTAAGAGTAACAAATTATTTCTGAACGCCCTACAGTACTTCAGAATACATTTCCATACAAATAAAATGTTAATTACAAAATGTAGCCTGGTAAAAGGATAAAGAGTAAAGGCTCTGGCATCACAGAAACCTGGACTGAATACCATCCTTGGTTCTTACAATTCAATCTAGTCAGGTTGCTGAATCTTTGTCCTATTCCAGATTTATAAAAGGAAAGTGATAATAACAAAGCTACCATTTACTGAAATCGTACTATATGCCAAACACCAAACTAAGCATTTTATCTAAATAACTCATTTAATCCTCCCAATGACTATATACAGTCATGCGCCATATAACATCTCAGGCAATGAAGAACCACATATACGATGCGGTCCCGTAAGATTAGTACCATACAGCCTAGGTGTGTAGTAGGCTTTACCATCTACGTTTATGTAAATACACACTACGATGTTCGTACAACAACAAAATTGCCTAACAATGCAATTCTTAGAATGTGTCCACATCGTTAAGCGATGTTTGAGTATACTGTAAATACCACTATATCCCTATCTCATAGATGGATAAAATAAGTTATAGAAAAATTAAGTAACTTTGCAAGTCACACAGCCAGTAGGTGCAATGGCTATGATTTAAACTCACCTTGCAAAATTATTCTGAGGAATAAACTTGAAAAAGGAAGTAAAATACTATCAGTGTTATAGTATAGTGTAAAAGAGAGAATACCCCCTCTATGCTTTAAAGCAAGCTTCTCTAAAGATGAAAGGAAAAATTTTTTTTAAATATTCTACAAATTAAACTTTTAACTGATTAAGGCTAGTGGTGCGCACTTTACCCAATTTATCCCTAAATCTCAGTATGCAAAATAACTATTATTTTTCTCTGCTTTACTGATGGGGAAAGTGCAATTCTGAAACGTTAAATAACCTTCAATGGCGGCACAGACATTAAGTCTTCTGACAAGAAATGGAGCTCTTTTCAGTTCAGCTTGTTGCCGTCCAAGCCACTCAAAACAACACTCAATATTTTTGCAGAGACCACTCCTTGGAGCATCTTAATCAGTATCTTCCATAATAGCACAGAACTAAAGTTTCATGAATTCTGGACTTAAAACTCTTTGTCCTAACTCATGAGATTTACACTGTTAGCACTTCACAAATGACATCTACACACTAATATAATCCAATGTTCTTCTCACTTATTTCTGGTTTGGGTAAGAAAATTGATGCTCCAATCTATCAAAATACTATTATCAATGAACAAGTAAAAAACAAAAACCAGGATGTAATATTTGTATAGCACATTTATGAAGTTCTTTCACATGTATTAAATCCTCACAACTTTCAAAGACAGACACGAACATGACTATCCTCACTTTACAGGGGAAAAAACTGAGATTCAGAGTGCGTAAACACCTCGTCCCAAGTCAGACAGCTAGTAAGTGGCTGAGCTATGGTTCAAATCCAGATGTTCTGACTCTATACTCAGGATCTTCCACACACAAGACCTAGTCTTCTTTCAGAAATAAGCTCATGTATCTACTCCTACAAGAACTCTTCCCGGAAAAAGGTATTAACGCCTCCCTCTCTGCTAGTTATTTTACAGCATCCACACACAGTGAACTGTAACGTTATTTGTTTATAATGTCTCCCTTGCATCTGGGAGCTCATTGGAGACAGAGACCACATCTCACTCATCTCTGTGTCATCAGAACCTACCTAGCACAGAGCCTGACACTCACGTTAACTAAATGAATGCATGCATAAATGATTACTTTTGCCTGCTATTAAGACTCTAATCAGCACAATATTTTTTGGAAGCTATAGTTTAAATCACCTGTCAGGAACTACTAAGGGCTTAACAGGGCAGTCATAAAAACCCCACATTTCTTAACGTCTCAGTCATCCAACCACCGTAACAGACAAGTCAAATCTTATACTTACGTTCAAAAAAATCAAATGCACAAGCAGAATATTGATAAAATGTGGTTTTGTAGCATTTGTTTTATGTTATCTAAAAGTTAAAATTGACCAGAAAAGCAATCATAAGGCCCCAACTTCTCCATTTACCACTGTGACCTTCATTCATTCCAAGTGAGATTCCAGGATCTGTCACAAATCAAGTTCTTTCTGAGTATCCACATGTCTACCGTGTACGTAGCTCCACTGACCCAACTATGGGCGAAGAACAGATGAAAGCTACGTGAGAGTGGGCTGAACACAGGGGAGGTAGGGGGAGGTGTCACAACAGAAAAGCCATTGTATTAAAACTCAGCCTAGAACAACACGGAGTAACATTGACTGGTTGGGAAATTACAGCTGCTAATGGACCAGCCTGAAACTATGGATTCACTCAACAAGAACTTACTGACGCCTGTTCCACGCAAGGTCCAAAAACGGGTTCATGAAAATAAAAGGATGATCGGATACAATCCATGCCCACTGCAAGTGAAGAAGACCAATAAATAATAAATACATGGATAATTATAATCAGGGCAACCCAGAGATGGGGCACCCAATCCCACCCTGGGAAAGAAAGGACAGCTTTCTGCAAAAGGTTAACTCCTAGGCTGAGTCTTAAAGGCTGAGTAGGAGTTAGACAAATTAAAAGTTACAAAGAGACGTCCAGGCCCAGGGAGGAGCACGTGCAAAGACACTGAAACAAGAGGCATGCCAAATCTGGAGAACTGCAAACACAGTAGAGTGTACACTTCATTAGTACTAGAGATAAAATGTGCAAGCTGGGAAGAGAGACAAACAATGAATGACACTGGAGAGGGAGTGAGGGAGCAGATACTGAACTAACTGCCTTATACACACACTAGGGAACCTAGCCCACCCCTCAAAGGTGTTAAGTATTCAAGAGGTCCCTGCTAACTCCCATCTAGAAGACTGTGTGTCTACACTGACACCTGGCTGAAGGGCAGGCAGGCTTTCAGATATGCTCATTTATAATGGATACTTGGTTTTCCCCTCCGTAACTCCACAGCCTGACCAAAATGTACTGTGACAGCTATAAATCTCAAAAATATGGATGATATTACCACCAATATGAATAAATGCAGAAAAATTTAAAAAACACACTCCTCTTCTGGTTCTGGGGCAGGGTACTATGGAGAAATATTGGATCCTCTCAGTGATGACTGCTATAGTGACAAAAAATTTAGAAATGGGTGTTTCTCACAAGCACTGACATTTTTAATTTAGAAAGAACCATCAACCCCAGTGAACTCTCCAGAACAATCTACCCTGTTTCAACTAGACTACAAAATTTTAAAAGTTGATGGAGAGTCAAGGCCATACCATACCTGCATTGGTTCACCAAGAAATCCAGGCAAAATTAGAGCTTCATTGCCAGGAAGACCAAGTAAAGTACAATCAGAGAACAAATCCAAAAGACAAAACCCAATAAATTCAGTGCTTTATCTCTCTAATAAAAATGCTTTAAAAGCCACAACATTTTTCCTTCTTCTCCCTTTTTTTCTTTTTTTTTTGAGGAAGATTAGCCCTGAGCTAACTGCTGCCAATCCTCCTCTTTTTGCTGAGGAAGCCTGGGCAGAGCTAACATCTGTGCCCATCTTCCTCTACTTTATATGTGGGACGCCTGCCACAGCATGGCCTGCCAAGCAGTGCCATATCTGCACCCGGGATCCGAGCTGGCAAACCCCAGACTGCAGAGGTGGAACATACGCACTTAACTGCTGCGCCAATGGGCCAGCCCCCTTCTTCACATGCTAAAAGTCACATTAAATCCCATAGTTCATTCTAGAAGGATAATATGAACAACAGCTTCCATTTATTGAGTAATCAATATATCCCAACACTGTGGTAAGTCCTTTATATGAATTACCTCACTCAATCCTCACAACTACCTTGGAATTATGTACTACTATTATTGCCCTTCCCTTTTCAAAGATTAAAAAAAATGAGACACAGAAAAGTGAAGTAACTTGCCCAAGGTCTCCTAGCTAGTAAGGGTGGAAAGCCAGGGCAAAATAGATGTACTACCTATTTCTGAAGACATCATTAACAATCTAAGGAAAACTCATCCCATTAGATCTCTTCGATTCCTAAATATCCAAATTATTTAAATAGTTTCACAGAGTTTATCATTAAGAAGACTGACCCTTTCCCCTAGCAACAAATGGTGACCAGACCAAACTTGGTAGTACCAATCTACACAGCCGCCCAGAGGTGTTAGGTTATATCCTACTCTGTAAAAACTGGTTCACTCATTTAGCACTGACTCAATTATACAACAAAAATGTACTAAGCCCTACTAGGTTGCAGGGATCAAGGATACACAAATAATCAAGGAGACGCTGTCCTTGGAAGACAGCATAGCACACAGGAAAAAGGACTCATAGGCTTTGGAGGCAGAAAAGTCTGGGGATAAACCCCACCTTAGTCACTTACTGGCTGGTAGTCCTGAGCAGCCTCCACATCTCTGAGCTTAAGTTTTCTCACGTACAAAATAAAATAATTATGACTACCCTATAGGTTAATTGTAAGTTTAAATAAGATAACACACATAAAGGGTCTAGCACCATGTAAGCAAAATCAATGTCAATTCTTTTCCCCCAGAACTAAGGTTCCAGGCTGTAGGGTGCTGCTGAAAGGTAAAATAACGCTCAGTCCTATGACTTGTCTAGCCTGCCTCTTCCATTCTCCTCTGCCCAACACAGCAAAAAACCAAAGGCATTATAAAACAAGATTACTTGCCTGTGACTTTATCTGCACCTTTTTCTTTTTCTACTGCAAATGCTCCAGCTTAAGGGCAGGAAGACTAAATACACCTAGAAAACCACTTTTATGCACAGCTATACACAGATCTCTAAAGGCCACTTCATACCTTTCCTTCACCACAAAGTGGTGAAGAAGCAGCAACAAGCCCAGTGATTTTCTAACATCCTGACAAATTCGTAAAACTGCTCACTCGCCGCTGAAGAGTTTTGATTCTACCAAGCCGAGGAAAAACCAGCTGCATTCATGCTGGCTTTCAAAACAGTACGTTTAGTAAAGGTTTAACAAAACCACCTATTCCCCGAATAAGAAATAAAGCTTGGAAACATAATCATACTAATAAATAAAAACATACCATCTTATATTGAATCAAGGCAGTGACAGCAACTGTAATAGTGTCACTGCATTCTTCATAGCCATGCCAAAAAAAGTGAGCTAGTTTCAGTTTCACTAAAGAATGTTCTTGATGCAGCCACAGAAATTATTAACTTTATTAAATCTCAATCCTTAACTACACATCTTTTCAATATTCTGTAATGAAACAAGAAGTACACATAAAGCACTTCTACATACCAAAGTACCAAGAGTTGTCACAAGGAAAAGCACTAACGCACTTGTGCAACTGAGTTGCAAGCTGAACTAGCTGCTTTTTTCATGAAACACCATTTTTAGAAAGAACGACTGGCAGACAAACTATGATCATTCAGACTTGGATGTTTGGCAGGCATTTTTTCAAAAATGAACAATGTGAGACTCTCACTTCAAGGAAAACAACTGTCAGTATTTGTTGCCAATGATAAAATTTGAGCTTTCAAGTGAAAATTAGAAAAGACTTGTCTGATGAGATTGGTGGTGATATTAACAAATGTGATTTTTTTTACATTTTATAACAGAATGTGTTAACGTTTAGAAGATCCATATAACTCACTGAACCAATATTTTCCTAATGACCAATGCATGATGCTACAAAATCATGCACAGGTGAAGATTCATTCAAAGTAAAAAACAGACCAATTAATTTTAATGTAACAGAGCATGAAAAGCTCACTGATATGGTTTCAGAGTCCGCAAGGCAATGGACCTTTAAGAAACTACCAGTTGTCAAATTTTGGTGTAGTACTGAACAAGAATATCCATAATTAGCTAAAAAGGCAATTAAAACATTCCTCCCTTTTCTAGCCACATATATATGTGGGACTGGATTTTCTTTATACACCACAAACAAAACAACCAATTGCAACAAATTGAACGTAGAAACAGATATGTATTCAGTCAGAAAGTAAAGAGATTTGGAAAAATGTAAAATATTATTCCTCTAATTTTTTTGGCTTGGAATAAAATAGTTATTTTCATTAAAATAAGCTAAAGTTTAATAGGTTTATTTTTTAAATAAATTAATAAATACTTTTTAAACTTCACAGTTTTAATTTTTAATACAGTAAATATTGATAGATATAACTCACAAACAAAAGCTCTTTGGGGTCTTCAATAATTAGTAAGAGTGAAGACACCAAAATGTTTGAGAACTATTGCTATATAGCAACAAGCAAGAAGAAACTGCTCCTACACATAAGAACATAAATGAATCTTACAAAGCTGAGTGCAAAAAGCCAGTCATACCTTATGCAAGTTCATAAACAGGCAAAAATAACCTTTGGTATCGGAAGTCAGATTATTGGTTACCTTGGAGAAAGTGATAAGGTTCCCTTTCTTGATCTGAGTGCTGGTTACACGTTTTGTGCACTATTTTCTATATATGTTATATATACCTCAATAATATTTCTTTTTAATTTACATTTTCTATATAAACGTATACCCATATACACATCTGCTTCAGGCTCACCTACGGAAGTTCTATCAGCACTGGCTGGGGCAGAACAAGGACATGTCTTTTTTTTTTAAACAGATCCTCAGGTGATTCTAATGTGTAGCCAAGATACTGCTCATCTAAGTAGGTTGAAAAATACTGATCTAAGAGTTTAATACCAGGGAGCTTTATATACAGTACAGTAAAAAGAACAAGATCTTTGGAGCAAGGCAGATCAGGTTTTTAATAAAAGCTTCTCTTTTCTTACTAGTTATGTAACCAAATACAAGCTACTTAACACGCAGGCCTCAGTTGCTTCAGTTTCCTCTTCTGCAAAATGGGCACAATACTCTATACCCCACAGGTGTAAGGATTAAATTATATAAGGGAGAGAAGGCACCCAACATATTGCCTACCACACATTGTCAAATATTAGGTCCCTTTTGTCTTTCCATCCTTATCCTCTTCTAGTCCTAAGGCCTAAAACAAATAACCCTCTTAGATCTTGATTTCTTCATCCTTAAAGTGAAAGTAATGCAACATGACCAACTTGTGCACTGCAGATCAAATAAAATAGCATAATTATATTTGCAGAAATACAAATAGCATAATTATATTTACAGATAGGATTTTTGTTATCAACTCAAAATAAAAGAGGGAGGAGGACATGTTAGAAAACTAGGATAAGTAGAAAAATTATAAAGTAGAGGCTAGAAAATATGAGCATCAGCAGAAACTGTCAAGCTTGAAGGACATGATCAGAAGGCAAATCAAGATCATAATCTTGAGTCAGCCAAAGATCGAACTTTACTGTGAAAAATATATCAGCCCAGGTTCCGTCAAAATGTCTGTATCTAAGAAAAAGCACAACCATAAAAAAGGCATATTCTGAAAAGACTCAGACACATGCCTAAATGGGGGAGGAGGGGGGTTGTATTGGAGCTTTGTGAACAAGGTGTTCTTACAGCATCTTCATAAAGAGATCAATGGCTCATTTAATAAAATGTTAAATTTCTAAATAAACAGAGTATTTTGACAAAAAAAGATTCTGTACAATTTTTTTCAATACTAGAGATACGCATAACTGCCCAGGGAACTAAATTTTATAATAAAAGAACAAGGAATACGAACTTGCTTTAGTCTCTTTGCTCTTCAATATTCTACAATTCAAGTTGGATTTCTACAACATACCAGGGATTGTCAAGCTATGGCACACACATGGCCTGTTTCTGTATGGCCTGTGAGCTAAGAATGAAACAAAGGAGGAGGGAAGGAGGGAGAAGATGGGAAGGAGGAGGAGGAGGAAAAGAAGAAGAAATAACAGAGACTATATGTGGCCCACAAAGCCTAAAATATTTTTTACAGAAAGCATTTGCCAACCCCTGAGCACACCATCTTTCTGTCTTCTAATCTGAACTTTCTGCTATACATACATCATCATCATCATCATCATAGCCTTTACCAATCCAATTAAATTCTAAATTCCATTCTAAATAAATAAGAACCTACAGCTGGAAAACACATATCACCTTACTTCTCATTAGAATTATCATGCTACTGGTTTGTCAGCTATCCTTACTAGGGTCAGTTCAAAAACTAATCACTCACTACTTGCAAGGCACCCTCCAAGAGCTAGGACTATAAACATGATTAGGACACAGTCCCTGAGCCTAAAAAAATTATAGTTAAGGAGCAGACAAAAGTTAATTTTCCTGAAACAGGGCAAGTACTATAAGAGAGGCATGTATTGGTTGCTCCTAGTGAACAAAACAATGGCACTTATGACAACCTTAAGCATTCTGAAAGGTTTCTTAAAGGAGATGCACTTAACCCAGAGGGATAAATAAAAGGAGACACAGCATGAGCAAAGGTGTGAACCTGCAAGATTATCTATAGAAAAGACACGTGCTCAGTATTACCAGTGATGGGAGATCAGGCAGGAGGAACACTAGGGACAGGTCACAGAAGGCCTCATGTGTCAGACTAAGGAGCTTAGACTTTAGAGCCAATGAAGGGATTTAAGCAGGGGAGTGACTTGGACATATACACCTATTGGGCAGATGTTCTAGCTGCTGGGTGGAAGATAAGTTCACTACACAGGTGGTACAGAAACCAGTTTGAAGGCTACTGCACTCGTCCAGGTGAAATTAGGGTCTGAGCTAAGGTGTTAATAGTAGGAAAGGGGAGATGAAGCCCAGAAATATTTAGAAAGATTTATTTTTGGCTATGAGAGATAAGGGAGAAGAAAAGACTAATGGCACAGAATCGTATCTTGGATGACTGGACGGATGGCAGTGCCTTTAAGTTAGGACAAAACTACAGGAAGAGGGGCTGGCCCCATGGCCAAATGGTTAAGTTCACGTGCTCCACTTCGGAGGTTCAGGGTTTCGCCAGTTCGGATCCTGGGCGTGGACATGGCACCCACCGCTCATCAAGCCACACTGAGGCGGCGCCCCACATGCCACAACTAGAAGGACCCACAACTAAAAAAATATACAACTATGTACTGGGGGGCTTTGGGGAGAAAAAGGAAAAATAAAATCTTAAAAAAAAAATACAGGAAGAGATGATTTTAACTTTGTGGGGGGGGTTACTAACTGGCGTAAGTCAGAAGAAGTAGATGGGGAAAATCAGTTGTCTTGGACCTACTGAATTTGAGGGTCACTGAACCGGGTGAATGTGGGTGGCCAGCAGCCAGTGAGATAGATAAGTCTGGAGCTCAGGAGAGAGCTCTGAGCTGGAGATGGATTTGAGAGTCATCAGCACACAGGTAGCAGTTAAAACCAACAGAGTGGGCAAAACCACTCAAGGAAAGAATCTTAACAAATCCAGTGAGCTAAGGAGCCAAATCTAAGGAATATCGACATTTACTGAGAAAGCAGAAACAATAAAGATCTCTTCTTAAATTTCAGCCAGTTAGTTTAACAGCTTCAAAAATCTCTTCCATGGGGTCAGCCCCGTGGCCGCGTGGTTAAGTTCGCATGCTCCGCTTCAGCAGCCCAGGGTTTTGCCGGTTCAGATCCTGGGCGCAGACATGGCACCACTCATCAGGCCATGCTGAGGCGGCGTCCCACACAGCACAAGCAGAAGGACCCACAACTAAAATATACAACTATGTCCTGGGGGGCTTTGGGGAGAAGATTAAAAAAAAAAAAAAAAAAAAGATTGGCAACAGTTGTTAGCTCAGGTGCCAATCTTTAAAAAAAAAACCAAAAAACTAAGAGGGAAATGACGATGTGTGTGAGGATAATGAAGAGCAAACATTGTATACTCCATTCTCCACTTCAATGAAGCCCCAACTGTTTCATTTTGAGCTAGCCATCACAACTAATGTGGAACCAGGTCCCATAAATTTACTACGAGAAAGTCCTCTAGCATCTTCTCCATCCCACTGTATCAATCTTCAAGTTTCAAGGGAGAAACTGTGAACTGATCTTCATGTATTCCTCCTCCACTGGCAAAAGAACCCTTCAGAAAGGCAATAAACCAAATATGACAAGCTTTTTACCTCCTGTAGGGTGCCCTGATGCAGTTTTGTAAACTAAGAGGGAAAAGAAAAACCTTAACATTTAAATAGTCCTTTACAGTTTAAAAAAGTATTTTCACATTTATTATCTCATTTGTGCCCCATTTTACCAATTAATAAACTGAAGCTCCAACAGATGATTAATGAATTTGGATTTCAAATCTCTTAGACAAAAAATTCTTGGTGTTTAGATTGCTAAACTGCTATGTATAACTGAGGACTTCCTATTCATGGTATGCTCTGTACATCAGATGACAGACCCTCCTCCACAGTCAGGTGAGGACCAATGTACCAGGCTGCCTTTCTGCAAAGAGAAAGATGCACAAAATTTCTCACCAAAAGAATTAAGTGACTGCCAAAACATGACATGAAGCTCTAAGCTGGTATAACAAAGAATTAGTATCCAGTAAATAAAGAACTCCTGCCAATGAGAAAAAAGCTCTAAGACAGTGCTCTTTCACAGCCCAGAAAGGCGGCTAATACTCCCCATTCCTTTTTCCAAGTATGATTGAGCCACATCTGGATAATCTGATCATCCATAAACACAAACTGGCTTCCTCTTGCTATCTAGACTATGCACGTATGTATGTATAGACATGCATGCATACATACATATACTGAAGAATACATATATTTATGCATATATAAATAAGAAGTGTTGGGGCCAGCCCCATGGCCAAGTGGTTAAGTTCACGCGCGCCTCTTCGGCGGCCCAGGGTTTCACCAGTTGGAATCCTGGGCGCAGACATGGCACCGCTTGTCAGGCCACGTTGAGGCGCCATCCCACATGCCACAACTAGAAGGACCCATAACTAAAATATGTACCAGGGGGTTTTGGGGAGAAAAAGAAAAAAAATCTTTAAAAAAAATATATAAGAAGTGTTGCTGGGTAATAGGACTATAGACAATAATTTTGCTTCCTTTCACATTTTTATATTTTTCAATTTCTACCATAAGCATATGTTACTTTAGTGGTGGAAGAAATAAAACTCTTGTAAAGTTAAAAAATAATAAGAATAAATAAGAATAAAGCAAATCATACAAGAATACTTATACTATGGTTCTATTTATATTAAATTGCAAAAGTAAAAAACATTGTTTAGGGGCCGGCCCCGTGGCCAAGTGGTTAAGTTCCTGCGCTCTGCTTCAGCGGCCCAGGGTTTCACCAGTTCGAATCCTGGGCACAGACATGGCACCGATCATCAAGCCATGCTGAGGCAGCATCCCACATGCCACAACTAGAAGGACCCAACTAAAAATACACAACTATGCACCGGGGGGCTTTGGGAGAAAAAGGAAAAATAAAATATTTAAAAATATATATATTATATTGTTTAGGATATGCACTTTTTTGGTAAAACTATAAAGAAAAGCAAGAGAATGATTCACACAAAATTCAGGAAAGTGGTTACCTCTGAGGGAGAGAGGACGGAGATTCAATTAGGCGGGGAATCCCAAGAGGCTTTACAGGTACTAGAAATCTCCTTTTTGTTAAGCTGGGTAGCAAAAACATAGGTCTTCAATTTATCATTCTTTAAATTGAAGATTTATGTTATATGTACTTTTATACATATGGCTTATTTCACAATTTAAAAACAAGACATAAACAGGGTTGAGGAATCAGATTTGGAGGCTGTAACTCAGACTCTTTCTTTCACTTGTTGACTGTGTAACCTTAAGCAAGTCATTTAACCTCTCAGAGCAGTTTTTCCTCTTATTTTACAGATGAGGAAGCGAAGAGCTAACATATGTTTAGCACTTTACTGTTTAAAGCTCCTAGACTACAGTACAAATATGCAAATATGCAGATAAACTATGAGATGATAATACAAAGTAATACATTCTTAATAAATAATAGAACATCACAGTGCTAAGAATTCAATGGTAGGACACACAAAGCTATTCACATTCTAGTCTCTTCCTGTCTAAAACTAATGGCAACAACTAATATTTTTTAATGTGTACTATGTAATACACTGTGTTAAATGCTTTCCATGGATTATTTTGTTTAATCTTCAAACCAGCCTTATGACATTAGTTCTCTTATGCCCACTTTACAGATGAGACCATTGTGCCCAAGGTCACACAGCCAGTAGTAAATGGTGGACAGACTTCAGAACCCACACCCTTCACCACATTAGTTCTGCCTCACTTATCTCACTATATTTAAATCATCTATCCCTCCCACAACACTGAAAGCTCCTTGACAACTGTTTTTGTTCATTTTCATTTCCCCTGGCACTTAGCAGGCAATAAGTAAATAAATATTGAACAAATATTTCGTATATGTACAGTGTTTTCAGGACATAAAGTTATTTCAGGACATGAACTGATTGGTTCCCCTTGACAGCCTTATAAAGTATGAACTTGTTTTGTTTTTTGCCCATTTTAACCATAATTAAGTGTACAATTCAGCTGAAGTAAGTACATTCACAATATCGTGCGCCCATTCCCACTAAGTATGAAAGGTTGTTAATGACTTCTCTGAACTCACTCAGCTATCAAGTGGTAGGATGGGGATTTAAACCCAGGACTCTCGACCCCTAAATTCACAGGTTATTCATTCCATCAAGGTGCCTGTCTACCAATACCTCCATCAGCTCTCCTTCTCATCAGGACATCGGGGGAATCAAACGAGGTAAAGACACTAAAACAGTCTACGTACATTTCTACTGCACGGGTGACCACAGCTGTGAGGGAAAAGAATCCACCAAGACATTTCTCTCAGGTGATTAATTTTCATTTTGAGCTTTCAAAAGCTGACTTTAATATAAATATCCCACCTCTAGATGAAGCCTGCAGATCCACAAAAGCAATGTCTGGACCCCAGAGTAAAGTTATGAGGAGAACTGCTTACATTAGTTAGATTACACTCTCATCAAATTACAGGTAACTGCTCAAACCTGATTTTTATTATAATACAGAAAGCTTCCTCATAACAAAACACTTTCAATTGCAAGGATAAGTCCAACCTGGCATCATTCTCCCCATTTTGGAATTGTTAAAAAAAAATTCTAAATATCGGGTATTTTTATGTGCTCAACTGTGAAAGCCAAGGAAAGTGGTTTGCTTATGAGCTGAACTCTGAAGCTTGAACAAAAAAAGAATTATTTTGATCCTACTGGTGCCAATACTATCCCCTTTACATCCCTCCTCAATTTTTTTCAGTCTGAGCTCTAATCAACAGCCTCTTCATGTTTAACATATCATAGTTAATGCAATTAAGTCCTGAAAACCGTTTTCCTAAAGATGTTTCCTCCATTCACACTCCTCTCTACCTTCCAGCATCACCACTCTGCCATAAGAATGAGCATATCATTAAGCTTTAAATAAAATTTCTGATGAAGAGACGGAGATATTGTTCTGTAGTTAGTGCCGAGTGCCACATCAACAACATCCCCTAAAAAAATAAAAGATGATGCTCTATACTTTATTTATCCACATCTGACAGAATTCCGACCACCTGAATTCCTTTAGAAGAAAAGTCAATCTATAGAAATACGGTCCAATTACTTTAAATTTTATGAAGTAATGTCAAAAGAGAATCAAATGAAAAACTCCATCAATACCAAACCATCTCACCAATGAATATTTATGACATTTCCATATTTCCTGTCTTCTCTCTGTTTACATAAAGCGGTAGTGCCAAGATTCATCTCAGGATTATTAGCCTGCAATACAATGATGGGCCTAATTGCCTTGCAAACCAGGACACCAATAAATGGAGTCTTCAAGCAATCAATTTAAAGATGAGAAAAAAAAAGCCCTAAGCTCTTTCTGCATACATGCACGTTGCCTGACTAGGAAATAAATTCAGCCTCATATTCTTCAGTCTCATTCATCGGTTCTCAAGCAAGCCATGCTCCCTTAACTACCTCAAGCTCATCAAACCTATTTAACTCCAAATTCCAGAACCAATTTTTAAATGCACCAGGGGGAGGAGAGAAAGGAGCAGACAGACATCATAGAGAAAGGTATCTATCACATTCCAGCTTGATGTTCCCCACCTTTAGTTGGAGAGTGGCTTTCTCCCCCCAACTTTCTTTTTATGATATATAAATAATAGAAGACACTCTCCCCTCCTTAATTCTACCTTAACTGAGGCCCCTCTCAACTTTACCCTTTGGGTTGATTTGCTTCCAAATATGATACTGATATAAATGAAACAGAAAGATTAAACTAACAGCTTAAGATGTCCTCTAGGAAAGAGAATCTTTAATGTACCTTCTCCCCTGCAAAGTCCCCTGTCTTACTGTCCCTGCCCCAACCACAGCCTCCATCCAAAGCTGTCCATTTAAGTCCAACCCCTAACCCTGTTGTGTCTCTTGGAGGCCATCCCAAACCTTCCTCTCCAGAATCATCCAATCCACCTCTTCCCAGCACTGCTCACTGCCCCTCTCCATCCTCTCTGCCCCATCCATACCAACAACTCCATGTCTCCCACCCCTTAAATAACCTCTCTGCCACTTTACCATTAGCAACCACTTCTCCAATCCCCTAAGTTCATCTCAGACATTCCTTCAAAACTCCCACTGCCACCTTAGCCAAGGGACATTTTCTTCAAGATACCATCCCCCAACCTTGCTCACCACCTGCCACTATTCTTTCAGTGAATCCAGCTCAGCAGCATCTTCTGTGCCCTCTGCCTTGACCCTGCACCCAGGGAGCCACCATGCCCCTTCCCGTTGTTCTAAGACCACCCTAAATCTTATCTCACTGACACCCCCCCCCCACAATTTCAATCCTTGTCTGCCCATTTGGGGCCTAACTTCTAATTTATCCCCCTCCTGCCAGCTCACCATCACACTCTCCTCACTGAAAGTCCGACCCCCCCCCCCCCCGCCCCCAGCTCCTGTTCCAATCTCCAAAAGCACTCCCAGGAAAACCCCAAATTCTACCCCCTTTGCTCTCCTAACCCACGCTATTCCATAAGTCTCCACCAATTCCACCACCCCCAGACGGCAAACGCCCACTTCAAGCTCAGGTCTCAACCCATGCCAAGCCCTTTACCCCCAGCTCCTACCACCTCACTTAGCCTGCCCCAGGTCCACCCCAAATTCCACCCGATTGAATTAACCCCCTCCAGGGTCCTACCCAACCCTGCAAGTCCACTCTCCATTGAAATCATCCCTCTACCCTGCATCCGGCTCGGATCCCAAGCTGTCAACTGCTCCAGGCCAACCCCAAATCCACCACCCTCATCCAGGCCCCTCCCCCATTAAAAGCCATCCCACTCCAGTCTCATCCTCCATCTCACCCAAAACCATCCCAAATTCCAACCCGACCCCCCCCCCCCCCACGCTCCTGTCCCAGGTCCGGTCATTCCCCATTAAAAGTCCCCTTCCCTTGTCCCCCCCGAAACCCGCTTGGGTCCCACCCTCACCCCACCCCCAGCCCGCGCCTGGACAAGTATCCCCTGCCAGCCCGCCGTTCCACTGCGACCTCAACCCCCTTCCGCCAACCCGCGCGGGGGCTCTGCAGCCCCCACTCTCATCTTCCCCAGTACCACCCGCCCCGGCTCAGAGCGAGCGGACCCGCGGGGGGGGGGGGGGGTCTCCTCACCGACGAGCCGCTGCAGGCGAAAACGGCGGCGGCGGTGGCCGAGGCGACGATGCCCTTGTCTTCTCTGGAGGCTACAGACGCGACGCTCTCGCTCCCTCGCCCGTGTCCAGTAAGGTGGCGGATGGCGCGCAGGGACCGGGAGCCTCCTCCTCAGCGACTCGGCTCTGAATCCTCTGCAGTAGCCGCCGAGGAGCCCGACGGGTGGGGGAGGGGGCTCTCGGCTGCGGGCGAGGGAGGAGGAGGCGGAGGGAGGGGGCGGGGGACCGCTGAGAAGGGCGGGGAAGGAGGAGCCGGTGCGGCGCCGCGACACGTCCCACAGCCTCAGTGCGCCGGGACCACAACTCCCGGCATGCCCTGCTCCGGCCCGCGCGCAGCCCGCGCCACCGGCCTCACGCCCAGTGCGAAGGGGCCGCGCCCTCCGAGGTCACGGACAATGGAATAAAGCCTACCATCCGCGGGCTGCTTTTGTAGACTCAAAGACCCCTTGTGAGGGAAGTTAGGTCACCGTGCGGCCCCATCCCGAAATGGTGATGTTCGCAGCGTCCCCAACCACTTTACGTGCGCGCGCGCACTCACCCCCACGCATACCGCCCCCTCAGCCTCCGCCCGCTGGACTACATTTCCCAGCGTGCCCATAGCCTCCCGCCCTCCTTCCGGCCTTTCTCAGACCTGGTACTACAGTTCCCAGGGAGTGTGGTTTCTGCGAAATGCTGGGAGATGCAGTTCTCAGTTCTTCCTCCATGTTAAGAAAAAGAAGTGAAAGAGGAAAAAGCCGACCCACCGAGGACAGGCTTAGATGGGCTAGATCACCTGTGAGTCTCTACTCTCTTCGCCATTCCGGCTGCCACTCTCTCACACCAGAACTAATGCAGCAGCTTCCTCCTGGCCTCCCTACAAACCTGAAGACGATTTGGCAATTTGAATCCACATATACAAAGGGCATCCTTCTTGACTCAGCTCCATTACTTTTAAGAATTTACCTTAAAAAGATAACCGAACAATTTGGAAGAGATGAATGCACAAGGTTGTTATATGAGGGTGTTGATTACAGAGGGAAAAACGTAAATGTTCATCAATAGGGGGCTGGTTAAATAAATTATATATTCCAACAATGCAGTACTAAGCATCCATTTAAAGTAATGATGTAGATCTATTTACTGACATGAAAAGCTATTCACAATTTATTCTCTAGGGAAAAAAGTTGATTACAGAACAGCATGTTTAGAATGGTGAAATTTATGTGAAGTTTGAGACAGTATCGTATAAGCATAGAGAGTTTTAAGGAAAGAGGTTCCCCAAAATATTCTCTGTGAGTATCTTGGAGTAAAGGGTGTCAGATTTCAAGTAATTTCTATTTTCATATTACCTGAATTATTTAAAGGAAGCACGTAATTTTTTAAGCTATAAGACTTCTGAAAAAATATAGTTTCCAAATCCAGCTACCTCTCTTTGCTGCCTAAAAGCTTTCCATGGCTTCCTATTGCCCTTGGTGATGCTCCAGGACTAGGCCTGTCTGGTTTTTCTGTGAGCTCAACAGTTCCACTATTAAAACAAATAATGGTGGTCACTTAAAATTCATAAAAGAACGTTAAGTTAGTAGGGAAGATTTTCTCAGTTTTTATTGTCCCTTCTCAAATTTTTCCTTCTTCTGGCATTTCCACACCTGATTCCTCCTGTTCTGCTCATTCTTGAAACTGAAGCCAAAGTCTTACCTTCGCTAGAACATATTTTAGGCACACTGATTTTCCTTCTATCTAAATTCTTAGAGCAACGGTTTCTAATCTGCGGGCCAGAGATCACTGTGGGGAAGGGGAGTGAAGAGGAAGGAACAAAGTTATCGTGAAAGGTCTACAAAGCTCTACTTAAACAAAGCGTTGTCTATAGACTGAATAAATGTCTTACACTTAAAAAACTTTTTTCTCCTTTTGTGTCCAGCTCTCCTAGAAAATGGAATATCATATCAGATGATCTCTGATTTAGCATAAATCCTGTGTTCGATTACAGTATTTAGATTTTATATGTCATTATTCCTTGGTGTTCTGCAAGAAAGACCAGAACATTCAAGCTCCACTAGCCAGCCCACTGGAGAATCACAGGCCTACTGGAGAAAGCCCAGGTTGCCTAGCTCAGGGGTTAACTTGGGCCACAGTCCTGCTTCAGCCGATCTCTTCAGCTTCACCCCACCTAAACCTGGTTACACTCCTATCCCTTGACTCATTTTCCCCAAATATAGCAGGCACTGTCATGTTCTCCCAGCCTTAAAATCCCAGCACAACTCCTCCCCGCCTCCCTACTCTCCCCCCATCCCCGCCCCACCACCGGCCTAAAGCCTAGCCCCTCTGCCTTTTCTGAGAATAGTTAAGAAAAGTGCCTATGACATGTTGGCTATGTCCCTTCCCCTCTCTGAGGGTTGCATTGGCCATCCCTTCTTCTAACTTTGTTCACTCCTCCTCCTCCATTTCCCCACTTCCACTGTCAGAAAGTGGAGGCTGGGAGGTCAAAATTAGAAGGGGTCTGGTCTGTCCAGCAAGTAAAGCATTATCTGAGCTAGGGAAATAGGTATGAGGAAACTTACTGGACTAGGAATCTGGGAATCAGATCCTAAATTAGACCTTGCATTGAACTTGCTGAGTGTCCCTTAACTTTTCTGAACCTCAGTGTTTATGTCTGTAAAATGGAAGGAATGATTCCTAACCTCTCACCTCATAAGGTTATTAGGAGAATCCAATAAAACAATGGGTATGAAAGTGCTTTGAAGACTGTAAAGTGCCCCTTATAGTCCAAACTATTCATCTGAGAATTCTTTTTCCAAATCCCTGCCAAATCTTGGCATGTAAACTTTTTACTGCAGCTTATATTCTTACTAATGAATTTTTAAAGTATTTAAGGAACTAACTCCATTAAGCCAATCTAATTACTTGATAAATTTTCTATGTAACACAGCCAAACAATTTCTCACTTTTCTAGATTTTTTCTATGTTGAATTTTCTTCAAGATATATTCTTTATCAGTTTTCCAAGAAAGATTTGATTCATCAAACAATTGCCTTTTATCTTTATCAATGTTTACTGATCACTGCTTCAGCTGTTATGAAATTTCTAGTCATTATTTCCATCAAGTCCACCTTTTCCTGGGAGCAATTTGAGCCATTGTGAGTTTTATTTTGTGTTGAATACTTCTACCAAGTGGAATTTTCCCAGGGGTCAACTTTGCAATGTTCAATGTTACCAACAAAGATGGGATCATTCAGTTTGCTTTTCCATCCATAATAAATTTTTACCACGTGTAGTTTTAGCCATTGTCAGTTTTATTTTGTGTTGATTATGTCTACCACATCCAATTTTTTCTGCAACCCAACCAAAACAAACTCAGGGTCAAAATAGCAGTGTCAAAACGCTATCCATTGCCTATTACTATCTGATTAACTTGGACTGTGAAATGGTTTTGTCCTAGCTATGTTAATGAGCTGGCTTCGAGCTCTCTTTCAGAGCATCTCGTTGGGAACCTTGGCACACGTGTGTGGGCTGGAGTATTACTTTAAGAATTGCTTTAGAATTGCAGGAAAATGGACGTTAGAGACGATGCTAGGAGAACTGATCTTTAAAGAGCCAGGTGCAGTGCTGATGTCTAAGATCCATTATCTTTAATCCTTTAGCCTAAACTTCTTTCACATGCCGTTTTATAGTGGAGGAAATTGACACCCAGAGAGAGGAAGAACTGGCCAAGTTAGGATCAGAAACCAGACCCTGGTTTAATTCTCAGTTAGTGCAATTTGAATGATTATACGTTCCAAAGTTATCTAATTTAATTTTTTGACTTTTGCAATCATCTTGTTGGAAAAATTAAATTATAATTTTTGAGGTTAGCTGAGATACAAAACAAGAGAAATACTCATGAATATAAACAAAGCGTTCTTAAAGAGACTTTTGTGACAGCAAATGAGGCAAAGAGTACGAAAATGTTTTGTAAATGACCCAAACCTGGGCAAATGGAAGTTACTGCCATTTGTGATGAAGGCTGTGATATAAACCTGTTAGGCCAGGTTGACAGACTGCTAGAAAACCGATCACACACACTAACATTCAACAGATGGGATTCGAATGCCCACCCTAGTATTAATTCTAATAGCCAATATTAGAGGAATAAGACTGCATACTGCCTATCCTTTTAAGACCAAATTCAGACATTAGGAAGCCTCACCTGACCCCCAGTTACGTGAGGAGCCCACTCACTGCCATAGCCTGCTCACCCCGTATGTCCATTGTCTGTTTACTGCCCTCAAGGATAAGGACCAGTGTGGTCTGGTCCATCTCTGTGGCCCAGAGTGAGTTCAGCTTGGAGCTTCCAACGGAGTAAGGTTTCAATAAATGGTGGTTGAATTAATCAACCAATCAATCAATTGGCATGACAAGTATATAGACTATATAGATAATCAGTTAAAACGACAAGGGAAATACCTCAATAATGCTGGGGAAAAACATTTTTTAATGACCAGGGAAAAGTGCATGTTAGGTAAAGTTAAGGGGAAAAGTAAATCACAAATGAATCTGCACGAACTGAGTACAGCTAGCAAAGCTCCCGTGCAGCAGCAGCAGTCTGAGGAGAGAACCTTTATGTCCTGGGTTCAGATCCTGCCTCAGCTAGGATTGGGTGTCCTCAGTCAAGTTGGTCCCCTCCTGCACCTGTTTCCTGGCTGACCTTGCAGAACTCCCAGGGCAGATAAAAGACTTAATTAAAGTACCAGATGCTTTGCAGCTTTGCACGGTGTGAAGAGCTGACAGAGGTGAGGGTTGTTACTGACAAAGTTCCGAAGTGAACTTGGAGAGAAGTTTACATTTAGGCGATCCTTTATATAAAGCTACTCAAGTTCATAAACCCCCCCCAAAAAAAGCATGCTAATTACAATGAGTTGAATTGTGTCTCCCAGAAAGATACGTCCACGTCCTAACCCCCGTACCTGTGAATGTGACCTTATTTGAAGGTAGGGTCTTGGCAGTTAAGAATCTCAGAGTGAAATCAATGCTCAATTTAGGTGGGCCATAAATCCAATAAGTGGTGGTGTCTCTAAGAGAAAGGAGAGGAGGCTAGAGACACAGAGACCCCAGCGGGAAGGCCATGTGAAGACAGAGGCAGAGATGTCAGCTCCAAGCCAGGGAACACCAAGGCTTGCCAGCAGCCACCAGAAGCTAAGAGAGAGGCATGGAGGGGTTCTCCCTCAGAGCCTCCAGGAGGAACCAACCCTGCCCACCCCTTGCCTTCAGACTTCCGGCCTCTCCACTGGGAGAGAATGAATTTCTCTTGTTTTAAGTCACCCAGTTTGTGGTAATTTGTTAAGGCAACTCTAGGAAACTAATATGCACATTAAGTTGGAAACCCAAGTAATTAAGTAATTAGCAAATATATTAAGTCCCCTAAATAGATTCACGGAAGTATATTTTGGGAAATGTTTATCAGTTCCATTTAATTTGTCATCTCTACCAGCAGCTATGGAAAATTGGTATTAACATCCGCTGTCTTTGAATCTGTGCCTTTGCTCTTTTGAACCCTTATTGCACTCTTAGTTCTTGCCCTGTCTCCCCGGATGGCCCATACTTCAAGTTAGCATGAAGAACTCTGGTGTCATACGAAGTGCACAGACATAGGGAGGCCAGATCTGTTCTCATATCCCAGCTCAGGCTCTTAGAGGTTATGACCCTGGGAAAATCATTTCTCCTTGGTGGACCTTCCTGTCCTCAGCTGTAAGATGTGACCAGCATTACCTCCTTCACAGGGTGAAATGAGTTAGTTCATGGAAAGCCCAGTGTCTGCCCCAGAAGTTTCATAACTTTGCCTCGTCCAGGGAGCAAAAGAGGTCTTTTCATTTTCTTTTTTTCCTTTCTTTCTTCCTTTCCTTTTTTTTTCTTTCTTTCTTTGTGAGTGATGTTTGGATGGTGGGGGAAGGGGAGTAGGAGCCACCAATTTTCACTTCAACTAGAAGGTGGAAAAGCCTTCCAGAAAAGAGTAAGAACAAAGGGGCTTTTATTCCCCAAAGAGCTGAGGGTCCTCTGGCTGGGGTCTATGGACCCTCATGGAAGAAGATGGACGTTGTTGGATATTATTCATTATTCTTTCAGCTTAAGGTACTGACCGCAGATCCTTTGCCGATGCCAGAGCTCAGGGGTGAATCGAACATGGCCTTGTCCCCAAGGAGCTCACAGTCGAGGGGAGCACACTGGCATACAGTTACATCCCAGTGTCATCAGTGCCATAGTGGAAGAAAGCAAGGGGGGCCCAGAGGGAACACCTAACCCAGGCCAAGAGGTCAAGTATAAGCACTGCATTGCCACCTGCAGATTCTCCTCAAGACGCTAAAAGCTCCATGACGGCCAGGATTTTTGTCTTTTTTTTTACTGCCGTATCCCCAACACAGTAACAGTGCTAGGCACAGAGTAAGCACTCGGTAATATTTGTAAAGTGAATGAATATAAATTGTCACATTACACCAGACCTCCTGCCCCTACAAAGCCTTCTCCAACTGCCCAGCCTCTCAGTTTTATTTCATATCTATTCATTCATTTATCGAGCTTTTCCTAAGTCCCCACCTTTTACCAGATATTATACTGGGTTCTGGGTTCTGAGTCGTGAGCCAAAATACATAAGATTTCATGAAACTCACAGTCTAGGGAAAGAAAAAATTTCCCTATGTAACCCCCATGCTCCTTCAGCCCTGGCCCAGCTCGGCTGTGCCCTGTGTTGATGTCCCCTTAGCTCAGCCTCAGGCTCCCGGAAAGCACCAGGTTTCATTCAGAAGAGGAGAGGTGGGTCCTCCCCCCAGCACTGTGCTGTCCACAGTCACCTGGGCCCCAAGGCAGTTGGGGCTCTTGTACCTGGAGCCTCAACGAGGCCCTCCTCCAGCTTCTGACTTGGCCCTGCTAACCTCCTCCAAGGATCACCAGCAAAGCAAGCCCCTTGCGCTGCCAAAGAAATGAGGCTGCCCTGCCCAGTGGCTCCTGCAATGCTGCCCGGGGCTGGGGATGGGTGAGGGGCATGTGAGGGGTCACTGGGACTCTAGTCACCAAATTCCATTCTGGACTGAGGTCCTTTGGGAAAGGTTACTGAAGCAAAGACCCTTGTACTATTCTGTGAAGGATGAGGAGGAACTCAGCAGACAGTGAAGGGGCCTGTAGGGGGCAGAGGAAGCACTCTCTGAGTTCAGGAAACTTCAGTCAGGGGTTCTCAACCTTTTTTGTTCCATTTTTGATCCTTTAGGCAGGCTGGGGAAGCCTATGAATCCCTTCTCAAAATAGTGATGTTAAGTGCATAACATAAAATACATAGGATTACAAAAGAAACCATTTCTATTGAAATATAGCTATCAAAATATTTTAAAATCTGATCAGTAGGGGGCTGGCCCCGTGGTCCAGTGGTTAAGTTTGCGTGCTCTGCTGCAGGCAGCCCAATGTATCGTTGGTTCAAATCCTGGGCGGGGACATGGCACTGCTCATCAAACCATGCTGAGGCGGCGTCCCACATGCCACAACTAGAAGGGCCCACAACGAAGAATATACACCTATGTACAGGGTGGCTTTGGGGAGAAAAAGGAAAAGAATAAAATCTTTAAAAAAAAAATCTGATCAGTAATATATGTTTACTAATGAAATGACAAGATCTCACCGCCAGTTTAATAACCGCCACAATTTCAAAGTAGTGATGGACACAAACAATATTTCAAAATATCTGTGAGAACTGTAATGTGATGTGGAAACATCTGTGATTTCTGTTACTGATAAAGTCGCAGGAACTGCTAATTCTACTTGAGTTGTAACCTATATTCAAAGTGGAAGGAAATGCGAAATTTCTGTGAAGATTAAGGAATATGAAAATGTCACTTTCCCATCCAAGATCACAGACCCCTGAGTGCTCTCCATGGACTCCCAGATAGGCCCCAGTCTTATGAACCTCTCTCTCTCAAGTAGTTGGATGCAGAGTATGTGGGAAGGGATGACAAAGAGTGGGAGTTTGTGTCTATGACAGTAATTTTTAACGGAGTGAGGGGCTGAAGACATAGTGGGATGCAGTTGGCGGAGACTAAGGAGCCAAACTGAATTCCAATCCTCCTCCCCTTCTCCATCCTCACTCCACCCCAAGCCATCTGATCTTGGGTAAGTCATTTCACCTTTCTGCAAAATGTGAATATTCACACACACCTCACAGGGTTGTCATGAGAGTCTAATGTAAATTTCTCTTCAACCCTAAAACTCTGTACAGAGACAAGTATTTTGCATTTTGTTTTGTTTGTTTAGAACTGTATCATTTTGGTTCTTTATGAAAGAAGAAAGCTCCAGAAAGGTTGGCAAGAAGCATTTGTAGAGGGCAGCGATGAATGGAGCAGAGTGGACAAGATCAGGTGAAGGAGAAGTTGTCTCAGGATGGAGCCATCTTAGCACTTCTCAGAGAATACACATTAGGTGAGCAAAACAGTGCAGAGACAGCAGGACTGAGGCAGGAAAACCTCCAGAAGGGAAAAGTCTGGAAACCAGGGCACCCATGAAGGCCAAGTTCTGCCCAGATACCTATGGCCTGCTAATTGTTATCGATGAAATCCAAGAGGGGGAAAAGTCCTCAGAATAGGCTAACAATCACCTATGTACCCACTAGTCAGCTCTCATTGTGATCTTAAGGGCGGTGGTTCTTTTTTTCTCTAATTTTAGAAAGTCTTTATATGTTGTGAACAATCGCCCTTTGTCAGTAAAACTGATTTCAAAGAGAAGGAGAACTCGGTGCTCCTAGACCAAATCCATCCCTTCCAGCTCTCATATTTTCTTCTAGGCATTTTGTTTTCTCCTAAACTTCTCTTGAAATATTCTAATCCTAACCTGGATGAGTTAAGGGGAAAAGAACTCTGCCTGCTTCTCACCCACAACATCCTGGGAGGCTGTTTGCTGGAAAGGCCATGAAAGGGTTATACTGAGGGTGGGTGGGGGAGAGAAGGCCACTGCCTTTGAGGGCAGTGAGAGAGAGGAGATTCCCAGAACTAGGCAGGTCTGGCACCTGGACACGTGTGTGGCCTGCTCTCTGGAGGTGAAGGAGCGGCGGCATATTGTAGACAGAAGGACGTTGGTATCCATGAAGTATGGGAGGGGACTCCCCAAATATTTTAATCTACGTAAGACCCTAGATCCTTCGTAAGGGAAGGAGCCCAAATATTGACTAAGATGTAAGTTCTGAGTTGGACTTAATTTGATTTACATTGAATAAAGTAGTATGTCATTTCTTACTCCCCTCGGTGTGTGGAGTAAGATTCATACCCACTACACGGTCAACAGAAAAAATAGAAGTGACAACAGCTAAATTGCACACAGTGAAATTACTTATTGACTAAAAATTGATGGAAAAATCGAATAAATCTTCTTGAAAAAATGTAGATCTGCAAATTTTGTTCCAGGAAAAGTGGACTTGATAGAAGATAGAAATAATGACCAAAAACTATAACTTACAATGACAGAGGCTGTAATTATTAAACTGTCATATGAATTTCTTAAATTGACTGATAATGCAAATCATTATAAGATTCATAGAGAAAACTGTTTTTCAGATGAAGATAATTATAGCTCAATTTAAGTGAAAATGGATAAGTTGGAAATAGATTTAATAGGCTGTGTAGAAAAATCAAAGGTATTGAGGTGACCTAATAGCATTTGTCCTGGGAAATATTTTCTCAGTGAAAAAGTAACCAATGTGATATAATTCCATCTAAAAATCTGTATTCATAAACGCAAGGCAAAAACCTCCTTAGGGTCAAAACAAGGGGCCAAATATCCTGACCTCTCTGCTGAAGCTCCTGGAGAGAAAACAGAAATGGAGACAGTGACCAGGCCTTTGCTGATCCACATTTTATTAAGATGCCGCTGATTCTTCCATCAATTTTTCATCAATAAAAGACTTCACTGGGGGCTGGCCAGGTGGCGCAGCGTTAAGTTCACATGTTCCCCTTCTCGGCGGCCCGGGGTTTACCGATTCCGGGTGCGGACATGGCACCGCTTGCCACGCCATGCTGTGGTAGGCGTCCCACATATAAAGCAGAGGAAGATGGGCATGGATGTTAGCTCAGGGCCAGTCTTCCTCAGCAAAAAGAGGAGGATTGGCAGCAGATGTTAGTTCAGGGCTAATCTTCTTCTTCAAAAAAAAGATTTCGCTGTGTGCAATTTCACTGTTGTAAGTTTTATTTTTTCTGTTGATTATGTGGCGGTCAGTCCCCGTGTAGTGAAGGGCCTGCCTTGGGCCTTCTTTGTCCATCCATTGCTCCATCTGTCTGCTCAACAGTTATCCACCAAACACTGACTCTGTCCCAGGCCCTGGCAAAGGAATCAGGCCAAGCCCTTGCCCTCAAATTATGACAGTTTTACTTCTTTTTCTCTAATCCTACACTTTTTCTTGTTATTTCATTGGGGAGAACCTCCCCTACAATGTTGAAGAGAAGTGGTGATAGTGGGCACCCTATTCTCATTCTTATCTCAGGGAGGAGGAGTATTACATTTCACCTATAAGTAGGATGTTTAATGCAGTTTTTTCGTGCATGCCTTTATCAGATAAAGGAAGTTCCCTTCTATTCTTAGTTTGAAAAGGATTTTATCATAAATGAGAAAGGACCTTTATCAAATTAATTTTTTCTACATCTCTTGAGATGATTCTGTGATTTGTTTTTTAGCTTTATTCTGTTTAACGTGGTGAGTTATATTGATTAATTCTCAAATGTCAAACCAACTTTGCATTCCTGGAATAAACACAACTCGGTTGCTTAGTATTATCCTATTTATAGATCTTTGGATTTGGTTTGCTGATATTTTGTTTAGAATTTTTGCATGTAGGGCCGGCCCGGTGGCACAGTGGTTAAGTTCACACGTTCTGCTTCTTGGCGGCCCGGGGTTTGCCGGTTCGGGTTCCGGTTGCGGACATGGTACCGCTTGGCAAAAGCCACGCTGTTGTAGGCGTCCCACATATAAAGTAGAGGAAGATGGGCATGGATGTTAGCTCAGGGCCAGTCTTCCTCAGCAAAAAGAGGAGGATTGGCAGTAGTTAGCTCAGGGCTAATCTTCCTCAAAAAAAATAAATAAATAAATGAAAGAATTTTTGCATCTATGTTTGGCATGTAATTTTCCTTCCTTATAACGTCCTTGTTAGGTTTTCCTATCTGGGTAATGCTGACTACATAAAATAAGTTGAGAAGTACTTTCACTTCTTCTGTTCTCTGGAAGCATCTGAACCTGGAGTTTTCTTTGTGGGAAGATTTTTTTTAAATAAAAAATTCAATTTCTTTAATAGAAACAAGACTACCCAACTTTCCTACTTCTTATGTCAGTTTTACTAGGCTGTGTTTTTCTAGGAATTTGTTCATTTTATCTGAATTTTCAAGTTTGCTGGTATACAGTTATTCATCATATCCTCTCATGATCTTTTTTTTTTTTTTTTTGAGGAAGATTAGCCCTGAGCTAACTGCTGCTGCCAATCCTCCTCTTTTTGCTGAGGAAGACTGGCCCTGAGCTAACATCCATGCCCATCTTCCTCTACTTTAAATGTGGGACGCCTACCGCACCACAGCTTGCCAAGTGGTGCCTTGTCCACACCTGAGATCTGAACCAGTGAACCCCGGGCCGCCAAAGCCGAATGTGTGCACTTAACCGCTGTGCCACCGGGCTGGCCCCTCATGATCTTTTTGATAAATGTAAGATCTCTAGTGATGGCACTCTTCATTTCTAAAGTGATAGTTGTCTCTCCTTTTTTCCTTCATCAGTCTTGCTGGAAGTTGATCAAGTTTAGTAGTCTTATGAGAGAATTACCTTTTGGTTCTTTTCATCCTCTCTTTCATATCTTTGTTTTCTATTTTATTAACTTCTGTCATCTTTATTATTTTCTTCCTTCTACTTTATTTGGATTTAATTCTGCATGTTTTTCCTAACTACTGGAGGTAGATATTTAGATCATTTCTTTTCATTTTTTTCTTTCCAATATATGCATTTAAAGCCATAAATTTCACTCTAAGCATGGCTTTAACTGCATTCCACAAGGTTTGACATATTGCATTTTCATTATAACTTGATTCAAATAGTTTCTAATTTCTCTTGTGGTTTATATTTTGACTCATGGATTATTTAGTAGTATACTGCTCAATTTCCAAACACTTTGGGATTTTCTAGTTTTCTTCTTGTTTTTGATCACTAGCATAATCCAGCTGTGGTCACTGAGCCTACTCTGTATGATTTCAGTTCTTGGAAATTGGTTAGACTTAGCTTATGGCCCAGCATATCAATAAATATTCCATGTGCACTTGAAAAGAATGTGTATTCTATAATTATTGGATCCAGTGTTCTATCTACATCAATTAGGTCAAATTTTTTAAACATGTTATTCAAATCTTGTTTGTCCTTACTGATTTTTTTATTTGCCTCTTCTATCAGTTACTGAGAAAGTTGTGTTAAAATTTCCCACCATATTTATAGATTTGTCTATTTCTCCTTGAGAAATAGGCCCTGCCCTCTAGGCTCTCACAGTTGGCCGTGAGGGCTGACACGTCACTAGACGATAACTGTGAGTATGTGTTTAGACATTCTGGCAGAGAGAGACCCAGGGAACACCTGGTGTTTTGGTCATACTGAACTCCTGGAAGTTCCCTGAATGCAGATTTTGTTTTTCCCTGCAAGACCTTTCTCTAAACCATGCATCACAAATTCAAATGCCTACATTTGAAAGGGACAGAGACAATATAAAAGGAAAAGACTCCTAAACTTTTACAACAGGAAATAGGCTGAAAAAACTACTCAGCCGCAAACATGGACTACCTTTCATGAAAAAAGAAAGATGACTGAGAGAGCGGAACCAAGACCCACTGAAAAGAATTCCCAAGTTGGAAATGAAAATGATAACATGCCATACCAACTCATATGGGATACAGCAAAAGCTGTATTAAGAGGAAAATTCATCACAATACAGGCACATTTTAAGAAACAAGAAAAATCCCAAATAAGCAATCTTAAACTACACCTAACTGAACTAGAGAAAAAAGAACAAAGAAAGCCCGAAGTCAGCAGGAGAGAAATAATAAAAATCAGAGCAGAAATAAATACTATTGAAACGACAAAGTTAGTAGAAAGGATCAATGAAACAAAGAGCTGGTTTTTTGAGAAGATAAATAAAATTGACAAGCCCCTAGCCAGACTTGCAAAGAAAAAAAGGGAGAAAGCTTAAATAAACAAAATCAGAAATGAAAGAGGAGAAATAACAACAGACTCTGCAGAAATACAACGGATTATAAGAGAATACTATGAAAAACTCTATGCTAACAGAATGGATAACCTAGAGGAAATGGATAAATTCTTGGACTCCTACAATCTCCCAAAGCTCACTCAAGAAGAGGCAGACAATTTGAACAGACCAATCACAAGGAAAGAGATTGAAACAGCAATCAAAAACATCCCAAAGAATAAAACCCCAGGACCAGATGGCTTTCCTGGGGAATTCTACCAAACTTTCAGAGAGGATTTAATACCTATCCTTTTCAAGCTATTCCAAAAAATTAGGGAAGATGGAACACTTCCTAACACATTCTATGAGGCCAACATCACGCTGATACCAAAACCTGACAAAGACACCACTACAAAAGAGAACTACAGGCCAATATCACTGATGAACATAGATGCAAAACTTCTAAACAAAATTTTGGCAACCAGAATTCAGCAATTCATCAAAAGGATAATACATCATGATCAGGTGGGATTCATACCAGGGACACAGGGATGGTTCAACATCCACAAATCAATCAACGTGATACACCACATCAACAAACTGAGGAATAAAAACCACATCATCATCTCAATAGATGCAGAAAAGGCATTTGACAAGATACAACAGCCATTTATGATAAAAACTCTGAACAAAATGGGCATAGAAGGAAACTACCTCAACATAATAAAGGCCATATATGACAAACCCATAGCCAACATCATACTCAGTGGGCAAACACTGACCGCCATCCCCCTGAAAACAGGAATGAGACAAGGATGCCCTCTATCACCACTCTTATTTAACATAGTACTGGAGGTCCTGGCCAGAGCAATCAGGCAATAAAAAGGAATAAAAGGAATCCAAATAGGGAGGGAAGAAGTGAAACTCTCGCTGTTTGCAGATGACATGATCTTATATATAGAAAACCCCAAAGAATCCATTGGAAAACTCTTAGAAGTAATCAACAACTACAGCAAAGTTGCAGGGTGCAAAATCAATTTGCATTAATCAGTAGCATTTCTATCCTCCAGTAATGAACCAACAGAAAAAGAACTCAAGAACACAATACCATTCACAATCGCAACAAAAAGAATAAAATACCTTGGGGTAAATTTAACTAAGGAAGTGAAGGACCTATATAATGAAAATTATAAGGCCTATCTGAGAGAATTGGATGACGACATAAGGAGATGGAAAGACATTCCATGTACATGGATTGGAAGAATAAACATAGTTAAAATGTCTGTTCTACCTAAAGCAATCTACAGATTCAATGCCATCCCAATCAGAAACCCAATGACGTTCTTTACACAATTAGAACAAAGAATCCTAAAATTCATATGGGCAACAAAAGACCCCGAATTTCTAAAGCAATCCTGAGAAAAAAGAACAAAACGGGAGGCATCACAATCCCTGACTTCAAAACATACTACAAAGCTACAGTAATCAAAACAGCATGGTACTGGTACAAAAACAGGTGCACAGATCAATGGAACAGAATTGAAAGCCCAGAAATAAAACCACACATCTATGGACAGCTTATCTTTGAAAAAGGAGCTGAGGGCATACAATGGAGAAAAGAAAGTCTTTTCAACAAATGGTGCTGGGAAAACTGGAAAGCCACATGTAAAAGAATGAAAATTGACCATTCTTTTTCACCATTCACAAAAATAAACTCAAAATGGATCAAAGACCTAAAGGTGAGATCTGAAACCATAAGGCTTCTAGAAGAAAACGTAGGCAGTACACTCTTTGACATCAGTATTAAAAGGATCTTTTCAGACACCATGTCTTCTCAGAGAAGAGAAACAATAGAAAGAATAAACAAATGGGACTTCATCAGACTAAAGAGCTTCTTCAAGGTAAGGGAAAACAGGATTGAAACAAAAAAACAGCCCACTAACTGGGAAAAAATATTTGCAAGTCATATATCTGACAAAGGCTTAATATCCATAATATATAAAGAACTCTCACAACTCAACAACAAAAAAGCAAACAACCCAATCAAAAAATGGGCTGGAGACATGAACAGACATTTCTCCAAAGAAGATATACGGATGGCCAATAGGCACATGAAAAGATGCTCATCATCGCTGATCATCAGGGAAATGCAAACCAAAACTACACTAAGATATCACCTACACCCATTAGAATGACAAAAATATCTAAAACTAATAGTAACAAATGTTGGAGAGGTTGTGGAGAAAAAGGAACCCTCATACACTGCTGGTGGGAATGCAAACTGGTGCAGCCACTATGGAAAACAGTATGGAGACTCCTCAAAAAATTAAAAACCATACGATCCAGCCATCCCACTACTGGGTATTTATCCAAAGAGCTTGAAGTCAGCAATCCCAAAAGTCCTATGTACCCCAATGTTCATTGCAGCATTATTTACAATAGCCAAGACATGGAAGCAACCTAAGCGCCCATCAACAGACGAATGGATAAAGAAGATGTGGTACATATATACAATGGAATACTACTCAGCTGCAAAACAGAACAAAATCATTCCGTTTGCAATAACATGGATGGACCTTGAGGGAATTATGTTAAGTGAAACAAGCCAGCTAGAGAAGGATAATCTGTGTATGACTCCACTCATATGAGGAATTTAAAAATGTGGACTAAGAGAACAGTTTAGTGGATACCAGGGGAAAGGTGGGGTGGGGGGTGGGCACAAAGGGTGAAGTGGTGCATGGCTTGATTTTGGAATCAATGTGTGCCCTGCTTGATTCAGAATTGCTATGGGCCAGTGATCCTGCGTGCCTCCTGTTTCCTTCCTTTTTGAGCAGGAGCGTCCACAGCGGTTATCCTGGGCCTGTCCTACCATTGTATCTTGGGTTGGTAGAGAGCAGATAACTTGTCTCTCGTTTGCAGGTGTTTGGATAAAGCAGAACTATAATTGATGAGCATGCTTAAGGAACTACTCCCAAGGAGCCTCACTTGCATCTGAATTTGACTAAAATGGCGAAATTCTGCATTTCAAGTTGATGCTGTAATGGGATGAGACTTTTGGGGGCCTTGGGGAGGGTGACAGTATTTTGCATGTAGGAAAGAGACAAATCACGGGGTGAAGAATGCAGATTGTGTCAGCCAGCCTCCGAGACAGCCCCCAATGACTCTTACCTCATATATTCACACCCCTGACAGAATGTGACTTCTGAGACTAGGTAATAAAAAGCATTGTGGCTTCTGCCTCACTCTCTCGGATCATTGGCTCCGGCAGAAGCCAGCTGCCATGTCATGAGAACAGATCCACATTATGAGGAACTGAGGCCTCCCACCAGCAACCAGACTTCCTGTCAAGGCTTCAGATGACTGATGTCTTGCTCTGGCTGATGTCTTGACTGCAACCTCATGAGAACCTCGAGTCAGAATCACCTAGTTAAGCCACTTCTAAATTCTTGACCACAGAAAATCTGCGAGACTACAAGTGTCTATAGTCTTAAGCCACTAAGTTTTGGGATAATTTCTTATGCAGAAATAAGTAATTTATACTCCTACTTGGACTGCTTACACTTGAACTGTTAAAGAAGATCTATTTATTTAGGTCACATAGGATCATTGTTATAGCAACTGAACTTATATCATCACTAATACAAAGCATACCAATAATGTCTCTCCGACTGAGACATTTCTCGAGGACCACCCGTCCCTTCACCTGACTCCCACTCATCCTCCAGGACTTACCTGAGCTATCTCCATCTCTAAGAAGCCTCCTGTTCCCAGGGACAGAGAGCCCCTGCTTTTCCTCTGCAGCAGCACTGGTCCCATGAAGCAGTGACTGCCCACGTCCATGTCCGCCTTCTGTAGCAGATGCTGAGCTCCTTGAAGCCAGGACCCCAGGCACAGTGCCAGACACAGGACAGGTAGGGAAGGTCAGTGAGTGTTTACTGATGATTGAAGGAGTTAGGAAACAGTTTCTCACCCCTGAGGGCCTTGGTGAATTTGGAGGGCCTCTGTGAAATGGAACTCCTGTACCCATGGGGTCTTCAGGGACCGTAGAGGAGGACTCAAAGGATCCTTAGAGAACTGCTTTGTTAGACTCACAACCAACTCAGAAGGCAGACACCTCTCAAAAAGACTTTCAGGAAACTTTCAAGGATTCATAGTTGTAAGCAACAAAAAGGTGATGAAAATTTCTGTCTGATTTAAGAGAAGGAATTTATTAAAAGAATATGGGGGGGCTGGCCCCGTGGCCGAGTGGTTAAGTTTGCGCGCTCCACTGCAGGCGGCCCAGTGTTTCGTTAGTTCGAATCCTGGGTGCGGACATGGCACTGCTCAGAAGACCACGCTGAGGCAGCGTCCCACATGCCACAACTAGAAGAACCCACAACGAAGAATACACAACTATGTACCGGGGGGCTTTGGGGAGAAAAAGGAAAAAAAATAAAATCTTTAAAAAAAAAAAAAAGAATATGGGAATAAGCACATGAAAAGATGCTCAACATCATTAGTCAATAGGCAATGCAAATCAAAACCACAATGAGATGCCACTTCAAACTCATTAGGATGGCTAATAATTAAAAAGATAGATAATAACCAGTGCTGACAAGAATATGAAGAACTTGGAAATCCCCTACATTGTAGGAATGTAAAATGGTGTAGCTGCTTTGGAAAACAGTGTGGCAGGTCCTTATGAAGTTAAACGTAGAGTTACTATATGACCTGTCAATTCTCCTCCTAGGTATATAGCCAAGAAAAATTAAAACATATGTCCAGGGGGCTGGCCCTGTGGCCGAGTGGTTAAGTTCACGCACTCCACTTTGGCGGCCCAGGGTTTCACCGGTTCCCATCCTGGGCACGGACCTAGCACTGCTCATCAAGCCATGCTGAGGTGGCGTCCCACATAGCAGAGCCAGAAACATCTACAACTAGAATATACAACTAAGTACTGTGGGGACATTGGGGAGAAGAAGAACAAAAAAAGGAGAGAATATTGGCAACAGATGTTAGCTCAGGTGCCAATCTTTAAACAAAACAAAACAAAACATACATCCAAACAAATTGGGTACATGAATGTTCATAGCAGCACTATTCATAATAGCTGAAGAGTGGAAACAACTCAAATGTCCATCAACTAATGAATGAATAAACAAAATGTGGTATATCTATACAATGGAATGTTATTTGGAATAAAAAGTAGCAGAGTACTGATACAACATGTTACAACATGAATGAACTTCGAAAACATTATGCTGAGACAAACTAGTCCCAAAGACTACATATTATATAATTACACTTACATGAAATGTCCGGAGTAGGTAAATCCATAAATACAGACAGTAGATTAGTGGTTGCCTGGGGATGAGAGGGTGTTGTGAGTTGAATTGTGTCCCCCTAAAAAGATGTGTTGGGGCCAGCCCGGTGGCACAGCAGTTAAGTTTGCACGTTCCACTTCTTGGTGGCCCGGGGATCGCCGGTTCAGATCCCAGGTGTGGACATGGCACCGCTTGGCAAAAGCCATGCTGTGGCAGGCATCGCATGTATAAAGTAGAGGAAGATGGGCATGGATGGTAGCTCATGGCCAGTCTTCCTCAGCAAAAAGAGGAGGATTGGCAGTACTTAGCTCAGGCCTAATCTTCCTGGAAAAAAAAGAAAAAAAGATGTGTTAGAGTCCTAACCCCTAGAACCTGTGAATGTGACCTTATTTGGCCATAGGGTCTTTGCAGATGTAATTAACTAGTAACTTCAGATGATGTCATACTAGAGTAGGGCGGGTTCTTAATCTAATATGACTGATGTTTTTATAAGAAGAGGAGACACAGAGCACAGAGAGACACACACAGAGAAAACAATGCCACATGAAAACACGAGATACGGGAGAATGCCATGTGGCAACAGAGGCAGCAATGGAAGTGATGTGCCTACAAGCCAAGGAACGCCAAAGATTGTCAGCAACACGAGAAGCTAAGAGAAAGGCATGGAACAGGTTCTCCCCTAGAGCCTACAAAGAGAGCACGGTCCTGCCAGCACCTTGATTTCGGACTCCTAGCCTCCAGAACCGTGAGAGAATCAATTTCTGTTGCTTGAAGCCCCCCAGTGTGGCCCATACTTTGTTGTGGCAGCCCTAGCAAACTAATGTAGGGACGAGTGTGAAATGAGGAGTGACTGCTAAAGGGTACAGGCTTCAATTCTGGGGTAGTGAAAATGTCCTAAAATTGATCATGGTGATGGTTGCACCATTCTGTGAATGTACTCAAAATCATTGAATTGTTTATTGAGACATATCTCAACAAACCTGCTATATTTAAAAAACAAAAATACTACTGGGGAGTTCACAGAATCAACAAGAGGCCTAGGACACCAGGTATGGAGCCAAGAATATTACCCCAAATCATATAAAACTGGTCTGGGGAGAACCCCACAGTTGCTTTCTCAAGCGCTAGCCACTATAGACTTTCTAGAATTATTATTAAATGAAGCAGATTCTCTTTTTTATATCAACTTGATGTATAATTTACATCCAATAAACCACCCCCATTTAAAGTGTTTGGTTTGATGAGTTTTGACAAATATATATATCCCGTGGAACCACCATCACAATCAAGATACAAACTCCATCACCCCAAAAAGTTTCTTTGTGCCCCTTTCCAGGGAATTCTCCCTGCATCTCCACCCCAGGCAACTACTGATCTGCGTCCTGTCCACTTCCTGAGCCTCGTTCTCCAACCTTCCCGTCAATTCTTGAACCACCCAACATCCTTCTAATAAATTCCTTTCCTGTAAGTGAGCCAGGATTCGTGTCATTCACAACCAAGCATCCTGACTGATAAAAGAGGGAGACAAGTAAGGAGGAGGCAGGAGAAAGGTAACTGTGAGAAAACATACCCACTCTGAATCCGTTTATATGAAGTTCAAAAACAGAAGAAAACAGCTGATATATTATTTATGGGTACATCCCTATTGGCTAAAACCATGAAGAAAACCAAAGGCATGTTTGTGACGTCTGCATTATGGTTTAGCAGATGTTCACTGTGCCTCCCTCCACTGTGAAGGGAGCACACTTCCCCACCCCACTGAGGCTGGGCTTGACCATGGCTTGTTTCAGCCAGCAGCGAGTTAGTAGACATGACGTGAGCAGAGCCTGAAATGTGCTTGTGCTCTTTGAGTGGCTCTCACGTTTCACTAAGCTGCCCAGAGAAGAATAAGCCCCTGATAGACTCTGATCCAAGTAGGATGAGAGACACATGGAGCAGACCTGGATCCGGTCTACAGCTTGGAGCCAGACCCAGCCAACCCACAATCTGAAGCTGAGCCGCCCCACCAAGTCCAGCCTAGACTGGTGGGAAGCAGCTAACCCGTGGACCGTGAGAGTGAGATAAACGCTTGCTGAGTTTTGAGGCAATACGTGGCATTTTTATGGCAACAGCTAATGTGGTGAGCAACAGCAAATCAGGAAGGGAAAGGAGGGGATGCAGTCAGGGCTTCAAATCATTAGTGATGCTTCATTTTTCAAACTGAGTGGTGGGTTCACAAGTGTTCATTACACCATTATCCTTTAAACCATATACATCCATTATACATACTCTGTTATTTATGATTTTTTTATGGTAAAAAAAAAAAGAGCAAGGGAGGAATTTGTGGCCATGGCCTACTACAAACTTTTACGTGCTTGAGAGTGGGTGGGCAGATTTAAAGGGCTGGTGCAAAATGCGGATGGAGGGGGATGGGAGGAGTGGAGTACAGAGAAGGACAGAGCCAGTGCAAAATGGATAACACACTGGTTGGATCTGGTGGTAGACTATTAGGAGATTTTATTTTCTTCTCCATCCTTCTCTGGATTTCCCACATTTTCTACAATGAACATATATGACTTTTGTAATCAGAGAAAAGAACAAAAATATGTAATGGCAGACACAGTGGTCACTTCCCAGTAGGACTTCTCTCTTTCTTCCCTGTTGATAGGAAAAGTCATAACTGGTCCAAGCAAGCCATGGTAATAGTCCTCGTCCTCTGCAGTTGGTTTAGTGGAACCTGTGTGCCCCAGTTCTGACCAGTGAGATGGAAGGGGAAGTCTGGTGGGAGGTGAGGCAGAATTTTAAGAAAGATTTCCCTTCCTGATAATAAAGAAAAAAGAGAAAGACAAGAGGGGAAGATTTGGGATGTTGTTGTCTAATGGTGTGATGTCTGGATCTGCAGCAGCCATCCTACCACCTTGAAGGAAGATATTGCCAAGGAGGGTGGCTGAGGGGAGAGATGGCAAGGTCCTAGGTGACAGGTTGAGCCACTGAGTCAGTCAATCTAGGGACTGTTCTGCTGACTTCCTGTTAAGCGAGATTATAAAACTTTTATGGCTTCCATCACTTTCTGTTAGGAAGACTTAGTTACAGCCGAAAACATCCTAACTGACCCAGAATATTTTTGTAAATGTGAGGAGAGACGTATCTGAGTGGCCTTAGAGGCTCCTTTCATCTCTGCAGACAGCCAGCTCAGCATGTCTGAACTAACCCAGTGGTATCAGCCACTGGATTCTAGGGGCTCCTCCTTTCTAACTAGGCTACTTCCTCAATAGGGGGCTTCCAATGTGACATAGTCACATAGCTGCTCCCTCCCCATACCACTCTATTTAAAAGTTCTTTCTGGGGCCGGCCCCATGGTGAGAGGTTAATTTCATGCGTTCTGCTTCTGAGGCCCAGGGTTTCGCCCATTCGCATCCTGGGTGCAGACATGGCACCGCTCATCAAGCCACGCTGAGGCAGCATCCCACATAGCACAACCAGAGGGACCCACAACGAAGAATATACAACTATGTACTGGAGGGCTTTGGGAGAAAAAGGAAAAATAAAATCTTTAAATAAATAAATAAAAATAAAAGTTCTTTCTTTCTTTCTTTCTTTCTTTTTTAATCGTTCATTTCAGCAAAATTACGTTCCTTCTCCATTTCAGCATTACTGGAACAGGGCCCTTTCTACTGGGACTCAGCCACGGTGCAGTGGCGGAATGAGAGTTTCAGAGATTGCTTGTGCTCTACTTCTCCACTTGGTTTTTCCCCCATTATGCCCCTGTTTTATATCTGTACCACTGAGTAGGGCCAGCGGTGTGTGTCCCCTAACCTCTTTGCATGACAAAGTGTTGAGCCAAGAGGAAACCCTAAGATAGGGACAGTAAAGTAGACATCAACTGCAGTTGACCAATGTCAACATCTACTGATGGCAGCTGGTCCTGTCTTCCCAAGCGGAGCTGCTCCTCAAGTCGCTCGCCGGGTAAAGCCCCTGGCGCGAGGCGGGGGCCGGAGGCCTGCAGCCCCAGCAGCGCCATCTACTGGTGGATTCCTCCCCGCGGGTCCACTCCTCATGGCCCTTCGCCTTCCCGTGCTCATCTCAAGAAATCACCAGTTCCTTCCACCTCCCAGATGAGTGAGCTTTTGAAAACATAAATCACACATCATTTCTTTGTCAAAAACTCTCCACAGCTTTCCGTCGCACTCAGTATGTGTTGGCTCCCGTCTTCCTCTCTGCGCCTGCTCTCATGGGTGGGTCGCAGCCTGAGAAGTCCGGGGCATCGGCGGCATATGCCCTCGGTGTTTGCTGAAGCTGCCCACGCACCACACCTCTCCCACAGGACCTGAGACGGGAGAGAAGCTCCAGAGAAGCAGGGCTTCAGCGCTTCAGCCACGTGGGCACACCCAGGGTCCTCCCACATGGTGTTCAGAGAATGCCAAGGCCACAGTCTCCAGCGGCTGGCTGTTCTTCAGGAGGAACCTTCAGCTGCCTCGCCCCACTCTCCGTTCTAACCCATCTCCTCCTTGTGAAGGTCAGGCTGCGGGTGGAAGTCATCTACCAGGCACCGGGGTAACTGTATAGGTGCTGCCCAAGCCGTGGACTGTCAGGTCACCTTGGCTGGAAGGGTTGCTCTAAAATGCCAGCCCAGAACGGAGCCCAGTTTATCTAGTTCTTGACCTTGGCTGCAAAGCATTGGGAAGTCCTGCATTGACCTGCCAGGCTGGGGTGCAACAACCAAGAATGGCCACAAGGGGGCAGTAACGCATCTTCCCTGCTGCGGGGGTTTGACTTTAACCGGGAACAACTCAAGACGTTTTTATCCTCTTAAAGCAAACGGGCCAGATGGAGATCTGTGGGTGCCCTGGTGAAAGCAAATAATTGACGTGCCTTTAAAATGACATTCTTTAAATACTTGTTCAAATGTCTTTAGTGGGGACTAAAAGAAACAGCTTCTCTGTTAATAAATACATGTAAATAAAAACAATAACCACAAATACATATATGTAAATGCATATGAATGTAAATATCCATATCCACATATACATACATATACATATTCTGGGTAGCAACTAGGAGGGGGCATGAAGGAGGCTGGTGCTGTTTCTCGATGTGGGTGCTTGTTACACAGGTACGTTCACTTTACGACAATTCATCAAGCTGTACTGTTATGATTTGTGAACTTTTCTGCAGGTATGTTATGCTTCAAGAAAAGTTTCTAAAAAATCAGTAGTAATGATGGGTCAATTAAAAACTGTACTCTGTATGTCCAGAAGAAGAGATTTATTTTATGCACTGAATATGGCATACAAGTTTTTGAGAATTGGTGGGTGATACATTCACAAGGTTCAAAATTCAGTTGATACAAAAGAGTGAATGAAAATCTCTCTCCTATTCCTGTTCTTCAGCCTTCCTGTAACACACACCTATTATTGTGCAATAAGTCACCCCAAAACTTAGTGGCTTAAAGCAACAACCACTTTATATGCTCACGATTCTGTGGGTCAGTAATTTGGGTTGGACGCAGCTGGGCAGTGCTTCTGCTGGTCTCACCTGGGGTGAATCATGCTGTTTCAATCCTTTGGCAGATGGACTGTGGCTACAGAGTATCAGATGGCCTCACTCACACGTGTAGCTGTTCAGGCTGGCTGGCTGCTGGGCCTCTGTCTGCAGTCTCTCATCCTCAAGGCTTCTTTAGCTGGGGGGTCTCAGGGCAGCAAGAGGGAAAGGATGGAAGCTGCAAGGATTCTCAAGGCCTGGGCCCGGAACTCTGACATCATTTGAGTTGTATTCTATTGGTCAAAGCGTGTTACCTGGCCTGACAGCTGCAAGAATGGGGAAAACAGACTCCACCTCTTGATGGGAGGAGCAGCAAAGCCACATTGCAAAAGGCCATGCAAAGGGATTCAGAGGAATTTGTGGCCACATTTTGCAATCTACCACACCTCTCACGGAATTTCTTATATAGTCTTCGATCTATTTTTTATATATTTAAACAAATACATACACGTATGCATATATACAAAAATTCGTATATATACAAATGCCTCCACTTCAAGTGAGAAATCTGAGAGCTTTTCCTAAATTCTCTCTTTCCCTCAAGATCTACACTCAGTCCATCAGCAAGTTAGTAAAATCCCCAAAATGCGTGCAAAATCCATCCATCTCTCACCGTCTCTATCGCCACCTCCTCCTTCCAAGTCATTTCCATCTCCTGTCTGTCACGGTCTCATGACTACTCTCCCTGCTCCATTCTTGTCCCCCTTTAAGCCGTTCTTCACCCAGCACGTAGAGCTTTTAAAAACATAAATCATATATGTCATTTCTTTGTCAAGGGCTTCCGTCGCACTCAGTACATGTTTGCTCCTGTCTTCCTCTCTGAACATTCTCATACCAATCTCTCCTCCTTTGTTCACTAAGGCCCAGCCTCTTTGCTCTCAAATAAACCAGGTTTGCCCTGCCCCAGGGCCTTTGCAACAGCCGTTTCTTCAGCCTGGGCTGCTCTTCCTCTTGGGGTTTGACTTCTTTTCCTCCTTCATGTCATAGTTCAGACATTACTCCCTCTAGAAGGACTTCCTTGATCAGCACTCCCCCTGCCACCCATACCATCATTTCTATTACAGCATGTATTTATTTCCTTTGTTTTTTATCATATTATCTTGCTTACGTATTAGTTTTCTTGTGTTTTTCCTCCCTCCTCCTTTCAGAATTTAAGGACTTTGTCTTTTCATTAATGGATCCCCTGGACATAGCACAATGTCCAGTCCATAATAGGGGCTCAATAAGTATGTGTGGACCGAACAAAGAAGATTAAAGAGGATGTGGAGGTGACATTAAACTCTGTGATATCATAGAGGGAAGCCCTTGGCCATGGGAGACTGGAGAGAGCTCATGGCTCAGTCTGGGCATTCAGGGAGGGCTTCCCGGGGTGGTGGCCTCTGAGCTGTGTTCAGAGAGATGCATCTGAGTCTGTTGGTCCATGGCCAGCTGGGATGCAGACAGCCCAGGAGACCAGGGCCACTTTAACTCCTGGGAGCAGTTGCCATGGTACTTGTGAGCACCAGCTCTAGAAAAGGGTATCTTAATCTGGGGTCAATAGATCCAAATACTTCATGGGGTCTGTGAACTTGGATGGGAAAAAAATTATATCTTTATATTCATTAACCTTTAACGCAATTTAGCATTTCCTTCAATTATGAATGTAGGCACCAACTGCAGTAGCATTAGTAGTAACTGTGACCATGTCTCTTAACAGAAATCACATTACGGCTGTTCTGGAGAGCTTTATCATTTATGCTCATCACTCTCTCAAAATTGGGAATTATTAGGGGCCGGCCCAGTGGCGCAGCGGTTAAGTGCACATGTTCTGCTTCCACAGCCCCGGGTTCGCCGGTTCGGATCCCAGGTGTGGACATGGCACCACTTGGCAAGCCATGCTGTGGTAGGCGTCCCACATATAAAGTAGAGGAAGACAGGCCCGGATGTTAGCTCAGGGCCAGTCTTCCTCAGCAAAAAGAGGAGGATTGGCAGCAGTTAGCTCAGGGCTAATCTTCCTCAAAAAAAAAAAAAAATTGGGAATTATTAGACCTGCTTCTAGATCTTGTCATTGAATGTGTTAATAAGGAAGCATATATTTTACTATATTTCATATGTGTTTTTTTATATCTTGATAATTACCTCTCAATCATATTGGTTTCCTTTTCAGTCATTATATATTTTGTTTACTTAAGAACATTACTCTGAGGAGGGGTCCAGAGGGTTTCCCAGACAACAAGAGGTTCATGGCAGAGAAAAGATGAAGAACCCTGCTCTGGAGCCAGCCTGCCTGGGATTAATCATCAGGTCTGCCACTCACTGGCTGTGTGACCTTGGACAAGTTATTTAGCCCTTCTGTGCCTCAGTTTCTCTACACGTAAGATGACATTGATTAATAGCATTGACCTCAGAGAGTTGTCGTAGGATCAAATGAGCTAATGAATGTAAAGTGCTTAGAACAGAGCCTGGCATGTAGTAAGTGCTATATAAGTGTTTGCTATTGTTGTTTTTATTATTATTATTGAAAGATACATCAACAGCCCCAAAGCAAGGGTGTGGTAGAAATCTAAGTGCTTTGGCAAACTACATGTTGTCTCAGGGCTGTCCCATCACCCCTGGGGATAGTGTCGTGCTGTGCTCCACAGCACCCCTGACCCTCCAAGTGTGGTCTCAGCCCACTGGATGGCCCCTCGGGGTCTCCTGATGACCAGCACACAGATCTAAAAATGGAAGATCTTGCAATTCCATAGACTCATTTTTACATATAACCAAAGGCAAATTAATGGCCACTTACTAATTATTAAGTTAACAAAAATTTATTATTCACAAACGGAAATTATACCTTACTAGGCAATATTGATTGCTCACAATCAGAGCTTCTACTAAGGAGTCCTGTCACCACACCTAACTGGCATGATCCATTTGGGGGACAAAAAAAGTTGACATCTTTTTCTTAGCAGAGTTTTTGGCGTATCTCTCCTGGGACCCAGGCCCAGAAGTGTCCAAGAACTCTGGAGGCTTATTCAATTCAAAGACAATGGTCCTGCTTCCAAATTCCACCAAGTCCAAGACACCCTTACCTGCTGCTGGCATGATGTTCATGCTGATTCAGATCCCTACTCAGGCCACAGGGACCTTCCAGGAGGTCAGGCTCTCCTGGTGGGTGTTACTCTGAGCCTGATGGGCATGCTGAGTTCTTTGTGTTCCCTTCTCATGTTCAGTCCCTATTCCCAAAACACACAAATTTATTCCCTTTGGAGGGATGACGGTGCAGAGCTCCAACTCCAGCCATGAGCTATGGCCGAACAGTGACCTGTGTTGCTGGCATTCCTCATGGGAGGGACCTTGGGGCCTTGGTATCTTTTCCTGCAGGCAGAGCTCAGTTAGTACCACCTGGACCAACCAAGGATGTTGTATAAATGTGACCTCAATGCTTCTAGGAGACTCCTTGGCTGGAATGCAAATTTTTCTACTTCCTCCCAGGGACCAGATCAAGGGGTGTGAAGAGGGGAGGTCTTTCTCAAGATACTGGAATCCTATGTTACCCTTCACCTGGAACAGTGGTATCTATTTACCCTACAATTACCTAACCAAAGGAGCCATTCAAACGACTCCTTCCTGAATAGAGTTCTGCTCCCAGGAGGCTTGATATCTCAACCCAAATGTATTGCCTATTGTTTCAGTCTTCCCAGCACCCCATCCTCCCCTCCTACCTCTTCTTTAAGAAACGGAACCTGCCCTAGATGAGCACATGACAGAAGGTGGGCCAATCAGAAAACTTCCCTGAGATTTTTTCCTCTTGCAGCTGGCAGGTAGGAGAGAATGAAGGAGACACACAGAGGCCAGGGGCCGAGAGAGAGGACATACTTGTTGCTTAAGCTAGAGACAGCTTTCTGTGTGTACAAGCAGAAGCCCTGCCTAATATAGCCTGTTTCTAAAAGTTCCTCCTGATCAGGCATGCTTATCTGTAAAGGATTGGGGTTTATGCCATTTTTATGATTAGAAGGCAAGTGTATGTTAGAGTTCATGTCTAAATTATCCATACCCCTACTGCTAAAGCATAAAACTAAAACATAATCTCAAAAATATTTGCTGTTATCACTAGGTTTTCCTCCTACTTGGGATGGTTGCTTAGGCAGGATATGTGTGTAAAGGATTATGGTACGACAGAGTGCAAGCCACTGCCTTGCACGGTTCAGTCTTGGGGATATTCTGTCTGAGGGCACCAGGGCCACGAGTCCTAACCTCTGCAACCTATCTGAGCAGTGTATTGGAAATGTCAGTGGCGGGCCCAGATACAGACAGGACCTGGGAATCTAACAAGATTGACTTCTCTAGATCATAGAAGGAAGCTGGTGCAGCCAGGATACACATCACTGAGATCAGCACCAGGGAGATGTGGGAACTTCTGGAGCCCTTCAAAAGGGCCTCACTGAGGAGACACAGCTGTGGAGGATGAATCTGAGTGAGTGGGGGGTCCTACCATGTCTTCTGGACTTTCAACTGCCTCTCCCTCCCCTCACAATTGCATCCCCAGCACTAACCCCATACCTGGCACATAGAAGCTTTCAGCAAAAATTGGTTAAACTAATGAGTGAGTCAACAGCCCTCACTTACTTAATTCCTAGATGGGCCCCATTGAGGAGCAGCACACAAGCCCAAGGCTGGATAGCCACATCCAGAAGGACGTGAGAGAGCATGCTCTTCTCGGGAAATTCACAGTCATCCAACTACACTTCCTGCTGGTGCAGCTTCAAGAGCCCAAGGAGAGTTTTGAGGGTTGAGCAATCACAGGCTTCTGCAGTCTGGGTTTGGGGTTTCATTGATAGCACAATTCCTTCAAAAGTTTAGGAGATTTTGGTCTTATTTGGTTCTGGTCAGTTCCAGTGTGAGTAACCACAGCCAAAGGTCTTATCCAGACACGGTTTTCCAGCCTGAAGCCTCTGATCTTCTACTTGTTGGTCATTCCCCCAACTGGATGATGGCTCTCTTCAGGCCGTCTGAAACAACAGGAGGGGTAGGAAAGTACCATCCTTCTTTTGCAACAGGCTCACAGCTTTTCTAAAGAGGGCAGTAGTCTTAATTCCCCCTAAGGCTGCCACGTTGCAGTTACCACTCGTAAGTGCTTCAGTGCAGAAGCAACTGGTTTTTTAAACTCTGCAAAACTGCAAATTACAGGATTCCCAGTCAACCCAGATTGTAGGTTATAACAGAGTTCCTCCCTTAGCAAAGTTGTACCGGAGTAGCTAGCTCTAGTTTGAGTTTCTCTCTTTGTCTCTGGTAGGACTTTGCTAAAAGTAACAAGAAGGAGGCAGAAAACATGGACAGTCTAAATTTCCCTACCTTTCTACATTGCTACATTGCATTGCTACAACCTCAGCTGGCCCAGGATATGCCTTCTAAGGTGAGGTAGCTAGTGTCTGAAGATTATTCCCAAGGAACCACATCTCCCAGGATTCATGCAGTTGTGCAGTACCCTCCCTTTAAATCTGGGCTGGCCCTGGGACTCACTTTACAGCCTTAAGAAGCCCTAGCAGCTTTCACTTCTGCATCCTTAGGACCCAGCTATCATGTAAAGAAGCCCAAGCTAAGTAAGCCCCCTGGAGAGAGAGGTCACAGCCCATCCAGCCACCCCACCAAGGTGCCACACACATGTGAAGTCATCTTGGATATTCCATCCTCAGCCACCATCCGACTGAAACCTCATCAAAGCCTGCTGCGAGACTGGCAACAGAACCACCCAGTTGATCACAGTCAACTCAAAGAATTCTAAAAGGCAATGAAATGCTTGTTGTTTTAACCCATTAAGTTTGGGGGTGGTTTGCCACATAGTAACACGTAACTAACACACAAGGTTTTGTTCAAATGTTTTACTACTGTATAACAAGAGTCACAAGCTTTCCAGTCTGCAATGCCTGAGTCCTTGCCATCTATAACGAACTGTACTCATTAATTAAGCATTTACATCTGTCACTTGCAGTGTCCTATTTCCAGGTACCAAATTCAACATCAATTAGAATTAGCTTTACCTGTGAGAGAAAAATTAAAGTAATAGTGGCTTAAAGTAAATAAAAGTTTACTTCTCTCTCATATAAATGAAGTCCAGAGATAAGTAATCTAGAGCTGGTTTGACTCTCACAGTTTCAGGGACCAAGGCTCCTTCCCTCTTATTCCACCATCCTCAACACATGGCTTTTCTCTCATGGTCCAAGATGGCTGCTCAAGCTCCTTTCAACCAATGGAGGTGAACGGGACAGAAAAAGACATGTCTCTCCCTCAAAGGACATCTCCTGAAGTTGCACAGGACACTTCTGCCTATATCTCATTTGCTAGGACTTACTTACATGGCCACACTAAGCTAGAAGAAAGGCTGGTCTTCATTCCACGTGGCTACGTGCCCAGACATAAATCTAGGGTTCTACTAAGGAAGAGGAGAAGAATGAATATCGGAGGTAAGTGAGCAGTGTCTGCCACAGACTGCTCTGATTACAGTGGCTTTGTGTCAAGCCTGATTCCTGGAGAGCAAGTCTCCTCTGTTCTTATTTTTCATACTTTCCTTGTCAATTCCAAAAAAAAAGCGGAAGAAAGAAATTTGTTAGTGTTCTAGCTCGGATTAAATTTATATAGTAATCTTGGGGAATTGACACTTGTATAAAATTATATCTTTCTATCCAAGAACATGGCATGTCTTTTCATTCATTCAAATCTTGTTTTATATCTTTTAATAAGATTTTATAAGCTCTATACTTTTCTTGTTAAGCATATTCTGAAGTATTTCATAGTTTTGGTTGCTGTAAATCTAATTCCCTCCCGCCAATTATGTTTGTAGGTAGTCACTCTAAGAGTAGAAAAAAAGATTGACACATTTGCTTCCAAGTGCAATAGAGCAGCTTTTGGCAGTGTGTGCTCCTGCTGAGAACAACTAGAAATGCCAGATAAAATAGTCCTCCCCTCCCCCCACCTCCCTCTCGCCTGCGCCCCAGAACAAATGTGTAAGGCAGGGACGAGCTGCTGAACCAACCAGGCCCGGTCGGGGGAGGGGCGGGGGGGACAGCTCGGAGGACAGGGTTCCAGAGGAGGGGACGGAGGCAAAGGGACCTAACAGTCTGCAGCTGCTTTTTATACCTTGATATAAAATTTTCTTTCAAACAAACAAAAGCTTTTGCTTTTTTTTTTTTTTAAAGATTTTATTTTTCCTTTTTCTCCCCAAAGCCCCTTGGCACATAGTTGTATGTTTTTAGTTGTGGGTCCCACCAGCTGTGCTATGTGGGACGCCGCCTCCGCGTGGCCTGACCCAGTGGTGCCATGTCCACGCCCAGGACTCTAACCAGGGAAACCCTGGGCCACCAAAGCAGAGTGCACTAACTTAACCACTCGGCCATGGGCTGGCCCCAAGCTTTTGCTTTTTATGTTTGTCTTATATGCAGAGTCACCTTGCCCGATTCTCTTATTAACTCTAGTACTTTTTACTAGAGTCTCTTATGTTTACTAGGCATACAATCTTAACAGTAAAAAGAGTTTTATCTCTTTCTTTCTTAAGTTTATAGCAGCTATTTTATTTTCTTATCTTAATGCCCTTGTTAAACCTGGGTGGAATAACGAATACTTGATTAATGAAAAGAGTTGCTAAGACCTTGGATAATGGAACCAAGAAGTTCGTGAAATGTTTTGCACCCCTCACCTGCCAGGCTCTACGTCCCCCCCTCGTGTTAATCCTTACATCACAGGAGGCAGGCATTCCTCTCCCCGCTAACAGAGAGGAAAGGACCCTCAGAGAGGTTAGGTAACTTCTTCAAAGTCTCCTGGTGGGGGTGGCAGGGTAGGAGAGGCAGGGGGAAGGAGGAGCCCGGGGAAGAGCTGCCACCACCTCCCCTTCTCTCCAGCATCCTGCGCTGGGTTCTGAAAGGAGTTTGAAGCTCTCCTAAGGGAACCAGCTGCTGAGGCAACAGAGCTAGCATTATGTAGTGAATCTGCAGGGGTGGCAAATGAGGGCTTTGTCCCTCATTCCATCCATTTGCTCACTCATTCATTCTCTCCATGAACGTTCGTGGAGCCCTGAGCACCTATTCTGTGCCAGGCCCTGCCCTAGGCACTGGGGACACAGGGATGATGAGGTCCAGTAACTACAGGATGGGCCTTGGCCCCAGGTGGGCAACAAGCAGAAGCACTTTCCAGGCAGAAGGAATGGCAGGCACAGAGAACAGAATGAGGCCGCCCTGGCCACAGAAGGAGAGGTTTAAGTACAGAAGAGAAGGCGCCACGGACAAGGCTGGGGGTATGGGGGTAGCTGATACAGGGCTGTTGGATCAGGCAGTCCTGTCCTCGCTGACCCTCTCCCTCATGGTCTGCCCAGTTGCCAGACTCAGGCTTGGTTCTGGACAGAAACTTGTTCAGCGTTCTCCACAGCATATTGTGCCCAAAGGGACTTGGCAACAGCAGAGGGGCCTCTGTGCAGCCCAGGTACCATGGAGGGGCTTCATCTTGCCAGGAACCTGCACTGTTGGTGAACTCAGGAGACACTGCAGATTTCTGTGCAGAAGTACCTGACAATGTGAGACCAAGTCTCACTCTCCTGGGCATCAGTGGGAGACAGTTACATGTGCCATGACACTATGTGTGTTAACAGTTTTCTTTTCTTTTTTTTCTTTTTTGAGGAAGATTAGCCCTGAGCTAACATCTGCTGCCAATCCTCCTCTTTTTGCTGAAGAAGCCTGGCCCTGAGCTAACATCATGCCCATCTTCCTCTACTTTATATGTAGGACACCTACCAGAGCATGGCGTGCCAAGTGGTGCCATGTCTGTATCTGGGATCTGAACCGGTGAACCCCGGGCTGCCGAATTGGAACGTGCACACTCAACCTCTGTGCCACCGGGGGCCGGCCCCAACAGTTTTCTTAGTTTTAGGTAGAATTTTTCAGTCAGTGAAAAAAAAATTTTCTGTACTAAGAGTCAAGGAACACACCATTAACAATTCAGCACTAGTTCTAGTAAAATGAAAGGTCTTGTCAGTTTCACCTTGCAATGCAAGAAGTGCCTGCAGTGCCTGATGCCCTAGATATGTCTAACCTCATGATTTGGTCCATCTTATGCTTCATAGCAAACCAGGTAGAAATAGAAAAACCTCAGGGGCCGGCCCGGTGGCGCAGCGGTTAAGTTCGCATGTTCCGCTTCTCGGCGGCCTGGGGTTCGCCGGTTGGATCCCAGGTGCGGACATGGCACCACTTGGCACGCCATGCTGTGGTAGGCATCCCACACATATAAAGTAGAGGAAGATGGGCACGATGTTAGCTCAGGGCCAGGCTTCCTCAGCAAAAAGAGGAGGACTGGCAGTAGTTAGCTCAGGGGTAATCTTCCTCAAAAAAAAAAAAAAAAAAAAGAAAAGAAAAAAGAAAAACCTCAATATTCAGGTCAAGATAAGCCAATGTGTTATAATACGAGAAAGATCCTGTCTCTAGAAGCAGAAGCCAAATACATAAAAATACAAGTGGAAAAAGCAAGAGCAAACTTAAAAACTATATGGGAAACAATAGAAAGACTTAGGCCCTTCATACAGAACTCCCAGGCATGTGTGAAGAGGCTCTGGAGGAATGTTTGCTAAAGATGAAAGACCTGACAGCTTCTCTTGGAGAAGAGAACATGGGTAATAACTTGGAATCAAGAGGCGGAGACAGTATTTATGACCAGACAAGAGGAGCCAGGAGGAAACTGACTGATGTGGAAAAGTCAAGCGTGTATTTACACATCCAAGATGGAGAGAAAAATCAATTCTGCATCAACATTGCTAAAGAAGAAAACAGAAAGGCCAGCATGATAGATCATCTCAAAAGTCTTCAGGCTGAGCAAACCTCGACTGAAAAAGTGCAGATCAAAATCTTCAGGGGAGAGGAAATGCAGTGACTGAACTTTGTCAAGAGAAAGAAATGGAGTCTTTTGAGAAATTATCTGTCCAGGAAGATCATTACTTGGGGCAGGAGGAGGAAACTTGAGGCAAATGACAAGATGAGCACATGAATGAAGAGCTGAAGACCTTCCGAGAGCAAGTCAAAGACACTGAAGAAAAGCCGGAAAGCATCATTTGTTCTCCTCAAACCCACATTATTTCCCTTGAACTAAAAGGTCATGATCACTGGAGGAGAGGTCAGGAGGCTGAAAGAAACTTCATCTCAAGGCAAAAGATTGCAGACATGAGACAAATGACAATGGAAACAGTGATTAAACGAGCTTCTAGAAGTGGAGCCTCATGTATCTGATAATCCAGGTGGAGTACTTTTCGGGGAGCATTTGCACCCCCATCCCTGCGTATGGGGTGCTGTTTCTTCTGAGATAGGATCATCTCAACACTGCTCCCCTCAGACCCTCTCCTCGGCTCCAAGGCGTTCCTCCTCCATTCCTAAATCTGGTGTTTCCAATAGATTCAAATGGGGATTCAGGGCAAGAAGACATCTTCCTCCCTGTCTTAGTCAGGGTTCTCCAGAGAAACAGAACCAGTAGGCTATATACATCCATAGACAGAGATTTATCTCAAGGAACTGGCTTACGCACTTGCGAGGCTGGCTGGTCTGAAGCCTGTAGGGCAGGCCAGCAGGCAGGAAGCTCTCAGGCAGGAGCCGAGACTACAGCCCACAGGTGACACAGTCCTCTTCCTCAGGGAAAACCTCAGTTTTGCTCTCAAGGCCCTCCAACTAATTGGATGATTATCAAGGATGATGTCCTTTACTTACAGTCAGCTGATTGCGGAGGTTAACCACATCTACAAAACGCCTTCACAACAACACTAGGTTAGCGTTTGATTGAATAACCAGGTGCTGGAGCCTAGCCAAGGAGACACATAAAACGAACTCCCTCTCCCCCAGGAGGCCTGGATGAACCCCTCTGAGACGGCTTTTCGCCAAGACATCCTCCTAATCTTCACTCACAGCCTGGGGTTTTCTCTGGATGCTCCCATCCAGAAAATGGAAGTATGTTACCTTCTGGGTTCACTGAGCCTCCACATGAGCTTTCTACTCAAAATTCTGAAACACTGCAATGACTTTACATCATGTCATTTATTTTTTTCTTCAAAATTATTTTTAATTATCTATTTTTTTAGTTTAAAAAACTTTATACAACTCAACAATAAAAAGACCAAATAACCCAATTTAAAAATGGACAAAAAAATTAGAATAAACATTTCTCCAAAGAAGATACAAAAAAATGGCTGATAAGCACATGAAAAGATGCTTAACTTTATTAATCTTTAGGGAAATGCTAATCAAAACCACGATGAGATACCACTTCTCACCTACTAGGATGGCTATGATCAAAAAGACAGAAATAACAAGGATTGGTGAGGATGTGGGAAGTTGGAACTCTGATTGGGGATTGTCAAATGGTACAGCCACTCTGGAAAGTAGTTTGACAGTTCCTCAAAATGTTAAACATAGGGTTTAACTATATGACCCAGCAATATCACATCCCAGAGAAATGAAAATATATGTCCACACAGAAACACGTACACAAATGTTCCTAGCAGCATTGTTCATAATCGTTAAAAAGTGGAAACCACTCAAATGTCCATCAGCTGATGAGTGGATAAATAAAACATTCCACACAATGGAATATTATTCGTCAAGAAAAAGGAATGAAGGACTGATACACGCTGCAACACGGATGAACCTGAAAACATTACGTTAAGTGAAAGAAGCCGGTTACAAAAGGCCACATGCTGCATGATTCCGTTTACATGAAACGTCTCGAATAGGCAGATCCACGCAGACAGAAGTGGATTAGTGTTTGCCAGGGGCTGAGGGGGAAGGGGATTGAGAGTGACTGCTAAAAGGTGTAGACTTTGTTTTTGGGGTGATGAAAATGGGGTGATGATGCTTGTACAACCTGTAAATATTTAGAACACTAAACTGTATACTTTAAAAGAGTGAAGGTTTTTTTAAAGATTGACACCTGAGCTAACATCTGTTGCTATCTTTTTTTTTTTCTCTTTTCTTCTTCTCCCCAAAGCCCCCCAGCACATAGTTGTATATTCTAGTTGTGGCTCCTGGTTATGCCATGTGGGACACCACCTCGGCATGGCCTGATGAGCGATGCCACATCCATGCCCAGGATCCGAACTAGTGAAACCCTGGGCCTCCGAAGCAGAGCGCCGGAACTTAACCACTCAGCCACCAGACTGGCCCCAAAAGAGTGAATTTTATAGTAGGTAAATTATATCTCACTAAAACTCTAAAAATTTTTACATAAGTGATTTTACTTTTTTTTAAAAAAAAGATTTTATTTTTCCTTTTTCTCCCAAAGCCTCCAGAACATAGTTGTGTATTTTTAGTTGTGGGTCCTTCTAGTTATGGCACGTGGGATGCCGCCTCAGCGTGGCCTGATGAGCGGTGCCATGTCAGCACCCAGGATCCTAACTGGCGAAACCCCGGGCCGCCAAAACAGAGCGTGTGAATTTAACTGCTCCGGGGGGGGGGGGGGGGGGGGCTGGCCCCAGCAGTGAATTTTAATTTGATAAACCAGTCCACTATTCTCTAAACAATATATTATCTGAGAGCTGTTCATCCATCAGAGACATGTGAAATAGCAACATACTTTTCTCTCTGCCAATGCTTTTTATGAGTCTCAATAAATTTTAGTTGATTAAACAAAGTCTCTCAAAGCTAGGACTGGTGGAGGTGGAATTCCTGCTATGTTCTCAGCACCTCTCACTTGTTAATCTACACTCTTTCCACCAGTCTACCCAGCTCTGGAGATTACAAACAGAGCTCTCAACAGTAATCATCATGGCTTCAGGGGTCTATGAACTCCCAGGAATTACATGCAAAATGTGACATGTGGTCCCTGAGTAGAGTCTACTCCTTTTATCAGCTTCCCAAAGACGGTCATTGACCAACATTTCAGCGACATATGCAGGTTGGGCTGCGTTTGGATTTTGTAGCGGCATCTGTAGTTTTAGTTTGCCGAGCATCCTTTTCTCTTCTTGTCACAGCGCCCTCTCTTTGGGGGATGGGGCATGGGGTGGATTTTCCCCCTGCATTCCACACCGCCGCTGGAGGATCTTCCCTTTTCATCTGGTTGCTAAATCCAGAGAATGTAATCCAGGAGGTGTCTGCATCTTTTCCCCACCCCACCCTCTATGAAGGACGCCAAACCGTCGTGCACGGAGCGGAGCAGGGACGGTTGGAGAAGAGGGCCAGGATCCAGATTCCCTGAAGCCAGCTCCACCCTCCCTTCCTTCCCTCTGCTGCGGGGGCGGCAAATTTAGCCTGGAGAAGGTAGGGGCGGTTACGTTCCAGAGACCGAAAGGCACAGAGTTGGAAACAGCTTAGTCTAGGAGAGCTGGCTCCTGGGGCTGCATGGAGTGGATGAGCCCAGCGACTAATAGGATCGGCCATGGCGAATCCCCCAGCACGGCACGCACTGCACGAAAGGTCGAAGCGCCGGGGTGGCTGAGAGGTCAGGATTACAGAAAGCCAGGAGCGCGCGCGAGAAGCTTAAAGAGCCAGGCTGCGCGTCCCGGACTGGGGTCATGGCCCCGTCCCGCCCGGCGGGAGAAAGCAGATTTAGCTCCGCCCCCGACCAAGGGAGGAGAACTGGCCCGGTCCCCCACCTCCCGGAATCCTAGTAATGCCAGGCCAAGACCACCTCCGAATCACGGATGACTTGTTAGTCAGTGAACTGAAGGTTAGAGGCGGAGGTCAGTCGGGGAGGTTGGGAAGTGACTGAAAAGAGAAGATGACTTTCTCTGGGTTCTGTGTGCGCCCCCCTTCCGGCTCCCACTTGGTAGCACCTTCCTGATCCCCTTATCTCTAAGGCGCTCAGAGAAATGCCCCCCTGCGGCAGCCTTCTAGGAAATGCTGCCTTGGCCGCCCAGGAACCATGAGCCCTGCAACCCCGGTAAGCAAGAGGTCTTTGGGACAGGAGGAAGGGCCCAGGGCCGGGTGGGTGGCCCCTCTCATATAGGGGATGGGACCAGGAGATTTTCAGGCCTGACAGGCCTTGTTCTCTGAATGACATCCTGGATCTTCTGTAGGTGGGGGTTTGTGGGGCTGAGCTATTCAAGGAAATCACCCTGGAGGGGCAGATAGAGAAACCATATTCCTTCTCCAGTGGGGCACCTTCCAATCCATTTTTGTCTATGCCCTAGAACGACCTTTCCAATCCACAAATCGGACCACCTGACTCCTCATCTTGAAACCCCCACCTCTGGTCACTGTGTCATAATGTCCAAGCTCTCGAGCCTGTCTTCCAAGGCCTTCATATTACATCTTGCAATCCCTGCAGCTTCATCACCTACCACATCCCATGCCCTCCCCACCCCTGCACTCTGCTGTCCAAACACACTGAAATACCGCACTCATTTGAACTTCCTGACGAGTGCTCATATGAGTCTCTTAGATTTCCACTGAGAAACTCCTGCTGATCCATCAAGACCCCTTTCAGGGGCCAGCCCGGTGGTGCAGCGGTTAAGTGCCCACGTTCTGTTTTGCCGGCCCAAGGTTAGCCCGTTTGGATCCCGGGTGCGGACATGGCACGACTTGGCAAGCCATGCTGTGGTAGGTGTCCCACATATAAAGTAGAGGAGGATGGGCACGGATGTTAGCTCAGGGCCAATCTTCCTCAGCAAAAAGAGGAGGATTGGCAGCAGTTAGCTCAGGGCTAATCTTCCTCAAAAAAAAAAAAAATAAAATAAAAGATCCCTTTCAGCATCCTCCGGAGGCCTTCTTGAACCTCTTGGGCAAAGTCAGACTCTTCTCTCCTGTCGTTGAATCACACCCTGTGCTTTAACTGTGTTTGTGTTTAGTCTCCCCAACCAGACTGGAAGCTGGGGAAGGAAGGAGGAAGGGCCTTGTGGGATGCCTCTTTGTGCCCTCTGCTAGCGCCCAGTGCAATGCCAGGCACAAAGTGAATACTGTATTGAGAAAACATGGCAAAACTAGGAGCCTGGCTTCTCCTTGCAACTTTACTTTTTTCTAGAAAATGAGTTCAAGATCTTTTTGTGTGTGTGTGTGAGGAAGATTGGCCCTGAGCTAACATCTGTTGCCAATCTTCCTCTTTTTGCTTGAGGAAGATTGTCGCTGAGCTAACATCTGTGCCAATCTTCCTCTATTTTATGTTAGACGCCACCACAGTGTGACTTGATGAGTGGTGCTAGGTCCGCACCTGGGATCCCGGCCTGTGAACTCTGGGTGGCCGAAGCCGACTACACCACTGGCCGATCCGAGTTCAAGATTCTTAGGAAAAAGTATTTCATGATAAATGCGTGAACAAATGTCAGAGAAAAATAAAATCGCAGGTGCAGCCTCTCACCTGTGCACCTGGTCAGGACAGGGGTACCACCCAAGAAAGGGTGAGTCCTGCCCAGCTCTAGGGCTGCAGACTACAAGTCCCAGTATACCTCATGTCAGCACGTTCCTCCACGCCCCGCCCCCTCCCTGGGGGTGGGGCGGGGCCGGAGGGCGGGGCCCAGGGGTAGCGAGGCCCAGGGCGCAGCCTGGGGAGTGAAACGTCCCAGGCACTCTGGGGTGCACAAAGCGCAGGCGCAGTGGGTTGGGTGGCAGCAGCATCAAGTAGCGGCCGTTTTGCCAGCAGCATCCGCAACAGGTGTAGACAGGTGGGTGCATCAAGGTGGGGGGGTGGGGCGGCGCTGGCGAGGGAGTTTGCACCTGGCCCTCTTGTCTGACCTGTGTCAGGGCTTGGAGGGGGGAGGGAGCGGCAGGAGAAGCAGGGACGAGGCCGAGGCCGGGCCTTCCAGCCCAGGAGTGCCAGCCCTTGCTACGCAGCAAAAGGTGTGAGCGGGTGGGGGAGGGACAGAGGCACCTGCTGGTAAGTAAGTCCCCCTCAGGAACAGAGGGCATCTAGATTCCAATCCAAGCTCCATCACGCACTTGGACAAGTCACTTGCTGTCCCTCAGGTTGTCCATCTGTAAAGTAAGAGTAAGGATCCTACCCATCTAACTGGGTGACAGTGGGGACAAGGGGACGTAGTATATAGTATGTGCAGTGGTTCCCAAACTTTGCTGCACATTGGAATCATCTGGGGGTCTTTAAAGACTTTCAGTGCTTGCCTCCTGTCCCCAGACATTCCTGTTTGATTGTTATGGGGTATGACCTGGGTATACAGTTTTAAAAGCTCCTTCTGGCATAATGGTTAGAAGCCAGGACTGTTGGGTGTGAATCTGGGCTCCACTGTTTACTAATCAAGCGGATCAGCGCAAGTGACTGGACCTCTCTAGGCCCCAGTTTCCTGGGAATAATAGCAAGGTTTGTTGTGAGGCTTCCCTGAGGTACGAGAAGAAAGCTCTGAGAGGTGTACCTGGCACATAGTGCTTGATCAGTCAGAGCTGCTGTTGAACTATTATTTTATGCACTTCGTAAACAGCTCAGGTGTGATTCAAACATGAGGGAACCTTTTCTTATCATGAAAGTCCCTCATTCATTGCCATGATTCTAATATTCTGTGCTGCCAACATTTCAAAATTCCAGGATTTCTAACATTTTAAGAGTTCCTCACTCCAGCCTCTGCCTGCCTCACAGACACACTTTTACAGATCTAGAATTGGAGGCTGGAGAGAAGGGACTTGGCCAAGGTTATGGCTGAGATTGGAATCCAGCCTCCTTACCCCCGACCCCCACCCCAGCGCAACGGGTGGCTGCCCTGCTGGCCCCCGCAGGACAGTGCTCCCATTCTCTGCCTGGAGCAGAGAATGGGGAGGAGACAAGCAGGCTTGCCCTTGTTTGTCTACTAACACTCCCTTAAACATTTCCACGGTGGCTCCCTCAGGGAGGCTGGGCTGGGGCTTCTCTCCGGGGAGCTGCTCTGGAGCTGCTGATGAGGCCTGTGTGTCCTGTGGCTCCTCTGGCAGGTGCCGCCTGATTCCATCCTGGAAAGTCCTTTTGAAGAAATGGCCCTGGTGAGGGGCGGCTGGCTGTGGAGACAGAGTGAGTGGCCCTGGGCCAAGCCCTTGTCTGTCCTGCATCTTGTCCAGGGGTAGGGGTGAGGGAAGTGGCTTGTTGAGCCTGCCACAGTGAACCCCGCTCCCCCAAAGTAGGCCCCTTTTATCCTCCCCTCCTTTGTCCATTCTCTTCCCTCTGTGTGGAATGTCCTTCCCATTCTTGACAGCTTGGTAAACTACTTTTTCTTCAAGACCCAGCTCAGATGTCCCCCTCTGTGACAAGCCTTCTCTGACTTTTCCTTTAACCCCCACTCCAGCCCCTGCTGTAGCGCCAAGCTGGGTTACAGGCTCCCTTTTCTGTTCTCCACTGCCTCATAAATCCCTGTTACAGCACCGATTTCCCCATAATATAACTGTCTTTACCTCTCCCCCACCCTGTACTGGCCCCAGCCCGTGAGCTCATCAAGTGCAGGGACTGGGTTTCATCCTCTTTGTGCCCCCAGCACCCAGCCCAGGGCTGGCCACAGAACAAAATGAAAAATGGCTCTGTGCTTTGGAATCCATAAAGCTCTAAGAAGTTCCCTTGTGTCTTTGCCCTTTCCTGATAAGATTTCCAGTGGCAAATGTCTGGAATGAGGACTCAGGCTTTCACACCCACCTCTGACCAGAGTCCTGATCTGAGCAAGAGCTCTGGGGCTGGAAACCCCATGTTCCATGACCCATTCTCAGTCCAGTCCGTTCCATAAACACTGAGCCCAGGTCCTGCTGGGTGCCAGGACCCATGTCGGGGAGCTGTGGGTGCCCAGTCTGGTGGAAGAGGCAGACACTACATGAATAACCATCACACAAATCAGAAATAAAAGATAAGATGGAGGCTCAGGGTAGGGAGAGGTCTTTCCCTTAAAGAGACCTGGGGCTTGGCCTTGGAAGCCCCCAAGGAATGGCTCTGGTCACTTATTTACCGTTCAACACATTTATGCAGCCTCTACTACGTGTAGTTGCCTCCAATGGGAGGCAGTTGGTGAGCAAGCCAGAAAGAGGCCCTGCTGTAATTTTAGAGGGAAGATAGACAAGGAAGGGGCAGTTACAACTCTGGGGACTTGGGTGAGGGAATTCAGAGCCCATCCAGGGCTTCTGCCCCCCGGCAGTCTCCACGATCAGCCTGCCTGGCGGGTCTGGAATGTCACACAGGCTCCATCCTCCGCCGCTGGAAGCGAAACTGGTTCGCCCTGTGGCTGGATGGGACCCTGGGCTACTACCAAGACGAGACTGCGCAGGATGAGGAGGACCGCGTGCTCATCCACTTCAATGTCCGAGACATAAAGATCGGCCAAGAGTGCCATGGTAAGCAGAAGCTCCTTCCTCTCTGGCACTGTGACCATGGGCGTGGCCCTCCCACTGTGTCTGTGTGAAAACAGCTGCTTCAGAAGGCTCTTTGCAGCTTTCAGGGGGCATCCACAGACATTGCTCCTGGGCTCTATCAACTCCAATTCATGTGGATGTGAATTAAGAAATCAGTTCCTTATTGAGTTCCTACCCTGTGCTGGGCCTGGGCCCTATTCTGGGGTCACAGAGGTGAGTCAGACACAGTTGTTGCCCTCTAGGTGCTAGGAATTGGATAAAGATGAAATGAGATAAGGCAACTCAGAGAAGTTAAGTGACTGGCCCCCTCAGGCACACAGCAAATCTTCCTACCACAGCTCAGGCTAACTGGGAAATAGATGTACCTAACTAGGGAAGCAGGCAATGTGCAAAGTTGAAAAGATCTAAATAGTAAGCAGAATCCCAAAGAAAGTGTGTGGGATCAGAGGAGGCTGGCAATGGCCAATAAACACGACTCAGAGAAGTCAGTTCCTATTCTTGTTCCTGGTTTACCTGGGGGCTCTGGGGCCTGTGCCCTGTGGAACCCCATATATGTGTGTCTGCCTCTAGATGTGCAGCCCCCAGAGGGCCGGAGCCGAGACGGCCTGCTGACGGTGAACCTACGGGAGGGCGGCCGCCTGCACCTCTGCGCAGAGACGCGGGATGACGCCATGTGAGTCACTCCCAGGAGAGCATGTGGTGGGATCTTGGGGAATGTGATCAGGTGCTTCCAGCTCATTGGGCCTTCTGGTTCCCTGAGGATAGGAAAAGGGGATGAAGACCAGTCAGCATGGTGGTCTCATTGAGGCTGGGCAGAGTGGATTTGAATGGCTCATGGTGATTGGTATGGTATCCAGTAAACTCCTCACATGGTCTGTGATGAACTCAGGACTGTAGGGGGAGGGGTGTGTACACCTGCCTCAGGTGTGTAGTCCCTCACCATTCAGAGTTGGGTATTCAGCAGCCTCTGAAGTGAGCCCTCTCTTGAGGGTAATACAAAGGACTGGACAGCCCAGTGGCATCCTCAAAGGACCCTCCTTCTCACTCTCTTCTGAGAAGATGCCATGGTTGGGGGACTCTGATCTAAGGGGTAATCCCTGACCTGCCTAACACAGGCAGCCCACTGTGTCATGGCGGCACCCCAATGTCAGATGCAGATCCATGCTTTGAGACAGGGCATGTCTTCCTCAGGGACCGTCTGCTCACTCACATTCTTTCCCTTCCTACTCTCTGGCAGAGGGACAGTTGGCCTTTGCATTGTAGGAGAATGAAAGAGATGGGGTGTGTGGGAGTGGGGGAAGCTGAGCTTCGGGTAGACAAAGCACAGAGCCGCCTTGTCCACCCCAGCCAGGTGCCATGGCAACCAACAAAGGCCCAATTGTCTGGTGTCCACTGGGCCTTCCCGGGGCTCTGGGGTCAGAGCATCGGGGAACTGTGTTTGCAGGTTTGGGGTGTGGAGGTGGGCTGCAACCCAGGCATGTCAGAATCTGAAGCCCTCTAAGAGACCAGCCAGCCCAGCTGTCTATTGTCTAGATGGGGAAACTAGAACTTCTAGAAGGGAAGAGACTATGGGCTAAGAATAAATTAGGAGGCTCCGGCTCAATTGAGGGCCCCCTCCATTGACTGGGGCAGGGGTGAGGCCACCTTTGTCTACCCAAGGGAATCAGAAGAATCCCCCCCTTCACAGGAGACTGGGGCTAGAGGCTGGGTTGAGGAGGGAATGTAAAATGTAGGGGCCAATTCCCCTTCTCCCAAACTCCCCCCTCACGGTCTGGCGGGGTTTGCTTTGCAGAGCATGGAAGACAGCGCTGATGGAGGCGAACTCCACCCCGGTGAGCCCCCATTCCCTCCCTCTCTCCTCCCCACCCCTGCCTGCCATGGAATCATGGGTGACTCAGACTCGGTCTCCGCCTGCCAGGAGTTCTCATTTCCCATATATGTGAGTGAATAGACTGCAGACTCAGATGCCCTGAGTCCCAAGTGGAAAAGGACAGAAGACAGCCAAGTGGTGCTTGGGGGAGGGAGACAGAGGCCTCCAAGAAGGCTTGTTGAAGGGGGTGGCGTGTGAGCTTGGAAAGGAACTGTCTTTTTTTGAGCAACTATTATGTTCCAGGTGTGGGTGCAGGTACAATTCCACCTACTCCTCCTAAGAGTCCTGAGAGGTTGGCACTATTGTTCCCTCTCTGCAGATGATAAGATTGAGCTTCATTCATCCACACAACAGATATTTACTGAGTTCCTACTATGTGCCAGATACTGTGCCAAGGGCCAGCGATCAGAGGCAAACTAAGGAGATGCGGGCCCTGCCCTCCTGGACCCAGCCTAATGAGGAGCCAGACGTGAAGCACTAATTACACCATTGATGGTTCCATTGCCATGGTGGTAACTGCCCTGACAGAGACATGGAGTGTGCATTCCATGTGCCACCACCTTGGTGGCCTGATCCAGGTGGAAGTTCAGACAAGGCTTAAGATGAGACCTGAAGGATAAACAGAATTGACTGGGTGAAAGGGGTGGCTTGGGTTGAAGGGCACAGCTTTTCAGGCAGAGGGAACTGCATGTGCAAAAGCCGTGAGAGGGGTTAAGACTTTGGCAAGTAAAAGAATAGAAGGAAGGCTGGGGTGGCTGGAGCTTACGGAGGGAGAGACCTGTGGGGAAGGAGGGTTGACAGGGCCAGGCCTTATGGGCTGTGTTAAGGATGCTGGTTTCTGCTAAGAGGACTGGGGAGTCATTGAAAGTTGTTGTGTGTTTTTGTTTTTTTTTAAGATTGGCACCTGAGCTAACATCTGTTGCCAATCTTCTTTTTTCTTTCTTCTTCTCCCCAAAGCCCCCCAGTACATAGTTGTGTATTCTACTCGTAGGTCCTTCTGGTTGTGCGTGTAGGATACCGCCTCAGCATGGCCTGATGAGCGGTGCCATGTCTGCGCTCAGGATCCGAATTGGCAAAACCCTGAGCTGCCGAAGTGGAGCATGCAAACTTGACCACTTGGCCATGGGGCCGGCCCCTCATTGAAAGTTTTTAAGCAGAGGGATGGCACGAACAGATCAGACCAGATTTGTATTTTTAAAATGATAGTCTAGGGGCCGGCCCCATGGCTGAGTGGTTAAGTTCATGTGCTCCACTTTGGTGGGCCAGAGTTCGCTGGTTCGGATCCTGGGCACGGACCTACACACCACTCATCAAGCCATGCTGTGGAGGCATCTCACATAGAAGAACTAGAATGATTTACAACTGGGATATACAACTATGAACTGGGGCTTTGGGAAGGAAAAAAAAAAAAGAGGAAGATTGGCAACAGATGTTAGCTCAGAGCCAATCTTCCTCAAAAAAAAAAAAAAAGATAGTCTAGCTGGTAGGTAGGGAATGGATTGTAGAGGATCAGAGTGGATGCCTGTAGACCAGTTAGAAGGCTGGGACAGTGTCCAGATGATGGGCTGGAGGTCTGGACTAAGGCCTTGCTGGCAGAGACAAGCTGGTGAGGATAAGACAGATTTAGGAGGTAGAGTCAACAGAATTTAGTGATTGTTAGAGGTGTGGGTTTGAGAAGCCACCCAAAGCCCCCAGCTTGAGGGTGGCCCAGTTTGGCCTCAATTCCCGTTTGCCTGAGTTCAGATTCTCTGCTTGCCCCTTCTATCTGTGGAGCCCCTTCTCATCTAGAGAGAAAGTCTGCTGCGAAGTAGCGGGGAAGACTGGGACACATTTATAAACCCCCTTGGGCATCCCCCTGCGGAGGGCCAGGCATTGTGCTGAGCACCCGGCACTGGTTATATCACTTAATCTTCCAACAGCCCAGGTCGAGGTTGGTATTTTCGGTCTCATTTTACCGATAGGGAAGCTGAGGTTCAGGGGGAAGTGACTTGTCCAAAGTCTTAAGCCAATGGAAGAGCCTATACTGGAACCTAGGTTGGTGAGTGTTTGAGAGGAGGGCATTATCAGCAAAGGAACTGCAAGAGCAGAAGTGGGGAAGTGATATGTGCATGTGCGTGTGTGCTCACTCATGCATCTAAGGGTCAGGAGTCAGGCCTAGCTGGAGGATAACACAGGGAGGGAAAAAAATAGGAGTGGTGACCTCTGAGGAGCCACGTCACGAAGGGCCTTGAAGGAACTGAACTTTATCCTGAGGGTTGTGGGGAGCGATAAAGGACATTAAGCAGGGAGGGCTGTGGTCAGACTTTGGGGAGCAGACTCAGCCTTCTGGGTGAAGGCTGGATTAGAGGAAGCCGGGAGTAAGGAGGCTGGGGCAGTAGTCAGCAGGGCAGAGGGACCCCTGGTTGGGTTAACCTGGCTCTGAGCTCCAAATCCCTCTTATGCAGAGCAAATCAGTCCCACCCAAGACAGGTGAAAGGAAGGAGGTGAGGGCTGACCGTTCTGCACTCTGTGACTCTATGAAGCTACCTTGTCCCTTCTCTGCCTGTCCACCTTCCTGCTGCTCTGCTTACCCTCGCCGTGACCCTCTGCTCCACCTCCCACTGCTCCACTCTCACACACACATCCCTCTGGTTCCAGGGCTTGCTCCAGCGGAGTGTGTGCCCCTGTGTCTTTGTACCAGTGTCTGCCTGTCTCTGTGTGTTCCCGCCTGTGTCCGTGGGCTTCTCTCGGTCCTGTGCCTATATAGGAGCGACCTGTGCTTTGTCCCTCCACATCCTGTAGGTTCATACCCCACTCTGGGTGGAGGTTCCAGGAGGAGCCCCTGACCTCGGCTGTTCCAGGAAACACAGGGCCAGGGGCACAGCCAAGGGCAAGGCTGGGGGGCCAGTGAAGGGGGCAGGTGGGCGGGAGGGCGGATCAGAGCTGTTCTGTCCCCCTTGGAGACTGGGAGCCTCAGCAGCCTGAAACAGGTGAAGGTGGGCTAATTCTGGAGAGTCAATACTGGCCCTTCTTCTCTGTGTAACTCTGGCAAAGTCACCACCCCCTCTGAACCTGCCCCCACTACCATGGGCTGAGGAGGAAGAGGACACCCCCTTCCCCTGCCCAGCTGGCAAAGGGCTCTAGTAGGGCCTGTTAAAGGCTCCAAGTCTCTCCAGGTATAGAGGGCCTCTGACACCCTCCCTCCCGCTTCTTGGGTTTCTGTGGGTTGAGCAGGCCCCAGCTGGAGCCACCGTCCCTCCCAGGAGCCGCCGGGTTTGCCCCACGGTCAGGTGTGTGACCCGCTCGTGGAGCCCCTGTAAGGTTGAGAGGCGGATCTGGGTAAGTGCTGGCTCAGCCCTTCCTGCCTCCATTCTGGCCACCAGGATATGCCTCCAAAAGTGGGTCCGGTCACATCCCTTCCCTGCTCACGAACATTCCATGGCTCCCCATCAACCACAAGACACCAACAACAGCCCTGCTTTCAAGGTCCTTGGGATCTGGTCTGGGCCAGTCTCGCCTAGCACATCCCTCTCATCCCTGTGCTCCAACTGCTGTGCTGTACCCTCTGCTCCCAGCTGCGCCTGACTTCTTCCCTCTTCCTAGCCTTTGCACATGCTGTTCTCTCTGCTACGAAGACCCTTAGGTTCCTTATACACTTGACAAACTGATGCTTATCATCTAAGACCCACCTCAAAGGCTGCCACCTCCTCAGGGAGGACCTCCCAGACCTCCAGGCATTGTCACTCCCCCCCCCACAGCCCACTACACTAATGCTTAGTGCTGTCTTCATTCTGCCTGGTTTCAAGTCTGTTTATTTCTGTCTCTATTCTCCCATGAGACCTGGAACTTCCTCCAAGGCAAGGACCAGGTCTGAACAGCTCTGCCCTTGTGGAGCCTGGCACAGTGCTAGGTATACAGCAGGTGCTCAATGAGTGCTCAATGATGGGGACAGTCTATTTTGACCCTCCTTATTCCTGGTGCATGAGGGTTTGGCGCAGGTAGGCCTCAGACACTGTTCACTGAATGAGCAAATAAGTGAAAGCATAAGATGGAAAGAGTGAAAGCCTGTTACAGCCCCACTACTGCATGTTATAATTTAATCCGTGTCTGTCTCCCTGCCTACTCCCCACAGTGTTTCTGGAAAGCAGGATTTGAGGATGAACCCTCTCTCTGTCCCCAGTGCTCTGCCCGACATGGGGTGGGCACAGTAGCGGGACTTGCCTTAGAGAATCTGTGGTCTTATGGTCAACTGTGAGCTCCTTTTCTAGCACAGTGGTGCTCAATGTGACTGGGCACTAGAATCGCTTAAAGGACTTTAAAAAAAAATACAAATGTTCAGATCCTACCTCTGGATGCTCTAATTTCATAGGTCTGGGCTTGGGCCTTGGAAATAGAAGTGCTTTTCTATTATCAGAAGTGCTAGGACCACCCAGTTGCATAGATATGGCTCTGCAGGATTCTCACTGTGCCGTGGGAGTGGGCAGTGTAGGAAATACTGTCCCCATTGACAGAGGAGAAAACTCAAGCTCTGAGAGTTTACCTCACTTGACCAGGGTCACTTAATTCATCAGTAGGAGGCAGGACTCCCAGCCCAGCATTCTGAGGCATGCCCCATGCCTAAGCTAGGATACAAATTTGTTTAAAGTGGGAATGCCTAAAAATAAGACTTAAAAGGCTGTAAACCTAAGTATGCAACAGCTTTTCCCAGGGAAGGGATCTATTTGCATGTGGCTGGCCTTGTCCCCATCTGCAAAAGGGGCTGGGTCTGCAGAGAGAGAGAGAGGATCAGGGATCAAGCCCTTAGGTTCTGTCTGTGAGATCTCTGGGGGATCCCCTGCCCTGTTGCCAGGTGACCCACATGACTTTACCTCTGGGCCTCCCAGGCCTGGAGGGTAGAAACAGGTGCCCCATGGGGACGAGGTGGTGTTTTCCATTCTCTCCAGGGCCTGACAGGGCCACTGGCTCACTATGCAGCTGTAAGGCAGGTGTAGGCTCTGGACCTCAACTTCCCTACCAGTAGAATTGGGGGTCTGAGTGCTTACATCTCTCTAGCTCCTTCTAGGCATGAAGCTCAGATCCTGGCCACCCCCACCAGAAAGCCCCGTTGGATCACCTTTGGGGAAGGAGCACAGTGAAGGAAGTCACTTGAGACTGAGCATTGCTTGTCTAGCCTCCTGCATTACCCTGGGACTGGTTGTTGTCCTTAACCTGAAACTGGACTTAGAGTTGGGTGACCTTAGTTCCAGTCTGGCCCTGTATTTGATTCATTGAGATAAATTCAATACATTAAACACCTACCAAGTTCCAATCAGGCCTGACTAGACCCAGTCCCTGCCCTTGGGGGAGGAGGGGTCTCCAAGTCTGATGGGAGGGACACACACTCACAGGGATACAAACAATGACACTACAGGGTTATTGCTGCTGTGATGGGGGAACTCTAAGGGGTATGGGTGCCCAGGTGGGACCCCAACAGAACCTGAGGTTCAAGGAGACTGATACTTGATTCGAGACTGAAAGACAGGTAGTCGAATGAAAAAAGATGAGGGGGGCATCCCTACCAAAGGGAGATGGCATGGAGATTTGAAATCACAAAGTGTGCTGGGAGAACTCCCCTTCACAGCCAAACTTGTTGAAAGAGATATGACATGTTGATTCCATCCCTCACCTCTCAACCATTCTTCAGCCCTCCACAGTCTGGCTTCTTCCCCCAACCACTTCTCTGAAAAGTGTTTTTTCAGTCACCCACAACTTCCAAGTTGCCAAAACCAAAGGCTTATTCTCTTGGCACTGGCCAGCAGGATGGACAGAAGAGCCTATTTAGAAGATAAAATCCTGAAACCTGGTGGCTAATGTCATGTGCAAGATGAGTGTGTGAAGACAAGGGTGCCCACCTGATGTCCTGGTTCGAGTGCATGATGGTGGCATTTAGAGAAAGGCATTTACAGAAGAGCAAGTTTGGGGGGAATGGAAGGATGATGAAATCACTTAGAGATGAGTGTAGTTTAAGACCCCTGGACTTCTAAGGAAAGCTGGACCATTTGAGTGTGAAGCCCAGTTAGAGAGAGAGAGAGGGTGGAAGGGGGCTAAGAAGAAGGACCCAGGAGAGAAGGGGATCCTACCCCTATTGCAGGTCTGCTCCCACATGGGGAAAGTGAGGGGCTTGGATGAGGAGCTTCCATTTAATTCTGCACATACTTAGTGGTTCTTGCTATTCACTAGGCCCTGCTGGTGACAGAAATGAATCATACACCTTGCCTATAGGTGGCTCCCATTTGGGGTGTAGACACGAAAGGCCAGGAAGCATGGGAACAAGAGGTACAAGCATAATCCACAGAGAACTCAGAAGGAAAGGATTCTTTCTGAGATCAGAAGGGCTTCCTGGAGTCGGTAACTTTTGAGTTAGGCTTGCAGGGATTGGTGAAAACCTAATGGGGGAGGGAAGAGGGCAAGGAGTGCAGTCCCCCCGCCCAGAGAGAACACTGGCCGTTCTTCTCTGAGCCTCCATCCCCAGCCCTGTGGCAATGCCTGAGTAAGGATCAGAGGAGGTAACACATGAACACCTGCCTCAGGACCTGGCACATGGTGGATGCTCGATAGTACTTTAGTTACTTCTCATCCCTACCCTTCCTTTTCCTTCCTTCCTCCCCAACCCCCTTTTATTTCCTGGGCCTGGGGCTTGGCCAGCTCTCCCTCCCCATGATTAGGAGAGTAGAGAAACCCATTGGGTATCTCCAAGTGGGACCACTAGAGAGCTGCTAGCAAATATTAGACCATCTATGAAGGGAATTTGGGAGCCATGGAGAATTTTTGACCAGGGGAGTGCTAGGTAGGAGGCCAGAGCAGGAAGATAGCATCACTGGGAGTTGGATGTGGGGGCTGGAGTTGTAGAGGACAAAGACCATGCACCTTGTGGGGAGGCAGGGCCTTTCTCCTGGAGCTTGCTGGTCCCTGGAGACCCATTTGTAAACTTGGTGAGGCGGCTCCATGGGCCCAGAGCCCCGGGTGGTGGGTAGGGGACCACACCTGGGCCAGGGAGTTCCCGGGCAGCTAACCTGGTGGGGCTTCCCAGGTGCGTGTCTACAGCCCGTACCAGGACTACTATGAGGTGGTGCCCCCCAACGCGCACGAGGCCACATATGTCCGCAGCTACTACGGACCGCCCTACGCAGGTATGTCTCCGGCCTGCTCCGCCCTGCCCCCTGCCCGATCCGGCGTCAGGCCCCGCCCCGCCGTGGTCTATCTGTCCAGACCAGGCCCCACCCTTTTAGTGATTACGGATTTTCCCAGGCGGGACCCTCTGCAAGACCCTCCCCATCCTGAGACTCCTAATAGTTCTTGGACCAGCGCCCCTCCCCACTCCAGAGCTGACCTCACCTCTCTAGACCGGCCACTATGCATTCCCCTCGGCTGCCCAGCAATACCCGTTCCTGCGCTGACAGCGGCCCCTGGTGGCTAATATGGGAACGGCCGCCTCCTCCCGCTCCGGGGTCTAGCCGTTGGGACCGCCCATTCTCGGGTGCAGTGTGACGATTTCTTAGAGATCTGGGGGTTTCCTTGCCGTTCCACCGTAGCCCCACCGTCCAAGAACATCTGTAGCAGATCCAAGGCCTGGAAGCCCTGGGGACGGAGTGCGCGTTCTTCTCGCGTTAAGCCCTCAGTTTCTTCAAGTGGGGAGGAGAGTGGGCTCAGCGCCTTACCTTCGGTTGGGCTGGAGTCAGGCTGGAGGAAGGGGACGAAGATCTCTCTGCTCTGTTCTCTGAGGTCTCCGGCCCTCATGGGCGGGCTCTCTCTGCAGGCCCTGGCGTGACGCACGTGGTAGTGCGGGAGGATCCCTGCTACAGCGCGGGCGCCCCGCTGGCCATGGGCATGCTCGCCGGGGCCGCCACGGGCGCCGCGCTCGGTTCGCTTATGTGGTCGCCCTGCTGGTTCTGAGCCCTGGAACTCGGAGCGTGGACCCTGTGCATAGACCAACAGTCCCCTTTTCCTCCTTGACCTCATCCTCTGCCATCTAAGCCCTGACCCACTTTGGCCCCTCCTTTCCATTAGCCCCTTCTAGGCTTGGATCGTCCCTCTACTCCGCCCCCCTCAACCCCCATCGGAAGAAGCTATCACCCCAGGCACAAACATAGCTCAAAGTCCTTTATCTACCGCTAGACACCCCATAAATCCGTTATAGACACATGGATATGCTTCCTCCAAACACATCAAGACACAGAAAACACAACTCACGTGGCTTCAAGTTCCCCAGGCGCTGGAGACACAGGAGTCAGGTTCTTTCCTCTGGCAGCTCCAGGCTTGGTGGGGAAAACACGAGTAAGCAAACACTTGACAACGCAGAGCAATCAGTCCTTTGACACATGAGAGCAGAGAGGGAGGAAAGTAGGCTAGGAGTAAGGTTGTTGGCAAGAGTGCAGAGCCATGAACATCATGGCATGTCCAAGGAATGGAAGGGGAGTTCAGTTGGGCTGGGGTTGGGGCAGGGGTCAGATCACAGTGGCCTTCCAGGCTAAGGAGCTTGCTGGGTAAAGGGGAGATGTGAACTTTTTGGAGGGAAGTTTCATGATTGCATTTTTTGTTTTATTACTAATGACATACCCAAATCTAAACACTTCCTGGTTTTAGCCCCACCCTTCCCACTACCAGCTTCCTGGGTCTCCTGTTCCATCAGTACTCAGAAAGCACCTGTTTCCCATGTCAGGGTGCCTGGGGCGGCAACTGAGCTGAACCTGGGGTCCCCTTGCTGGGGGGAGGGGAGTTTTGTTTGGGACCTCCAGCCCTAGGATGGTGCCTCCATCAGAAAATGCATTTCTGGTCCCCAGGAGCTTGACCCTCTGTTCATAGTTGTCGCTGTCACCATCTCAGGCTTTGTCTCTTCCTTCACTTTGGGGAAGATGGCAGTGTTCACCTCTGGGGCCTGATCTACCTTTGTCTCAACCTGGAAGGCCCCACATGTGCCCCCCCCCCCCCCCCCCCCCCCCCCCCGGGCAGATGGCCCAGCCGGCTCCCCATGTGGCCCCCTTCCAACCCCACCCCCCCATCCTGTCCCAATTGCCCATAGAAATGCTAACATCCTTGCCCAGTAGCCAGAGTAGCCTGCTAAAGTTCCCTAGTAGATGGGGGCTCCAGTGGCTCTGCTGCAGAAACTAATAAAGATGTGGTTGGCTCTAGCCCTGGCTTTGGCTTTGTTTGTTCCTCCAGGGGACCCTGTCTCCCTGGACATCTCTGTGACTCAGCACCTACTAGTGCCTTGTCTGGTATAGTGAGAAGAGTGTGGATTCTCAGGTCAGGTAGAACTGTTGACAGTATGTTAGCTGAACAATTTGGGGCAAGTCATGTAACCTTTCTGGGTCTTGTTTTCCCCACCCATAGGTGGCAGGTTGAAGCCGGCCATCCCCAAGGGGAGAGGCTGCATCTGTCATCTGAGCTCATGGGTGATCCAGGCCATGCCCTCTCTGATTTCTGAGAGTCCTGTGGTGTTGGGGTCTTTTCTAGTAGGTTCCCATCCTTCTAGAGTTGAATCAATGATTTGGTCTCATGGAGACCAGGTGGCCAGGGAAGGAAACACAGCCATTTTGCATCAGGCCTTTTGAGGCTGCAAGTGACAGAAACCCCCCTGCTCAAACTGATTCAAGCCAAAGAAGGGAAAACATTGGGCCAGATCACTGAGAATCCAGAAACTGCTTGGTCCAGGGACTCAAACACTGTCACCTAGACTGTGCTTTGTTTCCGTCTTTACAGCCACTGGGCTGGTTCATTTAGAGGCTGCAGTGATATTCAGCAGCTCCAGACTAATGCCCTCTTGCATTCAAGTCTAGACAAGAAAGCTTCTCAGGGCTGGCCCCATGCCCGAGTGGTTAAGTTCACACGCGCCACTTTGGTGGCTCAGGGTTTCACTTGTTTGGATGCATGGCACTGCTCATTAGGCTATGCTGAGGCAGCATCCCACATAGCACAACCAGAAGGACCTCCAACCAGAATATATAACTATGTACTGGGGGACTTTGGTGGGGAGGCGGAGGAAGAAGAGGAGGGAGGAGGGAGGAAGAAGAAGGAAGAAGAAGAGGGGGGGAGAAAGATTGGCAACAGATGATAGCACAGGTGCCAATCTTTAAAAAAAAATTTTTTTTTTCTTTAAAAAAGCAAGCTTCTCTTCCTCCAACAGTGTGAATAAAAGTCCTGGGACTGGGCTGGCCTGGTGGCGCAGCGGTTAAGTGCACACGTTCCGCTTCTCGGCGGCCTGAGGTTCGCCGGTTCAGATCCCGGGTGTGGACATGGCACTGCTTGGCACACCATGCTGTGGTAGGCATCCCACGTATAAAGTAGAGGAAGATGGGCACGGATGTTAGCTCAGGGCTAATCTTCCTTTAAAAAGAAAAAGCCCTGGGACTGATGGACATTAGCCCAAATTGGGTCCTGTGGCCATCCCTGAATCTACAGTGATGTGGAAAAGATGGTCTAAAACAACAGGGCTTAGAGCAGGGGTGGGTGGTGTCCCAAAGGAAATTTAGGGCACCATTCCCAGAAGTCGGATGAATAGATGAGGGCTGGGTAGCGAAAACATCGGGTGTCCACCTCAGCCATATTCCCAGAGACATCAACTTAAAGGGAGACATAAACAAACAGGAATGATTCAATGAGGTAAGCGAGGAACGTGGTGCAGTGGGAGCTTTGAGGAGGAGGTAACCAACTCTGCCAAGGGAACTGGGAAAAGCTTTGGGACAGGAAATTTAGGGTGAGCCTTGAAGGATGAGTAGGAGTTTGCCAAGCACAGAAGGGAGGGAGAGCTTTCCACACACAAAGAACAGATGAAAGAAATGGCACGAGCAAAGGCCTTAGAATACTTGGGCCTTGAGAGCACTGTGAAGTTCAGGAAACAGTCTGATGTCACAGCAGACTGCATGGTGAGGAGGGGTGGTGGGTGGAGCCAGGTTATAGAAAACCTCCCACAGCTGGGTTAAGGGCTCTTTTCTCTGTGCCCCTATAGCCTTAGAGCTACCATTTGTCATGGTCCCAATGACACCATGGTTCTTTCCACTCACCTCACTGAACAGAACAAGAGGGATGCAAATGGATGCTCCAGATGCAGTTTGCTTCAAAATCTCTCCACTAATATGATTGCAGCATGAATTTTTTATCTTCCAGCTGTTCAGCAGACAATTATTAAATTATTCACATACAAATTAAGACAATAATTCTCACAGACAACACAGTCTAATCTGGAGGTGACCTACTGATCACATCTGGCCCACACATTGTTTTGTTTGGTCAGCAGAGTGTTTTAAAAAATGTTTTGAATTAAAATGTGATACCACTACACAACCACCTAAATAGCCAAAGGTGAAAAAGACAGATAACATTAAGTACTGATGTGGAGCAACTGGAAGTCTCATGAGTGTAAACTTGTACAACTGATTTGGAAACTGATCAATAAAACCAAACATGCATACCTCATAAACTGTCAATTCTACTCCTAGGGTATACCCAACAGAAATGTGTACATGTGTTCACCAAAAAATAATACGTACAAAAGTGTCATAGAAGCATTGGAAAAAACTTAAATGCCAGAATAGGTGGATCCACTGGTAGATCCCATTGACAAAATGGAATACTATTCAATGAGAACTATCCATAAGTATATGCAAAATTATGGGTGAATCAAAAAAAAAAAAAACAGCAGAGAGGACAAGGGAGTGAAGAGGAGGTGGGAAAATAGAGTTATACAATTGCTAAGTTTCCCGTACCTATGTAAAGGAGTACAATATTAACTTAAGTATATACTGATTAGTCAAAGATGCACATTGAAATCCTTAGAGCAACCACTGAAAATACAATGCAAAGCAGTTAAGCTAAAAAAGCAATAGAAGAATTTAAAAACAGATGTGGCAAATAGAAAACAAGTACCAAAATGGCAGGCCTAAATCCAAACATTAATAATTACATTAAATGTAAGTGAACAAAAAGCACAAATTAAGAGATAGAGATTGTTGGAATGAATACGCAAGCAAGACCCAACTATACGCTGTGTACAAAAGACACACTTTAAAATATACAAATAGGTTGAAAAATAGAAGGACAGAAAAAGATATACAATGTAAAGAGTAAGCACCAGAAAGCTGGAATGGCTATTTTAATATCAGACAAAACAGACTTCCAGACAAAAATTATCAGAAATAAAGAGGGGAATGTCATAAAGATAAAGGGTTGATACATCAGGAAGATGACAGCAGTGCTATGAGAGAGATTGATAGCTGTAAATGCATACATTAAAAAAGAAGAAAGATCTCAAGTCAGTAAGCTAACTGTACACCTTAAGGAATTAGATAAAGAGCAAAGTAAACCCAAAGCTGGTAGAAGGAAGGAAATCAGAAAGATTAGAGTAGAGATAAATGGAATAGAGAACAGACAACAAAGTAGAGAAATTCAATGAAACCAAAAGTTGGTTCTTTGAAAAGATCAACAAAATTGACAAACCTTTAGCAAAACAAACAAACAAACAAAAAACAACTAAGAAAAAAAGAGAAGACTCAAATTACTAAAATCAGAAAGGAAAGTGGGGACATTACTACTGATTATACAGAAATGAAAAGGATTATAAGAGAATACTATGAACAATTGTATGCCAACATATAGGATGACCAAGAGGAAATGGACAGATTCCACATGACCTACCAAAATTGATTCATAAAGAAATAGAAAATCTGAATACAGTCATGCAGTGCATAATGACATCTTGGTCGATGATGGATCACATATATAACAGTGGTCCTATAAGATTAATGCCATATAGCCTAGGTGTGTAGTAGGCTATAATCTAGGTTTGTGTGAGTATACTCTATGATGTTTGTAAGATGAAATCACCTAATGATGCATTTCCAGACATATCCCCATTGTTAAGTGACACATGACTGTAGATCTATGAATAGTAAGGAGATTGAATCAGTAATCAAAAACCTCCCAATAAAGAAAAGCTCAGGACTAGATGGTTCAGTGGTGAATTCTACCAAACAGATAAAGAAGAATTAACACCAATCCTTCTCCAACTCTTCCCAATAAAATGAAGAGGGAACATTTCCTAACTCATTCCATGAGAGTAGGGTTGCACTGATATCAAAGTCAGACAAAGACAATAAAACAAAACTACAGACCCATATTCCTTATGAATATTGATGTAAAAATCCTCAAAAAATTACTAGCAAACCGAATTCAGCAGCATATTAAAAGGAATATACACAATGACCAAGTGGGATTTATTCCTGGAATGCAAAGATGGTTGAACATATGAAAATTAATCAATGTAATACACTACATTAACAGAATAAAGGGAAAAAACTACATGATTATTTTCATTGATGCACAAAGAGCATCTGACAAAATTCAACACCCTTTCATGATAAAAACACTCAATAAACTAGGAATAGAACTTCTTCAACATGATAAATACTATATATAAAAACTCACAGCAAATATCGTACTCAATGGTAAAAGACTGAAAGGCTTTTCCCTAAGATCAGAAACAAGACAGGATGCTCACTTTTATCACTTCTATTCAACATAATACTGGAAGTTGTAGCCAGAGCAATTAGGCAAGAAAAAGAAAGAAAAGGCATCCAAATTGGAAAGGAAGAAGTAAAATTATCTCTGTTCACAGACGACATGATCTTATATGTAGAAAACCCTAAATATTCCACAAAAAATTGTTAGAGCTAATAAACGAATGTAGCAAAGCTGCAGGATACAAAATCAACACAAAAGTCTATTGCATTTTATATGCTAGCACTGAATAACCTGAAAAGGAAGTTAAGAAAAAAATCCCATTTACAATAGCCTCAAAAAGAATAAAATACTTAGGAACAAACCTAACCAAGGAGGTGAAAGACTTGCAAGCTGAAAACTAAAATACTGCTGAAAGAAATTAAAGAAATAAATACAAAGTGCTATTGTCTGAATGCATGTGTACCCCTAAATTCATACACTGAAATCCTAACTCCACAAAGTTAATGGTATTAGTAGGTGGGGCTTTGGGAGTGCTTAAATCTTTTTTTTTGAGGAAGATTAGCCCTGAGCTAACATCTGCTGCCAATCCTCCTCTTTGTTGCTGAGGAAGATTGGCCCTGAGCTAACATCCGTGCCCATCTTCCTCTATTTTATATGTGGGACGCCTGCCACAGCATGGCTTGCCAAGTGGTGCCATGTCCACACCTGGGATCCAAACCAGAGAACCCCGGGCTGCCAAAGCAGAAAGTGCTCACTTAACCGCTGCACCACCAGGCTGGCCCCAGGAGTGCTTAAATCTTGAGGGTGGAGCCCTCACGAATAGGATTAATGCCTTTATGAAAGAGGCTCCAGAGAGATCCCTAGCCCCTTCTGCGTTATGAGAATACACAAGAAGTCTGTGACGAAAGAGGGCCCTCACCTGACTATGCTGGCACCCCGATCTTCTTGTACTTCCGGCCTCCAGAACTGTGAGCAATAAATTTCTGCTGTTTATAAACTATCGAATCTGTGGTATTTTCTTATAGCAGCCTGAATGGACTAAGACAGAAAAATTGGTACTGACAAGTGGGATTGCTGCTAAACAAATACCTCAAAGTGTGGAAGCAGCTTTGGAACTGGGTAATAGGCAGAGGTTGGAAGAGTTTGGAGGTGCACGCTAGAAAAAGCCTACACTGCCGTGAATGGACTGTTAAGGGCAAGTCTCATGAGGGCTCAGAAGGAGAAGAGGAAAGCTGTGGAGAAAGCCTCAATCTTCTTAGAGAATAGTTAACTGACTAGAATATTGGTAGAAATATGGACAGGAAAGGCCATGCTGATGAGGTCTTAGATGGAAATAAGGAACATGTTATCGGAAAGTGGAGAAAAGTTGATCCTTATTAAGAAGTGGTGAAGAGTTTGGCAGAATTGTGTTCATGTCCTAGTTTTCTTGTGGAAGGTAGGACTTGTGAGTGATGTTAAAAAACAAAATTCACAAAAATCAGTTGCATTTCTGATTATCAGTTACATTAATAACGAAATAGCAGAAAGAGAAGTCAACAATACAATCCATCTACAATTGCAACAAAAGGAATAAAATATCTAGGAATAAATTTAACCAAGGAGGTGAAAGACCTATACACTGAAAACTGTAAGACATTATTGAAAGAAATCGAAGAAGACATAAAGAAATGGAAAGATATTCCATGCTCATGGATTGGAAGAATAAACATAGTTAAAATGTCCATATTACCTAAAGCAATGTACAGATTCAATGCAATACCAATCAGAATCCCAATGACATTCTTCACGGAAATAGAACAAAGAATCCTAAAATTTATATGGAACAACAAAAGACCTCAAAGAGCCAAAGCAATCCTAACAACAACAACAACAAAAAAACACAAAACAAAACTGGAGGCATCACAATCCCCGACTTCAAAATACACTATAAAGCTATAGTAATCAAAACAGCATGGTACTGCCACAAAAAAAGACACATAGATCAATGGAACCGAATTGAAAGCCCAGAAATAAAACCACAGATCTATGGACAACTAATCTTTGACAAAGGAGCCAAGAACATACAATGGAGAAAGGAAAGTCTCTTCAATAAATAGTGCTGGGAAAACTGGACAGCCATGTGCAAAAGAATGAAAGTAGACCATTATCTTAGACCAAACACAAAAATGAACTCAAAATGGATTAAAGACTTGAATGTAAGATGTGAAACCATAAAACTCCTAGAAGAAAATATAGGCAGTCCACTCTTTGACATCAGTCTTAACAAAACCTTTTTGAATACCATGTCTACTCAGGCAAGGGAAACAAAAGAAAAAATAAACAAATGGTACTACATCAGACTAAAAAGTTTCTGCAAGTCAAAAAAAACCATGAACAAAATGAAAAGACAACCCACCAACTGGGAGAAAATATTTGCAAATTAAATGTCCGACAAGAGGTTAATTTCCAAAATATATAAAGAACTCATACAACTCAACAACAAAAAAGCAAACAACCCAATCAAAAAATGGGGAGGGGGGGGCTGGCCCCGTGGCCGAGTGGTTAAGTTCGCGCGCTCCGCTGCAGGCGGCCCAGTGTTTTGTTGGTTCGAATCCTGGGCGCGGACATGGCACTGCTCATGAAACCACGCTGAGGCAGCGTCCCATATGCCACAACTAGAAGGAGCGACAACGAAGAATATACAACTATGTACTGGGGGGCTTTGGGGAGAAAAAGGAAAAAATAAAATCTTTAAAAAAAAAAAAATGGGCAGAGGATATGAACCGACATTTTTCCAAAGAAGATATACAGATGGCCAACAGGCACATGCAAAGATGTTCTACATCACTAATTATTAGGGAAATGAAAATCAAAACTACAATATCACCTTACACACTTCAGAGGTTATAATTAATAAGACAAGAAATAATAAATGTTGGAGAGGATGTGGAGAAAAGGAAACCCTCATACACTGCTGGTGAGAATGCAAACTGGTGCAGCCACTATGGAAAACAGTATGGAGATTTCTCAATAAATTAAAAATAGAAATACCATATGACCCAGCTACCCCGCTACTGAGTATTTATGCAAAGAACATGAAATCAACAATTCAAAGAGATTTATGCATCACTATGTTCATCCCAGCATTATTCACAATAGCCAAGTGGAAGCAACCCAAGTGCCCATCAATGGATGAATGGATAAAGAAGACCTGGTATATGTATATGTATATGTGTACACACACACACACACACACACACACACACACAAAATGGAATACTACTCAGCCATAAAAAGGACGAAATTGTGCCACTTGTGACAACATGGATGGAACTTGAGGGCATTATGCTAAGAGAAATAACTCAGGAAATTTCAGATTGACTGTTTATATTCCTGGGAGGGGCTGAAACTGTAACTAAGTTTTGGTTTGCTGTCATGGGGGCCATTTTGGGGCCTGTTATTTCCTTTCTTAACAGTGATGAAACTATTTGGCTGAAGACATTTTTAAGCAAAATGCTGGAAGAGCAGCTTGGCTGCTCTTAAATGCTTACAGAAAGTCTGAGAAGAGAAAAATGATTTAAAGGTGGAATTCTTAAAAGGGATGCAGAAATGTAAAATTTGGAAAATTCTCAGCCTACCTATACTGAAAGAAATAAGAAAGCTTGTTCAGGAGTGAACACAAGGGGAATGACCAAACTTGATAAGAAGACTGGTGTGGATCAACCATTTCAACAGAAGCTTGGAGCAATTCATCAAGACACTGGGGAGACTGATTGGCCATCTAAACAGAAACCAGGACCTACTGTCCAAGGCAATAGAAGAATGATCCGAAGGCATTTCAGAGAACTTCATGGCTGGCCATCCCATTACAGTCCCAGACTGCAAGGGCCTGAGGGGCAGAACTATTTCAAAGGAGGGGCCTCTGCTTCCTAGCACCCCCTCACATCACAGGCTCTGCTCCCCAAATTCTGGTACCCAGCACCTCAACTGCCCCAGGTATAGTGTCGGCTGTAGTGGCGACCCGTCCAGAGGGCACGGGCAGTAAACCTTGGCAGTGTCCACAGTGCCAGGCGTGGCTATCTCCACTTAAGATTCCAAAGGATGGTCCCTCCTGGAGCCCCTGGTGTGTAACCAGACTGAGGGCCGCTTAGGGGGCCAAGCCACCACAGAGAGCTCCCACTAGGGCAGTGCCTGGTGGAGCCGTGAGAGTGAGGCTACTCTCAAAACCCCAAGCCAAGTAGAGCCACTGATGTGAGATTGCACCTGCAGAGAGCCACAGGCAAGGGACTCCAACCCATGAGATTAGGGGTGGAGCCACCCATTAGTCCAGAAGAAACCCTGGCCCAGTGTGCCTTAAGGTTTTGGACTTGCGTAGGACTTGTTACCCCTTCTTTCTTCCCTATAGCTCCCTTTTGGAATGGGAATGTTTACCCTATGACTGTCCCACCATGGTATTTTGGAAACACATAATTTGATTTCAGAGGTTCACACCTGGAGAGCAACTGACTTAGGATGAATTGTACCTTGAATCTCACCCATATCTGATTTAGATGAGACTTTGGACTTAGACTTTTGAGTTGACGCTGGAACAGGTTAAGACTTTTGGGGCTGTTAGATGGAATGAATATATTTTGCATGTGAGAAGGACATGAATTTTGGGTGGCCAGGGGCAGAATTCTATGGTCTGAATGTTTGTGTCCTCCCAAAATTCATATATTGACATCCTTGCAAAGGTGATGGTATTAGTAGGTGAGGCTTTGAGAGGTACTTAAATCATGAGGGTGGAGCCCTCATGAATGGGATGTGCCTTTATAAAAGGGGCTCCAGAAAGATCTCTCACCCCTTCTACAATTTGAGAACACAGCAAGAAGGTGCTGGAAATGAATCAGAAAGAGGGCCCTCACCAGACGGTGACCACGCTGGTGCCTTGATCTTTGACTTCCCAGCCTCCAGAACTGTGAGCAATAAATTTCTGTTTTTTATAAGTTACTCAGTCTGTAGTATTTTCTTATACCAGCTTGAATAGACTAAGACAGAAAGACATCCTGTGTTCATGGACTGGAAGACTTAAGATGACAATACTACTCAAAGCAATCAGAACAAAGCTGCAGGACTCACACAGACTCCAAAACTTACTACAAAGCTACAGTAATCAAAACAGTGCAATACTGGTATAAGGACAGACATACAGACCAATGGAATAGAACAGACAATCTAGAAGTAAACCCTAACATATACAGTCAATTGATTTTCAACAAGGATGCCAAAACCATCTAATGGGGAAGGGACAGTCTTATCAACAAATGTTGCTGGGAAAACAACATCCACATGCAAAAGAATGAAGCTATACCCTTACCTTACACCAGATACAAAATAAATTCAAAATGGATCAAAGACCTAAACCTAAGAGCTAAAACTATAAAACTCTTAGAATAAAACACAGGAGAAAATCTTCATGACATTGAATTTGGCATTGATTTCTTGTATATTACACCAAAAGCACACGCAAATAACCATAAAGATAATTGGACTTGATTAAAATTTAAAACTTTTGTGCATCAAAGGACACACAGGAGTGAAATGACAACCTACAGAATGGGAGAAAATACTTATAAATCCATACATATTTTAAAGGATTAATATCTAGAATATATAAAGTACTCCTATAACTCAACAACAACAACAAAATAACCCAATTTAAAAATGGGCAAAGGACTTGGCCAGTAAGCAAGATGTTCAACATCATTAGTTATTAGGAAAATGCAAATCAAAACTACAATGAGAGGCCAGCCCCATGGCATAGTGGTTAAGTTTGGCATCCTCTGTTTTGGCAGCCCAGGTTCGCAGGTTTGGATCCCGGGCATAGACATACATGACTTGTCAGCCATGTTGTGGCGGTGACCCACACATAAAGTGGAGGAAGATTGGTACAGATGTTAGCTTAGGGCTAATCTTCCTCAGCAAACAAAAAAACACACAATGAGACATATATCACTACATATCCATTAGGATGGCTATTATCAAAAAATCAAAACATAAAAAGTGTTGATGAGAATGTGGAGAAACTGAAACCCTGACATTGCTGTTGGGAATGTTAAATGGTACAGCTTCTGTGGAAAGCAGTTTGGCATTTCCTCAGAAAGTTAAAGTTAAACATAGAATTATCATATGATCCAGCAATTCCACTCCTAGGTATATATTAATAAAAAGAATTGAAAACAGGGACTCAAACAGATACTTGTACACCAATGTTCATAGCATTATTTAAAACAGCCAACAGGTGAAAAAAACCCAAGTGTCCATCAACAGATGAATGAGTAAACAAAATGTGGTATATACATACAATGGAATATTATTCAGCCATTTTTATGAATCCATTATGGATTTTATGGAATCCATTATGAATCCATCCATATGAAGCCATTTTAGGAATCAAATTCTAATACATACTACAATATGAAAGAACACTGAAAACATTATGCTAAATGAAAGAAGCAAGAGACAAAAGGAAAAATATTGTATGATTCCACTTTATACATGGTACCTAGAATAGGCAAATTTATAGAGATAGAAAGCAGAATAGAGGTTACCAGGGGAAGGAGAGAACTGAAAAGTTGTTTAGAATAGTTTGCACTTCTTAGAATTTTATATAAATGAAAACATAAAATATGTACTTTAGGGGCTGGCCCCGTGGCTGAGCAGTTAAGTTCGTGGGCTCTGCTTCAGCAGCCCCAGGGTTTCGCCAGTTAGGATCCTGGGCATGGACATGGCACTGCTCATCAGGCCATGCTGAGGTGGCGTCCCGCATAGCACAACCAGAGGCACTCATAACTAGAATATACAAGTATGTACTGGGGGCCGGGGTGGGGGGGATGCTTTGGGGAGAAGAAGGAAAAAAAAAAAGATTAGCAACAGGTGTTCTCTCAGGTGCCAATCTTTTAAAAAAAATGTACTTTATTCTTTTTGGTCCAAATTTTTTCACTAAGGATAATTACTCTGAGATTCATCTGTGGTGTTGTATCAACAGTTCATTCTGCTTTATTTCATATTATTGCAAAGTATGCATGTATCCTAATTCGTTTATATATTCACCTCTTGATGGATATTTGGGGTTTCCAGTTCTTGGCTAACACAAGTAAAGCTGCTATGAATGTTTGTGTGCAAGTTTTTGTATATACACATGCTTTCATTTCTTGTGGGTAAATACCTACCTGTGGAATGGCTAGGTTATAAGATAAGTGTATGTTTAACTTTTTTTGTTTTCTGGTGATGAAGGTTTGTCCTGAGCTAACATCCGTTGCCAGTCTTCCATTTTTTTGACTTGAGGAAGATTAGCCCTGAGCTAATATCTGTGCCAATCTTCCTCTATCTTCTACGTGGGATGCCTCCACAGCATGGCTGACCACTGCAGTAGGTTGGCACCTGGGATCCAAACCTGCGAACCTGGGCTGCCCAAGTGGAGCGCACAGAGCTTCAACCACTCGGCCACGGGACCAGCCCCTATGTTTAGCTTTTTAAGAAACTACCAAACTTTTTCCAAAATCTCATACTAGCTATGTATGAGAGTTCCAGTTGCTCCTCATCTTCACCTATGCTTGGTATGGTCAGTCTTTAAAACTTTAGCCTTTCTAAAGGTACAGTGGTATCTCATTGTGGTTTTAATTTGCATTTCCCTAATGGTTAATGATGTCAAGCATTTTTCATGTCTTTTTTGCCATTTGTCTGTCTTCTTTCGCCAAGTGTCTGGTCAAATGTTTTGCCTGATTTGAGGGGGATTGTTTGTTTTCCTATCAAGTTATAAGAATTCTTCATATACTCTGAATATTGGTCCTTTATCAAGCATGTGATTTGCAAATATCTTCTCAGTCCGTGGCTTTTCATTCAGTTCCCTGCGGGGTCTTTTACTGAGGACCTCAGTTCCTCCTTGACTGCTGGCTGGGAGCTGCCCTCAGCTCCTTACTATGTGGGCCTCTCCATAGACAGCTCACAACATGGAAGATTGCTGCAGAGGCAAGTGAGAAGAATCAGAGAAACTGTGTGAACAAGACAAAAGCTACAGTCTTTCATAATCTTCTAAGGGACATCTTGTCATGTTTGCTGTATTCTATTCCTTAGAAGCAAGTCACCAGGTCTAGCCTATACTCAAGGGGAATGAATCATACAAAGGCATGAATACCAGGAGGCAAGGACCAGGAGCTATCTCAGAAGCTGCATCCAGAAGATATGCAGATGCCAATCATAAATACTATCTTCAAAATTCTGTTTTCAGTACTTTAATTCTTCCTGGTTTTTTTTTCTTTTAAAGATTTTATTTTTCCTTTTTCTCCCCCAAAGACCCTGCTAAAGCTGTATATTTTTAGTTGTGGGTAGTTCGGGCTGTGGCATGCGGAACACTACCTCAGCATGGCCCAAGAAGTGGTGCCATGTCTGCGCCCAGGATCCGAACTGGCGAAACCCCGGGCCGCTGCAGCGCAGGCACGCGAACCTAACCACTCAGCCACGGGGCCAGCCCAAATTCTTCCTGTTTTTTATCTTTCTGGAAGTACTACTAGATGTTGTTATGTATACTATTATCCTCCTAATCTTTACTTTTCTAATTAGTTACTTTTTTTTTTTTGAGGAAGATTAGCCCTGAACTAACATCTGCTGCCAATCCTCCTCTTTTTGCTGAGGAAGGCTGGCCCTGAGCTACTATCTGTGCCCAACTTCCTCTATTTTATATGTGGGACGCCTACCACAGCAAGGCTTGACAAGTGGTGCCATATCTGCACCCAGGATCCAAACTGGCGAACCCTGGGCCTCCGAAGCATAACAGGCACACTTAACCACCTCGCCACCGGGCCGCCCCCCTCTATTTATTTGCCTTCTATTGAACGAGTTCCTCAATTTAGTGTTCTCACTATTTCAATCAATGGAATCCAGTCTACCATTTATCTCATCTGTGTTATTTCAACTATTATATTTTTCCAGTTATAGTTATATTTGGTTATTTTATGACCCTTGTTTCATATTGCTAATATCTTATACCTTTAATATTTATCACACCATCTTTAAATTACTGGTGTCTTTTCAAGTATTTCTGCTTCAGATGGTATTCACTTTTTCTTTTGAGGCAGTTTTCAGGCATCCAACTACTCTTGCTTGTGAATCTAAATTCTCCTGCAGGGATGGATGGGCTACAAGTCTGGGAAGGTATACTGGGCAAGGGTCAAAAACCAGAATGTTAAGTGTTGAAGGAGGGGAAGGGACAAAGCTTGGGTCAAAGAGTTCCAGGAACCACAAGACCACAAGTAATTGCTCCCATTCAGTATCGTACCACTAAACCACACTTTATTTCAGGGTCTTACCTTTAACCCAGTTAGGAAGCAGCAGCTCTTGTAGGAGGCAGTCTCCCCAGATTGTAGTCCTAACTGTACTGTGCTAACTCAGATGTTTTGAAAGGGAAAGGGTAGAGAGTGAGTGAAAGGCCCAAGGTAGGCAGGTCATCCCCCCTATTTTCATCAACTCCTCACTCATCAGAGACTTTACACTGCCCTGATATTACCCCTGTGGACACTGTATCAGTAGTCTGGCCCGTAGCCTCCATTTCTATAGTAAGGGGGACAGCTATGATTTGTCTCAAGGCAGGGATCAGCCCTTTTTTCTGTGAAGGACCAGACAGTAAATATTTTTGGGCCATAAAGTCTGTCCCAACTACTCAATTCTGCGTTTGCAGTGAGAAAGTATGGCTGAGTTCCAATTACTTAAAGTAATTAGATTTAAATTTAAAATTTAAATTGGATTTTAATTTAAAAGTACTTAATTTGAGTTCCAAAACTTAATTTAAAAAACAGATACCAGGCTGGATTTGGTGGGACGGCAGTAGTTTTGCCACTCCCATCCCAAGGCAAAGGTGGGGTAAGGAGCAAGGAGGCAAAAGCAGAAAAACTACTTTTCTTAATACATCCTATTAGTGCCTCCACCAGTGGCCCTGTCTTTCAAAGTTACAGCCACTTTGCCTCACTCTTAACAGTTGAACGAGTCTTTTGACTACCCTAGGGGTTTCTCATTTTTGTTGTTTTGTTATTTTTCTGGATTCCATGTTCCCTTTATAGTTCTAGGAAAGAAATAGGAAGCACATGCTAATTTACCACCTTGGCAGGAATGGGAAACCAAGTCAATAATTGTTTTCTTTTGTGTTTTATTTATATATTTTTTGGCAGCAAAATTGTGTTTATTTAAAAAAAAAATCTGGACTATGAACACACTTCACTGCTTCACAGTTGAAGAACCCAAGCCAAATAAAAAGACCAATATTAAAAGCAGCATAACTGGTTACTGTCTTAAAGATACATAAAAAGAATCAAATGCTACAGTATAGGAAGACAATCACCCCCATGTCAGAAATCACAACTTCTTCCAAATAAAGAAAATGACCCATCTGCCATATTGAATTGATATTTATTTCAGGGCATGCCATGTCAAAATAAAACAAAAGAGTCAACCCTTGCCTTTAATAATAATATTGTATTATAAAAGCACTTTACAACTCCACCCCATCTTTGAGTATAAGTTACTGGTATGTGGGCTAATGATTATCTGAAAACATTTCTCTATTCAGACCCATAATCCAAGTGCTCTCTGAATATTACAAGGTGACAATAAGTAGGAAGTGGAGGAGGAAGAGGAAAGAGGGGAATAAGGTTTCCTAGTTAAGGGTTTTGTTACAATGAGGGGATGAGGAAGTATGAAGATATTTTTGTTGTCTTTTCAACTTTATACTGTGTTAAGTAATGCTTACAACATAAATTCAGCAGGCTTTTCCTGAGCTGTAACTCAGAAATTTCCTTCCTGCAAACAATGTATTTACAAATGTGTTTATTAACTTACACAGCAATCTCACAATAACTAGTAAAGATTAAAATGGTGCACTTCTAGTATATTTGTTTGCAGTGTTTTAAGGGAAATACATATTGCCAAGGTGATGAAGCTCAAAATAGATGGAACAAAACATCTAAAAATTGAAAGTAGTTAAAATAAAAAGGCAAAGAAATAAATATCACCAAAGAAAAAAGATTAATCGTAGCTTAAATATAAAACTAAATCACTAGTTAATTAACCAAACTATACAGATCTAATAAAAAGCAAAACCAGCCTGAAAGACCCAACATTAAAAAAATGCTAAAAAAAATAAGGCTTAAATCTGTATAATATTGAGTTTTATTTCCATTCTCTCCTTTCCCTCTTCTATGTCTGCTTTTTCAGATCTGCCTCTAGGGGCTTAGAAGAAAACTGTTTCCGTTTTCAATTTGACCTCAAATGTCCTGAGCAAAGAAAGTATTTGCTATTCTGTTGAGGATTCTTTTGCTGGTAAGCTTTAGATATTATTGTTTCTACTGGTTATAGCAATTTTGATCAAGGTGCCAAATTTAAATTCTTCCACTGGTTCTTCTTAAAGGAATTTGATTTCTATAGTGCCTTGCCTGCATAGCATTTTTCAAAAAGAGAAAGAAAAGCCCAAGAGAAATCTATTGCTTAAAAAAGTTTTTTTTTTTTTAAACAAACAGAATAACTATCTTGACAATTTTAAAATCTTGGGAGAAATACTTCATTAGAAGAATTAAATAGTAAAAACCTGTTCTGAAGCACTTTTACTTTTCTCTCCCAGAGTCTAATAAAGCATATGTGAAAGGGTCGTTTGTTTTGGTCAGAAATTCATTTTATGTTTATCTACTTGTAAGTACTCAGCATGTTCATTAGGACTCATTGTGAAGATGCACCAGAACCCTTTTCTTAGTCAAGCACTGCCTACCACGATAGTTGAGTTTTGACCTCAAATAAGGTCTAAGTAATTAGTATTAGTGCTCAAGAATAATTTTGGACATCTTGGCCCAAGGCCTAGAGCAAGTGGTATCCCTAAAATTGAAAGATAATTCCAACGGACTTGGTCTAACTGTTCCTTTGCCACCTCTTGTTTGTTTAGAAGGAGGGAGGGTAAGGAATAGAGAATGGGGTAACAGAGAGGTGTAGAACAGCAGGAAGAGGTCAAGTAGGTAGGCCAGTGCTGCTGTGAACAACTAACTGCTCCTTAACTAAGCCACATACTGCTGAGATTTCCATCATTTTGAAGTACATTATCATAACATTACAAAGGAAAAAAAATGTTAAGAAAATGTATCTAATTTTTAAAGTTATCACTGGAATATGCTGGAATTGTTTGGCTTTTGGTAAAATATAAATAATGAAGACACTGACTTTTTTGTGCTTGTGAAGCTAATAGATCATCTCCACGAGACAGGCAGCAATGATGAATTGCAATATGTTATTACTGAAGGGAAAAGGTTCAAGCCAATATTCACACTGCAGTCAATGAAAGAGTAAGGGGGCCAAAGCAGTGAGTTTCTGGAGAAAAGCTGAAGATGCCATGGGGATTAGCAGGAACAGCCTCCTTCGCTGACTGGTTGCTCCTGAGGCTTTTCCAGTTTTATGTCAATCACTGAAACAAAAGTTAAGGAGCTATAAATGCGAAAGTACGATTCCAATTCTGCTGAACACTGACATCTCTGGCAAGCTCCTTCCATTCCTATTTGGCTTCCGAACCTACACAGCCACTATTTTCTATACAGCTATCTCACTATATGAGGTGCTCGAATGGAATAAACTTGCTTGTATTTACTATATGCAACTAGAGTCAGTGTAAGGTTAAGCCTTATTCATGGGAATCTACTCCAAGGAAATTATTCTATAGGAGCAAGAAACTATATAAAGGTGATATTCCTTATGGAATTATCTATAATAAAAATCTTAAAATGGCCTACAAGAGAGGTCCAACAACAGGAGGGGAATTCACTAAATGATGACTTCAACTCTGTAGAACATATTATGCTATTAAAAGTAATAAAAGCTTAGAAAACAAAATATTTATAAGTGGGAAGAACTGAATACAATGTGCTATGAATTCTATGCCTTAATAAAAATGTCTGCAGATGGAAAAATACTAGAAGGTAAATGTAAAAGGAACAATGAAAATATCAAAATTCAAAATCCCTTGAATTAATATTAGATGTGTTTTATTATGTCCTGTTTCTGAAAGCAGAGATCATGATAAAGCTCTAGACTGAACTGTTTATTTCCTGCCTATGCCAAGTAGAAAGCTCAAATTTTAGAAAAAGCAGGGCAAGAAAGTATGAATATACTGTGAGGGAACAACCCAAAGCCAACAGGACTCAAAATTAAGAAGCAGAAACCTGGGATTCTAGGAGTTCCTGCTCATTAAAAACCAAGCATGCAAATAAACACAAGCCCTCTCAATGATTAATTGTAGTGAGCAGCAGGCTGCAATGTGTGCACTTGGATACCCAGATCTCATTTGCTATTGAAAACCTTGGAGCTTCTATGCTTCTAAGTCATCAATTCCTGGCTGTAAAAGGCAATGGTATAATATTTCTTAGCCAACCAAGGAGGGCTCTAAAGACTAGTGTTAACAGTAAAATTTTCAGATGAAACGAAAAGGATACTGTCTTCTCTGCTTCTGTCCTGTGTGCTTTCCATTCCAGGCAAAGCTGCAGCAACACGTCGGAAGAGCTGTGGAAAAGAGAGAATTGTGATAATTGGGAGGGAAAATGTACCAAATGATGTCAGGTAAGGGTGGATGACCACTGGATGGTGAGTTAAAGGATACGGCTTCTGGGTTATTCCTCACTTAAACCTTAGAATAATGAAAGCATATTAAAATGTCTATTTATTCTATAAATGAATATTATATGAAAAGCAGAACACCAAATACAAAAAGGTATAAAGACATGATCCTTGCTTTCCAACTGATGAGATTAGACATGAACAAACAGCTAAGAAATAAACAGCAAAAATGTCATTTGAGTCATAAAAACAAAGTACTATTGGAACTCAGAGTAAGGACAGATTGTTCATTTAGTAAAACTGTATTGTGGCTTTCCTATCTTTTATAAAAGGTTAGGTTCTAAAGTCAGTGTGTATATATAGTGAAAGTCAGTCTTATCTAAATTACCCTTGATAATTCCTTAGGAAAGCACCATGTTAGGGACTAACACACCACCTCTCAAGTCCAACACAGCTGGCTTTTCCTCCATCATTGGAAAGAGTGCCAGTGGAAGTGGTTGGCTGGTGTTTGAGATATGATGTTACGAAAAATAGCTTCAAAAGGAGAATCACACTCAAGCCTGGGGAGATGTTCACTTCGAGAGGCATGTGGGAACACAACTAACTGAAGGCAAAACAGATTCATATCTCTTTTTGTGCCCAAACCAAGGCATATGCTCACTGGGTACAATGGCATGTGAAAGTGCCTGATTATTTAAATAATTTCTCTTTTTGTTAGGCACGCGGTGTAAAATTCCTACATGTTAAATGCATATGTGATGTAACTCCCTTCTACTCACTAACTGCTTACTTGAGGCATTGTCTCAGTTTCCCCAGGGACAAAGAAATGAACAAGACGAAGTTTTTTATTTAAAGGAGCTCAGACTGGTAAAAGAGAGAGACTCAAATGATTCTGTTATAATGTGATGAGTGCTATAAACCAATGAAGTACAAAATGATACGAGAATATAGATGTACAAAGGCCCTCTTCAGGTGGTAACTCTTTAGGCAGTAACATTTGAATAGAGACTAAAGGCAGTTTTAAAATTTCACTTAGCTAAAAAAGATACTGTGCAAAACACTCAGAGTTTAAGTGCTCCATAAATGTTGCTGCATTAAAATGAAAAGGAAAAGAAAGAACAAAAGGCTAGAGATGAAAGACTTGGAACTATATGTAATCTGTTTAGAGAAAGAAGTATAAAAAAGGAGAAAATTTTTATCTGTAGCCAATAGCCTGATGGGGCAGGATTAGGGAAGACTTAAAAAAAAGTATAATTGTCTTGGTTCTATAAAGTTTAGTAGTATTTTAGAGACATACCAAAGTTTAGGCTTTAGCCTCAATATTCAAACAAATGCAGCTATTAGACTTAAAATTGCAGAATGCTTACCTTAACATCATTTCTGGTACTCCAGAAATTGTGCATGATCAAAGACCATGTGGTTATGTAAATTACCATCAATTGAATCAATATAACATTAATTGTATAAGGTGGGTCCATTTGGATTAATATGATTACTCAGTTTCAAATATACATCAGCATTCTAGATAATAAATGCTGCAATGATAATTGACTGAAAGCTGTTAATTTTATGAACAAAAATAACTTAAAATTTACAAAAGCTAAATGAATAAAGAAATAGATTGACAGAGTGTATTAGATAACTTTAGGAAGAGTATTATACCCTTTTAAAGCTAGGAGGTGTTTATAAAAATTTAATTAATGCAAAGTTAGAAAAGAATTCTAATCTTTTTGAAGTTTTTGTATATTAGCATCAGATAAATTAAAAGCAGAATGTCAACTTGGCTCAAAATTTTATGCATCAGGAAAAAGTCAACACCCATTAAAAATCACCTTTCATCCAGGACCTTGAGGGTATTGTGTTAAGTGAAATAAGCCAGACAGAGAAAGACAATCTCTGTATGACTCCACTCATATGTGAAAATTAAACACATGGACAAAGAGAAGGGATTAGCGGTTACCAGGGGAAAGGGGGGTTGAGGGGTGGGCACAAAGGGTAAAGTGGTGCACCTACAATATGACTGACAAATAATAATGTACAACTGAAATTTTACAAGGTTGTAAACTATCATAATCTCAATAAAAAGTAAAAAAAAAAAAAAAAAGGAAAAAAAATCACCTTTCATCCAGACATAAAGAATATAGACTATGAAGGAAAACATATTTTATAGAAAATAAGAAAGTTTGACAAGAAGTGTTCTCCCACCAACATCAACTGAAAACAGCCATCTACTTAGTAATGCAAATAGGCAATACGTATAGTGACTACAGGAATAAGTTAGCAGCTGACAATGTGGCACTAGATCAAACTCTGTATCCCAGATATTCATTCTATAATCATGATAATTCAGTCTTGGCCTCAATGATTTTAACATTGGCCATCTAGCCATAATGTTTGGTCAGCACATTTCCAATTTCAGTAAAGATGAGGGCAATGAAAAAGAACTGGGAAAAATTTCAGAGGAAAGAACTGCTTGAACAAATATTCAGAGATAGAAAAGCACAAGGTATATTCTAGAATGGTGAGGTAGTCCCGACTGGCCAGAACACAGATTAGAGAAAAGGATTAGGATGAAGCTATACATATTGAAGGTCAGACTAAGAAAGACCTGGAAAGAATATGGACTTCATCCTGTGGGCAAAAGAAGGCACTAAAAAAAGCAGGGAGCACTCGGATTTGTATCAATGACTCCAGCGTCTTACTATGTTTACAGAGACATACAAATCACATATTGAAAGTGAAAGATACTAGGGTGGGATGGCAAAAAGCTAAAAACTAAAAGGTAAAGTGTGTTTACATTCTGGGTAGGCCACATAGGTGACAGGTCATCTTTCTGTTCCTCAGTTTTCTCATCTGTAAAATGGGCTTAAAATAATAGACCTGACTGACTAGACTATTGTGAAAATTAAGAGAGATCACTAT